>NW_026948800.1:0-721666 GCF_035770615.1 Melospiza melodia melodia
GCCATTGCTCGGACCGTGGCTGGGGAACCTTATAGAGATACTGAGTGTGCTTTTAAATGCTTTTACTTATTTTACTTTGTCTTTGTAGTTGTATCCAAAATATGGTTGGTAGGATGACAGAGAAAACTTGGCAAACTAACCTCCTTTCTCAAAAAGAAAAAGACGGGGGAAGTGTGGAGAGTCTGGTTCTAGCATGGCTTAAAGAAAGAGGCCATGAAGGTATACAGCAGAGGGAAAAGTAAAAGGTAGTTGTAAAGCATTTCCCAGGCTTGATTCTATAAACAATTAGGTTCTCTCAAGCACCAATTTATAAACAATAAGATTCTCAGACAGTTTTCCCATACAGGCAAACATTCTGTCCTTGGGCTCTCTGAGAACACTGATCCTGTTTTCAATAGACAAACCACAGGTATTGTAAACAACAGGAGGGGTTAGAGTTTTCTCTGTAACCTATCATGAGCTTAGATTTTGCAATATGCATGAAGTTAATTAACACTGTTATATGAAGTGGCTGATTGATCAATAAATCAAAGTCAATGCTGATCAGCGACAAGGTGGGTTGGCTTCCTTCACTTTCAACACCTAATACGTAGTTTTTACATCAGAGGGGCAGTGACCAGAGTAGCTATCCTGCTGGGCTTGGTGGCAATAATGTGCAAGAAGTTTATAAACATGCTAGGGTCTGCTCCAGGTATGAATGGTTCATGGCTATGGTTATGCATCCAGTTTGTTGCAGGAGGAGCAGGAGGGAATGAGGTTTTTCAGCCTCTGCTTTCCTTCTTCTCCTATGAATCAGTTGCATCACTAGTGAAGGATGTTCAGTTTCCCCTCAATGTTAAAGAAACCATCTTCGTGGTATTCATTCTTGTAACCTTCCTCTATACAGCCTGCTGCTTCTCTAGAATGAGGGCTGAGATTTCTAGACGGGCTGATGAGACCCCTGACTCAGGAGTAGACCCCGGTGTGGAAAATCCTAAGTGGTGTGGGAAATGGGAGGATATGGGCCAAATCCTGAGGGAATTCTCTGACCCTATAGTCTGGGATTTTCCCCATGAACAAATTCAGAACCCAGCTGAGGTGGGGAAATCTCTGAAAGAGAAGTACCAGGATAAGCCTAAGGAGAGGAAGGTCATTGCAGTGACCTGGGCCCTGGCCTATGCTTATTGCACACTGCTAGATACTGTTGGGCAGCAGAGAGAGGCAGGGGGGCAGGGAGATAAATCAGCAACTGTCCCGGTGACTCAGGCTGCAGCTAATACTCCAGGCTCGAAGCCAGCATCTAAACCCATGGCTGTTGCTACCAGCACTAGAACTGGGAAATGCACGGACAAGACCAATCGACCAGGGGATGATGATGATGATGAAGGAGAAGGAACCTCAATGATTCCTGACATAAAATCAGGAGTCAAAGCAGCAGGTGCAAGATCAGATGCAAATATTGAGTCCTTTTCCCTGAAGGACCTTCGTGGCCTATGGAAGGATTACACTCAAAGGTCTGATGAATCCATAATTAGTTGGCTCTGGGACGCTGCAGGCGAGGCTACAATTCTGGACGGCACTGAAGCGAGGCATTTGGGATCTCTGTCACAGGATCCTGTCATAGACCAAGGAATGATGAGGGGGGCTAACCCTCACAGCCTCTGGGAACGGGTCCTAAGAAGCGTAGCAGAAAGATACCTGTGTGCGGACGATCTCTATATGCAGCAAAGTCAGTGGAAGACAATAGAGCAAGGGATCCAACGCCTGAGAGAAATGGCAGTGGCAGAGATTATCTTCTCAGATGATGTAACAACTAGGAACCCAGACTTGGTACCATGCACGTCTGTGATGTGGCGAAAACTCGTACGACTTGGGCCACATGAATATGCTTCTGCCTTAGCCATCATGACGAGAGATGAGAGGGATGAGACTGTGCTTGACATGGCAAGGAAGCTCTGAGCATATGCAGATGCTGTACATGGCCCGACACATGCCAGAATTGCAGTGGTAGAAACACATCTGCAGAATTAAGAGGATAAGATAGAGGAGAACCATAAGAAGCTTAGAGAGGAGATTAAAGAAGACCTTCTCCAAATTTCAGCAGTACAGATCCGAGGTTCTGGTATCCAAGGCAGATATTTCCCAGATGGAGAGAGAAGGTACACCCCATGAGCTGAGCTGTGCTTCTACCTGTGTGATTGTGAGGAAAACATGAGAAAGTGGGATGGAAAACCTACTGCTGTTATGGCACAACAGGTGCATGAATTGAAGGAAGCCACGAGAAGGAAAACAGCTCCAGTTGCCTGTAGCCGAACTGCCGGGTACGATGATGATGACATGTCTGATCCCGTTGAAGGCACATCCAAGACATACGTCCAGGGAAAGAAGGATAACCAGGCTTAGAGGGGCCCTGCCTCTAGCCAGGTAGAGGCCAGGGAAAATCGTGTTTATTGGTCTATGTGGATTCGGTGGCCTGGCACATCGGAACCACAAGACTATAAAGTTTTGGTCGATACTGGTGCGCAATGCACATTAATCCCATCAAGACATGTGGGGACAGAGTCTGTTTCTATTGCTGGTGTGACAGGGGGATCCCAGGATTTCACTTTGGTGGAAGCTGATGTGAGCCTGACTGGGAATGAGTGGAAGAAGCATCCTATCGTGAGTGGGCCAGAGGCCCCATGTATTTTGGGCATGGAGTACTTCGAAGTGGGTATTTCAAAGACCTGAAAGAACTCAGATGGGCTTTTGGCATAGCTGCTGTAGAGGCTGAAGACATTAAGCAGTTGAACATTTTGCCTGGACTATCAGAAAGCCCATCTGCAGTAGGACTCCTGAAGGTGGAAGAGCAACAAGTGCCAGTTGCCGCCTCTACAGTCCACTGTCAGCAGTATCAGACAACTCGAGATGCTGTGATTCCCATCCACAAAATGATCCGTGAGCTGGAGAGCCAAAGGGTGATCAGCAAGACTCACTCACCCTCCTCTGGACTGTGCACAAGTCTGACAGAGAATGGAGATTGACTGTGGACTATCGTGGCTTAATGAAGTGACTCCACTGCTGAGTGCTGCTGTGCCAGACATGCTGGAACTCCAGTACAAGCTGGAGTCCAAGGCAGCAAAGTGGTTCACCATCATTGACATTGCTAACACATTTTTCTCCATTCCTCTGGCAGCAGAATGCAGGCCTCAGTTTGCTTTCACCTGGAGGGGCATGCAGTACACCTGGAACCGACTGCCCCAGGGGTGGAAGCACAGCCCCACTATCTGCCATGGACTGATCCAGACTGCACTAGAAAGGGGAGAGGCTCCAGAACATCTGCAGTATATTGATGACATCATTGTGTGGGGGAACACAGCTGCGGAAGTGTTTGAGAAAGGGAAGGAAATCATCCAGATCCTCCTGGGAGCTGGTTTGGCCATTAAAAAGAGCAAAGTAAAGGGACCAGCTCGTGAGATTCAATTCCTGGGAGAGAAGTGGCAAGATGAACGGCGTCAGATTCCTACAGATGTTATCAACAAGATCACAGCAATGTCTCCACCCACCAATAAGAAAGAGACACAAGCTTTCTTGGGTGCAATAGGTTTTTGGAGAATGCATATTCCTGAGTACAGTAGATCGTGAGCCCTCTTTACCTGGTCACCCACAAGAAGAACAATTTCCAGTGGGGCCCTGAGCAGCAACAAGCCTTTGTCCAGATTAAGCAGGAGGTTGCTCATGCAGTAGCCCTTGGCCCAGTCAGGACAGGATCAGATGTGAAGAACGTGCTCTACTCTGCAGCCGGGAAGAATGGCTTGTCCTGGAGCCTTTGGCAGAAGGTGCCTGGGGAGACTCGAGGTCGACCACTGGGATTTTGGAGTCTTAGCTACAGAGGTTCTGAAGCCAACTACACTCCCACAGAGAAGGAGATCTTGGCTGCCTATGAAGGAGTCCAAGCTGCCTCAGAGGTGATTGGTGCAGAAGTGCAACACCTCCTGGCACCCCGACTACTGGTGCTGGGGTGGATGTTCAAAGCAAAGGTTCCTTCCACTCACCATGCCACCAGTGCTACATGGAGCAAGTGGATTGCTCTTATCACTCAGCGTGCCTGTATAGGTAAACTGAATCTCCCTGGGATTTTGGAGGTAATTGCAAACTGGCCCAAGGTGGGAATTTTGGTGTCACAGAAGAAGAACAAGAGCCTGTGACACAGGCTGACAAAGTTCCTCCATATAACCAACTGCCACCAGAGGAAACACGCTACGCTCTTTTCACTGACGGTTCCTGTCGCATCGTAGGGATGAACCCAAAGTGGAAAGCAGCTGTATGGAGCCCTGCACGACAGGTTGCACAAGCTACCGAAGGAGAAGGTGGATCAAGTCAACTTGCTGAACTCAAAGCCGTTCAACTGGCCCTGGACATTGCAGAAAAAGAGAAATGGCCAAAGATCTACCTTTATACTGATTCATGGATGGTAGCCAATGCTCTGTGGGGATGGCTGGAGAGGTGGAAAGAGGCTAACTGGCAACATAGAGGGAAACCAGTTTGGGCTGCTGATGAGTGGAAAGACATCACTACCAGGGTAGGGAGGCTACCTTTGAAAGTCTGCCATGTAGATGCTCATGTCCCCAAGAGTAGAGCCAATGAGGAGCACCAAAACAATCAGCAGGTAGATCAGGCTGCAAAGATAGAGGTGCCCAAGATGGATCTAGATTGGGAGAACAAGGGAGGTGTCATGGTTTAGCCCTGGCACAAAGCCAGCGCCTCCATGAGAATACCTTCTCCCTGGTGTCTGCTGTGAGATGTGACCAGGAATAAGCAAAGCAGGTTCCTGCTTAGAAATAAAGATAACCCTGTTAACTAAACTGCAAGAAAAGAAGAAAGAAAAAAAAAACATGAGGGAAAAAATGAAAAAATTTCCTCCTCCCCCCCCACCAAATTACCCAATGCATTACATTCCCCCAAAATCATCAACTCTCAGTCCAGCACAACCCTTTAGAATACTCAATCTTCAGTTCATGAAGAGGAGAGGAGTCCTTCTTTCACCATAGGCTTCTCCTGGAAACACGTTGAAACCTCGTGTGCTTCCATGTCACTCAGCACCGCCCGGAAAGTCCTTTGCCATCATGAAACCTTTCCTTCCATGCCCAGTGCTCTCACCACTGTGCATGGACCAGAGCTGCTTCTAGAGTTGTCTTTCAAGGATGCCTTGTCTCACTCCAAAAAAAGGCACAGCCTCTCCTTTGGGACTGTCCCACCCATTTTTTCACCCCCTGGGGCTGAGGGGTACCCACACTGAACCCTCCCGGTTCTGAGGTACTTCCTCCCCCTAAATGCAGTCTCTGTGTCACAGGAATAAAAATGATTCAGTCTATGGCCACACAAGAAAAGTCCAGCCAAAAGGCCACTCTGTCATCTCTCCCCCACTCAAGAGTCTTCTGCACTTCCCTCGTGGTCCATTCCCTCTTATCTCATCTCTTATCTCTCTTCTTATTCAGCTCCAGGAGGATCAGCATTTGCAAGGTCTCAATCATGCAAGAAAAAGGGTTAAAAATTTCAGTGTCTGCCTGTCCCAGAGCTCCAGCACTCCCACGCTGCCCTCGCACTCCCCCCTTCTCCTCCTGGGCCAGCGCTGCTATTGAATTCAGACGCCGGCTCTCCCTCTCTCTCTCTCCTAGGGGGGAATGGCTGCCCGATGTCTCTTGGTGCTCTTCCACCCTTCCATCCTTGGGCTGGGCCTACCTCATGGCCCCGTGGCTTTTCCCCTCCCCCCGCCCAGCCGGCAGCTGGGACAGGGGGAGAGATCCAAAGCCTCTCCCGACGGAAGTCCCAAGAGACTCTGGGCGGGCGCAGCTCTGGGTTTTAACCCCTATGTTTTTCTCAGAGGCGGTCCTAGAATCTGAGCATCCATTGGCCTGATGGTAGTGACCCCAGCATCCCAGAAATCCCATTTCTGGTCCAACCACCACAACTGGGAACACTGGGGCCATTGCAGAGAAGACTGACGACACTGGGGCATCCTGTGGATGTCACTGGGATGAACTGGGAGGGACTGGGAATGGGCACAGGTGTATTGGGAGGGACTGGGCTGTACTGGGAGGGACTGGAGGGACACTGGGGTTGTACTGGGTTCTACTTGGGATGAACTGGGCTGTACTGGGAGGGACTGGAGAGGTTGAATTGGATGTTCCCACCTCTGCCGCATCCCATTTGCCGAGGTTTCTGCCCATCACTACCCAAAGCCAATCAGCACCTGGTTTAGGATCTCGCAAGCAGTGCCTGATATTGGCACGACTTTTTTTGCCTAAAACTCCCATCATGCCCCGCGGTCTGATTGAGACCCATTGAAGCTGGACTACAACGCCCACCATGCCCCGCGCTCCACAGAACGCCGGTATCGCCCCCCACCTGTCCCTTAAGTGTCCCCCAGATCCTCCAGGATCTCTCAGTGCCCCCTCAGCGCCCATTCGGGACCCCCAAAAGCATGCTCGGACCCCTGAGTGCTCCGAACCCCACAGATGCCCGGTACAGCCACTTCTGGGAATTCATCTCCTCTCATACCCCGCCGCCCCAGAGGCCCTCAGAAAAATCCTGCGCCTAAAACTCCTGCTGTGCCCTGCACCCTAAAGAGCCCAGTTAGAGATGCCTGAGCTCCCCGCAAGTGTTCCCGAACTGTTTATGTTCCCCCGAGGATCTCAAGTTGCAACTCGGACGCAGCAGTGTCCCCCAAGAGCCTTCCCAGACCCACTAACAAAGTGTTCCAGCCACTTCCGGGAGTACGGCTCCCATCATGCTCTGTGGAGCGCGTCCAGTGCTCTTGGAGCTGGGACTTCATCTCCCATCATGCTCCGCGCCTCCACTGAGAGCCATTGCAGCTGCGCCTCGAACTCCCGTGATGCTCCGCGGCTCCGTTTAACAGTATTACATCCACGTTTTCAACTCCCATCACCCCCCGCACCCCAGAGAGCCCTGTTCGAGCCTCACAAGGGTCCACCCGGACCCCGAAGGGCCCCAAATTCCCCTCCCTGACCTCCAAGGGCCCCCCTGGACCCCCAAGTGCTGCCCCGGGCGCTGAACTGTCCCTCGGAATCCCTGAGTGCCCCTCCAAGTGCCCACCCACCTCCCCCAAGTGCCCTTCAGACCCTCAAGTTGTCTCTGAATTCCCTCTCCAGACCCTGAACTGCCCCAAATGTGCCCCAGAAATGTCACCAGGGACCCGAAAGTGCCCCCCTTAACCCTTTCTGAGAAAAAGATGATAAAAAAGGTGACAAAAAGACTCAAATATTACTAGTTACCAAAAAGAGAAATAAATAAATAGCCAATGGAGATTAACGAATGAATGAAGGGCATTGCATTACTTAGAAACAATGACCAATAATTTTTTCGTTCCTAAAAATGCATTGGTTTTTTAATATAAACGAAATAAATAGGGCAGGAGATCTTTCTCCTTTTTAATGTCTTTATTAAAAATCAGCTCAGGTGGGGTGATCCGATGGGTCTCACACTGCCGCTGCCCCCAGAAGTGGCACAGAGGAGGAGGAAGAGTCCAGTTTGTCCACTGGTGTGCCGGCAGAGCTGGGAGTTCCTTCCTCACTAGAGCACGAGTTGATTCCCAGTATTTTGGTTTGACATTCGAGGTCCTCTTTGCAGCCAACATGTTTTTAGGTTACGGTGAGTGGTAAAAAGGGTCTTAGTGGACACTGGATTCTGTTCTTCCCATCTAGACATCACTTT
The DNA here is from genome assembly GCF_035770615.1 of Melospiza melodia melodia. Classification (NCBI taxonomy): domain Eukaryota; kingdom Metazoa; phylum Chordata; class Aves; order Passeriformes; family Passerellidae; genus Melospiza; species Melospiza melodia. The sequence goes on from NW_026948800.1 coordinate 7,693, forward strand.
GACCCCTCAATTCCATGTTGGTTTGTTGTTTTTAGGGGTTTTTGGCTAGGTTTGGTGAGGGGCTTCCTCATTTGCTTGCCAACCCCAATGTCATTTGCATGCCAATCAAATTATTGTCCCATCCTTGGTTGTCCCCTCCTCTTCACTGTCCCGGGTGCCATCCTCCAGGAAGCGGCAGGGTGCCACTCGACAAAAAGGGGAATTCCCAACCATCAACAACAGGTAGTTAATAAAAAACTATTAACAACAGCTGATTACAACAACAAACAGTTAGAACTCCACCCTGGCAGCAACTGGCCCAACCTGGGAACTCTGCAACCTTTTAATAAAATGGGCAACTTTTCTACTCATAACAGTATGACATCACAGAGAGCGCTTTGTGACATCACTGAGGGAATTGTGACATCATAAAGCTTCTGTGACATCATAGAGTAGGGTGTCTGGCCATAGAGATCCTGCCATCATAGAGGGTGGCTCTGTGGCATGAGTGAATGGATTGTGACATCACTAGGTGGCTGTGTAACATCATAGAGCAGGTTGTGAAATCACAGAACAGATTCTGACATCACATTATGGCTTTCTGACATCACAGAGTCTTTTGTGACATCACAGTGCAACTGCATGACATTCCAGGCTGACATTCCAGAGTTGGCTCTGTGACATCACAAGGGTGCTCTGTGACATGCTAGAGTGGGCTGTGACATCACAGGTGGCTGTGTGACATTGCAAAAAAGCTGTGTGACATCACCAGGGCTCTGTGACATCACAGGAGCTGTGTGACATCACAGGGGCTGTGTGACATCACAGGAGGATGTGTGACATCACAGGAGCTGTGTGACATTGCAAAAAAGCTGTGTGGCATCACTGGAGGCTCTGTGACATCACAGGAGCTGTGTGAGGTCACTGGGGAGGTCACTCTGCCCTGGCCCCCCTCACAGTTCCCCCCACAGCAGTCCAACCCTGCTCATGCACAGCGGGGTCCCCTGTCCCCCCAGGTCCCCCTGCCCCCAGCCCTGCAGCCTCCCCCAGAGGATGTTCCATGAGATCAACCCCAGAGCCTGACACGGGGACGGGGGGCCGGGGCCCTGGGAGTGGGACAGGGGGACAGGGACCCCCTGGCAGCGTCCCCGTGTCCCCCAGGGCCAGAGCCTGGGACAGGACTCCTTCACCCTGTTACGAACGAGGCCTTGAGAGCGCTGAAAATATCCCCAGCAAGGGATCAGCAAAAAACAGATTGAATATTAAGGGACAGCAGCACAAAGTTCCTTGGCAAGAGTCACTCTGCTCCTGACTGGACACTTCAGGCACACCAAGGAAACAAGGCAACAACAACACCAAACATAAACCAGGCAATCAAACCAAAATTTAACAGAGAACTGTCCCTCTGTGTGTGTGTGAGACACAAGGACAATGAGGGCAAGGATAAAAGGAACATGGTCCAAAAGCTTAACAGAGCTCAAACTTAACAGGACTTAACTTATTCCTTAACTTTACCTGATCTTGTCAACTTCAAAATTTAGCAAAAGAGCAGCACTTAACAATATTTAACCCAAAATAAAACCTATGACTTAGAAATTAACAGAGGAATAACACTTAACAATCCTTAACTTAGCTAATAACTTAAACTTAACAACTTACAAACAGTGCAACTCTTAGGAGCATTTAACTTAGTTTAGACCTTGTGACTTGACCTTACCTACTGATATCTGGATATCTGACTGACTCAGCTGTCCAAGGCACTCCAACCCCTCAGAGAGCAGCATTTCTGCCACATCTCCCCAGCACAGGCACTCCTGTGTGCACACAGACACAAAGAGTCAGTGCAAGGCACCGGTGAGCAATTCCCCTGAGGGCAGGGAATGCTCACTGTGGATCCTTTGCCATCTCCCCAGTGGGTGAAGAGTTTAGCCTGGAGGAGTGGGGGGATCGGCACAGGCTCTGTGGTTGCTCAGGATCCCTGAGTGCAGCAAACGGGAGAGTTCCCGGCTGGGAGAGGCCCCACTCAGAGGGAGTCGCTGGCCCAGGAGAGCTCCAAGGGCTCCTTTTGGAGCGCTGTTTGCAGGGCCCCAAGAGAGGGGCTGCAGTCCCAGCAATGGCTCATCCTGACTGCACTTGGCATCAACAGCTTCCTTTGGCAGGGTGAGAACAGGAATGGTGTGTTACTGAGGGAACACAAACAGCTCCCAGGGCTGCTGGTAAAGGAACCAGGAGCTGGTTTGGCAGCAGCAGTGCCTGGAGCAGACAGTGTTTGTGATGAGCTGCAGAGGAGCTGAGCCCAGGGGCTGTTGGCCAAGGCCGAGGCCCAAGGAGCATTTCTCAGCTGGCAGGGCGGCCTGAGAAAGGCAGGGGGAATGCAGCAGCACAGGGCCCATGGAACCAAGGGACCATTGTGACACTGTGGGGCCCTGTGAGATCAAGGGACCATTGTGACACTCTGGGGTCTCATGGGACCAGGGGGGACATACCGACATTGCGTGGCTCCATGGAATGTAGGGATCATTGTGACACTGTGAGGCCTCATCGAACCAAGGGTCCGTTGTGACACTGTGAGGCCTCATGGAACTGTGGAGACCATTGTGACACTTTGGGGTGTCATGGTAATAAGGGGCTGTTGCGACACTGCAAGACCCCATGGAGCCAAAGGTCCGTTGTGACATCTCAAGGCCTCATGGAACCATGGAGACATCACTAAGAGACTTCACAGCCTCATGGTACAATGGGGCCATTGTGACACTGAGGGGACTCGGGGACTAATGGAGATCATTGTGACACTGTGAGGCCCCATGGAATAAGCAAACCATTGTGACACTGTGAGGCCTCATGGAACCAGTGATAACATTGTGACCCTGGGGGTCCCCACAGAACCAAGAGGACCACTGTGATACTGTGGGGCCTTGTGTGAAACCAAGAGGCCTTTGTGACACTGCAGGACTGCATGGAACCAAAGGTCCATTGTGACACAGAGGGGCTTCCTGTTATCAATGGTCCTTTGTGACACTGTGGAGCCAAAGGAGATCATTGTAACACTGCAAACCTCCAGGGTCCAAAGGTCCATTGTGACATTGCAGGCCTAATGTAACAGAGGAGCTGCATGACATTGTGGGGCCTGGGGCACAACAGAGACCACAGTGACACTGCAAGGCCTCATAGAACCCAGGTGTCATTGTGACACTATAGGGCACCATAAAACTAAGGGAATGTGGAACAGGTCTGGCTGGTTTGGCCTCCTGGGCCCCCTTACTGGTCCAGCTGACCATGGCATGTTGAGGGTCTCTTCTCATCTGCTGCTGAAACACTGGGGCTCTGTGCTTTCCTTCCTATGGAAAAGATCTGCCCTTGTCCTCCAGGCACCCATGGCCAGAATTGGGATTTCACCTCCAACATTGCCTTTTGTGAGAGACTGGAGGAGATTGTTGGCTCAAAACATTTCATGTGTGGGGGATGAAAAGGCAGGTCCAGCCCTGCCCTGCCCTGGAACCCCAATCCCCCCAGAGCCTCTATCCCAGCCCAACAGTGTCTGCCAGTCCCTGGCACAGCACAGGCAATGCTCCACAGCCACCTCTGCAGCCCCAGCCCAGCTCCTGAGGGACCAAATGAGCCCAAGTCCCACCTGGGGTAGGGCCCAGGGAAACCAAGGGGTACTGAAGGCTGACCACAAGGCAAGCACACATCTTGACCCTGCCTCCTCTTGGAATTTCCATCTAAACACTGCTGGAATCCAGGAGCTGGTAGCTGTGTGTGCTTTTTGTCTTTCTTGCTTTCTATGCCTTTTTCTTCAGTTTCTGTGCTCCTGAATATTTTGATTAACTGAAAATTGAACAAACTTAAGAGTTTGTGAGGTTGAATGGGCCAAGTCAACACTTTGAGAAGTGTTTTTTGTTGACTGAATGTCTGTCATTGTTTGACATGAGAAGAATTTTAAAAAGTAATACAAAACTTTTTGTGTAACTGACAATCTATTAAACCACTAAGATACTGAACACGCCTCTGTGAAACACAAATGTTAAAGATGAAAAAACCCAGGAACCTCCTCTTTCTTCTGCAGTCAACAAAGAAGCAGCGGGCCGTGGCCCTGGCCCCCATCTCAACCAAACCAAACCAAACCAAACCAAACCAAACCAAACCAAACCAAACCAAACCAAACCAAACCAAACCAAACCAAACCAAACCAAGCAGCCCTGCCATGGGCTGAGCCCCTTCCCCCATCCCCTGGCTGCCCCTCCCTATCGGCCCCATTCTAACCAAACCAAACCCCAACAACTCCCAAACAGGAAAACAAAAGAGGCTACAAAACCCCAACTAGAACAAAGATGGCCACAGCTATTAAAATCTTATCATCAAGTTGTTGTCCCCCCCCTCCCAACACAACTCAAACCAAAAACCCCCACAACTTTTAACTCATAAAAAATAACCCTATAACTAAAATTAAACACAAAAAAAACCCAAAAACCAAACATAAATCCAATCCTAACACAACCCAAAACAAACTCCCACCACAAGTTACTGGCAGGTCAGGTGTTAATCCTTTCAATACATCAATCCTCCATTGAGTAAAAGAAAAAACAAAATGCAAACATATTAAAAAACACTCATCAAAGTCAGTACAAAAGAAATGCAATCCCAAATTAAAAAAAGAAGAAAAAATACCTTATTCTTAAATCTTAAATCCTCCTATAAATTATGAAAAAACCCTCTTTTTTATAGCACATAATATTATAAAAAATATTCAAATTAATATCAAACAAAAACCTACATACTAAAATAAAGAACTGTTAAAATTACTGTAATTTCAGTAGAAGTTTAAAAGTAAAAGAATAAAACCATAATCCAATACCCTCAAGAGAAGAACTCTATTCCGGAAGATTAAAATAATTTTTAAAGTAAATAATAAAACCTTTTACCTTTAAACAACTCATCTTTAAAACAATACCTCATAAGTCAGCAAGGCCGATCAACAAGCAGTAAAATGGCTTGTAGCAATAAAAGGAACTTCACAATACCTAAATTCCTCAGACAACTGTGTTCATGAAAAAATTAAGAACCACAAAAACCTATTTTTTCCTCCTGTAAAAAATTTTTAAGTTTAACACGAGAAACTTCTCTCCCAAAGTAATTTAAAAAAAGGACTATTCTGGAAATAGTAAACTAACTAGAAATTTTAAATTTAGTTACTTCACATTGTCAGAAAAAGTTGAAAGAAAAAAGAGTGTACTAAAGAGTTCATTTTAATTCTTACTACTTTCTTCTTTTTAATTTATTTTTAATAAAATTTTCTTTATACCCTTTTAAAATTTTAAGCCTGCTTTGCCTTCCTTGTAATCCTATCTCACAATAAAATAAATACAGAAATAATTAATCAACACTAAACCCCACAACACTCATCAACACATTAATTAAGAAATCTCAAGATTAGAAAAATCTTAAACTAACAAACCGAAACCACTACAATATTGTAATAAACATTTTGCCAAAGTTTCTCTGATTTTCTAAAGTTCCCAGTAAAGGCTGTTTGGTTGTTTTGAGTGCCTGAGAACCTCTTGTTATTTTCCAGGGAGTCCAACTCAGAGGACACATGCAATTGTAATTCCTTTTAAATCTCTCTTCGAGCGAGTTGTTCGGGGGATGGGGGTCAGGGCTTGTGTGTCCTGCTTGGCACAGCCCAGGCAGGGCTTTCCCAGCCACATTCCACACTCCATTTCCCAGCTGGAGCCGCTGCTGCCTCTGAGCTGTGCTGCCCCAGCCCCAGGGACGCTCTCCTTGTCTGCCCATTCCCCCACGGTCTCTGGGCAGGCATGGCCTCAGTGGGGGCTGCTGACATCCTCAGCAACTTGGAGGCTGCTGCTGAATTTTCCTGCTCCAGAGGCTTGTTCAGCCTTCAGCTCTTGAGTGCAGGAATTCAGTGTCCCAGGGCTCATCAACATTCAGAACAGCTGAACAAGCAAAGCTTCTGGGAATAATTTGATTTTTATTTTCAAATCCTTTGTGTTTAAGTAGATCTCAGTAGTGTATTCAAAGTGAAGACATGATATTTAAAAAGACAGCCAGAAAAGATTTTTTTTGTCCTGTTTAGTTTAGTTTTGTTTTCCTGTTAATTCATTGATACATGCAATCTTCAATTGACAGTGAATCCAAGTACCTCCTCATGCAGTTTGACTGGGTATGAAAATCAAGACCCTTCATGGCTTACAATCAATCAGACTCTGTCCCTACCCCCACCCCATCATTTCCCCCATCCATGGCTGGCACTCAGAGCAGCCTTGTGCAAATGTGAGCTCCCCCCAGCCCACACTGGACCTAGCCAACTGACCACAGTTGAACAGGATACTACGTAATAAAAATTACACAATTAAAATAACAATCACACAATTACAAACTCTTCCCTGATCTATGTGCAATGTCCCAGCAGTGTCTGATGAGTCCACTATTCACAACTGATTTACATACTAAAATTAATTTTTGACAAACATGGTCCTTTGATAGATATAAACACAATTAAGTTCTTGTATCAGGATTCTTGACATGGACTGAGGACAGAACAGCTCAAACAATTCCTGATTTCCAAATCTATCAGTGGTGGATGGAGAAGGGAGGTCAGGCTGCTCTTGGTGTTGACGAAATGCTGAAAGCATCCTGACTCATTTCATCTCCTCCTGTCCTGGCTGATCTCCCCTCTTTCCCCTTCCACCCACTGGCTTTTGTCTCCCTCCCAGCCCCCTGTCAAGAGCCTGGCTCTGTGTTCTCCATCCCCTCCTCACTGGCACTGCCAGGCTGGGATGAGGAGTCCCTTAGCCTTCCCTGCTCTGGGCTGGACAAGCCCAGCTCCCTCAGCCTCTGCTCACAGCCCAAGGGCTCCAGCCCCACCTTGGAGGCCCTTCCCAGACCCTGCTCCAGCTGCCAGACATCTTTCCTGCCCTGGGGACCCCAAACCAGGCCACAGTGACCTGGATAACCCACGTCCTTGATGTCCTGGTCACACAGCCCTGGCCCCTTGTCCTCATGTCAGGCTCTGGGGTGGATCCTGTGGAACATCCTTTGGTGGAGGCTGTGGCTCCAGGTGGGCCGGGGGGATCCCAGGGGACAGGGACCCTGCTGGGCATGAACAGCATTGGAGTTGTTGGGAGAAACTGTGAGGGGGAGCTGGGGCAGAGTGACCAACCCAGTGACCTGACACAGCCCTGCTGGGATGTCACACAGCCCCTCTGGGATGTCACAGCCTGCTCTGTGATGTCTCAGTTTGCTCTGTGATGTCATACCTCTAACCTGTGATGTCACAGCCTGCTCTGTGATATCACAGAGGCAGTTTGTGATGTCATAGCTGCTCTATGACCTCATTATACCCCATTCTGTGATGTTATAGCCCACTCTGTGATCTTCTGTGAAATAAGGAAGGGCAGCAACAAAACTGCACTGGAATTAGGAAGGGCAGACTTTGGCCTGTTTAGGATGCTGATTTGGGGAGTACCAAATCAGGTCCTGATTCTTTAAAGCGAAACAGCCCTTAAAAACAAAGGGGTCCAGGAAGGATAGACACATTTCAAGAAAGTAACCCTAAGAGGAAGGAGCAGCCTCTGCCAGTGTGGCAAAAGATGATCTAGCGAGAAAAATGACTGGCTTGCCTGCCCATTCAGATTTTGTGGGAACTCCAGTGTAAAAAAGGACCAGCAACTCAGGAAGTGTTTAAGGATGTCATTATGTTTTCCAAAAGAATATTAGATACGTGAAGCTCAATCAGAACTTAACCTGGCCACTTCTGTAAAAAAATTTAAAAAAAAACTTTGTATAAAAAAGTGTATAGCAAAAGGAGGGATAAGGGAATATCTATTCTTTATTGGATGTAGTGGAGAATATAGAAACCAAAGAGACAGAAAGGCTGATCTACTTAACACCTTGTTTCTCTGAATTTTCAATATTAGGACGGGCTGTTCTCAGGACAAGTGCTCTCCTGAGCTGGTAAATGGGCACAGGGAGCAGAACAGCCCCCCGTGTAATCCAGGAGGAAGCAGCTGGGGACCTGCTGAGCCACTCAGATGCTCACAGGTGTCTCTGGGAACAGATGGGATCCATCCCAGGGGGATGAGGGAGCTGTGGATGAGCTCCCCAAGCTGCTCTCCATCATTTACCATCAGTGCTGGCTCAGCAGGGAGGGCCCAGAGGACTGGAGGTGCCAATGTGAGCCCATCCCCAAGAAGGGCTGGAAGGAGGAGCTGGGCAACTCCAGGCCTGTCAGCCTGACCTGGGTGCCAGGCAAGGTTATGGAACAGATCACCCTGAGTGCCATCACAGGGCCCCCACAGGATGGCCAAGGGGTCAGAGCCAGCCAGCGTGGATTTAGGGGTGGCAGGTCCTGCCTGACCAACCTGGTCTCCTTTATGACCAGGTGACCCACCTATGGATGCAGGAAAGGCTGTGGACGCGTTGTGCCTGGACTTCAGCAAAGCCTTTGACACTGTCTCTGACAGCATTCCCTGGAAAATCTGCAGCCCACGGCTTGGGCAGGTTTAAGAGCTGGTTGGAGTCTGGGCCCAGAGAGTGGTGGTGATGGTGCTGCACCCAGCTGGTGTCCAGGCACTGGTGGTGTCCCCCAGGGATCTGTGTTGGGCCCAGTCCTGTTTAATATCTTCACTGATGATCTGGGTGAGGGGATTGAGTCCAGCATTCACAAATTGCAGATGGCACCAAACTGGGTGTGAGTGTGGATCTGCTGGAGGGCAGGACAAGAAGACACAGCCTTAAGCTGTACCAGGCGAGGTTCAGGCTGGACAATAGGAAGAAGTTCTTCACAGAAAGGGTGAGTGGGAATTGGAATGGGCTGGCCAAGGGGGAAGTGGCAGAGTCACTGTCCCTCTCCAGTGGCACTTAGTGGCATGGTCTGGGTGACAAGGCAGTATTAGGGCATTGGTTGGGCTTGATGATTCCAAAGGTCTTTTCCAGCCTATTTAATTCTGTTATTCTGTGATAATTGGGACACTCTGGGGCCATTGTGACACTGTAGGGCTTCATGGAACTAAGAGAACCACGGTGACACTGTGCAGCCAGCCCTACAGAACCAGGGGTCCGCTGTGGTGCTGTGGGGCCAAATGGAGCCAGGGAGTGCACCGTGACACTCTGGGTACTTGTGGAACCACAGAGGCCATTGTGACACTGCAGGGCCTTGTGTAACCAAGGGGTTTCACCATTTTGACACTGCAAAACCAAGGAGACCTTTGGGAGACTCCAGGGCCTAGTGGAACCAAGGGGCCGTTCTGACACTGAGAGACCTCATGGAACCAAGGGGACATTGTGACACTTCAGGATCCTGTGTAACCAAGGGACCACTGTGACACGATGGGGCCTCAAGGGATCTGGAAGAACATTGTGACAGTGTGGCCTTGGGGAAACAAGGAGTCCAATGTGACTCTGAGGGGAACTGTGGAACTCCAGAGACCATGGTGACAGTGTGGGACCTCCTGTAACCATAGGGGCATTGTGACACTCTGGGGCCTCATGGAAACAAGGGGCCACTGTGAAACTGCAGCACCAATGATAACATTGTGACACTGTGAAGCCCCGTGGAACCAAGTAGAACATTGTCACATTTTGGGGCCCCATGTAACCAAGGAGACCATTGTTGCTCTGCACGGTCTCATGGATCCAAGGACACCAATGCAACAGGTGTCCTTGTCAGGTGGACATCAGGTGCACGGCCGGATGTTACAAAGAGGGCATTGTGACACTCAGGGGCCCCATGGAAACAAGGCCATCTTTGCAGATGACACCAAGCTGAGTGTGAGTGTGGATCTGCTGGAGGGCAGGAGGGCTCTGCACAGGCTGGATAATGGCCCAGATCACACAAGGTGTGGTTTAACAAGTCCAGGTCCTGGGTCCTGCACTTTGGCCACAGCGCTACAGGCTGGGGACAGAGGGGCTGGAGAGCAGCCAGGCAGAAAGGGACCTGCAGGGACTGATGGACAGCAGGCTGGATAGGAGCCAGCAGTGTGCCCAGGTGGCCAAGAAGGCCAATGGCTCCTGGCCTGGATCAGGAATGGTGCGGCCAGAAGGAGCAGGACAGGGATTCTTCCCCTGTGCTCAGAACTGGTTGGAAAGCACCTCAAGTGCTTTGTCCAGTTCTGGGCCCCCCGGGGTGGGCAAGACTAAGAAATATGAAGCAGGAGGAGTAAAGAAAGCAAAGGTAAAGAAAAGGAAATGCTCAGGGCAGTTTGGGGGTGGCTGCCAGGAAGCCCTGGCTCTGAGCAACAGCGTCTGCAGTGGCACAGGGAACTCCCAGCTGATGGGAACAAACTTTCTGGCTGACTGCACAGGCCAGGACAAAGCTGAGTGGTTTCCCTGGTGTCCCCTAGCCCTTGCTGGCCCCAGGGGCTGATGGCATTTGTGCTCCCTCAGGTTCATGTCACCACACCAACAGCATGGGGGTGCTCCCCCTGCTCTGCGCAATGCAAACAGGGGCTGCTGAGCCAGGGCTGCCGTGTCTGTGCCTGCAAGGATGGGGCACCTTTGTGAGCTGAGGGATAGGGGGGATGTTGTTGGCAGCTCCATGAGGACGCTCTGGGACGCTGCCCTGGGCTGTGCAGTGCACTGGGGATGGATCAGCCCCTGCTCTGCTGCTCCTTCCCGTCTGCCCCAGGGCCCTTGCAGAGCCCCAGCCATGCTGTTTGCCCCCAGCCTGCCCACGGCCAGCCTGGGGCTGCTCACGGGGGTTTTCTGTGCTGAGCATTGGCCTGGGTGTGTTCTTGAGAGAGCCTGGGCAAGGAGCCTGGAGCCCCCAGGGCCTGGGCTGAGGCGTCAGCGCTGCCCCAGCAGAGCCCATGGCCTGTCCCTCTTGCAGCCCCGGCACTGCCACCCCCAGGGCTGTGCCCAGCCCCGAGAGCACTCAGGCGCTGCAGCAACACCAGGGCCACCAGGGCAGCGGGGCAGGGCCACGGCAGCAGCACTGGCAACACCAAATGCTGCTGCTGCTGCTGGGCCAGCACTGATCTGCCCCCAGCTCTGCACACAGACATTGCTGCTGCAGCTCCAGAGAAGGCAAAAAAAAGGGGGATCTCTGCAGAAAACTTTGCTGGGAGATCCTTTAGTTCCTTTAAAGGCACCAAGAGCGCAGCCCCTCTATGACACAGTCTGTGGCCACAGGGAAGGTGGAGAGAAGCAAAATGAGAAATGGCACAACCATTGACATTTCTTTGTGGAGAAAATTAAGAAACTAAAACAAAGACAAAAATTGTCAAAATGAAAACAACAGGAATTATCAAAGATAACTTTTATTACAAGCGATTTGTAGAAATTGGCCAGCAGTTTAATGTTTCTGATACCATCCAATCATCAGTCTCCTCACTGCAGCATTGAGCTCCTTGTTCCTCAGGCTGTAGATGAGGGGGTTAAGGGCTGGAGGCACCACTGAGTACAGAACTGACAGGGCCAGATCCAGGGATAGGGAGGAGATGGAGGGGGGCTTCAGGTGGGCAAATATGGCAGTGCTGACAAACAGGGAGACCACAGCCAGGTGAGGGAAGCAGGTGGAAAAGGCTTTGTGCCGTCCCTGCTCAGAGGGGATCCTCAGCACAGCCCTGAAGATCTGCACATAGGAGAAAACAATGAACACAAAACAGCCAAATGATAAACAGGCACTGACAGCAATGAGCCAAAGTTCCTTGAGGTTGGAGTGTGAGCAGGAGAGCTTGAGGATCTGTGGGATTTCACAGAAGAACTGGCCCAGGACATTGCCATGGCACAGGGGCAGGGAAAATGTATTGGCTGTGTGTATGAGAGCAGTGAGAAAGCCACTGACCCAGGCAGCTGCTGCCATGTGGGCACAAGCTCTGCTGCCCAGGAGGGTCCCGTAGTGCAGGGGTTTGCAGATGGACACGTAGCGGTCGTAGCACATGATGGTCAGGAGGGAAAGCTCTGCTACAATAAAGAAGAGAATGAAAAAGAGCTGAGCAGCACATCCTGAGTAGGAGATGTTCCTGGTGTCCCAGAGGGAATTGTGCATGGCTTTGGGGACAGTTGTGCAGATCATGCCCAGGTCAGTGAGTGCCAGGTTGAGCAGGAAGAAGAACATGGGCGTGTGCAGGTGGTGGCCGCAGGCTACGGCGCTGATGATGAGGCCGTTGCCCAGGAGGGCAGCCAGGGAGATGGCCAGCAAGAGGCAGAAGTGCAGGAGCTGCAGCTGCCGCGTGTCTGCCAATGCCAGCAGGAGGAACTGCCTGATGGAGCTGCTGTTGGACATTTGAGCTGTCTTGGCATGGGGATCTGTAAGAAAAGTAATCACGGACTACTTGAGTTTGGAGAGGACTTTAAATATCCCAGCACAGCCTGGGGGCACTTTCCCCCACTGCCTGCCCAGGGCTCTGCTGCCTGGAGCTGTCCCTGCCAGCAGCTGCTTCCCTGTGCCCAGGGCTGGGCCCTGCCAGTGCTGCCAGAGCCCAGCCCAGCCCTGGGGGCTCAGCTCTGCCCTGCAGACCCCTCTCTGCTCTGGCACTGCCCAGGGGCACCTCTGGGTCTGCAGGCTCTGATGGCAATGTCATCGCAACCCTGAGGAGGCTGAAAAACCAACAAAGATGCTGCCCTGTGAGGGGCCCTCTGCTGATCTCTCTCACTGCCTGGTTTATTCAGGTCTGTAGGATTTTTTTGTATTTATTCTCCACCTGAACTGAGAGAAGAATATCTATATGCAATTTCCCATTTAGGCAAAACAGAAGAGTAGAATAAAAAAGCAGGATTTTCCCATTTATGAAACCCCGTCCTAGCTGTGCTCCCTGGATAATTTACTTGGAAATGTTCTGCAGTTAATTGCCATGCTGGGAGCAGTCCTGAACAATGCAGAATCCTCACCACACAAGGAAAACACTCCCAAGCCTTACCAGCTGTCTCCTCCCACCCAGACCTTGTTCCCCAGTGCGGGGAGCAGCTGCCAGGGCTGGCTGAGAGCTGTCCCTGGCAGGCAGCAGAGTCCCTGCCCCAGCACAGCGCCCTGGGCTGCAGGACCCTGCTCTGCACGACAGCCCTGGGCACCCCTGGCAGCTCTGCACAAGAGACAATCAGAGAATGTACTCACAGAGTCTGCAGGCATTGGGATGTTCCAGCTTTAGGAGATGGCTCCAGGAGCTGCAGCTGCATTGTCCTGCAGCCAGAGGTTCCTGTGCCAAGGGCTGGCAGTGATTCTGCCTCAGGCACTTCTCAGCACCTTCCAAGCCCTGACTGATTGAAGCTCTCTGTGCCTCTGTGCTGTGCCTGGGGTGGCTGCAGGCAGTGCCCCAGCCCTGCTGGGCTGGCAGAAGAGCTGCTAATCAAGAGAAATGTGCTTTTGAAGCTCTTCTGGGTTACCAGGAGCTGCCTCTGTGCCAGGAGCCCAGCCCAGCTCAGCAGCACAGACACAGCACAAGGACATTAATGAGCCTCTGGGGCTTTGTGCTCAGGCCCTGAACATCAGTCCCTGAGAGGGAGCTGAAGAAACCTCTCCAGAACTCCAAGTCAGAATCCAACTGCAAAGTTTCTTGGACTTTTAATGGGTCCCACTGAGGAACACAACTGAGAAAGTGTCCCCAGGCAGAGCAGAGAACTGGACACAGTGATGACAGGTGGGGACAAAGAGAAGCCGAGTCTTGATGTTCTGGGGCACATCAGTGTCTGTGCCACCAAGGGCTGTGAGGAGACACCTTGTCCTGAGGCCCTGGGGCCTCCTGGCACAGCCCCAGCCAGGCTGGGCACTGACAGCCCCTTGTCCTGCCCTCAGCATCCCCCCCCAGCCCACATCCCAGTGGCCTCAAGGATCTGCTGGAAGGAGTCCCTGGGGAGCCTTGCTCAGGAATGGTCCTGGGGGCTCCTTCATGCTCACAGAGATTTTCAAAGGACTTTGGGTTTGGCTTTTGCCTTGGAGTCTCTGAGAGGTTTGTGCAATCATGGCCTCCAATTATCTGCTGTAATTAGTCCCTGGAGAGGCTTTGTCAGTAACAACACTCAGTGGGGCTCATTAATGCTTCAAGGTACTTCAGTTATTTTAAGGTACTTGGTGTTTCCCTTTTGATACAGACTGTGTGAGAGGTTTCTGCAATCATGGCCCTAATTATCTGCTTTAACGAGTCCCTGGAGAGCTTTGTACTTACATTTAGTGGGGCTCAATAATACTTTGAGATACTCAAGTTTTTTAAGGTACTGTGGATTTTCCTTTCCACACTGAATCTCTGAGAACTTTTTGTGCCATCCTTGCCTCTAGTTCTCTCCTGCAAGGAGTCCATGAGGAGCCTGTGTAGCAGATGGACCTCAGTGGGATGCATCCATGGTTTGAGACACTTTGGAATTTTCTTCTGACTTGGACTCCTGGAAAGGTTTGTGCAGTCTCCTCTCAGACCCTGAGGTTCCAGGGCTCAGCTCCAAATGCACCACAGGGCTCATTAGGATCAAGCAAGTCCTGACAAACCATGGCTCTCCCTTGATTTGCCTCTGCTCTAGTGCAGTTCCTCAGAAATATTTCTGTAGTGATTTTGGTTCACCAATTTGAGATTTCTTGGAGAATGCCGCAATTATTGTGGTGGCTTCAGTGTTGGCTAATTACCAGTGCACTCACTAGAATATACTTACTCATTTCCTCCTGTGTGATAAGATTAGGAGAATGGCAAAGCAGGCTCAAAACTTTAAAAGGGTATAAGGAAAAGTTCATTAATAGCAACTAAAAGAAAGAGTAATAAGAACAAAACTTTCAGAAAACTTCTCCTCTCCCTACAACCTTTTCTTTCTTACTGGCAATATAAAGAGACAAACCTAGAATTTGCAGTCAGTTTACCCCAACTAGAATAGTCTTTCTTGAGTTCGCTTAAGGAGAGGAGTCTCTCTTTCATGCTACGGAGACTTGTCCAGAAGAGACACTTCTCTTGTCGCTCTCAATTTCCATGAATAGCAACTGCCCAGAAAAATCTGCAATTGTGACATCCCTCCCAGTTGTTCAAAGCTCTTTTACAGTTGTGTTTATGGGCCATGTCAATTTATGGGGTATTAGTTAAAAGATGAGCTGTGTAAGAGCAAAGGTTCTCCTCATCTATTTCTGAAATGATCTTCATCTCTGAGGACATCTTTTTCTTCTCCCTGTGAAGGCACAGGATCTCATCACACTTCCCTTTTTCCATGTCCAAACTTCTCATGGGATCACAGCTACTTGGACATTTGCTACTTTAGCATTGAGGCCTTTGCTGAACAAGTCATTTCCTCATACTTTTCAATGCAATACAGGGAAAAGGAGAGTCTGATGTATCAGTTACATCCTTCTCCATAGCGTTACAAGAGGATTTCAGCCCCAAGATCAGGACATCTCCTCATCCCTCCCATCTGGGACTCAACTTCCTCTTCTCTGCCCTCGGCGTCTTCATGTTGCTCCTCTATGTGCCTGCACTTTGTCCTTTTCTCTGACTCGAGGGAGGATGGAAGCACTGAAAGAGTTCATATCTCACCCGGGGCCTGCAGATGGTTCCGTGACCCCGGCCGGGCTCAGTGCTTGCAGCCAGACCTGCTCCCTGTTCCCTCGGTTCCATGGGGCCCCACAGTGTCCCAGTGGTCCCTTGCTTCTATAAGGACCTGAGGTGTCATAATGCCCCCTTGGTGACACGAGGCCCTGAAGGGTCACAATGGTCTCCATGGTTCCATCAGGCCCCACAGAGTCATAATGGTCTCTGGGTTCCATGAAGCCCCGCTGGGTCACCATGGCCCCTTGGTTCCATGGGCGCCAGTGGTGCCACAATGATCGCCTTGGATCCATGGGCCCCAGTGGTGCCACAATGATCCCCTTGGTTCCATGGGCTCCAGTGGTGCCACAATGATCCCCTTGGATCCATGGGCCCCAGTGGCGCCACAATGATCCACTTGGTTCCATGGGCTCCAGTGGTGCCACAAGGATCCCCTTGGTTCCATGAGGTCCCCACAGTGTCCCAGGGATCTCCATGGGAAGGAAAGAACCCAGCCCCAGTGTTGCAGGGGCATCCACCAGAGGCCAAGGCCAGCCAGACTTGATGGTACTGGCAGATTTACCTGGGAGAGACCCTTGGATATACAGAATTTTGGAGGTGGAATCCCAATTTCAGACATGGACACCTGGAGGAGAAGGACGGTTCTTTTACATAAGAACGAAAGCAGGGAACACTGATATTTGAGGGGCAAACGAAAGGTGGCCATCAGAGGCCTAAGTCAGCCAGACCTTTCTGTTCTAGTTGCTTTTGTATGAAAGCAACCCTTGGATATAGGGAATTTGGGAGGTGGAATCCCAATTTTGGCCATTTCTTTTTAGATAAGATTGACAGTTCTTTTTCAAAGGAAGGAAAGCATGGAGCCCAAGTGTTTCAAAGCCAGAAGAGGAGACAGGTGGCTCCTGTCCTGGCTCCCAAGCCAGCCAGACCTGATTGTCATGGCAGCTTTTGTCATAGAGGAATCCTTGGATATATGGAATTTCAGAGGAGAAATCTCAGTTTTGACCTTGGACTCCTTGAGAAGAAGGATGGTTCTTTTCCAGAGGAAGGAAAGCATCAAACACAGTGTTTTGATGCAGGTGAGGGACAGCTCCCAAGCAGCAAGGGCAGCTAGACCTGTCTGGCTTTCATTTGGGAGCAATCCTTGGATGTACAGAGTTTTGGAGGTAGAATTCCAGGTTTGGCCATGGGCACCGGGTCAGGATGGATGGTTTTTACCAATAGAAAAGAAAAATGCCAAGTGTAAGTGTTTTTGAAGAAGATGAGAGGTGGCCACCCTTAGGCCAACACAGCCACACCTGTCTGTCCTGGCACCTTTTGTTTAGGGGCTATGCTTGGACATTTGGCATTTTGGAGGTGCAATCTCATATTTGGCTGTGGGTGCCTGGACAGGAAGACAAGTCCTTTCCATTAGGAAGGAAAGCACAAAGCCCCAGTGTTTCAGAGGCAGATGAGTGCCAGCCCTCAGAAAGCCAAGGCCAGCCAGACTCATCAGTCCTGGCAGCTTTTGTCTGGGAGCTATCCTTGGATGTTGGGAATTCTGGAGGCAGATTCTCAATTTTGGCCATGGGCACCTGGTCGAGATGGATGGTTTTTTCCCATAAGAAAGAAAAGCACATGATCCCAGTGTTTCAAAGGCAGATGAGAGGTGGCCCCTGGGTGGCCAAGGCATCCAGATCTGTCTCTCCTGGCAGATTTCATCTGGGAACAATCTTTGTATATAAGAAAATTTGGGAGAGGAATCCCAGTTTTGGCCATGAGCTCCTGGAGGCGAAGGACAATTCTCTCCCATAGGAAGGAAAGCCCAGAGTCCCAGTGCTTCAGGGGCAGAGGAGAAGCAGCCTTGACATGCCAAGGTCAGCCAGACCTGTCCAGCAGCCCCCGGGAGGCCAAACCAGCCACACCTGTTCCCTGTGCCCTTGCTTGCATAGGGCCCCACAGTGTCCCAATGGTCTCCTTGGTTCCATGAGGCCCTGGAGTGTCACATTGTTCTCCTTTCTTCTGTAGTGTCACAATAGCCCCATGCTTCCCTGAGGCCTTGCTATGTCACCATGGCTCCTTGGCTCCCTGCGGCCCCACTGTGTCCCAATGGCTCCTTGGTTCTACGGGCCCCACAGCTTCATCCTTGACCCTTGGTTCCACGGGGGTCCTGAATTTCATAATAGTCCCCCTGATTCTGTGAGGTACCAGAGTGTCACAATTGTCTCTCTGATTCCATGAGGTTCCATAGTGTCACCATGGTGTCCTTGGATGTGCATTGTTCCAATGGCCCCTTGGTTCCATGAGTTCTGTACTGTCGGCAATCTTTTTCTGTTTTTCTGGGCCTTGATGTGTCACAATGGCTCCCTGGTTCTGTGATGTTCCATGGTGTCATGTACGGAAAATCACACTGTGAAAAGCCAGTGTCCATAAAGGAGACAGAGGAGTCCTTCAACTTTAATAGAATAAAGGGAGAGAATCCACCAGGGCACATGCCCATGGAGTTTTCTCCTCGAAGTTTCAAGAGGGATCAGCCTCCTTTTTAAAAGCTCCTAGCCACATGTTGCCCCCTTCCTTTCCCCATTGGCTTAGGTACTCAGACGATACAGACTTTTTGAACCCCCTACCCCATATTCCCCTCTTGAACCAGTGATTTTAACCCAGAGTTCAGAAGTTCAGGCTTGTGCAGTCCCTTTTCTGTTTCAGGAGGCTTCCTATGAATTGTCTTTTCACATAATTGAGGAGAGAAACTTCTGAGCTTTTTTTCCTTTTTAAGAAAACAAAGAATAGTTTTGTCACTCCGTCAACAAGAAGCACGTTCCTATACCAAGCTGTCTGGCCTCTGTAATTAAAATGTTTCTTGAAGTTAGTAGAGACATTAAGACCCATTTCAAAGATGCTAACATCCCTACATTAACCCATTGAATAGTCTGTGAAGGCATCTTGCCTCTCAGCCACAATGGACTCCTCAGTACACGGAGGTCCACCATGTCACCGTGGACCCTTGGTTCCATAATGTCACCGTGGTCACTGTCAGAGGCTGGATGAGATCAATGTCCCGAGACACCTTGGGATGCTCGGAATGCCTGTGTAGGGCCAGGGCCGGGTCAGGCCTTGGTTTGTGGTGGAACAGAGCCCTGCCCCCAGCCCTGGCCTGGCAGAGCTGTCAGTCACATAGCAGGGGCAGTGTTAACCGAGCTCTGATTGGCTGATCTGTCAATCAATCACACACTAGCAGCTGGTGCCTATCCTGGCTCTGATTGGACAAACAACTGGCAGTCCCACCCCAGGGGCAGACCCATGAAGGCCCAGGGGGTTAAAAGCTGGAGCACAAGGCCAGCTTATGGTCTGGATCCTGCCTTCTCCTGGGGTTCCTCTTAGCAACCTTGGAATCCCAGCAGTTGGTGCCTATGTGTGTGTCTTTCTATGGATCTGCTGTCTTTCAGTTGTTCTCTATTTCTTCTCTTCTAATCCTGCTTACCTGGAACATTTTTGTATAACTTCACATATTAAGGGTTAAAGGATTTTAGGTTAAACGTGTGGCAATTCAGGGCACAGGGAATATTTCTCTGTCTGCTCTGAGGGGTCCTGACCCCCAGAGAAACACTGTCTTTAACCTTTTCCATGGAGAGGACTTCCAGGACTTTGATATAGACTTCTATATAAATTAGAATTTACCAAAGTGTGAAATAGATAATGAAGAGTAGTGTAGTATGTCACTTGGGTGAGAAAATTAGGTTTTGGGATTTTTAGTATATTGTAGATAGGAAGCAAGATGGAGGAATTGGGATGTAGTCCCTGTCTTCTTTTTCATCTACTCCATGTTCTGCAGTGTTGGTGGCACAGGGTGATTGGTCAAGGAAAGCACAGTGCAGAGTTTATGTGGATAGTCAAGGGATGAGTTATTGGCAGATAAGTAGAAATAATGTACATTTTAAGAGTTAATGGAATGAGACAACATTAAAAGACCTTGAAACTGTGCATTTTAGGGCCATTTTGAGGTGTCTTTCCAGCGTGCTGAGCCTGGTGTGGACAGCAATGCAAAACTTTAGATAAGATGACAATAAACAAGAAGCTGAAGACCAAAAAAGTCCTTTTATCTGGCACAGAATTGCTACAGGAGGGTTTACCCCATCCAGGGAGTCCCCAAAAAGGCTCAACATAAAATAAACATCAATAACTGGTGCCCCGACAATGTTTGTAAAAAGTTGGTTCTTTTCATGAAAGTGTTTACTGAAGGGTGTTGTCTTAACTGGCCAATCATGTGAAATGTGTTGATTAAAGGACCAGTGAGGTCCACCTGTAGCAAACCAAGGTATAAAATAAGAGGATTGAATAAACAGGTGGTTTTTGGCCTTTAGCCTTCTGATCTGAGTCTGTGTCATCTCTGACTCAACAGTGACATTTGGGGATCTGTGGGGGCTATTGGGGATCCTTTCTGCGCCTTGTTACCCAACAGGAGCTTCTCTAATGAACTTTGCCTGAAGGCCCCACTCTGCCCGTAACAGAAACCCCTGTGAGTGTCTGGGACATCCTGGCTCTTTGGCAGCCTGGGGACTCCTGGGATGTCACCGTGGAGCCCCTGTGAGTGCCTGTGCCAGATCGGTGCCTTTGCAGCCCAAGGTCCCCTGGGATGTCACCATGGAATGACTGTGACTGCCTCTGACCACAGGGCTCTTCACCATCCCAGAAAGCCCTGGGAGGTCTCCATGGAGCCCCTCTCTCTGCCTGTGACATTCCAGCTCTGGAACAGCCTGGAGACTCTTGGAAACTCCCCATGGAACCCCTCTGAGAGCCTGTGACAAGTCTAATCCTTAGCAGGCAACCATCAGGGGCCCCCTGTTGCTATGGTCAATTTCCATGGCAACCATCACCAGCCCCCTGTTGCTATGGTCAGTTTCCATGGCAACCATCACCAGGCCCCTGTTGCTACAGTCAGTCCCTCGGCAGCTCCATGGAGACCCCATGCCAGGGGTGGTTGCCATGGACACCAGCTCAGGCCTGCAGCCACAGCCCGTTGCCATGGCAACCATTGGCAGCCCCATCCCCAGGCTCATGGGATCCCAGAACCACAGAATTGGCTGAGCTGGGAGGGACCCATCAGGATCCTCCAGTCCAACTGCTGGCCCTGCACAGGACACCCCAACAATGCCAGCCTGGGCCTGGCAGCGCTGTCCAAACGCTGCTGAAACTCAGAGAGCCCTGGAGCTGGGACCCTTCCCTGGGGAGCCTGGGCAGGGCCCCAGCAGCCTCTGGGCAAAAACCTTTTCCTGACATCCAACCGGAGCCTGCCCCGACTCAGCTGCAGCCGTTCCCTCCACTCCTGTCCCTGGGCACCAGAGGGAAGAGGTTCCCACAGCCCCAGCCAGGGACCCGCTCCCAAGGCTGTTGCCATGGCCACCAGGGCTGGCACCAGCTGGGATGCTCGGTTTCCATGGGCCGGGGTTCAGGAACGGATTCCCCAATTTCCTGTTCCTGCTAAAACTGCGCTGCCCTCGCTGCCCTCCTGCCTCCAATGGAAAGCACAAAAGGCAAAGATCCCGGGCTGGGATAAGAACAAATTATTGGGAACACCAATGAGATAAGAAACATACAGAACAGAAAAAATATTGATAAGAGAAGGGATAAATAAAACTGTTTACAGGGAAATCTAAAACACAACTTACAGGGTCTCCCTGGCCACAATTTCCCCCTGCCTGGAAAGGGTGCTCCTCTCCTCAGGGAAAGAGACATAGAGTCCCCTTCCTGCCCCTGGCAATAACCTGAGGTTGGAGTGAATGTAATGACAGGGCCATGGCCAGACCCTCATGTTCTTCAATCCCACATCATGTCAAGGGCAGGGGCAGGACAACGGGCAGGTGTCTTCCCAGCATGGATCACAGGGAAAATGGATCACAAGGGCTCTTCTCAATGTGGGTTCTCCCATGGGTAATGAAGATAGAGCAGTGCATGAAGCTGTTTCTGCAGCTGGGGCATTTGCAGGGCCTCCCTTACTGGTGGCTCTGTTGGTGTCTTGTCAAGTGAGAGCTCTGGATGAAGCTCTTCCCACACTGGGGACACTCGAAGGGCCTCTCCCCAGTGTGGATGTGCCGGTGCCTGATGAGGGTGAAGTTGTGCTTGAAGCTCTTCCCACAGTCGGGACAGCAAAATGGCCTCTCATCTGTGTGAATCCGCTCATGCAGGAGGAGATGGGAGCTGGTGTGAAACCTCTTCCCACATGTGGCGCACTGGTAGGGCCTCTCCCCAGTGTGGATGCGCTGGTGCCTGATGAGGTGGGAGCTGTGGTTGAAGCCCTTCCCACAGTCAGGACAGCAGAAGGGCCTCTCCTCCGAGTGAATCTGTGGGTGCTGGAGGAGCCTGGAGCTGGTGTGAAACCTCTTCTGACACTGGGGACACTCATAGGGCCTCTCCCCAGTGTGGATGCCTTGGTGGGTCACAAGAGTGGATCTGTAGCTGAAGCCCTTCCCACATTCCCCACACTCATAGGCCCATTCCCCGGTGTGGATCATGTGGTGGCTGACCAGGTGCTTGCTCTGTTTGAAGCTCTTCCCACACTGCAAGCACTTTTGGGGCTTCTCCCCATCACGGAGCTGCTCATGAACCACCATCTCTGAGCTCTGCCTAAAGCTCTGTCCCCCTTCCTAGCTCTGGGTGGTTCTTTCTTCCTCAGAGAATCCTGGGCGGGGTTTGGAGCCCCTCCTCCCGTGGGATCTCTGTGGCATTTCCTCCATGTTGGATTCCTCTGCACTAGAGTCGCTCAAAACGGCCTCTTTCACAAGGTTCTGATGTGGAGATTTTTCCTCCCTGGTCTCCATCCTCAGCTCCTTACCTGGGGAAGGAAGGAGAAAGAGAGAATGGGATTTGCCTCCATGCCAGAGGGAAGGGGAAGGAGATCCCCCCAGTGCATCACTGGCAGGATGGCATTGGCACCAGGGTTGTCCTGCAGCTGGGGGCTGTGCTGGGCTGGAAGCTGGAGCAGGAGAGAGGGGGAAAGGAGCACTGACTTCCTCCTCACTTGCTTGGGTGTCCCAGGGCATCTTCCTCTTCCTCGCAGCTTTCTCCTCCATCAGGTGAAGGTTTGGGAATGGGAAATTTTGTTTTGGGAGGAAAACAAGGGATGAGCTCATTGAGTTTTGTACTGGTTTAACGGCAAACATGAAGGAAAGTCTAAGTCAGAATTACTATTTAATGAGAAAATTAGGACCAAGGCAATGATACAGAAACACTGCCTTAAACTGACAGAGTCAGGTTTTAACCTGACACCCTGTTGGTCAAGGTGGTGGTAGCAGTCCCATTAAATGGTGGGTGCAGTCCTGTTGGAGTGATGAACGTGATTTTGTCAAAGCAGTGATCCTGTAGAAGGGTCTTCCTTTGAAGGTCCAGTGGTGGTAATGGAGCTCTTGTCCTCTGGGAATCCAGTAGGCAAGCTGCTCCTGGCGTTGCAAGGCTCAGCTTATATCCAGATAGGAATGCTTGGATCCTCCCCCTGGGGGGAGCATCTCACAATGGGATGATGGAATTTTATCAGTCCTGCAGTGACATCAATGGCCCATTCACAGAAGATATCTCCCCTGGAGGGCGTTATCAGGGCTGAGTCATGGAAGAGATAAAGAACACTGTCTCGCCTGTTTATAGCAGTTGATGAAGATGGTGATTGAAAACATGCATTTGGTTACATCTTACATTGCACCCTGGAACAGTGGGGTAATCCCTGCTCAGGGGGTGAACACTACCCCTCTTACCCAAACTGGCTCAGGTGTAAAACCCCTACCATGGGATGGCAACACACACACAGGGGAGAAAGTCACACTTGCCCTGCTCCAGGGGAGGTCTCTGTCCCTGTCACTCCCTCTCTCTCCCTCCCTTTTCTCTTTTTTTGATCTCTCTCTCTACCTCACATTTACTGTTTAATAAAATCTACTTTGGATTTGGTCTCGTTAGCACCTTAATTGGGGCAGCGGCATCTCTCTACCATTTTCTTAACCATATTGCAACAATATTTTGGCACAGTGAGTTCAGGCACTGTTCTTTGACCCCAAGTGCCTTTGACAACAGCATGGTTCCCTCCACTGAGGAGGTTGTGGTTCTTTCTGAAAGAACTCTGGGAAACCTGGACACAGCTTCCTTTGAGCGACTCATGGGAGAACTGATGAAGAAAATGACCATTGTGGGTGGCCAGTGTAAAGTAAATGTTTTGTTGTCCTTCCAGAACAGTTTGTTAAAATCACTGGAGGAAAGGGAGCAAATGTTACCAGAGAGACTGACAAGGTTCATTCACACTGTGGTGAGGAACACAAGGCTGCTGAAAGTCCTATAAGATGCCCAGCCCAAGTTGCTAAATTCCCTAATAACTCTGGCCAGGGGTCTCCGGGAGGATTTTTTTTTTTGAGAGTGTTCAGAGCTGGCAGATCTCTTGAGTCCCGGATATCTCCGGGCTCCCTAAGAGGAGCTTTTTCAGGGGCAGAGGACCTGTGATCACCCCTCGGGAAGGTCCCGGGGGTCCATGTAGGGATGGCCCGGTACCGACGGGGCGGGACATTGATTTGGGGATCCCCGTGAGAGCCGGGGCTGTGGAACGGGGGACGCCTGGGGTGGGGAGAGGGGAAGGGGCAATACTGGAGCTGGGGGACCCCCAATAGCCTGGAGATGAGGCGGGGACAGGACCCCCTGACCCTGACAGGGGCGTGTCCTGGGGTGCCTTCATGGTGCTCGTACTCCATCGGTCTGTTTAGCCCAGAAATGAGTTCTGCACCTTTAAGGCTGGTTCTGAGAGCGAAGGGGAGGAGGAAGAAGCTGCAGTTTGTTTTCAGAAACTGCACTCACTCCTCTACATTCCATCTGCTGAATGGAGAGACAGCAGGACAGAGCTCTCCTTTGCTTTTAGTTAGTTTTTAGCTCGCTGAGGCAGAGAAGTTCCCTGGACTGTGGGTTTTCTTTTTCTTTGGAGCTGTTTAAATCTGCTCTTGACTGAACACCCAGAGAGCACTGACAGCATGCACCTTTGGCCCACCTGGCCGGGCCTGGGCTGTGGCATTTCCAGTGCTGGACGGGCTGATAAGAGACTGATAAGAGACTGATAAGAGACTGATAAGAGGCTGAGTGAGCCGAGCTACAGACCACAAAGACTTTATGAGTTTCTCATCTCTTTTGGAGTAGCAGGAGGTAGTATTGCTTAATATTGTTCAATTTTTTTGCTGGTGAATGCTTTGCCTGTTAAATAAAGGGATTTTTAAACTATTCTCCGAGAATTTTCCCAAACTGGCCGAGGGTTGGGCTGCTGAATCTGCATTGTAGAGGAAACTCCTTTTGGAGATTTTCAACCAAATTTGCCCTAAACCAGGACAGGGTGGTGGAAAGAAGGGGGAACCCCAAGTGGCTGGATTGAGGGGAGGCTGGAGAGGGGGACCCTGGGACTCCAAAAACTCCCAAAATCCAAAAGCAGGACCCTGGGGAGGGGGGGATCCCCAGCAGCCCTGAGATGGGGGACCACCAGAACCCGAGAGGGATGAAACTGGACATGGGAAACTCCTGGTAGCCTTTTTTTATTCACTCTTGATTTTGGGACATCGGGTGACTTCTAGAGATTGACTTGGGCAAGAGGAATCCCAGACTGAAGGCATTTACACCTTGTTTTTCCCAAACAAGGTTTTTCCCCAGACTATCTTATAGAGACATCCCCCCTGTCTCACTCTGGGTGAGCTCAGTCCCAAACTTGACCCAGATCCTGGTCTCAATCTCATTCCACATTTAGACATCCTCACAGATCTGTATTTTATCTCATCCCAGTCTCAGACTTGTCTAGCCCCAGACCCAGTCCCAATCCCAGCCTTAAAGCCAATCCCACTTTTAGCCTTAACCCCAATCCCAGCTCTAATCCAAATCTCAGCTCCAACTCCAACCCAAGCCCCAGTTGCAGCCCCTTCCTAAATCCTCAGCCCCAAACCAAATCCCAGCTTCCGCCCTTCTGGGGCTTTGGGGTGTCTCTGTCCCTCTGACCCCAATGATGTTTGGGTGCAGTCACAGGAGGGCTGAGAGGGACAGAGACCCCCCCGGCCTCCCCAGGTGTGAGAAGGTCGGAGAGCCCCCCCAGCCCCGAGCACTCTCAGCGGTGAGAGGGACACAGAGCCCCTGGTCCCCAGCCCTGCACAGGCATTTCCTGAGGCCAGAGGGTTAGAGACCCCCTGAGCATCCCTCAGGATGAGGGGTGAGACAGAGTAAAGATCCATTCTGAATTAGGTGAAGTGTCTACGAAAGGTGAAAAGTCTGTGAGGCCAAAGCTGAAGGAAAAACTTGCATGCTGAGACAGCAAGGAGACAGAGAAAGAAAAACAGAAAAGACCACAAAGTCGATTTGCCCCCAACTCAGAAATTCCTTTGATAAAGAAGAACTTGTGCTAAATGTCACGTGAAATGAATATGTATGAACTTATTGTGAAACTGTGTGCATATGCATTTGGAAGGGGGATAAAAGAAGACCCGAGGTCTTCGGAGGCACGCATGCCTTGTTGGGGGACTTGCGTCCGGCGCGTCGTAATAAAAGCATGCCAGGCTTTCCAACTTTTATAAAGTTGTGAGGTTTCTTCTTTTCTCCGCAAAACCTTATGGCAAGCCAGGCAAGTAGTTCTCTGTACCCACAGGGGCAGGGAGGATAAACGGACCTCCAAGGCGCGCCCTGGGATTTTTTTTCCTGGTGGGACTCTGCTCGTCTCAACTTGCCACCTGCGAGGACAGACAAGGACCTGCTGGCCTGCGGAGGAAGATACGGTATGTACTGAGGGGCCCCTGGGGGAAGGAAAGGAGAGCAAGGGAGTAAACCACCCAGAGACGTCTGGGTTCAGCTGATAGAGCAGCTGTATTAGAGATGGGGTTCAGCGTTCTGATAGAGCAGAAGTGCTGAGCCCGTGTGTGTTTTGTTTGTGTGTGTGTGTGATGTCCAGACACTGTGTCGCTGTATGGTCAATGCATTGTGTGGCCAGTGCACTGTGTTTTTAATCGTGCAAGTGTTTAAGTGTATGGCATATAAAAGAGAGTAGATCTACAGGGCCCTACAGTGCGGGGGGGAGGTGTGTACTAC
The DNA here is from genome assembly GCF_035770615.1 of Melospiza melodia melodia. Classification (NCBI taxonomy): domain Eukaryota; kingdom Metazoa; phylum Chordata; class Aves; order Passeriformes; family Passerellidae; genus Melospiza; species Melospiza melodia. The sequence continues at coordinate 34,188 of NW_026948800.1, forward strand.
CCGTGTTTGAAGCAGCCGAGTGAGGCCTGAGACACTGGCTGCAGCAGGCTCTGGGGGCAGGGAGAGAAGTGCCCCGTGGAGAAGCGAGTGGAGGAACGACAGTGATGGTATTTATTGTGTTTAAATGTAGTGATTTCTGTAGATTTGGTACATTTTAACCGTGAGTATGGGCTCAGAGAGTTCCTTTGCCTTGGATGTTTAGACTTGATCTCTAGACTGTGTGCTGTTATTCTGATTGTGTCCAGGAAAAATTGATGTGAGTAAATGCCGAATTATGGTATGCTGTGTTGTGTTGAGAAAAGCGAGCACTTTGAGAAATATGCCCTTTCCCAGTGATTTTGTGTGGTGATTTTCTTCCGCTGCATTGTGGTAATTTGATTCTCAGACTGTATAGTAGTGTTTGTGGAGATTTTAAGATTTTGTTGCAACAAGAGCAGCATTTTACACAGGAGAACTATAGTACGGTGATTTATGCTTAACTACAATAAAGCAAGTTAAAGGAATTCTGAGAATTCTCCCCCTTACAGCAATTCAAGCCTTGGCTCTAGTGAATTTGAGATAAAGGAAGGGGGGGTGCATGTGTCTGTGAGCATATCAGAGTTTTGGCTTTTTGCAAAGCAGTAAAACAAGTGTAAGTAGACACAGTGCTTAATTAGATTGTGCAAGAAGAGAACTAGAAAAGACTGATATTTTGTAAAACAGAGTTTATATAGAAGAGATGAATGAGATGAACTAGTTAATGAGACTTATGAGACTTATGAGACTTCAGCTGGTACTGCAGTAAGTCTGGACTGGAAACAATCTGCTGTAGGGATTTAAAGTTCTCTGTAACAAACAATAGCCTGCCTTTGTGGGCAATTTCGGGGAGCCTTTGGTGCATCAAGAGCCTAGCATGCTGTGTGAGGGGACAGTGGCTGTCCTGCTGTCCCCTGGGTACAGGGACAGCTCTGGCTGCCCTGTCTCCCCAGAGAACACGGGAATGGCCTGTGGGCAAAAGCTGGAAGTGCAGGTATTAGTGCAGTGAGGTGTTTATGAGAAACACTGATATTGCTGTTTTGCTGTTCTAATAAGTGTCAGGGCACATGTAAATTAGAGGTTTCTGGTCAAGCGGATTCAGAACCTAAGGTTTTAGAGCTTGTGTGTAAGAATCACATCTGATACCTGCAACCTGGAGCTGTGTGTGTGTAGGAGGAAAATTGAGAAACTACTGTGAAGGTCTGTAAAAAGGTTTCAGTGGAAGCGAGATAGGGCAAGGAGAAATAAATAATGAGAGCTGACCAGAGCAAACCAAACAGGTTCCTAAATTAGCCCCTTTTGGGAGGGGCTCACTGGGAGGAGGTTGCCAGTAAGAGCAGCTCAGAAAATAAAAAGATTTATAATACTTCATTGCTGTTAGTACTGTTTTAAAATAGGAAGATAAATGGGAAAGAGGTTTTGTATGCTGAAATGTCTTTTTGTTTTAAGAAATCACCCAGAATGGCAAAGAGACTGTGAGATCAGACCGCCCTCTGGTCTTGGCCCTTGAAAAGGAAAACAAGGCAAAGAGAAAGCAAATCAAACATGTTGTTCAGCATGCAGCATAAGATAGCAACATAAGAAATCATGCAAAGATTATTATGCTGAAATGCAAAGCAATCACAGTTCGCAAAATGAGTACATATGATTTGCTAAAGTCTCCTCCCAAGGTAAGGGAGGAAGGGTAAAGATGACCTCCCCAAAAGGGAAGAATTTTTGTCGACACAAGGGTCATATACTCAGTTTTAATAACGCTTTAGTACCTTTGGAGAATGTTAATGTTGTAGTGTGGGGAATGAACAACTGGCCAGTCTGAGAAGGGATACTTGTGCAAACCTTTAAAGTAACATCTGTACTATGTGTACCTAAAAGCTTTTGTACAATTCGCTCAATTTGCTAAACATTCTCAAATGAGAAAGGTTACTCTGGAGGCAAATGATATAAAGATGTTAGGCTTAACATTAACAGATACTGAAATTAAGAAAGACATTAGTAAGGAGATATTAGAATAAGTAAACAAGTGTTTTCAAGGGTATGGGCCTCTGCTGTACCAGGGAGAGTGAAAGATGCTCCCCCATGAGCATCAAGCTTAAGGAAAGAACACAACTAGTGAGAGCTGAGTAGTACCCTCAAAAGCAAGATAAGGAAGGAATCAGCCCAATAACTGATAGTACGGGATTAAGGGCTGTCAATATGATAACACAGAATTTATACCCTGTGGTAGCAAATCCATATACTTTACTAACTTGTTTAATACCTGAGCTAACCTGGTTCACTGTTTTAGGCCTAAGAGATGCCTTCTTTTGCCTCCCTATCCACGAAGCCAGCCAGAAAATTTTTGCATTCAAACACAAGCTCACCTAGTCCATGTGCCTGAAGGCTTCAAGATTCCCCACTCCAATTGGAGAACAGCTTGCAAAGACCCAGAGTCCTGGGAAGCTCCCCAAGAGGAAAGGAGGCTGTTGCAGTACGTGGACGATCTTCTAGTAGCCACTTGGACGAGGGAAGCAGGCGAAGCCTTTGGAATTTCCTAGGACTCCAAGGACACAGAGTTTCAAAGAAAAAGGCACGAGTAGCGAAACAGAAGGTAATCTACCTGGGGTAAGAAGTGAGTGTGGAGTAGCAGACTTTAAGGCAGGGAAGCCATATGCCAAACCCCGAAACCCCAGACAACGAAGGAACTCTGAACCTTCTTAGGCATGGCAGGGTAGTGCCAGCTGTGGGTTTATAATTATGGACTGTTCGCCAGACCCCTCTATGCTCTTATTGCCAATGGAAACTGAGATCTCCAGTGGACAAAAGATGCCACATGGGCCTTTCGCCAGCTAGAGAGAGCGCCCTCGTGTCGGCTCCAGCTTTGAAACTTCCAGATGTAAGTAAACCATTCTTGCTATTTTTCCACGCAAGGTATTGCCGGGGGAATATTGGCTCAGGACTTGGGCCCATACTGAAGGGCAGTTGCTTACTTCTCTAAGCAACTAGATGCAACAGCCAAAGGATGGCCAGGTTGCCTCAGAGCTGTAGCAGTAGTCATGCTGAATATTCAAGAGGCATGCAAGTTTACCCTGGGACAAAAATGACTGTGCTAGTGTCCCACACAGTGTCTGTGGCTCTGGAAGTAAAGGGTGGCCACTAGCTCTCACCACAGAGGTTTCTGAAATACCAGGCCATCATGGTAGAGCAAGACGATGTAGAGATAGTGGTGACTAATATTGTCAACCCAGCTTCTTTTCTCAGTGGAATCAAGGAGAAGCAGTACACCATAGTTGCCTAGAGACCACCGAAGCTACCTACTCCAGCCACCCAGACTTAAGGGACACCCCTCTGGACAATGCAGAGACCTGGTTCACTGACAGGAGAGCGACATTGCAAAGTTCACAGTGACTACCTGCAGAGCGGTAATCGAGTCTGGACCCTTACCAACAGGTACCTCTGCGCAGAAGGCTGAGATAATTGCCCTGACCTGTGCCCTGGAAAGGGCAAAAGGGAAGAGAATAACCATCTACACCGACTCAAGGTATGCATTCGGAGTCTACATGCACATGGAAGGAGAGGGGACTGCTGACCTCACAGGGAAAGAAGAGACAATCCAGCTGCTGGAAGCAGTTCAGCTACCTGAAAAGGCATATTAAGGGCATATTAAGGCACACCAGAGAGTGAGCTTAAAATTGGAGGAAAGAAATGAGCTGGCGGATGGAGAGGCAAAGAAAGCAGCAAAGGGTGAGGTACAGATTTTCCTCGAAGGTAAGCCATAATACAATAATACTAATCAAAAGAGACGTACAACTGCAAGGGGTGGGCTACCATTGAAAGAGAGCTAGCAATCCCTTCCCATTTTCGTGGTTACTAGTAAAAGAAGGGCACTAGAAAACACACTAGGGCCTAACTACTTAACTACTTAACTACTTAGGCATGTTTTTATAGAGTGTGGCTCCTTTTTCGAAATGACCAAGGCTGCGAGTGATACAGAGTGCATTGAAATGAAGTGTTGACTTTGAAGCAGTAATTTCCACGGGCTTTCTAGAACACACGTCTGATTAAAAGAATCGTTGTATAGTTGTCAGGAATTTATATGCCACTATCACTCAGGTGAGCCGACAGTGTGATCCTTGCCTCCAGACTAACCCCAAAATACCCCCCGGCCAAAACTCGGTCAGACTGAGAGAGGCCATGGGCCTGTACAGCAGTGGCAAATTAACTTTTCAGAACTCCCAAGGAAAGGGGGGTATCAGTATTTACTGGTATTGATAGATACATTTTCAAGGTGGCCAGAAACATTCCCCACCAGAACTGTCAAAGCTCAAGAGGTGACCAGATTATTTTTATAAGGAATAATACCACGCTTCAGAGTTCCAGCCACGATATCCTCAGATAAAGAATCACATTTCATTTCCAAAATAGTGCAACAGATTAGTAGCCATCTGGGCATAGATCAGGAACTTCACACCCCATACCACCCCCAATCAAGCGGCCAGGTGGAGAGAATGAATCATTTGATTAAGCAGCAAATCATAAGACTGGGGCAAGAAGTTAATCTACCCTAGCCCAAGCTCTTCCACTAGCACTATTGCAAATTCAAACTAAATCTTGAGCTAAAGGAATGCTGAGTGCTTTTGGAATGCCTTATAGAAGACCATATAGAACACAAAAGGAATGTCCAGAATGTCCACCTACATGGTGGCATTAAGCAAACAGCTCAGAGTAATTGAGAAACATGTGGCTGGAACTCGGAGCAGGGAGTCAGACAGCCGGTTAGATAGCCTGGGGATGATGTATATGTTAAGTCTCTTACAGAGAAGACTTCGGAACCACAGTGGGAGAGACCACTGCAAGTACTTCTCACCACCTTCACTGCAATCAAAATCAGGGAGCAGGACGCCTGGATTCATCATTCTCGGGTGAAGAAGGCCCAGAAACCCCTTAAGGAGTGATGCCAGGAAACAATGAACTGAGATTAAAACTTACTCGGGCAAAATGAGTACATTGTGGTCGGGAGTAGCTCATATTTTAGTTTGTAGAATTGTTTTGTGTGTAATCATAACTGAAGTTTTAGAACTTGAGAATACCTCTATTCAAAGCAATGCTGAATGGCCTTGGTCCCTGGCATTTAATCAGTATACTGGATCCATGGGGAAACCTTCTGAGATAAAGGATTTAAACATATCTACTGTAGTAATCCACAAGAATCAGGTATGAGGAGCTAGAATGGCAGGAACAGGAACTGTGGACTCTTCAAGGAATCAGAGGAGAAGAAATCAAAGTAGGGTTCCAGGTCATCAATAAGATAGCTTATGAGAGACCAGATGTAATTAGTGTCTGAACCTCCCCTGGTGTATATGAACACCAGGAAGTCTGTGATAACCTAAATGAATCAGACTGTTAGTGTAATTTCACCTTGATACAGCCTGTAGAAGTGACCTGCCTTTGAGCTCAAATTACTATCGACTTTCATTTGAATTCAAAGTGGACACTGCACTTTTTACCATGGCAGGGCCTTATACACCCCATACTAGTTCAGACTCTCAATGGCTGGTAAAGGGTGCTGAACTGCAGGTGGTGAATTAACCCAAGCAAAGAGGGTGATTTTCTTTATTTATAGCTATCCCTTTTCCTACTGAGATCTGGATCAGTGACTGTCCCAGTCTGAGGCAGTTGGATTCTGCTTAAAAGAGGTAGAGAGAGAGACTCCCCCCCTCAGAGCTCAGCAGCAGGCTGTAGGATTTTGAGCATCACTTTTGTGCTGAGTGTTTCAAGTAGCAGAAACCTGATCCCAGTTTCTTCTGAGGCACTGCAATGAATTTAGGCTCTTCTCTCAGACTTCCCCTTCATTATTTACTTGAGGCTTGGACCTGAAGCTAGGGGCAAGGTGGGTGAAGTTTTGTAGACCAGGAGAGACATTCCTGCTTGCCACACATCTGGGAAATCAGGTGCTTTGTAGGGGGAAGGAGATTCCCTGAGGTCTCTACATTTCAGAACAAACATCTGCCTCAGATATGACCTAAACCTTTGTCAGATACACTTGCGAAGTGTGTCTGAATTTGCAGTGTGAGCCCAGCACATCCCTCTGGCAGGGAGGGATGGTCATGGACTGAAAGCAGTTCCTGTTCCCCATAACAAACATCTAACTGGCATATTAGGGACAAGATTAGGAGTTTTAAATGGAATTGATTCAGAAATACTGGTGAATAAACTGGCCACTGCAGCAGGTGGCCTAACAAAATTGAAGCAGCCTTTATAGTCATCTCTATTGGCATTAGGAACTAGCCAGTGACAGATTTCAAAAGTACTGCCAAAGTAAGGAAGTATGAAAAGGCCGGGGACCAAGACCACAAGCTGATAGTAGAAGCACTTAGTATAGTTCAAGATAATGTGTCTTTAGCTTTCAGTTGTATACAAGCACAGTTATGGATACAAGCAACAGCAGCTCTGATCATATGGGAAAGGGGTGAAGGTAATTTTCCAGCTGAAATTCAAGAAATTGTGTTGGATAATGCGATTGATTTTGAAAGGAACTTTCAATCCTGGCAGACTATGGTGAATTTCTGGCTGCCCCGTCTCCCCAGGGGCCCCTCAGTACACACCGTATCTTCCTCCGCAGGCCAGCAGTTCCTTGTCTGTCCTCGCAGGTGGCAAGTTGAGACAAGCGGAGCCCCACCAGGAAAAAATCCTAGGGCGCGCCTTGGAGGTCCGTCTATCCCCCCTGCCCCTGCGGGGACAGAGAACTCCTACCTGGCTCGCCATAATGTTTTGCGGAGAAAAGAAGAAACCTCACAACTTCGTAAAAGTTGTAAAGCCCGGTATACTTTTATTATGATGCGCGCCGGACGCAAGTCCCCCAACAAGGCATGCGTGCCTCTGAAGACCTCGGGTCTTCTTTTATCCCCCTTCCAAATGTATATGCATACAGTTTCACAATAAGTTCATACATATTCATTCCGCGTGACATTTAGCACCAGTTCTTCTTTATCAAAGGAATTTCTAAGTCGGGGGCAAATCGACCTTGTGGTCTTTTCTGTTTTTCTTTCTCTGTCTCCTTGCTGTCTCAGCATGCAAGTTTTTCCTTCAGCTTTGGCCTCACAGACTTTTCACCTTTCTTAGACACTTCACCTAATTCAGAATGGATCTTTACTTTGTCTCACTGGGGGATACTGGGAGGGGACTGGGGGATACTGGGAGGGAAATAGGAGGGAACTGGGATAAACTGGGAGGGGATTGGGATGGACTGGGAGGGAACGGGGACAGACTGGAGAGATACTGGGAGGGACTGGGGGGAACTAGGAATGGATGAAGGGGGAACTGGAGGGACAAACTGGGAGGGACTGGGAGGGGACTGGCAGATACTGGTTTATACTGGGAGGGACTGGGAGGGACTGGGGATGCACTGGGAGGGAATTGAGGGATACTGGGAGGAGGGAATGGGACAGACTGGGACAAACTGGGGGATACTGGGAGGGAACTGGGACAAACCGGGAGGGACTGGGGGGAACTGGGAAGGGATTGGGACAAGCTGGGGGGGACAGGAGGGGAACTGGGATGAACTGGGAGGGACTGGGAGGGAACTGGGTTATACTGGGAGTGACTGGGTTATACTGGGTGGGGACTGGGGCCGGGGGAGTCACTGGGATTCCTGAGCAGGGCGGGACTGGAACAAACTGGGACAAACTGGTGCAAACTGGGGGGGACGGGGATAGACTGGGAGTTACTGGGATGGACTGGAGAGCACTGGGTGGGTCACTGGGAATTACTGGGATGAACTGGAGAGTTACTGGGAGTTACTGGGATGGACTGGGAGTTACTGGGATGAACTGGGAGTTACTGGGGGGTTACTGGGATGAACTGGGATGAACTGGGATGAACTGGGGCCCCACGCACCTTCCCAGAGCAGCCGCTGGAACTGGAAATGGATGGGGAAACTGGGAGGGGGCGGGGCCAATGGAGGGGGCAGGGCCAAGAAAAGAAGGGGCGTGGTCATAGAAGGGGCGGGGGCAGAGCTGAGGAGGGAGCGGGGAGGGACTGGGACAAACTGGGGCATACTGGGATGGACTGGGAGGGACTGGGACATACTGAGAGGGGACTGGGGCAAACTTGGACATACTGGAAGTGATACTGGGATGAACTGGGAGGGACTGGGAGCGACTGGGAGTGATACTGGGATGGACTGGTCTGTACTGGGATGTACTGCGAGTGATCAAAGAATGGACTGGGAGGGCCTGGAAGGGCACGGGGGCTGTACTGGGACAGACTGGGATGAACTGGGTGGGACTGGGATGGACTGGGAGATACTGGGAGGCACTGGGGCAAACTGAGATGTACTGGGAGCAATACTGGGATGGACTGAGATGAACTGGGAGGGACTGAGAGGCATTGGAAGGTTAAAGGGGCTGTTCCCGCCTCCACCGCCTACCATTGGCTGACACTCCCACCCGTCACTTGCTGAGACCAATCAGCACCCAGGAACATGACCTTGGGGCGGGGTCTGGAGGCGGCGCCATTTTAGAAACTTTTAGCCTTCAACTCCCATCATGCACCACAACCCTATAGACGCCTAATGGAGCCGGGCCTTCAACTCCCGTCATGCCCCGCGCACCAATAGACCCTAATGGTACTGGGCCTACATCTCCCGTCATGCCCCGTGCTCCCCACAGTGCCCATTATCACCTTCCCGTGCCCCATTGGCGCCCCCAGACCCTGCGGGACCCCTGGCGGCCCCCCAGAGTTCATCTGGGACCCCCAAATGCCTCCTGGGACCCCCAAACACCCCAGGGCATGCAGAGGCCTCCGAGCGCTGCTTTTGGACCTATATCTCCCATCATCCTCTGCAGCCACAGAGCCCCCTCATGGCCGAGTTCCGGCCCTGCCAACCCCAACACGTCCTGTGCCCCACGGAGACCCCTCAGAGCCCGCGGCTCCATTAAGCACCATTAAAGCAGGGCCTCTATCCCCCATGATGGCCCGCAGCCTCATTAAACAAAGCCTTCATCCCCTGTAATGCACGGGGGCTCTAATAAAGCAGCGCCTACATCTCCCATCATCCTCCGCGCCCCATCGATCCCTATTGTATCCGTGCATACAACTCCCATCATCCCCTGAGCCCTATAGAGCTCTATTATACCCCTGCATACAACTCCCATCATTCCTCGCACCCCGTTGAGCCCCATTATACAAAGGCCTCCATAGAGCTCTATTATACCCGCGCCCACATCTCCCATCATCCCCCGCGCTCCATAGAGCCCCCTTATACACAGGCCTCCAACTCCCATCATGCCCCGTGCTCCATAGAGCTCATTATACCCGCGCCTCCAACTTCCATCATCCCCTGCGCCCCATAGATCCCTATTATATCCGTGCATACAACTCCCATCATCCCCTGAGCCCTATAGAGCTCGATTATACCCGCGCATACAACTCCCATGATCCCCCGCGCCCCACAGATCCCTATTATACCCACGCCTACAGCTCCCATCATCCCCCGCCCCCCGTTGAGCCCCATTATACCCACGCTCACATCTCCATTATATCCGCGCATACAACTCCCATCATTCCCCGCGCCCAATAGAGCCCTGTTATATCCGTGCCTCCAACTCCCATCACCCCCTGCGCCCCACAGATCGCCGTTAATTCCCTCCCACACCCCAAAAATCCCCCAAAACCAGGAAAAAACCCCAAATTTCTTTGACCACCAACACTCAGACACCTCCGAGCTGGCAAATCCTTTCATATTCGCAATTTCCCCCTGTTTAACCCCTCCCTCCTGTTATGAACAAAAATTCGGTTAATAATTTTTTTATGAGAAAAAGTTTCAAAAAGGCAGCCAGACCACTGGCCCTGCCCAAGTTCTGTGTGTTTTGTTATTGTAATCACGGGTCGTTGAGGCTAATCGCTCCTTTTGTATCAGCAGAGCCTTGCCCGAGGCTAAGTTGTACCTTTCTCATAGTGAAGACACCTGAGAAGGTGGGGGGTATTATGCAAAGTGACTCCAAGACCAATGCAGCATGGTCCTCCACTGTACTGAGAAGACCCCAAAAACAATGAGCCAAATAAGAGTTGAGAGACTGGAGTGATGTCTGGATGTGAGAAGCAGAGCGCTAGGCCTGCAGAGATGCGGCAAACCTTCATCGTTCCTCACCCTGTCCTCGAGATCCCCCGGGCCAGGTCTGGGAGGGGAGCGAGACCCGGACCGAGGAACCATCTGACAGGGATCAGCAGGCCCTAAAGGCTCTCACGAGGATCTGATCCCCAGCTCTGCCCCTGGTGGACAGAGCTGTGCATATCCTCCTCCTCTGAGTCGCATTGGGAGAGACGATGGACGCTGCAGACCCCTCGAGCCGCCCAATCCTGAGCTGATCACTTTTAATAAAGGCATTAAAAAGGAGAAGAAGTTTCCTGGCCCTTGTTTATTTCAGCTGGGGACTTGTCCGGAATAGCCACGCCGCAAGAGGACTCAGGACTGGCCATCTTGGATCTTCAGAGGACAGCTGGCTACCAGGACCAAGAGGGACCGGCCCAGGACAGCGACGCAGAGGAGCACCAGAGCACCGGACTGGTGAGAAATCCGGTGGCGGGAGTGGGAGACGTGCGCGTGTGTGTGAGTGAGACGAGGGCCAGCAGCTGGACCTTCGAAGTGAGAGGGACCCCTCAGTACTGCGGTTCTGGCTTTTCGCGAGAAAACCGGCCAGGAACAGGGGGACGCGAGTGGAATTAGCGTGAGTGAAGTCGTCTCCCAAGGGGGAATAAAGGGCCCCCCCACTCCAGGGTGTGCGGAGTGAATTACTGCGTATGAGTGGCACGCACCCCAAAGTCCTGACAAAGGGAGGTCAGGCACTTTTGTAAGTCTCGAGAAGGATTCGAGTAAGATTTGTCAGTCCCGAGAAGGATTTGGGTGTTTCACAAGCCCTGCAGGCAAAGTAAGTCCTGACAAAGGGAGTCAGGCACAAACCCCAGCGAAGGAGGCTGCGGTTTGCTTTTAAGTCCTGATACGGTGAAGCCCAAAAATTGGCGGGTTAGGCGAACTAAAAAAACAGGCAGTTGTTTTTCCTGACTGAGGGAGTCAGGCATAACCCGGATTCTTGGCCGAGGCTTCGTGTGTTCAAGTCCCGATAGATGTAAGACCTGACGTTGGGAAGTTGGGCAATCAAGAGATTGGGCAGTTGTTTCAGTATAAAGTCCTGAGCATCAGGCAGAAATTTGAAGTTCAGTGGAGGAGACTGAAGCTCCTCAGACAAGGTTTTTTGAAATTCCCGGTCAGTAGAGGCATCTTTGGGACTTTTTTTATTGAGACCTGAAAAATGGGATGTTGTAATAGTAAAAAGACCGGCAAGAGACTGAGGTATATACATCCCAATAGTCCCTTAGGAGAACTATTAGTAAAATGGGATTCTATAGAGGCCACGGAGGGATTAGATAAAGTGAAAATGATCCATTATTGTATGGAAGCGTGGCCAGAATTAGAGTTGCAAGGAGGATGGCCTTGGTGTGGGGCAAAGGATAAGTGATGTGCCAACAATTAAATAATTATCTGACAGCTCGAGGCGATACTGATCCTGAGCAATTAGTGTATGTATCTTGCTGGGTAAAGAGCGCTGTTGAGGATGAAGGGGTGCAAATTTGTAAGGTACAGAGGAAGAAAGAGGGGAATGAAGGAGGGGATGATAGAACTAGTAAAAGATGGGACCCCCTGGATTATTTGCCTCCTTCTGCCCCTCCACCTTATAATCCTCTTCTTCAAGCACCTCAAATGGCAGGTCCGGTTCCTCCCCCAGCTGCCATCTCATTACCACCTGCTCAAATTCCTCCTTCTACCTCTTCAGCTTCCGCTATGATAAACCCAGTATCTCCTCCAGTTCCTTCTGCACCACCACGAGTGCATACTCCACCTGCTGCATTCTCCACCCCTTCTCCAACTCCGCTTATTATACACTCAGGCTCTTCTCCCCCTCCTATTGCTGTCCCTTTACCTCCTCCTAGTTGGGACACAAATGCCTCCTTGCCCAATAAACAGCTATCAGCAAATACACCTGCTGATGGGCAGAACATTCAGGGTAACCCAGAGAACCCTCGAAGTAGTTTGGCATCTGAAGATGGGCCGTACTGTAGCACCAGATCCAAGAGCTCCAAGGCAGAGAGACTCTTTCCCCTCAGAGAGGTTCCTATGGGAGGAGTAGCGGGAGGTGTTGGCTTTGTGAATGCTCCCCTAACTGCTTCTGAGGTGAGAGGATTTAAGAAAGAGTTGGGGCATTTAGTTGAGGACCCAGTGGGCATAGCCAACCAAGTGGATCAATTTCTAGGTGCAAATATCTATACTTGGGGGGAGATGAATTCCATCCTGAGTATATTATTTTCCCCAGAAGAGGTCCAGATGATAAGGGCGGCTGGCATAAAAATTTGGGAGAAAGATAACAGTCCAGGACCCCAGGTGCCAACAGGTGAACAGAAATTGCCACCAACGGAGCCCAACTGGAACCCTAATCAGGAGGAGGGGAGGAAGGCCATGAGGGAATATAGGTCTTTGATAATACGGGGGATCAAAGAGTCAGTTCCCAAAGGAACTAATACCCAATTGGCATTTGAGGGTACACAGGAGAAAGATGAAACTCCTGCTGCCTGGCTTAACCGCCTAAGGCGGAACTTCCAGTTGTACTCTGGAATAGACCCAGACACCCCAGAAGGTCAAATGCTACTAAAAGTCCAATTTGTTACCAAATCTTGGCTTGATATAAAGAGAAAACTGGAAAAGATGGAAGATTGGCAAGAGAAGGACATTAATGAGTTATTAAGAGAGGCATTGAAGGTGTATTTAAGGAGGGAGGAAAATAAAGCAAGGGCCAAGGCTAGGATCAGGGTTGCTGTAGCTAGAGAAAGTGCAGGGTGGGCGGGTCCACCACCAGGAGGAGGCAAGGATAGGCCAGTACTGTCAGGTACAAGAGGGATGGAGAGACCTCAAGTCCCTTTGAGAGAATGACATTGCTCTTACTGTGGAAAGGCAGGACACGTTAGGAGATTTTGTAGAAAGCTCAGTCTCGATGCGGCAATAGCCAGGGAACAAGATAATTTAGGGAAGATCCTTAAAGATGACGATTAGAGGGTCAGGGGCTTTACACTATAGGGGATCCGATGCAACATCTAGAAGAGCCCTTGGTAAACTTTGAAGTGGGACCCTTAAATGAAGAATTAGAATTTTTGAGTAGATAAGGGAGCAGATAAGTCCTGTCTCAACAAAGTACTAAGAAGTATAGTATAGTATAGTATAGTATAGTATAGTATAGTATAGTATAGTATAGTATAGTATGGTATGGTATGGTATGGTATGGTATGGTATGGTATGGTATGGTGTAGTATAGTATAGTATAGTATAGTATGGTATGGTATGGTATGGTATGGTATGGTATGGTATGGTATGGTATAGTATAGTATAGTATAGTATAGTATAGTATAGTATAGTATAGTATAGTATAATATAGTATAGTATAGTGAAAAACATCTGAAGTTAGACAAAAACAGCTAGGTAGAAAGGATATCCAGTAGCACCAAAACTGACCAGTAATACTTAACTTGTAATAAGTGATGTGGAAGTAAAAGGTACCTTATTGTTGTCTTGTTGTGTGCGTGAGAGTGAGTCACAAGCAAAGTCAGCCTCAACTTCCCGGGCAGGTGGGAAGGGGGCAGTGGAAGTGTGTGTGTGATCTGCAAACCAGGCTTGTGTCCCCTGGGCAGGTGGGGGCTGTGGCTGAAATGTGTGTGTGTGTGTGTGACCTGCAAATGAGACTAGTGCTCCTCAGATGTGTGAGGGAGCCATAGCTGTAAGAGAGTGAGTGACACGCAGACAGCCTCACAGGTGAATGTGCACCAGAGGCAACCAGAGCCAGGGCCCTTCCAAGAGGCCCAGAGATACTGAGACCTGTGGGCCAACCCCAAAGTGAGGGGAGCCACAGTGATTTTCTAGCAATAATGATCCAGTTTGTGTCTTGAGGGTGTGAAGGAATGTGTGAGAATGAATATAAACAAAATAGAATAGAGGTAATGTAGATTGTGCATTACAAGTTTTACCACATCTCCTTAGAGGGAAGTGTACTGTGTAGAAGAATGGTGTAAAAAAAAATATTTAAGTGTAAGGGGTTGAAAGAAGTATTTAAGCTGTAAGTGAAAGTAAGAAACAGAAGCAAGAGATAAATAGATAACATCTTGAAAAATAGAACAGAAAAGCAGTGACTTAAATACACAGAAAAACAGGGGAATAAAAATACTTTGCGAGTTAAGTTAGCTGAGAAATACAACTCCTTGCAAAATACAGAGTATGTAGAAGTTGATGAGAGAAACATGCAAGCTATGGAAAAAGAGAAATTAACCAATAACATTAAACAGAGAAAACTGAGTTTTGATAAAATCATTAAATTGCAGACCATTAATGCCTGTGTTTGAAAGCCCGTTTCAGGTACTCTCCATTACTAACTCGATGGTGCAGACCAAAAGAAAAAGGTTGGACTCACATCACTCTCACCCCCTGGCATTGGACCAGGATTCAACATCAGGTTTTTTCCCTCTGGCATTCTGGCATTGGACCAGACTGCACCCCATTCTCCTTCTGGCATTGGGCCCGACTCCCAGTTTTTCCCTCTGGCATTGGGCCAGAGTCCACACCACTCACCTCCGGGCACTGGATAAGGATTCATCCACATCACAAGGTAAATCACCTGAGTACACTGTGGTAAAAGGACCAAAAGATTTAAAGTTGACTCTCAGAATGAAGAGTCAAAAAGACTGAACTGTGTGGAAAAAATTATTTGTTAAAAGTTCTAATATTGCTTAAAATGTTTTAAGACTGTTCTGTGTAAACTATGTTGGTAAAAAGTTTAAGACTGTAAATAAGTAATTCTGGTTAAGTTCCCCAATTTATTTCTAAAGACTCCAGGTTAATCCTCTACAGAACACTCCCCTGGGAGGGGAAACCAAAATTGGCAGGGAACAGACCAAGAGAGGTTTAACCAGAGAAATGGGTAGAAGGGACTCTAAAGAGCTTGGAAGCTTTTCCTCAGTAAAATTCCCCAAGAGGCAAGGCCGGGTAGGCAGGCTGTGCAAGATGACCCATACCGGACTCTTGGGAAGGGTAGTACTGATGGCTCTGATGGCTGGTGGTGCTCAGGGGAGCCCAGCTGAGCCATGCAATGAATGCTACCAATCCCTCTGTGAGGAGGAAGTGAGCTCCTTGTCAAGAGTCCACATCAGTTCTAACCCTGATTGTGTTAACCTCTCCCAATTGGTCCTTTATCAGAAAAATAAGAGAGTGTATTGGATAGCATACAATACTGCCACTTTTAGGCAGCCACTCCTAGGAGAGTGCCCTATAGGGGAAGCCTGGTTGTGCTTTGAATGTGATGCTGCCAAAACAAGCTCAGCAGATCTAGTAAAAAGCAAAGAATGGTGAAAATGGTAAGAAAAATTGTTTGTTACAAGTATTTATATGAGTGTACTGGAAAAGAGATAAACCCCTTTAGAACACATTTCAGGGGAGCTCAACCCCTAGGTTTGATCGTGTCTGGCAGCTGCACCGCTAGAGTGATAAAACCAATTTTCTTATTACCCAAAGAAACTGGATCAAGTTTGGGAGTTCCTATATATAATAATTTGGGAGAAAATAAACAGAACAGGCACAGTGAAATAGAAATTGAGAAAATCCAAAATTGTAAAAGCCAAATTCGGATCCCAATATCTATGTTAAACAAAGCTATCCGGCTCCAGGCAGTATTAAAAATTAAGAATTCAATTATTAGGAACATTTCAACCAAAATAAAAAGGTTAGCATGTGTAAATAATGAAGATCAAACTCCTACACTTGATCCCAGTGGGTGGGAGAACCTAAAGATTTTCAAAAAGGATGTATGGGAGAAGGTAGTTTTTCTCAGTGTGTGTATACTTGGAGGATTGCTCTTTTTACTATGCTTGTTTATCTGTTTTAGTAAAATAGTACTGGCCGTGCAGGCCAACCTGAAGAAACCAAGGAAAGTAACAAGGTTAAGTAACCATGATTACCAAAGTGCACAAGGGATTTATAGTAGATTCAAAACAAAAAAATTGGGAGTTGATGCGAGCTTAGAATTTAAACTCGATCAAAGAAAAAGAGGGGGGACTGTTAAGAACAAAAATTCGGTTAATATTTTTTTTATGAGAAAAAGTTTCAAAAAGGCAGCCAGACCACTGGCCCTGCCCAAGTTCTGTGTGTTTTGTTATTGTAATCATGGGTCATTGAGGCTAATCGCTCCTTTTGTATCAGCAGAGCCTTGCCCGAGGCTAATTTGTACCTTTCTCATAGTGAAGACACCTGAGAAGGTGGGGGGTGTTATGCAAAGTGACTCCAAGACCAATGCAGCATGGTCCTCCACTGTACTGAGAAGACCCCAAAAACAACGAGCCAAATAAGAGTTGAGAGACTGGAGTGATGTCTGGATGTGAGGAGCAGAGCGCTAGGCCTGCAGAGATGCGGGAAACCTTCATCGTTCCTCACCCTGTCCTCGAGATCCCCCGAGCCAGGACTGGGAGGGGAGCGAGACCCGGACCGAGGAACCATCTGACAGGGATCAGCAGGCCCTAAAGGCTCCCACAAGGATCTGATCCCCAGCTCTGCCCCTGGTGGACAGAGCTGCGCATATCCTCCTCCTCTGAGTCGCCCTGGGAGACGACGGGAAGCTGCAGACCCCTCGAGCCGCCCAATCCTGAGCTGATCACTTTTAATAAAGGCATTAAAAAGGAGAAGAAGTCTCCTGGCCCTTGTTTATTTCACCTCCCATCGAGTTCAGCTCAGCGGGTTTGACTGAGCTCCATCTCCTCCACCGGGGGTTTTGGGGGGCATTTGGGGTTTTTTGGGGGTTTTTGGGGTCCCTCAGAGCAGGGTCTGGCCCCGCTGGGTGGGCAGGACCCCGAATCTCTGTTTCAGGGCCAGGCAGTGCCGCGAGAATTTGTCATCGGGGGAGAAGCGGGCGGGGTGGGCCGAGCGTGTAGAGAGCCCGGCCGGGGACACTTTCTGAGGGGAAAATTACACAGAATCCTATCAAATCCCACAAAATCCCACAAATTATCCCAAATCCCCCCTCAGGACAAGCAAACTCCCCCCAAATCCCCCCAAAATCCTTAAAATTCCCCCCCCCCCCAAATTCCTCTCCTCTGGACACCCAAAATTTCCCGCCAAATTCCCCCTTCAAGACACCCCAAAATTCCTCCAAAATCTCAAAACTGCCACCTCAGGACACTCAAAATCCCACAAATTCCCCCCAAAATGCCCCAAATTTCCCCTCAGGATCCCCAAAATGCCCCAAATTCCCCCAAAATGCCCCAAATTCCCCCCAAAATCCTCCTAATTCCCCCAAAATCGCCCATATTCCCCCATCAGTGTCTCCCCCAAATCCCCCCTTAAATTCCCCCCAAAATCTCTCAAACTGGCCCTCAGGACACCCAAAATCCCCCAGATTTCCCCAAAATACCCAAATTTCCCCTCAGGACACCCAAAATCTCCCAAAATGCCCCAAATTTCCCCCAAATTCCCCAATTTCCCCAAAATCTCCCAAATTTTCCCCTCAGGATCTCCCAAAATGCCCCAAAATCCACAAATTCTCCCTCAGGACACCCAAAATGCCCCAAATTCCCCCCAAATCCTCCAAATTTCCCCAATTATCCCCTCAGGACTCCCAAATTCCCCCAAAATTCTCCAAAATAACTCAAATTCCCCCTCAGGACAACAGAAATCTCCCAAATTCCTCTCAAATTCCCCAAATTTCCCCAAAATCCCTCAAATCCCCCCTCAGGAAACCCAAACTCCCCCAAAATCCCCAAATTCCCCCCTCAGGACACCCAAAAAGCACCAAATTCTCCAAATTTCCCCAAATTCCTCCATCAGAATACCAAAAATCCCCCAAAACGCCCCCAAATTCCCCCTCAGGATGCCCCAAATTTTCCAAATTCCCCCAAATCCCTCAAAATCCCCCAAATCCTTGAAAATATCTCAAATTCCCCCTCAAGACATCAAAAATCCTCCAAAATTCTCCAGATTCTCCCCCAGATTCCTCCAAAAATCCCCCAAATTCCCCCTCAGGACACCCCAAAATCCCAATTTACCCCAAAATTCCACAAATTCCCCCTCAGGACACCCCAAAATCCACAAATATCCCAAATTTCCTCAAATTCCCCCCTCAGGATATCAAAAATCCCTCAAATTTCCACCAAATCTCCAAATTCCTCCAAAATCCCCCAAATTTCCCCTCAGGACACCCAAAATCCACAAAAATCTCCACAAAATTCCACAAATTTCCCCCTCAGGACACCTAAAATCACTCAAATTCCCCCAAAATCTCCCAAATTCCCCCCTCAGGACAACCAAAATGCCCCAAAATGCCCCAAATCCCCCAATTTCCCCAAAATCTCCAAAATTTCCCCCTCAGGATCCCCCAAATTGCCCCAAAATCCACAAACTCCCCGTCAGGACACCCAAAATCCCCCAAATTCCCCCCAAAATCCCCAAATTCCCCCCTTAAGACACCCAAATTCCCATAGATTCCCCCGAAAATCCCTCAATTTCCCCCTCAGGACACCCCAAATTCCCCCTCAGGAAACCAAAAATTCCCCAGATTTCCCCCAAATTGCCTCGAAAATCCATGCTCAGGACACCCAAAATGTCTCAATTTCCCCCCAAATCCCCAAATTCCCCCCTCTGGACACCCAAAACCCCCAAAATGCCTCAAAAATCCCCCAAATTCCCTCCAAAATCCTTCAAATTGCCCCAAAATTCCCCAAATTTGCCCTTCAGGGCACTCAACTTCCTCCAAGTTCTTTCCCCCAAATTCCCTCGAAATCCCCCCTCAGGACACCCAAAATCCTCCAAATTTCCCCCAAATCCCCCAATTTCCCCCCTCAGGACACCCAAATACTCCAAAATCCCCCAAAATTTCACCTCAGATGACCCAAAATCCCCCAAATTCCTCCCAAACTTCCACAAATTCCCTCAAAATCCTCGAAATTTCTCCCCAGATCCCCCAAATTCCTCAAAATTCCCCCAAATTCCCCCCTCAGGACACCCAAATTCCCCCAAAATTCCCCCTCAGGAAACCCAAAATCCCCACAATTCCCCAAAATAACCCAAATTCCCCCATCAGGACAACAAAAATCCTCCAAATTCCTCTCAAATCCCCCAAAATTCCCTCTCAGAACCCCCAAATTGTCCCAAATCCCCCCCTCAGGACAATCCCTCAAAATCTCCAAAGTCCCCAAATTCCCCCCAAACTCCCCCTCAGAACACCCCAAATCGCCCAAATTCTCCCTCAGAACACCCAAACTCCCCAAAAATGCCCCAAATTTCCCCCTCAGGATGCCCAAATTCCCCCCAAAATCCCCCAAATTCCCATAAATGAACTCCACCAAATTTCCCTAAAATTCCCCCAATTTCCCCAAAATTTATCAAATTCCCTCCTCAGGACAACCTGAATCCCACTAAAAACCCCTTAGGACACCCAAATTCCCCCCAAAATTCCCCCTCAGGATGCCCCAAATCCCCCAAGTTCTCCCAAAATGCCCCAAATTCTTCCCCAAATTCCCCCCTCAAGACATCCAAATTCCCCCAAAATCCCCCTCAGGACACCCCAAAACCCCTCAAAATCCTCCAAAACCCTCCCAAATTCCCTCAAATTCCCCAAAATCCCCCGAATTATCCCTCAGGACACCCCAAATCCCCCCCAAAATCCTCCAAATTTCCTCCTCAGGACACCCAAATTCCCATGAATTCCCCCCAAAATTCCTCCAAAATTCCCCTCTCAGGAAACCCAAACTTCCCCAAAATGCCTCAAACTCCCCCAAATCCCCCCTCAGGACACCCCAAATCCCCCAAATTCTCCAAAATCCCCCAAATTCCCCCCTTGGGACACCCAAAATCCCCCAAATTCCCATTTTTGACCCCAAACTTCCCACCTGAGCACCCAAATTCCCATTTTTAGTCCCAAACTTTCCCTTCCTTGACACAAATTCTCCTTTTTCAGTCCCCAATTTTCCTTTTTGGCCCCAAATTCCCCTTCTTTGGTCCAATTTTCCCCTTTTTTAGACTAAAATTCCCCTTTTTTAGATCCAGACTTCTCACCTGAGCACCCAAATTCCCCTTTTAGACCCAAATTCTCTTTTTGAGCCTAAAATTTCCCTTTTTTCAGCCCAAATTTCCCTTTTGGAGCCCAATCTTCCCACCTGAGCACCCAAATTCCCCTTTCAGACCCGAATTCTCCTTTTTTGGTACAAATTTCCCTTTTTTGTACCCAAATTCTCCCATTTTCAGCCCAAATTCTCCATTCTTGGCCCCAAATCCTCGATTTTGGAACCCAAATTTCCCTTTTTAGTCCCAAATTTCCCTTTTTTGGACCCAATTTCCCCTTTTTTTTTTTTTTTTTTGTTACAAATTTCTCATTTTTGGACCCAAAACACTTGATCCCAGTTGGTGGGAGAACCCGGGGATTTTCAAAAAGGATGTGTGGGAAAGAGTAGTTTTCCTCACTGTACGTGTACTTGGAGGATTGCTCTTTTTACTGTGCTTATTTATCTGTTTCACTAAAACAGCATTTGCCGTGCAGACCAACCTAAAGAAACCAAGGAAAGTGACAAAGTTAAGTAACCGTGATTACCAAAGTGCACAAGAAATTTACAGTCAATTCAAGAAATTAAATATGAAACCCACGAATCAAAAATTGTAAGTTGATGCGAGGTTAAAATTTAAGCCCGATCAAAAAGAAAGAGGGGGGACTGTTAAGAACAAAAATTCTGTTGATTTTTTCTGTGAGAAAAAGGTTACCACTGTTGCTGCTGGGGTTCTGCCTGTGTTATGGTAGTTACGGGTCGCTGTTGTTAATGGTTGTTTTTGTATCAGTGAAAGCCCTGGCTGGGGCGAGGTAATGGCCCTGCTCTGAGACAGCGAAGGGTGGGGACCTCCCGAACAGCGAGGAGAAGAGACTTTGGAGGGGAGAGATGTGCAAAATACTCCAAGGACCAGCATGCTGTGTGGGACCCCTGCTCCGAATGCGCTGAGAAAACCCCAAAAACAACGAGCCAGCTAAGAGTTGAGAGATTGGAGTGATGTCCGGATGAGAGGAGCGGAGTGCTGGGCCTGCAGAGATGCTGAAAACCTTTGTTGTTCCTCACCCTGCGATCGAGAGCCCCCGGGCCCGGTCTGGGAGGAAGTGAGACTGAGACCAATCCAACATCGGAGGGTGTTGATGCCCTAAAGGCTCCCACGAGGACCGGACCCCCAGCTCTGCCCCGGTGGACAAAGCTGCGCATGTCGTCCTCCTCCTCTGAGTCACCCTGGGAGAGATGACGGGGACTGCAGCCCTGCCGAGCTGCCCAATCCTGAGCTGATCACTTTTAATAAAGGCATTAAAAAGAGAAGAAGTCTCCTGGCCCTGTTTATTTCAAGCAGCACAAAGTTCCTTGGCAAGAGTCACTCTGCTCCTGAGGGGACATTTCAGGCACACCAAGGCAACAAAGCAACAACAAAACCAAACCAAATCCAGGAAATCAAACCAGAAATGAACCGAGAACAGTCCCTGTGTGTGTGTGAGACACAAGGACAGTGAGAGCAAGGATAAAAGGAATATGGCCTAAAAGCTTAACAGAGCTCAAACTTAACAGGACTTATCTCATACCTCAATTTTAACTGATACAGTCAACTACACAATTTAGCAAAAGAACAGCACTTAACAGTATTTAACCTAACTTAAAACCTATGTTATCAATTTAACAGAGGAATAACACTTTACAATATTCAACTTAGCTTATAAGTTATATTTAACATAATGTAGCAAACGAACAACTCTTAGAAGCATTTGACTTAGCTTAGACCTCATGACTTAACCTCACTTACAGGCCTGACTGACTCAGCTATCCAAGGCACTCCAACCCCTCAGAGAGCAGCATTTCTGCCACATTTCCCCAGCACAGGCACTCCTGTGTGCACACAGACACAAAGAGTCAGTGCAAGGCACCTGTGAGCAATTCCCCTGAGGGCAGGAATTGCTCACTGTGGATTCTTTGGTATCTCCCCAGCGGGCAAAGGGCTGAGCCTGGAGGAGTGGGGGGATCGGCCCAGGCTCCGTTGTTGTTCAGGATCCCCGAGTGCAGCAAACGGGAGAGTTCCCGGCTGGGAGAGGCCCCACTCAGAGGGAGTCGCTGGCCCAGGAGAGCTCCAAGGGCTCCTTTTAGAGCACTCTGTGCAGGGCCGCAAGAGAGGGGCTTCAGTCCCAGCAATGGTTCAACCTGACCACACTTGGCACCAACAGCTTTCTTTGGCAGTGTGAGAACAGGGATGTTGTGCCATGGAGGGAACAGAAACAGTTCCCAGGGCTGCTGGTAAAGGAACCAGGAGGTGGTTGGGCAGCAGCAGTGCCTGGAGCAGACAGTGTTTGTGATGAGCCGCAGAGGAGCTGAGCCCAGGGGCTGTTGGCCAAGGCCGAGGCCCAAGGAGCATTTCTCAGCTGGCAGGGCGGCCTGAGAAGGGGAGGGGGGAATGCAGCAGCACAGGGCCCATGGAACCAAGGGACCATTGTTACACTGTGGGGCCCTGTGAGACCAAGGGACCATTGTGACACCAAAGGGCCCTGTGAGACCAAGGGACCATGATGACGCTGTGGGTACTCATGGAATCATGGGCACCTTTGTGACACTATGAGGCCTCATGGAATGAGGAAAGCATTGTGACACTGTGAGGCCTCACGGAACCAGTGAGACCATTGTGACCTTGGGGGTCCCCACAGAACCAAGAGCACCATTATGATACTGTGGGGCCTCATGAAACCAAGAGGCCTTTGTGGCACTGCAGGGCTGCATGGAACCAAACGTCCATTGTGACACTGTGGGGCCTCGTGTCATCAGTGCTCCATTGTGACACTGCTCAACCAAAGGAGGCCATTGTGGCACTGCAGGGATGCATGGAACCTTGGGGCCATGGTGACATTGTTGAACCCCATTGAACCAAGGGTTCATTGGGACACTGCAGGGCTGCATGGAACCAAAGCTCCAGGGTGACACAGAGGGGCCTCCTGTCATCAATCCTCCATTGTGACACTGTGGAGCCAAAGGAGACCATGTGACTCCGCAAACCCCCAAGGTCCAAAGGTCCATTGTGACATTCAGGGCTCATGGAACAGAAGAGTCACATGTTATTGTTGGGCCTGGGGAACCACAGAGACCATTGTGACACTGCGAGGCCTCATGGAATCATTTGGACCATTCTGACGCTTGGGGCCCTCTGGAACCTGGGGGCCTCTTTGACATTGTGCAACTCCACTGAACTAAGGGTGCATTATGACACTGCTGGACCCCATGGAATCAAGGCACCATTGTGACATTATGGGGCCTCTTAAAAACAAGGAGACACAGAGCATGTCTGACTGGTTTGGCCTCCCAAGGACTGCTTGATTGGTCCAACTGACCTTGGCATGTTGAGGGTCGCTTCTCATCTGCTAATGAAACACTGGGGCTCCATGCTTTCCTTCCCAATGGAAAAGAACTGTCCTTCTCCTCCAGGCACCCATGGCCAGAATTGGGATTTCACCTCCAAATTTCCTTATATCCAGGAATTGTTCCCATAGGAATATTGCCAGGACAAGTCTATCTTGCATTGGTTTTACAAGGGTCACCTCCCATCTGTCTCCAAAACATTGGGGAAGGCTCTGCACTTTCCTTCCCATGGGAAAGAATTGTCCTGCTTCTCCAGGTGCCCATGGCTGAGATTGGATTTCCACCTCCAAAATTCCCTACATCCAAAGATAGCTCCCAGACAAAATACGTCATTTCTGAAAAGTCTGGATGGCCTTGGCCTACTGAGGCTCTCACCTGCCTTCCAAACACTGGGGCTCTGTGCTTTCCTTCCTATGGAAAAGAACTGTACTTCTTGGCCAGGTGCCCATGCCCAGAATTGGGGTTTCACCTCCAACACTGCCTGTTGTGACAGACTGGAGGAGATTGTTGGCTGGAAATATTTCATGTGTGGGGGAGGAAGAAGGGGTAGGTCCAGCCTTGCCCTGCCCTGTGACCCCAGCGCTGCCCTGCCTGGAACCCCAATGCCCCCAGAGCCTCTATCCCAGCCCAGCAGTGGCTGCCAGTCCCTGGCACAGCACAGGCAATGCTCCACAGCCACCTCTGGAGCCCCCAGCCCAGCTCCTGAGGGACAAAATGAGCCCAAGGCCCACCTGGGGGAAGGGCCCAGGAAGATCAAGGGGTATTGGTGGCTGACCACAAGGCAAGCACACATCTTGACCCTACCTCCTCTTGGAATTTCCATCTGAACACCACTGAAATCCAGGAGTTGGTAGCTCTGTGTGTGCCTCTCTGTATCCTTTTTGTCTTTCTGTCTTTCTGTGTCTTCTTCTTCTGATTCTCTTGCAAATTTTGATTAACATTTAATTGAACAGGCATAGAGTTGAGTTTGTGAAGTTGAATGGGCCAAGTCAATGATTTGAGAAGAGTTTTTTCTTGGTTGAATGTCTGTTGTAGTTTGACATGAGAAGAATTTTAAAAAGTAATACAAAATTTTTGTGTAACTGAAAATCTGTTAAACCACTAAGATACTGAACACGCCTCTGTGAAACACAAATGTTAAAGACGAAAAAACCCAGGAACCTCCTCTTTTTTTCCCAGTCAACAAAGAAGCAGCAGGCCCTGGCCCCAGCCCCCATCTCAACCAAACCCACCCAAACCAACCCAAACCAAACCAATTCAAACCAACCCAACCCAACCCAACCCAACCAAGCCAAACCAAACCAAACCAAACCAAACCAAACCAAACCAAACCAAACCAAACCAAACCAAACCAAACCAAACCAAACCAAACCAAACCAAACCAAACCAAACCAAACCAAACCAAACCAAACCAAGCAACTCTGCCATGGGGTGAGCCCCTTCCCACCTCCCCAGGCTGCCCCCTGCTCCCCCCAGTCGGCCCCGTTCTAACTAAACCAAACGTCAACAAGTACCAAACAGGAAAACAAGAGAGGCTACAAACCCCTAACCAGAACAAAGCCAGCCACAGCTATTAAAATCTTACCATCAAGTCCCCTCCCCCCAAGACAATTAAAACAAAAAACTCCTACAACCTACAACGCACACAAATTCAACCCTAGAACTAAAGTTAAACAAAAAACCCCACAAAAATGAACCATAAAACCAATCCTAACCCAACCACAACTTCAACCACAAGCTACTGGCAGGTCAGGTGTTAATCCTTTCAATACTTCAGTCCTCCCTCGAGTAAAAGAAAAACAAAATGCAAGCATATAAAAATAAACATAAAACCATCAAAGTCAGTAAAGAAGAAATTAAATTCCATAAAACCTATTTTTCATTAAAATACATAAAACTAATAAAAAAATTCAAATTAATATCAAAGAAAAACCTACATGCTAAAAGAAAAGAATTGTTAAAATAACTGTAATAACATAAAAAGCCTAAACAGGGGAAAAAAAAGTAATCCAGTATTCCCAAGAGAAGATCTGTATTCCAAGAGATAAAAATAATTTTAAAAGTAAATTATGAACACTTTTACCTTTAAAGAACTATTTTTAAAACAATACCCCATAAGTCAACATGGCCCATCAACAAGCTGTAAAAAACCTCCTGGCAATAAAAATAACTTCACAATAACAAAGTCCCCCAGACCACTCTTATCCATGACAAAATTAAGAACCAGAAAAAAAGCTATTTTTTCCTCTTGTAAAAGAATCTCCATAACCTTAACAAGAAAAACTCCTCTCCCAAAGTAAACTAAAAAAAAGACTATTCTAGAAATAGTAAATAAGTAGAAATTTTAAGTTTAGTTTCTTTATATTGCCAGTAAAAAAAAATTGTAAAAAAAAGTGTTCTAAAGAGCTTATTTTAATTATTACTACATTTTTTCTTTTAGTTACTTTTAATAAAATTTTCTTTCTACCATTTAAAAATCTTAAGCCTACTTTACTTTTCTCGCAATCCTATCTCACAACAAAAAATAATACATAAATATTTAATTGACAATAAAACCCAACACACTCATCAATACACTAATTAAGAAATCTCAAGATTAGAAAAATCTTGAATAAACAAACCAACAACAATGTCATAATAAACGTTTTGCCAAAGTTTCTCTGATTTTGTCAAGTTCCCAGTAAAGGCTGTTTTATAGTTTTGAGCTCCTAAGAATCTCTTGATGGTACTTCTCCAGTGAGTTCAACTCAGAGCACATAACTGTAATTCCTTTAGAATGTCTCCTTAAAAGAGTTTGTTTGGGGAATGGGAGTCAGGGCTTGTGTGTCCTGCTTGGCACAGCCCAGGCAGGGCTTTCCCAGCCACATTCCACACTCCATTTCCCAGCTGGAGCCGCTGCTGCCTCTGAGTTGTGCTGCCCCAGCCCCAGGGACGCTCTCCTTGTCTGCCCATTCCCCCACGGTCTCTGGGCAGGGATGGCCTCAGTGGGGGCTGCTGACATCCTCAGCACCTTGGAGGCTGCTGCTGAATTTTCCTGCTGCAGAGGCTTGTTCAGCCTTCAGCTCTTCAGTGCAGGAATTCAGTGTCCCAGAGCTCATTGACATTTAGAACACCTTAACAAGCCAAGCCTCTGGGGACAATTTTATTTCAGTTTCCAAATCTTGCGTGGTTAACAAAGAGAGATTTCATAAGTGCATTCAACTGAATATATTCTATTTAAAAAGACAGTGAGAAAACATTTTTTAGATCCTATTTAGTTGTTTTTTTTTTCCTTGTTAATAGAAATCTCCATTTGACTTTGAATCCAAGTACCTCCTCATGTAGTTGGAACAGATATGAAAATCAAGACTGTGACGTTTTTCACAGGGGTTCTTGGATGAGGGAAGAGATGAGGATCTGACTCCATGTTTCAGAAGGCTTGATTTATTATATTATGATATATAATTCATTAAAACTATATAAAATAATAACAGAAAATGTTTCATCAGAAGGCTTAGGTAAGAAGAGAAAAGAAAGAAATTATAACAAAGTTTTCTGGCTCGAGCTCCGTGTCCAAGCCAGCAGGGCTGTGATTGGCCATTAATTACACACAACTACATGAGACTAATCACAGATCTACATGTTGCCTTCCACAGCAGCAGATAATCATTGTTTACATTTGGTTCCTGAGGTCTCTCAGCTTCTCAGGAGGAAAAATCCTAAAGAAAGGATTTTTTCATAAAAGTTCTCTGGGACATAAGACCCTTCATGGCTGACAATCAATCAGACTCTGTCCCTACACCCACCCCACCATTTCCCCCATCCAAGCCCTGCCACTCAGAGCAGCTTTGTGCCAATCTGAGCTCCCTCCAGCCCAGGCTGCACCTGCAGCTTTCAGCTCCTTGGCTCCAACTCTCACCTGCTTTCCTTGGAGAAGGAGCTGCCCGAGACACAGAGGGATGTTCATTTATTGTCAGCCAACAAAGCCAAGGGAAGGCACAGCTCCATCAAATGCCAAAATCATTCCTCTGCAAGGTATTAAATCCACTTTGCACAGCAGACATCTCAGAGCAATGGAAAACACCTTCTGTGCCCAGCACAGATCCCAACAGATCCTCCCGTGCAAACCCTCCCTGCCCCAATTCTGCCCAGATTTGCTCTTTGCACACACAAGTCACAGGCTGAATTCAGGAGCTCCCTCCATACCCAGAGGGAGTTAAAAGAGAGAAAGGAGATGAAGAGCTCTCCTGCACAGAGCCAAGGTCCAAGTGCCCCTGCACTGGGAGCCACAGCTCTTCAGGTTTGTATCCTTTGGGCTCAGGGCCTGGTGATACTCAGAGACACAGAAAGGTTTCTTGCCAAAAAACAGAAGTTGAACATTTGAACAGTTTAATAAGCATCACAGCTCTTCCCTCGGATCTCTGGGATGTCCCAGCACCATCTGACATGTCCACCATTCCTCACGGATTTTTGTATAGCAAGAGTTTTTGACAAAGACATAAGAAATGGTAATTCTATGATAGATATAAACACAATTAGGATGCTGTCTTTTGTGATATTTATTTAAACTTCAGAAAGATTTGACAACTCCCTGATGTTCAATGCATGAAACGAGTCAGTTGAGAGGTACTTGAATGACCAGAGAGCATCTGGATGAGAAAATCTGGGAGCGATGGAAAGGACATAGATGCAGCTGCTCTAAATGAAGAGATGTTCTTAGACAGGGCCATTTCAACAGGACAGCTGGAAATACCAGAAGGGAAGGGGTGATTAAATATTAGAGTGGATGTTTGTGGCAAAGGCAGAGGGGAAGATGAGTATTTCTTCTCCTGCCATCAGAAGAAGAATCCAGCACATCCAGGAAATTCCTGTTCCAGGAGAGAAAACATTTACATTTCTCAAAAGTTCTCAAAAGACCCAGAAAATAAAGATTTGCTTGTATATTATGGAACTAACAGGTATTAACACCTGTGCCCCTTTCCAGGCAGACCTCAGCTGTGTGCCCACGAACAGGCAGTGCCACTTGTGCCCTGAGGTGCCCAGCTGGGATTGGATCTCTCTGAGAGCACCTGAGGGAGAGCAGAGCACTTTGCAAGCTGCAGGGCCCTGACAGCCCCGCAGGGCTCCTGTCCTGTCAACATCTGCTCTGATCCAGTCTGAAACAGGGACCAGCATGGTGCCAGGATCATCAACGAGCTGAGATGTGTGCTGGAAATCAATGCCCTCCCCATCCCACAGCAGCCCTGCATTTCCCTGCTGCAGCTTTGGTCTCCAGCACAGCCATGGAGACTCTTTGGGCTCTGGACTGTTCCTGCAGCCCCCAGGGGCAGCTGAGCTCTGCCTTTGGCACAGTCAGGCCTGGTCAGTGCTGGCCATCCTCAGCAATTCCCTGTGTGTGCCTGGCCTTCCTGTCAGCCCCAGCAGCGGCTGCGTGGCCCCTTTGTGGCCCTGTGCTGGCCCAGCCATGGTGGCCCAGCCCCTGTGCTGGCCCAGCCCAGGCCAGTAGCATTGCAGCTGGGAACGGCCCCTGTGCTGCGGTGCCCACAGCAGCCTTGGGGCTCTGTGCCCCATGGCCTCCCTGCTGGGCAGCCTCTGCCAGCTCCTGCAGAGCCCCTGGCACCTGTGGGGCTGCACAGACAGCCCTGACCCGGGCTCTGCTGGCCTCTGGGCCAGCAGAGAGGCAGCCAGGGCTGGCCATGGCTGGGAACAGGCCCTGAACCCGGCAGGAGGATAGAGCTGGGCCACAGCCAAACTCAGCCCAGGACAAAGCTGGGCTCAGCAGTCAGGGCTGCCAATGCATGGGCACAGAGGCTGGTTCTGGCAAATGTCCTGGGCCCCCTCCGTGCTCTCACCATGCCTCCAAGGACACAGAGCAGCCTCCTCTCTGGGCCACTTGCCTGTTTGCAATGCCTTGCACAGGCGCTGGCCCTGCCCCACAAGGCCTGGCCTGAGTCCTGCCCCTGCATGCTCAGCCAGGCTGAGATGGACACTGATGCTTTCTGGGCCAGGCTCTCTGAGCCCAGCCCAGCTCCCTGCAAGCTCTGCCAGCTGCCCTGAGCTCTGGGCAGCACCAAGGGCCTCTCCCCAGCCCAGCCCAGCCAGCTCTGGCCCCACAGCTCTGCTCAGGCCAGGCTGCTCTGGGCACTGCCCCACAGCCTCAGCCCTTGGCAAGGGCACAGCAGCAGCTGCAGCTGCCACAGGACTCAGCCCCTGCCATGGGGGAAGGTGCTTGGCCAAGGCCAAAGGAGGCTCCCTGGCTGCCCTGCTCCCCTCGGGCTGAGGTGCGGTGCTGAGAGCTCTGCATCCCCTGCTGCCACCCCGTCTGCCCAGGGCAGCACAAGAGCCCTGGCCTTGGGGCCCTCAAGAGCTGCTCCTGCCGCAGGCCCAGGGCCCATGCCAAAGCTGGGACAGACACAAAGCTGTGCCCATTTCTGTTCATTGCTGCCCTGATGGGGATGGATCCTCAGCCACATGCAGGTTGCTGATGAATTTACTTACTTGAGAGGTTTCTTCTTTCTGGACCTCTTCATTCAGTTCAGGAATTCAGTGAGAAAAGCCGCAGCCTCCACCAAAGGATGTTCCACAGGATTCACACCAGAGCCTGACAGGGGACAAGGGGCCAGGGCTGTGTGACCAGGACATCAAGGACGTGGGTTATCTAGGTCACTGTGACCTGGTTTGGGTTCCCAGGGCAGGAAAGATGTCTGGCAGCTGGAGCAGGGTCTGGGAAGGGCCTCCAAGGTGGGGCTTGAGCCCTTGGGCTGTGAGCAGAGGCTGAGGGAGCTGGGCTGGTCCAGCCTGGAGAAGGGAAGGCTGAGGGGCTCCTCATCCCAGCCTGGCAGTGCCAGCAAGGAGGGGATGGAGAACACAGAGCCAGGCTCTTCACTGGGGGGCATGGGGGGAGACAAAAGCCAATGGGTGGAAGGGGAAAGAGGGGAGATCAGCCAGGACAGGAGGAGATGAAATGAGTCAGGATGCTTTCAGCATTTCCTCAACACCAAGAGCAGCCTGACCTCCCATCTCCATCCACCACTGACAGCTTTCCAAATCAGGAATTGTTTGAGCTGTTTTGTCCCCACTACAGAACGAGCATCCTGATACAAGAACTTAATTGTGCTTATATCTATCACAGAACCACGTTTCTATAAAATTAATTTTAGTATGGAAATCACGTGTGAATGGTGGACTCATCAGATGCTGCTGGGATATTGCACATAGCTCAGGGAAGAGCGGGATTGTTATTAAATTGTGTCCTGTTCCACTGTGGTCCGTTGGCCATGAAGAGAATCTTTCCGTGCCTCTGAGTCTCATCAGTTCCTGACCCCCAAAGGACAGAAAGCCTGATGAGCTGTGCTTCCCACTCCAGTGGTGGCACTTCCACCCTCCTCCATAGCCAGAGCAGAGCTCCCTTGTACCAGAAAGTCCCTGGCAATGGAGGAATGAAGGAAACAGGAGAGGCTGTGGGGATCAGGTGCGGGGTAGATCCAGGGACAAAACTGACTTTTGCATTTGATGGAGCTGTGCCTTCCCTTGGCTTTGTTGACTGGAAAGAAATGAACATCCCTCTGTGTCTCAGGCAGCTTGTTCTCCAAGGAAAGCAGGTGGGAGTTGGAGCCAAGGAGCTGAAAGCTGCAGGTGCAGCCTGGGCTGGAGAGAGCTCAGATTTGCACAAGGCTGCTCTGAGTGCCAGGGCTTGGATGGGGGAAATGGTGGGGTGGGGGCAGGGACAGAGTCAGATTGATTGTCAGCTGTGAAGGGTCTTGACTTTCATATCTATTCAAACTGCATGAGGAGGTACTTAGATTCAGTGTCAGCTGGAGATAGCACGTATCAATAAATTAACAGGGAGAAGAAACCTACATTGGACCTAGGAAATCTTTTCTCACTCTCTCTTTAAATAGAATCTATTAAACTTGGATACACTACTGGAATTCGTCTAATTAACCACAAAAGATTTGAAAATTAAATCAAATTACCCCCAGAGGCTTGGCTTGTTGAGGAGTTCTGAATGTCAATGAGCCCTGGGACACTGAATTCCTGCACTGAAGAACTGAAGGCTGAACAAGCCTCTGGAGCAGGAAAGTTCAGCTGCAGCCTCCAAGTTGCTGAGGATGTCAGCAGCCCCCACTGAGGCCATCCCTGCCCAGAGACCGTGGGGGAATGGGCAGACAAGGAGAGCGTCCCTGGGGCTGGGGCAGCACAACTCAGAGGCAGCAGCGGCTCCAGCTGGGAAATGGTGTGTGGAATGTGGCTTGGACAGCCCTGCCTGGGCTGGGCCAAGCAGGACACACAAGCCCTGACTCCCATCCCCCAAACAATTCTCTCAAGGAAACATTTAAAAGGAGTTACAATTGTTTGTGTACTCTGAGTTGGACTCCCTGAAGAAATACCAATAAGAGATTCTCAGGAGCCCAAACCAACCAAACAGCCTTTACTGGCAGCTTTAGAAAATCAGCGAAACTTTGGCAAAGGGTTAATGATAACATTGTAGTGGTTTTGGTCTGTTAATTTAAGATTTTTCCCATCTTGAGATTTCTTAATTAATGGATTGATGAGTGGGTCGGTTTTAGTGTTGGTTAATTATTTATGTGTTTATTTTGTTGTGAGATAGGATTACGAGAAAGGTAAAGTAGACTTAAAATTTTAAAAGGGTGTAAAGAAAATTTTATTAAAAGCATGTAAAAGAAAAAAGGTAGTAAGAATTAAAAAAAAATTCTTTAGAGCACTTTCTTTTCTTTACAATTTTTTTTAAATTTGACAATATAAAGAAAATAAAGTTTCTAGTGTTTTACTATTTCTAGAATTGTCTGTTTTTTAGTTTTAGGGTGATAAGTTTTTCTTGTTAAGATTATGGAGGTTTTTTACAGGAGGAAATTTTTTTTTGTGGTACTTAACTTTGTCATGGATAACAGTTGTTTGGGGAACTTCGTTATTGTGAAATTATCTTTATAGCTACAAGCTTTTTTACAGCTTGTTGATGGGCCACGTTGCCATGTTGACTTGTGGGGTAATGTTTTAAAGATGAGTTATAATAAAGTTTTTATTATTTACTTTTTAAATTGTTTTTATTTCTGGGAATAGAGATCTTCTCTTGCGGATACTGAATTACATTTTTTTTCCTGTTTAAACTTCTCATGAAACTTCAGGTTTTTTAACATTTGTTTATTTTAGCATGGTGGTTTTTGTTTGATACAAATTTGAATTTTTAAAAAAGTTTTGTAAAGAAAAAGAGTTTTTTCTTTATAGTTTATAGGAAGATTTTAGTTTTAAGATTAAGGTATTTTTTTCTTTCTTTTAAATTGGGATTTCATTTCCTCTTTACTGACTTTGGTGGTTTTATGGGGTTTTTTTATATGCTTGCATTATGTTTTTTCTTTAACTCGAGGGAGGATTGAAGTATTCAAAGGGTTAACATCTGACCTGCAAGTAACTTGTGGTGGAAGTCGTGGTTGTGTTGTGCTACAATTGGTTTAAAGGTTGGTTTTTGGCTTTTTTTATTTTTAAGTTTTTAGTTGTAAGGTTGTTTTGTATGGGTTGTAGGTTGTAGGGGTTTTATGTTTTAGTTGTGTTGGGGGGAGGGGACTTGGTAAGATTTCAATAGCTGTGTCTTGCTTTGTTCTGGTTGTGGTTTTGTAGCCTCTTGTTTTCCTGTTTGGTAGTTGTTGGGGTTTTGTTTGGTTAGAATGGGGCCAATGTGGAGAGGGGCAGCCTGCGGAGGGGAGCAGGGGCTCAGCCCATGGCAGGGTTGCTTGGTGTTGTTTGGTTTGGTTTGGTTTGGTTTGGTTTGGTTTGTTTGGTTTGGTTTGGTTTGGTTTGGTTTGGTTTGGTTTGGTTTGGTTTGGTTTGATTCGGTTCGGTTTGGTTCGGTTTGGTTTGGTTTGGTTTGGTTTGGTTTGGTTGAGATGGGGGCCAGGGCCAGGGCCTGCTGCTTCTTTGTTGACTGGAAAAGAAAGAGGAAGTTCCTGGGCTTTTTCATCTTTAACATTTGTGTTTCACAGAGACGTGTTCAGTATCTTAGTAGTTTAACAGATTGTCACTTTCACGAAAAAGTTTTACTTTTTAAAATTCTTCTCATCTCAAATTACAACAGATATTCAGTCAACATAAAACACTTCTCAAAGCATTGAGTTGAGCCATTCAACTTCACAAATTCTAAGCCTCTTCCATTTAATATTAATCAAAATTTGCAGGAGCACAGAAACAGAAGAAGACACAGAAAAAGAGCAAGGCAAAAAGATGCAGAGAAGCACACACACAGATACCAACTCCTGTATTCCAGCACTGTTCAGCTGGAAATTCCAAGAGGAGGTAGGGGCAAGATGGGTGCTTGCCTTGTGGTCAGCCTTCAATACCCCTTGGTCTTGCTGGGTCCTTCCCCCAGGTGGGACTTGGGCTCATTTGGTCCCTCAGGAGCTGGGCTGGGGCTGCAGAGGTGGCTGTGGAGCATTGCCTGTGCTGTGCCAGGGACTGGCAGCCACTGCTGGGCTGGGATAGAGGCTCCGGGGGGATTGGGGTTCCAGGGCAGGGCAGGGCTGGGGTTCCAGGGCAGGGCAAGGCTGGACCTGCCCCTTCCTCCCCCACACACAAAATGTTTAGAGCCAACAATCTCCTCCAGTCTGACACAACAGGCAATGTTGGAGGTGGAACCCCAGTTCTGGCCATGGGCGCCTGAAAGAGAACGGCAGTTCTTTTCCATAGGAAGGAAAGCACAGAGCCCCAGTGTTTGGAAGGCTGGTGAGAGCCTCACTGGGCCAAGGCCAGCCAGACTTGTCAGGAATGGTAGATTTTGTCTGGGAGCAGTCTTTGGATTTAGGGAATTTTGGAGGTGGAAACACAATCTTGGCCATGGACACCTGGAGAAGCAGGACAGTCCTTTCCCATAGGAAGGAAAGCACAGAGATTTCCCCAATGTTTTGGGGACAGATGGGAAGTGATCCTTGTGAAACCACTGCAGGCAGATTTGTACTGGCAATATTCCTATGGGAACAATCCCTGGATATGAGGAAATTCGGAGGAGAAACCCCAAACCTGACCATGGGTTCCTGAAGGAGAAGGAGAGTTCTTTTCCATAGGAAGGAAAGCATGGAGTCCCTGTGCTTCAGCAGCAGATGAGAAGAGATCCTCAACATGCCAGGGTCAGCTGGACCAGTCAGGTGGCCCCTGGGAGGCCAAACCAACCAGACCTGTTCTTTGTTCCTTTGGTTTTATGGGGCCCCACACTGTCACAATGATGCCTTGGATCTATGAGGCCCCACAGTGCCATAATGGTACCTTGTTTCTATGGGGTCTAGCAGTGTCACAATGGTCCCTTGATTACAAGAAGACCTGCAGTGTCACAATAGACCCTTGGTTCAATAGAGTCCCACAGTGTCACAATTGCCCCTAGGTTGCAGAAGGCCCCACAGTGTCACAATGGTTCCACTGATTCCATCAGGCCTTGCAGTGTCACAATGGTCTCCGTGGTTCCCCAGGTCCCACAGTGTCATGTGACTCTTCTTTTCCATGAGCCTTGCAATGTCACAATGGACCATTGACCCTGGGGGTTCGCAGTGTCACAATGGTCTCTTTGGTTCCACTGTGTCACAATGGACCATTGATGACAGGAGGCCACTCTGTGTCACCCTGGAGCTTTGGTTCCATGCAGGCCTGCAGTGTCACAATGAACCCTTGGTTCAATGGAGTTCCACAATGTCACCATGGCCTCGAGGTTCCATGAAGCCCTGTAGTGTCACAATGGTCTCCTTTGGTGGCCCAGTGTCACAATGGACCACTGATGACACGAGGCCCTGCAATGTCACAATGGACCTTTGGTTCCATGAGGCCCTGCAGTGTCACAATGCTTTGCTTATTTCATGGGGCCTCAT
The DNA here is from genome assembly GCF_035770615.1 of Melospiza melodia melodia. NCBI lineage: Eukaryota > Metazoa > Chordata > Aves > Passeriformes > Passerellidae > Melospiza > Melospiza melodia. Next base: position 69,515 of record NW_026948800.1, read on the forward strand.
AGTGTCATAATGATCTCCATGATTTCATGAGTCCCCTCAGTGTCGCAATGGCCCCTTGGTTCCATGAGGCTGTCAAGTGTCTAAGTGAAGTTAAATGCTGCTAAGAGTTGTTTTCTTGCTAAGTTTTGAAGTTTAATATAAGTTATAAGCTAAGTTAAATATTGTTAAGTGTTAGTCCTCTTTTAAATTGCTAATTCATAGGTTATAATTTAAGTTAAATACTGTTTAGCAGCATTTAACTTCACTTAGACCTTGTGACTTACCTTACCTACACACCTGACTGGCTCAGCTATCCAAGGCCCTCCAGCCCCTCAGAGAGCAGCATTTCTGCTACATTTCCCCAGCACAGGCACTCCTGTGTGCACACAGACACAAAGAGTCAGTGCAAGGCACCTGTGAGAAATTCCCCTGAGGACAGGGAATGCTCACTGTAGATTCTTTCACATCTCCCCAGGGGGTGAAGGATTGAGCCTGGAGGAGTGGGTGCATCAGCCCAGGCTCTGTGTCGTTGTTCAGGATCCCCGAGTGCAGCGAAGGGGAGAGTTCCCGGCTGGGAGAGGCCCCACTCAGAGGGAGTCGCTGGCCCAGGAGTGTCACTATAGGACACAAAAGAACACAAGCTGACATCGTTGTTCTCAAGGTGAAGAAAAAAGGGGAAGTTTATTTTCTGACTCCAACATTTACAGCTTTCTAAAAGTGACAGTGGATTGGAGGGTGACAGTGACACCTCTCCAATGACACTGGACAAACCAGCAGTCCATCAACTGTCTCCTCCTCCATAAAGGAATGCAAAACAATGAGTTATTTACAGAAAGTGTGTGAGAAAGTTCACTACAAGAATGTCAACATCAGAAGGCTTAGAAAATCTTAAAAAACCAGGGCAACATCTCACCATTTTCTTTTAAAAAAGAAAAAAAAGAAAATGAACAATATGATAAAGAAAATACGAACACTCTTCAGTGTCCACTTGCAGAGGAATCATCAGAGTGATCACTCTTATCATCTGCATCCGAATCATCACTCAATGATTGCCCCGCTTGATGCCTTCCAGGTTGGTCACGGTTTCCATCTTGCTCATCAGCTGGATTCTGTCTCTGCAGTTGCAGGTCAGGGTGAACACACTTCGAAGGTACCCAGCGTACCCCAGTGTGTGTGGATACACAAGCATACCCGCGCCCCGAAGCGATATGGTCATAGGGACCTTCCCACTGTTTGGTGACTAAATTCTGCACCTGTACCTTCGCTCAAAGCTGATGTGCTTCGTCCACAGCCTGCAACAAGAGATGGTGATTCAAAATGACAGGGTTATTTGAGTTCTGCGGCACAGTGAGATGATTGATTGTGCACAAGGCTTTTGACAACCGACTGTGCGGGGTTTCACCCTGCATTCCCCGTTTTTGTTTTTGAAGAACCTGCTCCAGAGTACCATGAGCACGTTCTACAATAGCTTGACCAGTTGGAGAATGAGGGATACCAAACTTGTGCAAGACACCCCACAACTGCAGGAACTGCCGCAATTTTTGCGATGTGTAAGCAGGACCATTGTCGGTTTTCACAGCAGAAGTTCTGCCCAGAATGACGACCTGCCTCCAGTGGGCAAGGACATCATGTGCCTTCTCCCCAGTGTGAGCCAAAGCTCACATCGCAGAGGAGAACGTGTCCACTGTGACACGCACATACTTAAGCCGGCCAAACTCGGCAATCTGGGTGACATCGGTCTGCCAAAGCTCCAAGGCCCTAAGACCTCTGGGATTTACCCCAGCCGGAAAGGCGTAGCAAGTACATGGCAGTCATCACATGACTCAACAATGTCATGAGCCTCAGTTGGCGTCAGCTGAAACTGCTTCTGCAGGGTATGTGCGTTCTGGTGGAAAAACCCATGCAATGCCTCGGCCTGCGCAAGTGTATCAGGCTGAGGCGCTACCCTTCCTGGGTGAGCCAACTTGTCAGCCCTCGCATTACCTTCCACCATAAAGCCCGGCAAATTGGTGTGACTCCTCACATGCAGAACATGGAATGGATGAACCCGGGCCTGAATGGCACACCACAAGGTCTTCAGTAAATGAAACAAGGCAGGATTACTGACCTCCTTCAAAACGGAATGACCCAAACTCTGTGCAGTATTGGCCACATAGGCGGAATCCATGACCAGATTGAAAGGTTCCTGGGAAAATCAACCAATTGGGCTGACCCATCCTCATGAGCTTCCAGAACCTGCCACTCTGATTGGTCTCTCCAAGTAACAATGGCATTTCCTGTTCTCCCTGAACCGTCAGTGAAGACAGTGGGTCCTTGCACAGGTTCCTGGCTATTTTCGGGCTGCAAAGAGATTTGTGTGAATTTCACCATATGCAGTAGCCTATAACTGGGCAGATGACAAATGATCTGCCCTGAAAAATTTTCCAGAGCACTCTGCAGGGACACACTGTTTGCAAAGCTCCAGTCAAAATCCTCCCGTTGCACCGGGAGTATGATCTTTGCAGGATCCGCACCCATCAATTGCAAACACCGTTGCCGGCATTTGATTATCCAGCAAGCAATCAGCTCAAACAATGCAGTTGCCGTCTTCTGCAGCTGATGGGGCAGAAAAACCCATTCCAACATGTGCGAGGAATCGGACCATTTGTCACTCCATTGGCCAATAATGCCCGTGGGATGCGAATCTGGAGTGGTGATGAACACAGTGACATCAACAGAGGGATCAATGCGATAAACTTGGCAAGCCGAAACAGCTCGCTGAACCACCTCCAACGCCATAAGCGCCGCAGGGGGCAGTGTGAGAGGCGACTTTAGATCAGAGTCTCTTTTCAACAAATCATACAGAGGAGACAGCTGTGCATCAGTTAGCCCCAAGTACAGACATGACCAAGTGATGACACCTACCAATTTCTGAGCATCATTCAGTGTCTTCACAGAATGGACAAATTGCACCTCCTGGTGACGGATCATCCCTTCCAGAATTTTGACCCCCAAGTATTTCCAAGGTGGTTGTTATTGAACCTTTTCTGGAGCCACCTGCAGTCCATGAGCATGGAAAGCATTGAGCAACCAAAACTGAATCCTCAGCAGCTCATCCTGGGTGGGCATAGCCACCAGAATGTTGTCCATATAATGATACAGACGTGCATCAGGAAACTGCTTGTGAACTCCAGACAAGGCAGGAGAATTCTGCATGCCTCGGGCACGTCCTCCATTGATATCTCTGTGCGGGCTCAGCCTCGATAATCGCTGGCACTGAGAAGGCAAACTTCGGACTGTCATCGGGATGCAAAGGAATCATAAAGAAACAATCCTTCAGATCCACAATGAGGACTGACCAGTCTGGGGGAAGCATGGTAGGCGATGGCATGCCCACCTGCAATGTTCCCATGTTTTCCATCATGGCATTAACCCTTCGGGGGTCTTGCAACAACCTCCACTTCCCAGATTTCTTTTTGATGCAGAAGACAGGAGTGTTCCAGAGACTGGTAGAAGGCTCCAGATGACCCTGTTTGGGAATCCACAAAATTAGAGGATTTTGGGAAAGCTTCAAGATGCAGGCTTCAGACACAGCAGAACTGTGAGCAGAGCTATGCAGCAGCCATGAGATAGGTCAGCAGAAAAATTATTTAAACTGGAGAAAAGCAAGGGCAAATAGAACAATGGTCTGTGTATTAACACTTGTCTAGAATAGCTCTGTAAGCTATGGAAAGTTTATCTAGCAAGATATTAGGAAGATTAAAGCTTAATAATGGAGCTCTGTGCATTGTTTATTAGGCTTACAAGCAGGTATTGTATTCCAAATAAGAAAGCATTGTTTTAACCAAAGGTACGTGTGCTTATGGTGATTGCCTAGAACTGCTGTCAATATGCTTTTGCTTTGTGTGATTGGTCAAGAAATTTATAAAGTAAGTTGTAACATTAAGTTCCTGGTCTGCTGCCTGGAATGTGAGCTGCTGGCATCTTCCCATTGTCATAACCATGTAATGAGACTGATGCTGAAAATTAAAGCAGCTCAAGGCACATTCTACAGCAGCCCTGTCTGGTTCGTGGTTTGTACAAAGCCCCCCTGACCGCTTCACCCTGGTCCAACTGCTCCTACACCAGGTTCTGAAGGGCGACCAATTTATCTTGAGGGAGGGGCCACTGCTTCTCCCAGACAGATTTGTCCACCAGACACCAAATAGGAGGCGTAAGACACTCTGCGCCCTTCATCGCAGTGGCCCCCATCAAAAATCCGTCCCGATGCACAACCCTCAGACAGACAGAACATCCCTCCCCCAGAGGTTGGGAGGAGTTGAAGTAACATGAGGCCTAACCCAGGCTGTCTGTCCCTCTTGGTTCGCAACCAGCACTGGCTGCTCGCTCATGTAGCATTGCGCCGTCCCTCCCAGGCCCGCGACAGACATCCCCACAAGATCCAGGGGCCACTCTGGGGGCCAGGCTGAAAGGGAGAGGACCATGACATCAGCACCGCTGTTGAGAAGCCGGCAGAGGTGGATTTCCGATGGCATCGCACCAGGAACAGACAGGGTACGCAGCATCTCGGGACGGTCCTTGGTCAGGACAGCAGTCCAGCGAACTTGAGGCGGCTTCATGTTTCCCGAGCCCAGTAAAGCCTGGCCATTAACATGAACAGTCGCCTTGCAGATATTGGACATGTGATTCAGTCTACCACACCAACCTCATAGGAACATGGGGAATTTGACCTTCTGTGCTTTCTTCCCCCGCTTCTTGCCAGCCTGCGCAGTCCCCTGCTGTGGCTGCCTGCCCTGCGGTGCTGCCCAGACTGGCTGCACAGCGGCAGCCACGGCAGCCAACTTCTGACCCGAGTTGATGATGTCTGCACAGGCCTCCACCATCTGGGAGACAGTAGGAAAACCAGGCACAGCCACTATGACCCTCCTACAAGCATCATTCCAATTTCACCTCGCAAGGTTTGCAATCCCAATCCTCTTTGCTACAGGATAAGACACCTACCTCTCCACAGACGCAGTCAGCCTTGCCGCAAATGCCATGAAAGACTCATCAAATCAACCCCCCGGCCAATGGTCGCAAACGGCTGCCACAGAGCAGCCATTTCCAGGGTCTGAACAATTGCTGCCGTGCCCAGCATGTGGCACTGGTCAAGCACAAGGGGATCGTATCCAGCCTGTGCCTGAACATTGGCATAAAGCCCTGTGCCCAACAGCATGTCAACGACAACCCCACGCCTGGGGTCCTGTGGCGCCAATGCAGCATTCTGCACCACCGCATGGGCCACCAAACGAGCCCACTTGGTCTCAAAAACACCAAATTGCACTCAGTCAAAAAGAGAATATGCCACACGATTGAGGTCATGAAGCGTCAGCACGTCCGTAGCAACCCTCCCGAGACTCTGCATAACCTCAGCAGACTCCAAACCATGCTGAGCAACCTCATCATGGACTTCCCTCTCCAGCTTATACAAAAGCGCTTCATAAGTGTTGTGAGTAACACCCCTGAGCATAGGGAAAGCCTGGGAACCCCCTGGCAAAGCCACAGCACCTGCTGTGTCCTGGTACTTGGGCCCCACAGGGACAAGAGGAGATGACTGACTGGGAGCCAGGACAACACCAGTCACCCCCACGCCCCCTGCAGCACTGGCAGAGCCAGAGGAGCCTGCTCTGTGACCTAGCAGATGCCGCGAGGAGGCAGGCTCAGACATCTCGTTAGTCTTAGTTCTGGCTTCTTGCCAGAAACGCATGGGGTCCCTTGGACACACAGTCACCTGGCATGAGGGAAGCGTCCACAAATTCGACGAGGAGACGCCATGGCCCCGGGAACCCACCGGCCTCCCACCGGCTCTGTCGGAATTCGCACTAAAGGTAAATACCTCAGTGCCCTGTCGCGCCACAGCCCCGGCAGGGGGCGCCTTGGTGGGCACAGGTGCCGGCATGGCCTGCAAACCCACTGCGGGCTGGCACATGTGACCGTGGTCACAGGGGTTTTCAGGATGAGAGAGAGACAAGAACGTTGACTCCATGATGAGAAGGCTTGATTTATTATTTTATTATATATACACTACATTGTAACTATACTAAAAAGAAATAGAAAGGAAAAGGTTTCTTAGGAGGCTAAGCTAAAAATAGAATTGAAAAGAATGAATAACAAAGATCTGTGTCTCGGCAGAGAGCAAGAGCAGCTCTGCCGTGAGTGGTCAGTAAATCCAAACATCCACAGGAGACCAATCATGGATCCACCTGTTGCATTGCACAGCAGCAGATAACCATTGTTTACACTTTGTTGCTGAAAGGTCTCAACTTCAGCAGGAAAAATCCTAATGAAAGGATTTTAATGAAAAGATGTTTGCGACAGTACGAAACCGGCGCGGGGCCCTGTCCCTGACATGGAGGAGGGGAGGGGTGCCGAGAGAGGTGCAGCCCGTGGAGCCACATCACTGCAGAGCAGCACAAGGGAGCCTGGCACAGCCAAATCCACCCCGGGGGAACCATCGCCATCCCCTGAGTTGGACCCATCCCCTAGCACACTGTCCCAGGGTGAGGAGAGAGCTCCACATCACACAGAAACTCAAACTTCCCCTCATTCATGTCCAAGACAGAAGGGGTCCACTGGGAACTCCGAGGGGTACAAGAGCCAGACCCATGCCAAAGCTCCTCACACTTTTTCCACTACACCAGCAGCAATCCCACGTCTACAGTGCAATCATCAAAAAGGGCCTCCATGAGGTGTACCCCCACAAGAGACCACTCCTCCTTGGAGAACACCTTCCCAGAGTCCGAAAAGAGCCCTCGCTCTAGGGCCCACAGAAACAATCGCTCAAAATCATTCCAGGAAATAGAAACCTGTTTCCACTCCAGGACCCCCTCCAGAGGTCCAAAATGAGGGAATCCTTCTCGAAACCCACAGAGGTAGCCATTACCCCAAGAACAGCAGGCAAAGCACCAAAGAGGGGGGACAATACCGGCAATCCGGACTCTGTCTCAGCCTAGGCTGCAGTACACTTTGGCAGTCACCTGATGTCACTAGAGGACAGGAAAGAACAAAAGCGCACGCCGCTGTTCTCAAGGTGAAGGAAAAAAGTGACATTTATATTCTGACTCCAACATTTATAGTTTTCCAAAAGTGACAGTGGATTGGAAGGTGACAGTGCCACCTCTCCAATGATACTGGTCAAACCAACAGCCCTTCAACTCTCTCCTCCTCCATAAAGGAATGCAAAACAATGAGTTATTTATACAAAGTGTGTGAGAAAGTTCACTACAAGAATGTCAACATCAGAAGGCTTAGAAAATCTTAAAAAATCAGGATGACACAAGTCTGGCTAGGCTTGCCCTCTGGTTACTGCCTCTCTGGTGACTGCCCCTGCACCACTGGGGCTCACTTGTTTCCTTCCTATGGAGACCATTGTGACACTGCGGAGCATTGTGGAAACAATGGACCATGGTGACACTTAGGCCCTTGTGGAACCTGTTACACTGTAGACCCTTAAGGAACCAAGAGGAACATTGTGACCCTGCAGGGTAGCGTGGATCCCAGGGGCCACAGTGACACTGTGGGGCCTTGTGGAACCAAGGATATCTGGATATCTTTGTGGGTCTGTTGGGCTGCATGGTCCCAAGGGGCCAGTGTGAAGCAGAAGGGCTTTGTGGAACCAAGAGGCCATTGCTGCATTTCAGGGCCTCGTGGAGCCAAAGGGCCATTGTGATCCTGCAGGGCACCATGGATCCATGGAGAGCACTGTGGCATTGCAAGGCCCCGTGGAATCATGGAGACCATTGTGACCCTGCAGGGGCTCATGGAAGGAAGGGGCCCTTGTGACACTATGGGAAGTTGTGGAACCAAGGGAATCATTGTTGCACTACTGGACCCCAATGGAACCAAGGGGCCATTGGACACAGTAAGGCTTCATGGAAACCAAAGTCCATTATGGCACTGTGGGACCTTGTGCTTTTGGAGCCATGGAGACCATTAGGATCCTTAAGGACTTGTGTAACCAAGGAGCTATTATGACACCTCAGGGCATCATGGAAGCAAGAGAATCATTGCGGCACTGCAAGGCCTCATAGAAGCAAGGAGCCATTGTGACACTGCAGGGCCCTGTGGAACCAAGGCAACATGAAATAGGTGTGGCTGCCTTGGCCTCCCAGGGTTCACCTGACAGGTCTGGCTGACCTTGGAATGTGAAAGGTCACTCCCATCTGCCCCTGAAACTCTGAGGCTCTTCACTTTCTTATGGAAAAGAACTGTCCATCTTTTCCTGGCATCCATGGCCAAAATCAGTATTCCACCTCCAAATTTCTGTGTATCCAAGGATTCCTCCCAGACAAAAGCTCCCAGGACAGACAAGTCTGGCTGGTCTTTGACTCCCGAGGGGCAGCACTCACCTGTTTTCCAAACACTGGTGTCGTGGCTTGACCGGAAATGGGACATCTGGGATATGTTGTTTTGCTGTGGTTACCTAATGGGTGTTCGGATTTTAAGATGAGCACCTGGTTTGACCAGTGGGGCATTGGATCCGCCTCTTGAGACTACAAACCCAAGGAGTTAAAAGCAGAGCTCTTGTCCTTCAGAGCTCTCTTGGGATTTCCGGCGTGAAGGGTTGGGCCTCCCTCCCCCGGCCCAGTTGCTGGCTGGGCTGGGGGAGGGGAAAGCCACGTGGCCCATTTACGGTAGGCCAAGATTTGGTGGAAGGGTGGGGGAGCATCGAGCGACCTGTTTCCCCCCCCCCGCCTCCTCCCCCGCCCACCTTTTTGGAGACGAAGAGAATGCAGCCTGTGCTGTTATCTTGAAACATGATATCATGTGCCGGCAGCACGGCTGAGAGGACAAGAGGGGGGGCTGTGAGCAGCCCAGCGGCCTGGGAGAGCCTTTAACCCTTGTGGATAGTGAGAACTTCACGGAACATTACCTTTCCTAGGAAAAGGATAAGAGTGGAAGATGAAGGAAGAAACAGGCCAGTAAGGGGGTCTGGCAAAGAGAAAGAGAGATGTTGAAGAAATGGGGGAAGATGGAGTGGCATTTTTGCTGGACTCTTTTATTGTAGATCCATGGACTGTTTCCTGGTGATACAGAGGCTGCATTGCAGGGGGAAGCGGAGGCTCGGAGCCAGGAGAGTTTGGTGTTGAGACCCCTCGGCCCAGGGGGTATAGAAGAAATTGGGGGGACAAAGGTCCCAGAGATGAGATTGTGCTCTGCTTGGAACGAGACGAGGCATCCTTAAAAAGGTCCACCCTGAAAGCAGGCCTCTGCCTCATCCCGTGCCTGGTGGTGAGAGCACCTTGGCATGGAAAGGAGATGTCACGAGACAGCAGGACTCTGGGCGGTGTGCTAATTGTGACAAGAAGTCCGTGGCACAAGGAAGGACTCCGTCTACTCTTCATAAGCTGAAGATTTGATTTTCTAAAGGATGGTGCCCGACCGAGTGTGGATAATTTTGGGAGTGTGGATAATTTTGGGAGATGAATTGTACTGGGATCTGGAGGAGGAGGGGGAAGTGTTTCTGTGTAGTTTTCATTCTCCTTGTGATTTCTTTTTTTTTGTGTGTGTGTGTAGTTTAGTAATTGTGCGTAGTTTAGTAATTGTGTGTAGTTTAGTTAATAAACTTTTCTTTACATTTCAGCTGGAGCCTGCTTTGCTTATTCCTGTTCACATCTCACAGCAGATATCAGGTAGAGGGTAGACTCATGGGGGCTCTGGCTTTGCCAGTCCCAAACCATAACAACTGGAAAGGGCTCTGTGCTCTTCTTTTTATGAAAAAAACCCCATCCCTCTTCTCCAGGCACAAATGTTTTAAATTAGGACTCCACATTCATCATTTCAAAAATCCAAGAGTTGTTCCAAGCAAACCTGCCAGGACAGACAGGTCAGGCTTACCTTGGCCTCTGGTGATTGCTGTTCATCAGCTCCTGAAACATGAGGGCTGCGTGGTTTACTTCCTATGGAGACCAATGTGACATTTGAGAGCCTTGTGAAATGAAGGGGCCATTGTGACACTGCCAAGCACCATGGATCCAAGGGACCATTGTGATACTGTGGAGCCTTGTGGAACCCAGGACATCTTTGTGGCTCTGTTGGGCCACACGGTCCCAAGAGACCAGGGCAAAGCAGCGGTGTGTGAGTTAGCCCAGCTGTAATTCAGTCAGACAGATTTTACCTTGGAAGTACTGGGCTCGAGTTTCAAGCCCTGGGAATAATTTGTTTAAATTAAGGTGAGTTAGAGAGTTGCCCCATGAGCCTTTAGTGTTGTTATGCTAAGTTGTCCAAGTTCTCCTCCCCTACTGGTTACTTGTGTCCCCTATATGGTTATTGTTCTAGAGTGTTCTACCCTCGAGTGTATATATTGTTGCTTCGCCTTTATCTCAGGTCTTTGAATCCCACCCTTGCACTGTGCTTGACTTCTCCATGTTTATTGTTTTTCACCCTGTTACTAAAGTTCTTTTTGGGCAAACTCATTGATCCTGCTTGTAGGATCATCGGGGGCTAGGACGGTTGGGACGGACAGAGACCAGAGATCTCTGAAGCCAGGTCTTGGAAGTTGTGGTTTATTGGATAGGGTGTGGGTACAGGGACCTTGTTTGGAGCTGCCAGCCACAGCTCAGAGCAGGCCCAAAAGAGGAGATCGAAAGAGACACCCAAAATGGATGCCCAAAAGAGGAGGGGACTTCCCATTACTATACAATAAATCTTCTTCTGTGCTGCATATTCTAATTTTCACTAACCAATATAGTACAAGATACAAATCTTATAGCATTTATATACAGCCTATAAGAATGATTACATTACCATACTGTGCAACATTTTAAACCCTGAAAACAACTCTTTGGACTCCTTCTGACAAGCTAGTACAGTCTGCTCTGACACTTGGACTTGTCTGCAAGCAGAGGGTATTGTTTCATCAAAAGAAGATTACCTTCAGCCGGCCATACCTTTCTTTTCCAGTTTTCCAGTAACTAAGTCTTGGTATCTCAAAGCTTGCTTTCATTTCAATCTCACTTATAGTTTCCATATTCTCAAAATCTTTTGCCAGGAAATCATATTTATAAGGCTTTCATGTTTCAGCTTCCCCAGCATCTGCTTCTTTTCATTTTCACCACCCTTGCCCTGAAGTTGGGGAACCAGAGAGGTTTGTCACAGCCACCCTCATTGCAACCTTTGGTGCCTGAACAGGGACCCTGACATTCAGTCATGTCAGCTGGGGTTAGCTGATGGATAGGCCAGTGCTCCTCGGGATTTTGGATTGTGCTGGGCTGGCAAATTCATCATTGCTTTGAGGGACCTTGGCCAGGATCTCCAGGGACAATGATGGTTGCACCTATGTAGGATTGCAGGTGGGTTTGGGGAAAGGAAGAACAATTATTGCCCATTTTGCCACTGTGTTTTTACAATATGAATCCACATCCCTTAACTGATTTGGAGTGTTCCAGAGGCTCTTCCACCTAAGGCAGAGAAAGAGAAAAATGGGCAGCTGGAAGTCCAAAGTAGAAAGGTGTGTATATGGATGCTTTAAGTTAATTCTCACTGATCATGACCAAGTATCTTCAAAGAACAAAATAAAATCAATTGTGAGGTGGATCATTAAAAATTTTCCAGATGCCTGTGAGCCTGACCGTCCTCCCTCCACCTTGGCTCCTCCACTTCCTGCTACCACAATGTTCTATTCTGCCCTGAATGAACCTCCAGACTCCACCCCCAGAACTGCAGGTCACGCCCCCACTTTCAATCATTCCACCTTCAGCCAGGGCCATGCCTCCAGAAGACCAGCCCTGAAGTCTGCCATCCTAAATCAAGGCCCTTCCTCCCCAACACCTGACAAAATGGCAGCGCCAATTACATCACCCTCCGGCAACAATATAACCCTATGCTCAAGGTACTAAGCCCAACTGTCACACTATTTCTAATCCAATAATTCTCCTCCAAATTATTCTTCCTCCTGAGAAGACAGTTTGGATTCCCCAGAACCGCCCCACCCGTCAACCCCAGAAGATCCCCAGGAAAGGATCAGTTGAGGAAGGAGACTGGCAAATAGTCTCAAAACTCCTTGTGGCCCCTGTATATTATGAAAGAAGGGGGCAGAATCCCAGGTAACAGCCATTGGCTTCTGGGAAAATAAGGGAGCTGTGTCGGGCAGGTAAAGACCATAGGAAGGACTTACCTTGTTTTAATGGACTAATGAGGGCCATGGTTAAAGCACATGTCTTAACCCCCTATGATTTAAAATATATTATGACCATGTTGTTCTCACCTACAGAATACACCCTGTGGGAAGGGGGATGGAAGTGTTTACTAAGTCAATTAATAGCAGACTATGCTAATAATGAGGCAAGGGCGGAACTGACAATCAACCATCTAGCTGGAGAAGGACAACACAGCCTACCAGACGATCAACCAGTAGGTATCCTGAGAGAAGTATTGAATGATACCAAAGAGATGGCTTTGAAAGCTTTAATCCAGGTATCGGATGGTAGCACTCCCAATTTGGACTACCTTGGGTGGCTGCAGCTAAAGCTTTAGGACAATCAGACCATCTTGGGTGCCTGTCAAGTAAGCAAACCAATGCTACCTCCCTCACATTGAGTGGCGTTCTTTCAGAGAAATAGACCATCAGACATGCCACCTTGCAAAAGAGCGATAAAGTTTTTATTCTGGGCACATGGGCATGGCTGTGTAGACTCTGAGGGCATGTGTTGCATGAACCACTCCAGCCACAGTGAGTCAATCCATAAGGGCATTACGGTACTGAAGAAAGGGTTCAAGAATCTTCAAGTAGAAAACAATGACTGGGTCAATAAACTCCCCCAATCCAAGGGACTAAAGGGTTGGATGATGTCTAGCTAAAAAAGGACTATTCATTCTCTTAGTGGTTGCTGTTGTATTGTTAATTGTCCCATGTTTGTTTGGATGCTTTTAGAAAGTCTTACAAAATTCTTTCAGTTCCATCTTTATTGTAAAACAGAAAGGGGGGAAGATACCCAACACAGGCTCCTCATGGACTGCTTGGAGGAGAGAACTGGAGGTCAGGATGGCACAAAAACCTCTCAGAGACTCAGTGTTTGCAAGAAAATCCTTAAAATTACCTAAAAGTATTCTTAAATCCATAAAGTAGGTTAAAAATCTTGAGTATTTTTAGGCATTAATGAGCCCTGCTAAGTTTCAGTACAAAGCTCTCAAGGGACTCGTTAAAATAGATAATTGGGGGCATGATTGCACTAAACTCTCACAGAGTCTGTATCAAAAGTGAAACACCAAGTACCTTAAAATAACTGAAGTACCATGAAGTATTAATGAGCTCCACTGAGTGTTGTTACTGAGAAAGCCTCTCCAGGGACTAAATACAGCAGATAATTGGAGGCCATGATTGCACAAAGCTCTCAGAGACTCCAAGGCAAAAGCCAAACTCAAAGTCCTTTCAAAAACCTGCAATTCCTTCAGGGAGCATTAAAGACCCCCCCAGGGCCATTCCTGAGTAAGGCTCCCCAGGGACTCCTTCCAGCAGATCCTTGAGGCCACTGGGATGTGGGCTAGGGGGGGATGCTGAGAGCAGGACAAGGGGCTGACAGTGCCCAGCCTGGCTGTGCCAGGAGGCCCCAGGGCCTCAGGGCAAGGTGTCTCCTCACAGCCCTTGGTGGCACAGATCCTGCTGTGCCCCAGGGCACCAAGACTAGGCTTCTCTTTGTCCCCACCTGTCAGCACTGCCTCCAGTTCTCTGCTCTGCCTGGGGACACTTTCTCAGTTGTGTTCCTCAGTGGGACCCATAAAAAGTCCCAGAAACTTTGGAGTTGGATTCTGACTTGGAGTTCTGGAGAGGTTTCTTCAGCTCCTTTTCAGGGACTGATGTTCAGGGCCTGAGCACAAAGCCCCAGAGGCTCATTAAAGTCCTTGTGCTGTGTCTGTGCTGCTGAGCTGGGCTGGGCTCCTGGCACAGAGGCAGCCCCATGTAACCAAGAAGAACTTCAAAAGCACATTTCTCTTAATGAGCAGCTCTTCTGCCAGACCAGCAGGGCTGCGGCACTGCCTGCAGCCACCCTGGGCACAGCACAGAGGCACAGAGAGCTTCAATCAGTCAGGGCAGGGAAGGTGCTGAGAAGTGCCTGGGGCAGAATCACTGCCAGCCCTTGGCACAGAAACCTCTGGTGGCAGGACAATGCAGCTGCAGCTCCTGGAGCCATCTCCTAAAGCTGCAACATCCCAATGCATACAGATTCTGTGAGTACATTCTCTGATTGTCTCTTGTGCAGAGCAGCCAGGGGTGCCCAGGGCTGTCGTGCAGAGCAGGGTCCTGCAGCCCAGGGCGCTGCGCTGTATCAGGGACTCTGCTGCCTGCCAGGGACAGCTCTCAGCCAGCCCTGGCAGCTGCTCCCAGCCCTGGAGGACAAGATCTTGGTGGGACAAACAGCTGGTAAGGCTTGGATGTGTTATCCTTGTGTGGTGGTTAAGGTGCATTGTTCAGCACTGGTCCCAGCATGGCACTTAAGTCCACAACATGTCCAAGTAGATTATACAGGGAGCACAGTGAGGAAGGGGTTGCATAAAAGGGGAAAACCTGCTTTATTAATCTACTGCTCTAGGTTGCCTGTATATGAAATAGCACATAGATATTTTTAATATCAGAATGATACTAAAAAAAAAAACAAACAAAATCTCCCAGATATGAATAAACCAGGCAGTGCAGAAATCAGCCAAGCACCATTTAGAGGCAGCATCAGTGTTGCTTTTCTAGTCTCCTCAGGGTTGCTCTGACGTTGCCAGCAGAGCCTGCCGAGCCAGAGCTGCCTCTGGGCAGTGCCTGAGCTGGGAGGGGTCTGCAGGGCAGAGCCGAGCCCCCAGGGCTGGGCTTGGCTCTGGCAGCAATGGCAGGGCCCAGCCCTGGGCACAGAGAAGCAGCTGCTGGCAGGGACAGCTCCAGGCAGCAGAGCCCTGGGCAGGCAGTGGGCGGAGGGTTCCCCCAGGCTGTGCTGGGATATTTAAAGTCCTCTCCAAACCCAATAATTCCATGATTACTATTTTTACAGATCCCCATGCCAAGGCACAGCAAATGTCCAACAGCAGCTCCATCAGCCACTTCCTCCTGCTGGCATTGGCAGACACGCGGCAGCTGCAGCTCCTGCACTTCTGCCTCTTGCTGGGCATCTCCCTGGCTGCCCTCCTGGCCAATGGCCTCATCATCAGCACCGTAGCCTGCGGCCACCACCTGCACACACCCATGTTCTTCTTCCTGCTCAACCTGGCCCTCAGCGACCTGGGCTCCATCTGCACCACTGTCCCCAAAGCCATGCACAATTCCCTCTGGGACACCAGGAACATCTCCTACACAGGATGTGCTGCTCAAGTATTTTTTTTTGTTTTCTGGGCAGCAACAGAGTTTTATCTCTTGACTGTCATGTGCTATGACCGGTACGTGTCCATCTGCAAACCCCTGCACTACAGGACCCTCCTGGGCAGCAGAGCTTGTGCCCACATGGCAGCAGCTGCCTGGGCCAGTGCCTTTCTCACTGCTCTGCTTCTCACAGCCAATACATTTTCCCTGCCCCTGTGCCATGGCAATGCCCTGGGCCAGTTCTTCTGTGAAATCCCACAGATCATCAAGCTCTCTTGCTCCAAACATTATCTCAGGGAATTTGTCCCAATTGCTGTAAGTGTGTGTTTAAATTTTGGTTGTTTTGTGTTCATTGCTTTCTCCTATATTCAGATCTTCAAGGCTGTGCTGAGGATCCCCTCTGAGCAGGGACGGTACAAAGCTTTTTCCACCTGCCTCCCTCACCTGGCTGTGGTCTCCGTTTCTCAGCACTGCAGCGTTCGCTCATCTGAAGCCCCCCTCCATGTCCTCCCCATCCCTGGATCTGGCCCTGTCAGTTCTGTACTCGATGGTACCTCCAGCCCTGAACCCACTCATCTACAGCCTGAGGAACCAGGAGCTCAAGGCTGCAGTGTGGAGACTGATGACTGGATGCTTCCAGGAACATTAAACTGCTGTCCAATTTCTGCAAATCACTTGTAATAAAACTCGTTTTTGATACATTCTGTTGGTTTCATTTTGGAGGTTCCTTTTCTTTGTTTTACGTTTTTAATCTTGTCTGATACTCTTAGATTGGATGTGACCAACATATGTTCTCTAGTTTATATACTTTTAAGAAAGCATCATCTTAAAGTCATTAAGTACATCACAATAACTTATTATATTCATTAGAGCAAAGATCTTTGTATCAATATAATTAGCAAAAGTTTTACAGAAATTTAATAAGGTACGTATACACATTTACGCATGCACCTAGTCTAGCTTACAAAAATTTACATGTATCTTTTCAAATCTGTTCGCATGCTGATGCTTTGTCTTCTTCCTTGCTATGGATACACTCTAAAATCATCAATTGTTATTTCATCCATTACCGCAGCTTTTTTTGTAAGCTAGCTGTCAAGCCCTTCTGTATTTTCCACAGAGAAATGGCACTGAAAATGCCATTTGTCATTTTGTTTCTCTCCACACTCACTGTAGCACAGACTGTGTCAATGTGGGGCTGCACCCTCAGTGCTTTAAAGCAGCTAAAGGATGTCCCAGCAGAGTTTTCTGCAGAGATGCCCTTTTGTTGCCTTCTCTGGAGCTGCAAAAGCAATGTCTGTATGCAGAGCTGGAGGCAGATCAGGGCTGGCCCAGCAGCTGTGCCCAGCAGCAGCAGCACTTGGTGTTGCCAGTGCTGCTGCCGTGGCCCTGCCCCACTGCCCTGGTGGCCCTGGTGTTGCTGTAGGACCTGAGTGCTCTCAGGGCCAGGCACAGCCCTGGGGGTGGCAGTGCCAAGGCTGCAGCAGGGACAGGCCATGGGCACTGCTGGGGCAGCGCTGACGCCTCAGCCCAGGCTCTGGGGGCTCCAGGCTCCTTGCCCAGGCTCTCTCAAGAACACACCCAGGCCAATGCTCAGTACAGAAAAGCCCCGTGAGAAGCCCCAGGCCGGCCATGGGCAGGCTAGGGGCAAACAGCATGGCTGGGGCTCTTCAAGGGCCCTGGGGCAGACGGGAAGGAGCAGCAGAGCAGGGGCTGATCTATCCCCAGTGTGCTGCACAGCCCAGGGCAGCGTCCCAGAGCATCCTGATGGAGCTGCCAACAACATCCTCCCTCTGCAGCCCTGGCCTCTCCCCAGCTCACACAGGTGCCCCATCCTTGCAGGCACAGACATGGCAGCACTGGCTCAGCAGCCCCTGTTTGCATTGCACAGAGCAGGGGGAGCACCCCCATGCTGTTGTTGTGGGGACATGAACCTGAGGGAGCACAAATGCCATCAGCCCCTGGGGCCAGCAAGGGCTGGGGGACACCAGGGAAACTACTCAGCTTTGTCCTGGCTTCCGCAGTCAGCCAGAAAGTTTGTTCCCATCAGCTGGGAGTTTCCTGTCCCACTGCAGACGCTGTTGCTCAGAGCCAGGGCTGCCTGGCAGCCACCTCCAAAATGCCCTGACCATTTCCCTTACTTCACCTTTGCTTTCTGTACACTTTGCTTGTACAAATTTGTTCCTCTTGCCCATCTCTGTCCCCTCCCCTGCAAACAGCCCAGCCCTGTTTGCCCTTTCCTCTCTGGCCCCACTCCCCACTGCAGTTCCTGACCTGGCCCCATGGGAACATCCCTTGGGCAGCAGGATCATCCTACAAGTGCTGCAGGAATTGTCTGCAGGCTCCTGCAGTGCCTGGTTCTGCTCCCTTGCCAGAGGCACCCCAGGCCAGGCGGGCACATCTGGGCTGCTGTGTCTGGCTCTGGGGCTCCCTGTTCTGGGCAGTGAGGAGGAGCTGCAGAGGCTCTGCAGGACTGACAGGATGGGCTTTGGGGCTGGCAGGAGAAGCTGAGGGGCCTGGGCTGCTGGAGCTTCTGAAGAGGAGGCCCAGGACTCATTGTGCAACTGCTCCAAGGGTGGATTCAGAAAATCACAGAATCACTCAGAATGGAAAAGACCTTGGAGAACATCAAGTCCAACCTGTGCCCTGATACCAGCTTGTGTCCCTGAGCCTCATCTTCTCACCAATAAAAAACCCAAGCTCCCTCAACCACACCACACAGGACTTGTTCTCCAGACCCCTCCCCAGCCTTGTTGCCCTTCTCTGGACATGCTCCAGCCCTTCCATGTCCTTCCTAAATTGGGGGGCCCAGAACTGGACACAGCATTTAAGGGGCTGCCCAAGCAGTGCTGAGCACAGGGGAAGAATCCCTGCCCTGCTCCTGCTGGCCACACCATTCCTGAGCCAGCCAGGAGCCATTGGCCTTCTTGCCCACCTGGGCACACTGCTGCCTCATGTCCAGCCTGCTGTCCATCAGTCCCTGCAGGTCCCTTTCTGCCTGGCTGCTGTCCAGCCACTCTGCGCCCTGCCTGTAGTGCTGCAGGGGTTGTTGTGGCCAAAGTGCAGGACCCAGCACTTAGTCTTGTTGAACCTCACGTTGTTGGATTTGGGCCCTGGATCCAGCCTGTCCAGGGCCCTCTGCAGAACCCTCCTACCCTCCAGCAGATCCACACTCACAACCAGCTTGGTGTCATCTGCAAATTTGCTGATGCTGAACTCAGTCCTCTCATGCAGATCATCAGTGCAGATACTGAAATCCACACTGGCTGGCTCTGATCCCTCGGCCATCCTGTGGGTGCCCTGTGATGGCACTCAAAGTGATCTGTTCCATAACCTTGCTGGGCACCCAGGTCAGGCTGACAGGCCTGGAGTTCCCCAGATCCTCCTTCCAGCCCTTCTTGGGGATGGGCTCACACTGGCACCTCCAGTGCTCTGGAACCTCCCTGCTGAGCCAGAACTGATGGTGAATGGTGGAGAGCAGCTTGGGGAGCTCATCCACAGCTCCCTCATCCCCCTGGGATGGATCCCATCTGCTCCCAGAGACACCTGTGAGCATCTGAGTGACTCAGCAGGTCCCCAGCTGCTTCCTCCTGAAATACAGGGGGCTGTTCTGCTCCCTGTGCCCATCCACATGCTCAGGAGAACTCTTTTCCTGAGGACAACCTGTCTGATTTTTGAAAATTAAGACAAGGAAGCGGTTAGGTACCTCAGCCTTTCCCTCATATTTGGAAACCATATGTCCCCCAAAAATGAATGGATATTGGCCTTGTACCTCCTTTTGCTATTAATGTATTTATAGAAACATTTTTATTATCCTTCACAGAAATGGCCTGGTTAAGCCTTAAGCTTTCACCTCTCTAACTTTCTTTCTGCATGACCTAACAACATCCTTACACATTTCCTGAGTTACCTGCCTCTCTGTCCAAAGGTGATGCACCTTCTTTTTTTTCCCCAAGTTCCTGCAAAAGGCCCATCACGTACAGAACGTCACCTGTTGCCTAAGGTACACCTCACATGAGAAAAATACAAGAGTCTATGAAGTAAAAGAGGGAAAGCAATCTAGTAAGGTAAAAGAAGAAGAAGAGGCTGAGAAGGCTGACAAAAACTGGGACACCCTTGACCACTTACTTCCTCCTACCCTTGCAGTACCTCAAATCCTTCCTCCAATTCCTCTTGCTGTGGACGCAGTTCCTTCTCCTCTCCCAGCCGTCATTCCTTTACCACCTCCTAACCCAGTTATACCTCCACCACCTTCCCCTCAACCCTCTGCTCACTCTCTTTACCCTTCACTACTGTTCCCTTACCTCTGCCATCTCATGCACCCTTAATTCACCAGCAAGTTCCTGCTCTGCCTCCCCCAGCACAAATGAGAAGCCAAAAAACATCTCAGAATGTCATGCCCAAGAGTGAAGTTAACCAGTCAGCCTCCACAGCTGATGTTGTAACACCCGCTCCAAAGTGGGTAAAGTGGAAAAATTGTTCCCCCTCAGAGAAGTTCCCATGTGCAGGGTGGCCAGTGAGATTGGCCAGTAGGAATAGTAAATCAAATAATCCATTTTTAGCCCCCAATATTTATACATGGGGAGAATTGAACTTCACCTTTAACATCCTATTTTCCCCAGAAAAGACTCAATTAATAAGAACTGCAGGAATGAAAATTTGGGAGCAAGACAACCAACCCAGGCCCCCAGGTGACAAAAAAATGCTTTTAGTGGAGCCTAGCTGGGACTCTAATCAAGAAGAGGGGAGAAGGAACATGAGAGATTACAGGTCCCTGATGACCAGAGGGATAAAAGAATCAGTCCCTAGAGGGAGTAATACCAGGTTAGCATTTGATGGCACCCAGGAAAAAGATGAGACCCCAGTACCATGGCTTAATAGGCTAAAGCAAAACTTCCAGATTTACTCTAATGTTGACCCAGATAGCCCAGAAGGCCAATCTTGGGTTCCCTGCAGTCGGGGATGACCCCAAGAATCCTTTTTTCTCAGCCTGATGTTTCCAAGAAGGAGTCTGAATTCTTCGGCTCTGGTTTCCAAGGTTGTTTATTGTTTCTTATCTATAACATTTTTTCTCTGGCCTGCCGAGATGCTTTTAGCAGGTCAGACAGAGGCACACTCCCCATCCCAGGGCTGGTGTCTACATTTTATACTATGAACTACGTGTACTTTATTTATCATCATTTCCCAATACCTATCACCTATGTTAGACAGTCTACTTCTACTCTAAACCAATCCTAAAATGCCACCATCACCAAGAACATGGAGACTAAGAAGAAGAAGGAAGAAGAATAGGACAACACCCAAGTCCCTCCATCTTGCCTCCTAGACCTCTATATAAAAATCCCCAAAATACCATTTTATACCCTGTGACAGATTCATTATCATTCTACTTAAATTTTGTGACTTGTAATTCTTCATACAAGGGTGGTAATTTGCTCTATGGGTTAAGATCAAAATCCCAGGCGTCTTTGGCTTCCTGCCAGGACTCCCCAGCCCCCTACCAGGGATCCCCAGCCCCCTGCCAGGGGCACATGTCCTCCAGGGCACCCAGAGGTGTGTCCTGGGTTCCGACAGGCCAAGTCCTTCTCAAGGTACAATTTGTCACTACATCCTGGCAAGATATCAGATGAAAGTTAGAAAGAATAGAGGACTGGCAGGAAAAAAGTATTAATGAACTGCTGTGAGAAGCCATAACAGTATATATAGGAAGAGAAGAAGAAAAGACAAAAAATAAAAATTAAATTAAGGAAGCCATAGCCAGTGAAAGTGTGGGAGCCAGTAGAAATACACGCCAGTAGAACCACTTAGAAGAGACAAAGGTTTTATTGGACCAAAAGGGGCAAGGGCTCTACTCAGTGACAAATATTGTTATTACTGTGGAGAGAAAGGACACCTAAAGAGAAATTGTAAGAAACTCCAATTAGATGAAGCCATAGCCTGGGAGCAAGAAACTCTAGAGAAAAACTTAAGAAGAGATGAGAAGTATGCGGAATAGGTTCTATGCCCTGGAGAATTTAATGAATCATCTAGAAGAGCCCTTTGTAAATTTCGAGATTGGTCCCCAGAATGATGAATTTGAATTTTTAGTTGATACCAGAGCAGACAAGTCATGTGTGACTAAAATACCAACAGGAATCACAGTTGGTAAAAATGTCTGCAAAGAATGAGGGGCCAAAGGAGAACCATTTGAGGCCCAGATTATAGAAGATGTAGAAATTAGATGAAATTCAAGAGAGTGTTGAGCTAAGTTCATTTACATCCCCAAGTTAGGTTGTAATTTATTAGGACATGATTTACAAATCAAATTGAGAACTGGAGTAATGCCAAAAGAGGGAAAAATGGTAGTACAAATAATGGTCTTAACAAAGGGAGACATAGATGAAATCAACCCAAATGTGTGAGCAGAGGAGGGTAAATTGGTTGTTTGAATAGTTCACCAGTAGAAGTAGAGCTGCAGAAAGACATCTCCCCCATTTGGGTAAGGCGGTATCCAATTTCCCCAGAGGGAAAGAAAGGACTAGCCCCAGTAATTGACCAGTTATTAAAGGAAGGATTTTAGCACCATGCATGTCTCCACATAATACTCCCATACTAGCGTTGAGAAAAGCTGATGGAAGGTATCAATTACTACAAGATTCAAGAGAAGTTAATAAAAGAACGGTTGCGAGGCACCCGGTAGTACAAAACCCGTATACATCGTTTGAAGCCAAGTACCTGAGGAGCATGCATGGGTCTCTGTCATGGATTTAAAGGATGACTTCTGGGCATGTCCCCTGGCTGAAGAGTGCCAGAACTGGTTTGCCTTTGAATGGGAAGACATTTAAAAGAAAAGAAAACAGCAACGAAGGTGGACACATCTTCCCTAGGGGTTTAAAGAACCCCCAACCTCTTTGGCAAGCTTTAGAAGAAGTCTTAGAACACTTTAAACCTGAGAATGGGGTGCCTATTTTACAATATATTGATGATTTACTTGTATCTGGGTGAGAACAAGACAAAGTTAGAAGTTCTAACATACTAGCATCTAAATTTCTTAGGGGAAAAAAGGCCTAAAAGTATCACAAAAGAAACTGCAATTTGTGGAACAAGAAGTAACATATCTAGGACATATAATGGGCCAAGGGTATAAAAGGTCAAGCCCCAAGAGAATTTTGGGAATTCCGTCCATCCCTGCCCCAAAGACCAAAAGAGATGTTAGAAAATTACTAGGTTTATTTGGGTATTGCAGATTATGGCTTGATCAGTATACTAAAAGTGTTAAATTTCCATATGACAAATTGATAGACTCAGAGCCTGCAACCTGGACCTCAAATGACGAGGAACAGCTTCGGAATCTGAAAACTAAATTGTCCCCTGCCCCTGTACTGAGCCTATCAGACCTTAGAAAGAACTTTGACCTATTGGTAAACGTGGAAGAGGGGATAGCTTGCAGAGTCCTTACACGGGATTGGGGAGGATGCAGGAAGCGGTCGCATCTCTCTCCAAGTTACCAGATCCAGTAGCCAGAGGGTGGCCAGCCTGTGTGCACGTGATAGAGGCAACAGCCACCCCAATAGAAGACACACAGAAACTAACCTGAAAGGGGAAGATCCGGGTTCATACCCCACACAATGTAAAAGATGTTTTAAGTCACAAGCCCCTCAGTGGCTAACCGACGCCCAAATACTAAACCATGAAGTCATCTTATGTTGTGGTGTGCTGTATTGTCCCATTTTGGCCTTCCAGGTCACTTTCCCAGGTGTGCCTATACTCTCTCCCTTCCCTCTTACCCCCATGCTGAGTGAGTCCTGTCAATCAGACTTAACATTCCAGCAAGGCGTCGTGTGGTTGGTCAAGTTCAAAGGATGCCACTCAGGCCCAGGGGTCATTGGCCTGTCTGGGTGTCATCTTCCCCTGAGACCCTGCCCCTCTCACCTGGTTGGTGGCTCACCTGTACCTCCCCTCCCCCTATCCCTGAGCTTAAAAAGGTCATGAGACCATGCAGTCCCTATTCTGTTGGAGCAGTTGCTCACGTTCAGACCTCTGTAACCATGGAATAAACCTCTGGACATTAAACCCTCCAGCAGAATCCATCTCCTTTTTCTCTTCACCATCGCCTGAAGCTATCCTCCTGAGGTAAACCGGGTTCCTTACAAGCCTGGACTTGTTCAGTGCCCAGCTGCAACCACCAGCAAGCCAAGGTATCTCTGGGGTGATACACCGCAGTTGCTGTCTTTGGCCCAGCAGTGAGGGTCAGACTGGCCCAGGCACAATCTAACTGGTAATATTGGGAGCCTTTTTTTCCAATAATCTTAATAAGTACCAAGGGCCTCGAATTAGTCACTTCAAAATGTTTAAATCCAGCCCAGTTCCTCATGGGAGAGCTGTAAACAGACCTGGATCGTGATTGTTTAGAAATTATTGAAATGCAGACTAAAGTGAGAGAAGATTTAGAAGATGAGCCCTTCCCATATGGGAGAATTTTATTTCCAGGTGGATCATCACAAATGGTAGCCAGTAAACAGGTCTCAGGGTGTTCAATCATAGATGGGCAGAACATGCAAGTTGAGGAAATGGGAAAGCTACCCTTAAATTGATCTGCCCAGTGCTGTGAAATCTATGCCCTGAAGAGACAGCTAGATTTACTAGAAAAAGATAAAGGAGCAATCTATACCGACTCCCAGTACGCATTCGGAATTGTCCATACATTTGGAAAAATATGGGAAGAATGGGGGTACATAAATTCTAAAGGCAAAAATTTAATACATTAAGAGATAAGAAAATTAGTACTAGAGTTCCTAAGGAAACCAATAGAGATAGCCAAAGGTCACATAGAAGGTCATCACAAAGGGGACACCCTTGAAATAAAGGGAAATCATTTAGCTGATCAAGTAGCAAAAGAAGTAGCCTTGGACCAAGGTAGACCAATTAAAATTCTTAAGATAGAGGGAACAACTAGTAGAGAAAGAAAAGAGGAAAGACCCATCTTTGATGAGAAAGAATTAAGAGAGTTAGAAAAGATGAGAGGATAGCAAAAAGAAAATGGAGAATGGTGGACCCCTGATGGATGGCAAATTTTAAATAAAGCTCTAGCCCGAAAGGTGATGACAGAATTATATGAGTTGACCCATTGGGGAATACAAGGATTATGTGACCCCTTTCCAAGGAATCAAATGTGCATAGGAGTACCTAACATAGCAAAGGCAGTTACCAAGGGATGTTTAACTTGCCAAAAAATCAATCAGAAATTAATGAGAAGAGTACTGTCTGATCTGAGGGAAGAGAGTTGGCCTTGCGGCCGTTCCAAAGCGTGCAGGTAGACATCACAGAAATGTCCCCTGTCCAGGGACACAGACACTTATTAGTTACCGTGGATCACCTCACCCATTGGGTAGAGGCATTCCTGACCAAAACAGAGACAGCCCAAGCAGCCACAAAAGCAATCCTAGAAAACATCATTCCCCGATATGGATTGATAAATAATGTCGATTCTGACCGAGGTCCACATTTTGCTGCCCAAGACTTAAAACAAGTTGTTCAAGCCCTGGGAATGAAATGGAGGTTGCACAACCCATTGGCATCCCCAGAGCTCCAGAAGAGTAGAAAGAATGAATAAAACCATCAAAAACACATTAACTAAATTAGTTACAGAAACCCAGATGAATTGGCTTAAATGTCTACCCTTAGCACTGTTACAAATTAGAACAAGGCCTCGAACAGGTATAAGAGTCTCACCTTATGAAATGATGGTTAGACTCCCCTTCTTGATAACCTCATAGAGCATAGGAATTTATCCAGAAGGAGAGACAGCCACCCAAAAATATCTAAAGGCTACAGGAAATATGTTAGAAGATCTTAGGAAAAAGGGCTTTCTCCCTCAAACCTCTCCCTTAGACACTAAGGGACATAACATCAATCCAGGGGACTGGGTGTTAGTTAAATCATGGAACTCTGCACCTTTAACCTCTAAGTTTGAAGGCCCTTTTCAGGTCCTACTCACCACCAATACAGCCATACAGACCCAAGAGAAGGGGTAGACACATATAACCCAGACTAAAGGACCTGCACCACCTCCCACTGAAGAGTCCAAACCAACCACATCCCCTACTAAGTCTTCTAATGAATGGATTGTGACCAGTCACGGAGACATCCTAAAGCTAACCCTCCAGAGGAGACCTAAAGACTATTAGAGAGTGTTAATAGTCAAAAACTTGTTAAGAACTGTTTAAATAAACAAAACTTGTTAAGAACTGTTAAAAATTGCAGTTAGTGTTATTTATATTTTACTTTTGAGTTTGACAAGTAGATACTTTTCTGTTGCATTTATTATTAGTTAGTGTTTATTAATGAATGTACAGGTTTTAGTTTGTGTTGGAGCCTTTGTTTGTTTCAGCGTATATTGTGATTTTATAGGATTAGGCATAAGAGTAAATAACTCGTTATTTGTTTGGAGTATTTTTTCTATCATTTTGGATACCGATAATTCTTAAAGTCATCTGACCATTGAGTTCAAGGTTTTTAGGTCATGTTTTTGTGTGAAAAAGTTTAAATATCCCAGTTAACTCCAATCTTAGTGTACAAATCAATCTCCTATAAAACATCCATCAGGGCAAAAATAAATTAGTAAAGAAAAGTCAAATGTGTTGACACTGAGAGAATAAAAACTCTGTACTAAAACCAACGAGCTCTTCTGTAGGAGAAAAGCATAACCAGGAGGCAAGGCTGGGTGAGTCTACAGTCTGCCTAAAAACAGCGACTCCAATCACTGGGTGCAGCTCAGTAGTTGTAGAGTTTAGGGGAATGCCTCATACCAGACTCCTGGGAATGCTCTTACTGATCTTACTGGTTGACATCACGCTGGGAAGTCAGAAGAGCCCATGTGCTAAATGTTACTACCCCCTTTACAGAGGGGAAGAAACCGGATCTTTAATACGAGTACATACAAATTTAAACTTAAACTGTGTCAACCTCTCTCTGTTAGCAACCTGTCAAGGGCACAGGAAGACTTATTGGATTTCACAAAATACAGCCACTTACCAGCAAGGACAGCCTGGGGAGTGTCCTATAGGAGATGCTTGGCTTTGCTTTGAACATAAGTCCAATCAAAAAGGCACAGCAGACTTAATAAAAGAGAAAGAAGTAACAACATCAGTAAATGAGAAAGAAGACCTAGAAACATCTCGTGGGAAAAACTTGTTCATAGATTTAGTGGAAAAGATCAGGAAAGAGTTACATTTAACTAATTGCTGGATCTGTGGAAATACACAAATGGCCAAAGTCTGGCCTTGGGAAGGGATCAGCTTAAGACCAATAGAAATCTTAAAATGGACACAAACAAAAAAAAAGGTACCAACTATTGGACAAAGAGGAAAAGAATGGTAGGAATTAAAGTCTAAAATAATTGGAGAAGAGTAGTGTATATCTAGGAAAGGGAAAATGTATAAAATGTATAAATTTATAAAACCCGAGAAGGAGAAATATCCTGTAAGAGATATTTAAAAATAAAATATCCAGTAGCTGGGTAGGTCGCTAGAGAACCCAATAAATACTGGAAGTATTATTTATTATTTATTTATTGGATAAGTAAATATTATTATTTATTAAATAATTAATAATATCATTTTAATCTATGTTTAATTTTTATTAAAAAAACTAATATTATTTTAAAATATTAATTATTAAACAATAAGTAATATTAATTTCTTAAAATAATATTTCTTTATAATAATAGTTTTATAATAATATTATATTTTCATATCATATTACATATAAAATATTAATAATCAATATAAAATCTATTATATATTATATAATATTATATTATATATATAACATATTATATATAATATATATCGTACTATATATTATGTATTATATATTATATAGTATAATATTAATATATAATATATAATAATATTAATAATCATATTTGAAAATAATAAATTTAACACTGAAAATCCATTGGGAAGAAAGAAATGGGGTGTATCTACCGAGAAGGTTCTACACTCCAGGTGTGTACTGGAAAAGGAATAAATAAAGGAATAAATAAAGGAATACATAAAGGAATAAATAAAGGAATACATAAAGGAATAAATAAAGGAATAAAAGGAATAAACTCATTCTGGGGAGTGAGGAAATATCCAAATACTGGGAATTTCCAATGACTATCAGTGATGCTTCCTGGAAAGCTCCAGAAAACCTGGTTTGGATATGTGGGAATGTGGCTTACACTGAATTACCCGGGGAGTGGAGCAGCACTTGCACTATCGGAATTATTAAACCGTCATTTTTCTTACTCCCAAAAGAGTCTGGATCGAACCTACGGGTCCCAGTATATGATGATTTGAACAAATCTAGCTGATGAAAAAGAAACTTAATTGAAATTGGAAGAACACAGACACAGAAAAACACAGTATGGAACACCCAGGAAATAATTTGCATGTATGGGCCGGCAACCTGGGCTCAAGATGGGTCCTGGGGACACCGGACCCCAATTTATACGGGGTTAAATCGGATTCTGAGATTACAGGCAGTACTCGAGATGGTATCGAACCGAGCCTCTCTAGCTTTAGACCACACAAATGACCAACTATCCCAGACTAGAGCTGTGGTGTATCAAATCAGACTAGCAGTAGATTATTTATTAGCTGATGATGGAGGCACATGTGGAAAATTTAACTCCTCTGAGTGCTGCTTAGAAATAGATGACCGCAGTGAAGTCATTAGAAATATCTCAAAGGATATCTGGAAGTTAGCTTATGTTGGAACAAAAGAGTGGACCCCTACATTTGATACCAGCTGGTGGGACAATTTCTGGTCATTAAAAGGAAACTGGTGGGGAAAAAAAAACCTTTTTCATCTTATGTGAAATTGCTGGCTTGATCCTGCTACCTTGCATGCTCCCCTGTATAATCCGAGTTGTAGCATCTGCTGTACAAGCAAGTGTAATGATACCAAAAGAGCTTAATAAAAAAGAAGTAAAAGTAATCATGATAATGAATGATCAAGAATGTGAAGATGCCAAGCAAATTTACAATCAATATTAAAAATTGTACTTTCAAGAAGAAGTAATTGCTAAATGATGCAGGCTTGAGCCCAATTGAACAATTAGAGGGGGAAATTGTAGAGAATCAATTGTTAAAGGAGTTGATATAAAGTTCATTGTTAAAGGAGTTAATATAAAGTTCCAATGTTATTTATAGATTGTTTCTTGAATGTTTAATAGTTATGTCAAGTTCACATGCTAGTTAAAGTATTTATAATTATGCAAATCCCCTCACTGTCAGGTGTTCCCCCCACTGCTCCTGTCAGTGTTCAGAAGCACATAATCACGAGAATGATTCTATGCAGGTGCTTTTATTGAAGAGCTCTGGGTGTCAGGGGTACAAACCCAAATCTGTCTCCAACATGCATTCGGGATGAACATGTTTTTATATTCAATCCTTATATAACTTTCATGTTAATTATTAAACTTATATTGTTCTATTGTATACATAGATTTCAGCCAAGCATGGGCTCCTCGTGACCCCCCCCCAAACATCTAACATAGTTTCTCATGATTCTTTGTATGATTATACAATAATTGTATTTAATTACTAAACAATCATCACATCTAACAATTATATCTTTTATCATATACTGCTTACACAGGTGCAAATTCACATGATCTGGCAAACACAAAGCCTAACATTTCCAGAGTCTATTTTTAACGTTTTTCTACGGCCCCACTATGTCTAGCTTCTTTCTAATTCCCTGAATTTTATGATTTTAGAATCTTTTACTATCATTCCCACTCCCATCTAAGATGTTGAACCACCCAACACCATAAAGAAGAGGACTGTGTCGGATAATAACCAAATATGAAAATCCCATTAGACATAACAGAAAAGAATGACCTAACAAAAACCCCTAGAACAACAAGCCACCATGCAAATGAAGAATTAAAATAACACTTCTAACCAGAGAAAACATAACACAACATCAGGACCATGGTCAGAGCTTTTTGCCTTTGTCACACTAACCAGAGCAGGCCAAGAGCAGCACAGGGACCATGGACCTGAAACCAACAGTGCCTACCCAGAGACTCTTGAAAGGAGAGAAAACCCAGCCAAGCCAGGCCTTGCTCAGCACTGCAGTTCCCTGCTCAGAGCCTTGGGCTCCCTGCAATCCTGCCCTCAAGGATCTGCTCTCACCAGGCCCTGGGCAGCCTTTGGCACTCCCTGCCCTCCCTGGTGCCCAGCCATGCTCCAAGGCACTTGGAGTTTTGCTGCTGACTCCTTGAGCAGCTTCTCCATCCTTCTCTGCGTGCCTGAGGCTCCTGGAGCCAGCCCGAAATCCAGCGTGGGGCTGATTAAAATACAGAAAGCCCTCAGGAGCTCTTTGTCTCCCTTCCATTGTCATCCAGTCTCCAGGGCTTGTGCAGGGATTGGAGTCAGTTTGGAGTTCTCTCCAGGAGGGAGATTCCAAAGTGCACATCAGGATTTTTGGTTTTAGTCAAGGAAATATTTTTTTATTTTTATTTCAGAGAAGAGGGGACAGAAGGATTCCTCAGGTGATCTTGATGCTGAATGTCTCCTTAGGAGGTCTGGGCAGGGAGAAGAATGAGCCCCTTGCAGGCTGAGCCTGTTTGGACAAGCTGTTCCTCACCCCAAACCTCACCATATCTCACATCACAAAACATGAAAAAAATTTAAGCATTTTTCCTTCTAAATAAAATTTAATTCAGTAACAAAATTATATTTATATTATTCTAGTTATGATAGTATTATTCAATATTTTACTACCTAATTTTTATATTTATATTTAAAAATCAATACTATTTTAGCAACCAAAAAAGTTATTTCTCATTAGTTCAAAGTAAACACAATACGGTTCATTAATTAATTAAGGTTTATTGGCTATTTATTTCTTCCTCTTTACGGTAACTAATAATATTTGTAGTCCTTTTGGCACCATTTTTATAAACTTTTTCTCCAATAGGGTCAAGGGGCGGCACTTTGGGGTCCATGGAGACATTTCTGGGGCCCTTTTGGGGGAGTTTTGGTTCTGGAGAGGGAATTCAGGGAGAACTTGAGGGTCTAGAGGACAGTTCGGGGCGCGGGGCAGCACTTGGGGGTCCAGGAGGGCCCTTGGAGGTCAGGGAGGGGAATTTGGGGCCCTTCGGGGTCCGGGTGGGCCCTTGGGGGACTCCAACGGGGCGCTCAGGGGAGCAAGGGGTGATGGGAATTGTAAGCGTGGGTATCGAAGGGTTAAACGGGGTCGCGGAGAATCACGGGAGTTCTAGGCGCAGCTGCAATGGCTCTCGGTGAGGCGCGGAGCATGATGGGAGCTGAAGTCCCGGAAGTGGTTCAAACACGATGTTTGGAGGTCCGGGAAGGCTCTTGGGGGACACTTTTGTGTCCAAGCCGCGACTTGACGACCTCGGGGGAACTTAAATGGTTTGAGAGCACTTGCAAGGATCTCTGGGTGTTCCAACCGGGCTTCTTAGAGCTCGGGACACGGCAGTATTTTTTGGCGCGGGACTGTTCTGAGGGGCTCTGGGGCCGCGGGAGATGAGAGAATTCCCAGAAGTGGCTGTACCGGGCATCTGTGGGGTTGGGAGCACTCAGGGGATCCGGGGACGCTTTTGTCCGGAATGGGCGCTGAGGGGGCACTGAAGGATACTGGAGGGTCTGGCGGACACTTAGGGAACAGATGGGGGCGGATCCCG
The DNA here is from genome assembly GCF_035770615.1 of Melospiza melodia melodia. Taxonomy (NCBI): domain Eukaryota; kingdom Metazoa; phylum Chordata; class Aves; order Passeriformes; family Passerellidae; genus Melospiza; species Melospiza melodia. Next base: position 100,474 of record NW_026948800.1, read on the forward strand.
GGGTTCTGTGGAGCGCGGGACCTGACGGGCTTGTAGTCCCGGCTGCAATGGTGCTATACCCAGCCACGGAGCATGATGGGAGTTGTAGTCAGTAATAAAAGATGGCGTCCATCGAGGCACCGCCCCCAGGCCCGGATTTCTGGCACTGATAGGCTGCTGGAAGTGATGGGCGGGAGCCTCGGCAAATGGTTTGGGGAGGAGGCGGGAACAGCCCATGCACCAGCCTCCACTCCATCCCAGTACAGCCCATTTCAACCCAAGTAGAACCCAGTACAAACCCAGTACCCCTCCAATCCCTCCCAGTACAGCCCAGTCCCTCCCAATACACCTGAGTTTCTTCCCTGTCCCTTTCAGTTTCCCCCCGATGTCATGCACAGGATGCACCAGTGTCCCCAGCCTTCCCCGCAATGTCCCCAGTGTCCCCAGTATCGCTAAGTATCAATCCCAGTATAACATGGTACCTTCCAGTATGTCCCTGTGTACCCTCAGTGTCCATCCCAATCCACCCAGATTCCCCCTCAGCATTCCTTGAGTCCCCAGTTTGCCCCAGTCCTCCCCAGTGTCACTCCCAGTATGTCCCAGTCTCTCCCACAGCGTTCCCAGTATGTCCCAGTCCTCCCCAGTGTTTCCAAGGACAGTTTCATTTCTCTCGGTGGCCTTGGCAGCCAAACCCAGCAGTGGGGTCAGTGCAGTGCCCATGGCCACAGCCCCTTGCAGGGGCCCAGTGCAGCTTGGGCTGATGATCCACCCTCACAGCTGGCCCAGGGCAGCTCTGCAGTGCCTTTGGTGGCACCTGGGGCTGGCACACACCTGAGCAGTGTGTCTGTTTGCACTGGGGAAACTCAGGAGATTCAGACTGCTTCAAAAAGTACAAAAAGAGAAATCCACTCTTAGGCTGAGTGCATCCAGCTCTGCAAGCACAGCAGGGCCCAGGGCAGTGAGGACAGACAGGATGGGGCTGGGCAATGTGGAGCAAGGTTGTGCACACTGGGTCAGAGCTCCAGGCACAGCTTCTGTGAGCAGACCAGAGCTGCTGAGGAGAGACCCTGGGTCAATATCAATCACAGAATCCTGCAAACAGATCTGCTCTAAAGAGAAATAAAATAAAATACTTCCTTTAAAATAGGAATGTGTATTTTTTACAAGGTGTTTGAAATCTTTCTCCATAACATGACTTTGAAAACTTTAATGACCCTCTCAGGCTTTGCTGTTGTTTACATCAGACTCAGTCCCTGAGAGTGTCTTCAAAAAACTTCTCAACAACTCAAACTTAAATTGAAAGTCTGAAGTTTCCTGAAGTTTTAATGGGTCCCACTGAGGAACACGACTGAGAAAGGGTCCCCAGGTTCCAGTTAGAGCAGAACACTGGAGGCAGTGATGACAGCTGGGGACAAACAAGGGAAAGGTGTCTCTGGTGCTGAGCACACCTGGATGTGTTTCAGGAATGCCAAGGGCCAAGGCCTGAGCCCCAGTCCCTGGCCAGGCAGATCCTGTCCCTCCCTCCTTGCACAGGGCTCTTCCCGGGATGGGCACTGGCATGTGGGGCTGTGCAGTGCCAAGAGCAGGAGCATGGGGCATCCCCTGCCAGGCTGCTGAGCAGGGACAAGGAGGCAATGAGGCCCCAGGCCTGCAAGGGTCACTTGTCTCCTGCTCCTGCCTCAGGCCCAGGGCCAGCAGCCATGGCCAAAGTGCTGCCCAAGGTGGCTCTGGCAGGGCCAACTGGTAGAACTACATGTCCATGTGAGATTGATGGTTATGCCTCCTAGACCTCAGGCCTGAATAAATGATACCCTCTGAAATAGCAAATGAGTGTTAAGGAGCCTTATTCTGATATTTAAGAGATTTGCTGACAGCAGGGCCTCATAGAACCAAGGAGTCAGCTGTGACACTGAGCAAACTCATGGAACAAAGGGTCCATTGTGACACAGCAGAACCCCATGGAACCAAAATCCATTTGAGCACATTGGGGCCACATTGAACCAATGGCCTGGTGTGATACTGTGGATCCAAGGAGACCATTGTGACTTGAGAAATCTCTTGGAACCAAGGGGCCATTGTGACACAGCAAGGCTTGGTGGATCCATGGGTCCATTGTGACACTGCAGAACCTCACGGAACCAAGGTGACCGTGTTCAATGGCGAAACCTCATGGAACAAAGGGTCCATGGTGACACTGCAGAACCAAGGAGACTGCTGCTGACAGTGTGAGAGCTCATGGAACCACAAGTCCATTGTGATACAGCAAGGCCTCGTGGAACCAAGGGTCCCTTGTTAAACTGTGTGGCCTCATGGAACCATGAGCCATTGTGACACAGCATGGCCACATGGAGGCAAGGGGCCACTGTGACACTGCGGATCAAAGGAGACCATTGGGACTGAGGAACCTGAATGAACTAAGAGTCCATTGTTCCACTGTGGGGCCCTGTGGGACCAAGGGGAGCGCTGTGACATTGTGGGGCCTCATGGAACAATGGAGACTGTTCTGACACTTTGGGACCCACTGGAACCAAGGGGCCATTAGAGCATGGCAGGGCCTGGTGGAATCAAGGGGACTGCAGGGAACACTGTTGGTGGCCATGGGATGAAGAGTCCATTCTAAAACCATGGAAGCAACAATTCCATTGTGACACTCTGGGGCATCATGGAACCAAAGGTCCATTGTGACACAGCAGGGCCTCATGGAACCATGGAGGCCATTTTTACACTTGGAGGCCTTGTGGAACCAAAGGGCCATTGTGGCATTTCAGAGCCTTGTGGAGCCAAGGGGACCATAGTGACACCATGGGGCTCCATGAAACCAATGGTCTGTTGTGACACTACAAGGCCTCATGGAAGCATGGAACCATTGTGACACTGTGGAGTCTTGGCAAGCCAAGGGGCAGTTGTCACACTGTGTGGCACCATGGAACCAAGGAGTCCATTGTAACGCTACAGGGCCCCATGGAACTAAGGATTCATGGAACAATGCAGGACCCCATGGAACCAAAGGTCCATTGTGACATTGTGAGGCCTCATGGAATCCTGGAGGCCATGATGACACTTGGACGCCTCATTGAATCAAGGGGCTCTGCAGGGCCTCATGGAACCAAGGAGACCCTTCTGACATTGTGAGTCCCCATGGAACCAAGGGGCCATTGTGACACTGCAGCACCAAGGAGACCCCTATGACACTGCAAAGCCTCATTGAAGCAAGGGACCATTGTGACACTCTGGAGCCCCATGGACTCCATGGACAAGAGGCCAGTGTGACACATCTGGGCCTGATGGAACCAAGGATCCAATATGACACCACCACTGTGACACTGCAGGGCCCCATGGATCCCAGGGAACAGGGAACAGGTCTGGTTGGCTTGGCCTGACTGGTCCAACTGCCCTTGGCATGTCGAGGGTCTCTTCTCACATACCCCTGAAACCCTGGAGCTCTGGGCTTTCCTTCAAATGGAAAAGAACTGCCCTTCTCATTCAAGCATCCATGGCCAGAATGGGCTTCCCCCTCCAAAATTTCCAATATCCAGGGTTGCTCCCAGACAAAAGCTGCCTTTCCCAACAAGCCTGCCTGCCCTTGACTTCCTGAGAGCTTCCTCACGTGCCTAATGGAACAATGCAGACCATTGTGACACTTCTGGGCCTTCAGAAATGAAGTATCCGTTGTGACACTGCAAGGTACCATGGATCCAAGAGACCATTGTGACACTGAGGGGCCTCATGGCACCAAGGCAATCAGTGTGGCTCTGCTGGGCCGCATGGTCCCAAGGGCCCAGTGTGAAGCAGCAGGGCTTTGTGGAACCAAGAGGCCATTGCTGCATTTCAGGGCCTCGTGGAACCAAAGGGCCGTTGTGATCCTGCAGGGCACCGTGGATCCATGGAGAGCATTGTGGAATTGCAAGGCCCCATGGAATCATGGAGACCATTGTGATACTGTGGGGCCCCATGGAATCAAAAGGCCACTGCAGGGCCTCATGGAAGCACGGGGCCATTGTGACACTGCAGAAGCAAGGAGAACATTGTGATACTGCAGGGCCTCCTGGAACCAAGGGTAGATGAAACAGGTTTGGCTAGTTTAGCCTCCCAGAGTCCGCCTGACAGGTCCAGCCGATCTTGGAATGTTGAGGGCTGCCTCTCATCAGCCCCTGGAGCACTGGGGCTCTGTGCTTTCCTTCCTATGGAAAAGAACCATCCCTCTTTCCAGGTGTCCATGGACAAAACTGATACTCCCCCTGAAAAATTCCCTATGTGCAAGCGTTCTCCTAGACAAAACCTGCCAGGACAGAGAGCTCTGGCTGGCCTTGTCCTCTGCTGGTCACCCCTCATCTCAAGGAAGCCCTGAGGAAAGTATTTGAACAGGTTTGACCTCTGAAATATCAATGAGTCTCTCCTCCTCTGAAAAACTCAGATGCTCTTCTGATCATATGTGTCTTTTATTACTTATTGTGTATTATGCATGAAATATTATTTTCAGGTAAATAACATTAATCTTCTAGTTCTACCAGTGTTATCTGACACAAAACACTTCCTCTACATATGGATCCAGGTAACCTGTTTAAGCAGACACAAGAAGGAATCCAGCAGGAATGTTTTGTCTCTGCTCCCATCTGTCCCATCTCCTCTGGAGCTGGAGGTGCAGCCCCAGCCCTTGGCAGGGCTCAAGGGCTCACAAGCTCAGCTCCCACCCAGAGAACTTGCAGACCCTGGGTTGCTTTTCTTGGCCCCTGCACGCTCAGCCAGGCTGAGATGGACACTGATGGTTTCTGGGCCGGGCTCTCTGAGCCCCGCCCAGCTCCCTGCAAGCTCTGCCAGCTGCCCTGAGCTCTGGGCAGCACCAAGGGCCTCTCCCCAGCCCAGCCCAGCCAGCTCTGGCCCCACAGCTCTGCTCAGGCCAGGCTGCTCTGGGCACTGCCCCACGGCCTCAGCCCCTGGCACGGGCACAGCAGCAGCTGCAGCTGCCACAGGACTCAGCCCCAGCCATGGGGAAAGGTGCTGGCCAAGGCCAAAGGAGGCTCCCTGGCTGCCCTGCTCCCCTTGGGCTGAGGTGCTGAGAGCTCTGCAGCCCCTGCTGCCATCCCATCTGCCCAGGGCAGCACAAGAGCCCCGGCCTTGGGGCCCTCAAGAGCTGCTCCTGCCCCAGGCCCAGGGCCCATGCCAAAGCTGGGGGCAGCCACAAAGCTGTGCCCATTTCTGTTCATTGCTGCCCTGATGGGGATGGATCCTCAGCATCTTGGAGGTTGCTGATGAACTTTAGTTTTCAGAGGCCTCTTCTTTGTTGAGCTCTTCAGTTCAGGAATTCAGTGACAAAGGCTCATTCACATTTGTTCAAAACATCCAAACAAGACAAACCAATGGGAATAATTCAAATCTTCAGTTCTTCTGTGGTTAATTAGACAGATTTCAGAAGTGTTTTCAAAGTGAATCTACTATATCGAAAACAATGAAGAGATAATTGTTTTGTTCTGTTTAGTTTTCCTGTTTATAGATTGATATCAGCAATCTCCAACTGATAATTGATCCCCAGCACCTCCTCAGGCAGTCTGAACAGATATGAAAATCAAGACCCTTTGTGGCTGACAATCAATCACTTTGTCCCTACCCCCTCCCCACCATTTCCCTCATCCAATCCCTGGCACTCATAGCAGCTGAGGAAAGGAGTCACATCCAGGAGTGTCCCCATGGCTCAGGACTGGGGCCAGATCAGTGAAATCTCTTTATTGCTGATGTGGACGAGGCCATCAAGGGCACCCTCAGTCAGTTCCCAGGTGAGCCCAAGCTGGGTGGGAGTGTGGCTGTGCTGGAGGGCAGGAAGCTCTGTAGAGGGATATGGACAGGCTGGAGCCATCCATGGGCCCAGGACAGGTGGATGAGGTTCACCAAGGCCAATGGCCAGGTCCTGCCCTGGGCTTACAACCACCCCATATCCCTGGCTGTGCCCTGCCCCTGATCCCCAGAGCTTGTCCTGTTTCCTTCATCCCTGCATTGCCAGGGACTCTCTGGGACAAGGGAGCTCTGCTCTGGGCATGGAGGGAGGTGCAGGTGCCACCATTGGAGTGGGAACCAGAACTCCAGTGGTGGCCAAACACAGGTTTGTGTCCTTTATGGGTCAGGAACTGGTGGGACTCAGAGGCACAGAAAGTTTCTTTTCATGGCCAACAGACCATAGCTGAACAGGACACAATTTAATAACAATCACAGCTCTTCCCTGAGCTATGTGCAATGTCCCAGCAGTGTCTGATGAGTGCATCATTCACGAGTGATTTCCATACTAAAATTATTTAGACAAACATGGTTCTATGATCGATGTAAACACAATTAAGTTCTTGTATCAGGATGCTCATCTTGGAGTGGGTGTAAAACAGCTCGAATGATTCCTGATTTGCAAAGCTGTCAGTGGGGGATGCAGAAAGGGAGGTCAGGCTGCTTTTGGTGGTGAGGAAATGCTGAAACCAGCCTGACTCATTTCATCTCCTCATGCCCTGGCTGATCTCCCCTCTTTCCCCTTCCATCCATTGGCTTTTGTCTCCCACCAGCCCCCTGGTGAAGAGCCTGGCTCTGTGTTCTCCATCCCCTCCTCGCTGGCACTGCCAGGCTGGCATGAGGAGCCCCTCAGCCTTCCCTGCTCCAGGCTGGACCAGCCCAGCTCCCTCAGCCTCTGCTCACAGCCCAAGGGCTCCAGCCCCACCTTGGAGGCCCTTCCCAGACCCTGCTCCAGCTGCCAGACATCTTTCCTGCCCTGGCCAATCCAATCCAGGCCACAGTGGCCTGGATAATCCACGTCCTTGATGTCCTGGTCACACAGCCCTGGCCCCTTGTCCCCATGTCAGGCTCTGGGGTGGATCCTGTGGAACATCCTTTGGTGGAGGCGGTGGCTCCAGGTGGGCCGGGGGGATCCCAGGGGACAGGGACCCTGCTGGGCATGAACAGCATTGGAGTTGTTGGGAGAAACTGTGAGGGGGAGCTGGGGCAGAGTGACCAACCCAGTGACCTGACACAGCCCTGCTGGGATGTCACACAGCCCCTCTGTGATATCACAGCCTGCTCTGTGATGTCTCAGTTTGCTCTGAGATGTCATACCTCTAACCTGTGTTGTCACAGCCTGCTCTGTGATATCACAGAGGCAGTTTGTTATGTCATATCTGCTCTATGACCTCATATACCCCATTCTGTGATGTCATAGCCCACTCTGTGATCTTCTGTGAAAGAAGGCGGGGCAGCAACAAAACTTCTCCACTGGAATTAGGAAGGGCAGACTTTGGCCTGTTTAGGATGCTGATTTGGGGAGTACCAAATCAGGTCCTCATTGTTTAAAGGGAAACAGCCCTTAAAAACAAAGGGGTCCAGGAAGGATAGACACATTTCGAGAAAGTAATCTTAAGGGGGAAGGAGCAGCCTCTGCCAGTGTGGCAAAAGATGACCTAGTGAGGAAAATGACTGCCTTGCCTGCCCATTCAGATTTTGTGGGAACTCCGGTGTAAAAAAGGACCAGCAACTCAGGAAGTGTTTAAGGATGTCATTATGTTATCCAAAAGAAAATTAGATACGTGAAGCTCAATCAGAACTTAACCTGGCCACTTCTGTAAAAAAATTAAAAAAAAAAAAACTTTGTATAAAAAAGTGTATAGCAAAAGGAGGGATAAGGGAATGTCTATTCCTTATTGGATGTAGTGGAGAATATAGAAACTAAAGAGAAAGAAAAGCTGAGCTACTTAATACCTTGTTTCTCTCAATTTTCAATATTAGGACAGGCTGTTCTCAGGACAAGTGTTCTTCTGAGCTGGTAAATGGGCACAGGGAGCAGAACAGCCCCCCGTGTAATCCAGGAGGAAGCAGCTGGGGACCTGCTGAGCCACTCAGATGCTCACAGGTGTGTGGGATCAGATGGGATCCATCCCAGGAGGATAAGGGAGCTGTGGATGAGCTCCCCAAGCTGCTCTCCATCATTTCCCATCACTGCTGGCTCTGCAGGGGGGTCTCAGAGGGCTGGAGGTGCCAGTGTGAGCCCATCCCCAAGAAGGGCTGGAAGGAGGATCTGGGGACCTCCAGGCCTGTCAGCCTGACCTGGGTGCCCGGCAAGGTTATGGAACAGATCACCCTAAATGCCATCAGAGGGCCCCCACAGGATGGCCAAGGGGTCAGAGCCAGCCAACATGGATTTAGGGGTGGCAGGTCCTGCCTGACCAACCTGATCTCCTTTTATGACCAGGTGACCCACCTGTTGATGCAGGAAAGGCTGTGGATGTTGTGTGCCTGGATTTCAGCAAAGCCTTTGACACTCTCTGACAGCATTCCCTGGAAAAGCTGCAGGCCACGGCTTGGGCAGGTTCCCTCCTCGCTGGGAGATTTAAGAGCTGGCTGGAGGCTGGGCCCAGAGAGTGGTGGGGATGGTGCTGCACCCAGCTGGTGTCCAGGCACTGGTGGTGTCCCCCAGAGATCTGTGTTGGGCACAGTCCTGTTTAATATCTTCACTGATGATCTGGGTGAGGGGATCAAGTCCACCGTGCACAAACTGCAGATGGCACCAAGCTGGGTGTGAGTGTGGATCTGCTGGAGGGCAGGACAAGAAGACACAGCCTTAAGCTGCACCAGGCGAGGTTCAGGCTGGACAATAGAAAGAAGTTCTTCACAGAAAGGGTGAGTGGGCATTGGAATGGGCTGGCCAGGGGGGAGGTGGCAGAGTCACTGTCCCTCTCCAGTGGCACTTAGTGCCATGGTCTGGGTGACAAGGCAGTATGAGGGCATTGGTTGGGCTTGATGATCCCAAAGGTCTTTTCCAGCCCATTTGATTTTGGCATTCTGTGCACTCTGGGGCCATTGTGACACTGCAGGGCCTCGTGGAACTGAGAGGATCATGGTGACACCGTGCAGCCCCATAGAACCAGGGGTCCATTGTGGTGCTCTTGAGCCAAATAGAACCAGGGAGTGCACTGTGACACTCTGGGTCCTCGTGGAACCACAGAGGCCATTGTGACACTGCAGGGCCTTGTCTAACCAAGGGGTTTCACCATTTTGGCACTGCAAAACCAAGGATACCTTTGGGAGACTCCAGGGCCCAGTGGAATCAAGGGGCCGTTCTGACACTGCGGGGCATCATGGAACGAAGGGGACATTGTGAAACTTTGGGGCCTCATGCAACGAAGGGGACATTGTGACACTGCAGGATGCTGTGTAACCAAGGGGCCACGGTGACATGATGGGGCCTTCAGGAATCTGGAAGAACGTTGTGACATTGTGTGGCCTCATGGAAACAAAGAGTCCAGTGTGACACTGAGGGGACTTGTGGAGCCACAGAGACCTTGGCGACAGTGTGGGACCTCATGTAACCATGGGGCCATTGTGACACTCTGGGGCCTCATGGAACCAAGGGCCCACTGTGGAACTGCAGCACCAACGAGAACATTGTGACACTGTGAAGCCCCATGGAACCAAGGAGTCCATTGTCAAATATTGAGGCCCTATGGAACCCAGGAGACCAGTGTGACAGTGCAGGGCCTGGTGTACCAAGGAGGCCGTTGTGACAATGAGAGGCCTCATGGAACCAAGGACATCTTTGCAGATGACACCAAGCTGGGTGTGAGTGTTTATTCTTTGGGAGCATAGGAGGGCTCTGCACAGGGACCTGGACAGGTGGATCTAGGGGGTGAATCCAACAAGGTGAGGTTTAAAAAGACCAAGTGCCGGGTCCTGCACCAGGGCCACAAAAACCCCTGCAGTGATACAGGCTGGGGACAGAGTAGCTGGACAGCAGCCAGGCAGAAAGGGACCTGCAGGGAGTGATGGACAGCAGGCTGGGCATGAGGCAGCAGTGTGCCCAGGTGGCCAAGAAGGCCAATGGCTCCTGGGCTGGATCAGGAATGCTGTGGCCAGCAGGAGCAGAGCTGCTGTGCCAACACTGATCTGCCCCCAGCTCTGCACACAGACATTGCTGCTGCAGCTCCAGAGAAGGGAACACAAGGGCATCTCTGGAAAAAAACTTTGCTGGGAGATCCTTTAGTTCCTTTAAAGCCAAAAGAGTGTGGCCCCTAATTGACACAGTCTCTGGCCACAGGGAAGTTAGAGAGAAACAAAATGAGAAATGGCAAAAACAATGACATTCCTTTGTGGACAATATGAAAAACTAATACAAAGGAAAAAAAGAACAAACCACAACCAAAGCAACAAGAAGTATGAAAGATGTCTTTTAGTAGAAGTGATTGGCAGAAACTGGCCAGCAGTTTAATGTTCCTGAAAGCATCCAGTGATCAGTCTCCACACTGCAGCCTTGAGCTCCTGGTTCCTCAGGCTGTAGATGAGGGGGTTCAGGACGGGAGGCACCACCGAGTACAGAGCTGACAGGGCCAGATCCAGGGATGGGGAGGACATGGAGGGGGGCTTCAGGTAGGCAAATGCTGCAGTGCTGAGGAACAGGGAGACCACCGCCAGGTGAGGGAGGCAGGTGGAAAAGGCTTTGTGCCGTCCCTGCTCAGAGGGGATCCTCAGCACAGCCCTGAAGATCTGCACATAGGAGAAAACGATGAACACAAAACAGCCAAAACATAAACAGACACTAACTGCAATGAGCCCAAATTTCCTGAGATAGGATTTGTAGCAGGAGAGCTTGAGGATCTGCGGGATTTCACAGAAGAACTGGCCCAGGGCATTGCCATGGCACATGGGCAGGGAAAATGTATTGACTGTGTGCAGCAGTGAATAGAGGAAGGCATTGGCCCAGGCAGCTGCTGCCATGTGGGCACAAGCTCTGCTGCTCAGGAGGGTCCCGTAGTGCAGGGGTTTGCAGATGGACACATAGCGATCATAGCACATGACGGTCAGGAGGAAAAGCTCTGCTGAAATGAAGAACAGAAAGAAAAACACCTGTGCAGCACATCCAGTGTAGGAGATGTTCCTGGTGTCCCAGAGGGAATTGTGCATGGCTTTGGGGACAGTGGTGCAGATGGAGCCCAGGTCAGTGAGGGCCAGGTTGAGCAGGAAGAAGAACATGGGCGTGTGCAGGTGGTGGCCGCAGGCTACGGCGCTGATGATGAGGCCGTTGCCCAGGAGGGCACCCAAGGAGACGCCCAGCAAGAGGCAGAAGTGCAGGAGCTGCAGCTGCCGCGTGTCTGCCAATGCCAGCAGGAGGAAGTGCCTGATGGAGCTGCTGTTGGACATTTGCTGCCTCAGGACATTGAAACCTTTTCAAGAAGGAATTACAGTGAAAACTGGGGGGAGATTTGTCCAGAAGAGTCAAAGCCCTTTTTCATAGACCCTTTTTTGCCTCTAAACACCTCCCCCTTGTCTGTGTCTAGGAGACCTTCCTTCACCTTTGTTGCTGGAGCCCTGATTGTTGCTGGCCAATGTTGTGTGAGGAGCTGGACCTTGGTCTGCAGGACACCTGGGAGTCAGCCCTGATCCCAAGTCAGTGCAGGGGCACATTAAGGGCAGGGGCCAGTCCTGCTTTTGGGATTTGTATAAAGAATGTTGAGTCAAGGCAGAAGGAGCTGCCTGCATGAAGGGATGGGGATTGCAGGAGGCAGAACAAGAGATTCTGCTGCACCGGGGGAGAACAGAGAGTCCAGGGAGGCAGGAGGATTGTCTGAGGCTTAGTGCAGACTGAGGGGAGCTGCTCTGTCCCTCTCTCCTGTTCCAGCTGCCCTGCACTTGCACCTTTCTGAAATCCACTCCTGCGTTAGCCTGGGCAGCCAGGAGACACTGCTGAGAGCAGAGGGATCCCTGGCACACAAAGGGGCTCCTTCCTTTCCCAGAGTCAGGAGAGTGGGCTCATTGCCAGCTTCCCAGGCTGTCTGCCCAGAGCTGCCCGGGCACAGGGAGCTGGGACACCCCATTGCTGTGCTCAGCCTGCACAGGAGGAGCTCAAGGGCTGGGCCTGGCCCTGCAGCTGGAACTGCCATTGCACAGAGCCCCTCAGCAATGGCAGCAGCACCTGGGCAAGGCAAGGAGAGAGAGAGAGCCAGGCCTGAGGAAAAGCCTTTCCCTACCCAGCACTGCCCAGCCCCTGCCAGGCAGCAGCAGGGCAGGACAGTGGCCCTCAGGCCCTGGTCAGCAAGGAATGGGCACACGGCCAGAAAGATGCCCTTCATCTCTGGGGCTGCTCTGCTGGCCCAGGAGGGACTGAGGGCCCCGAGCTCCCGGGCTGAGGGCTGTGCTGGCTGCGAGGGGACACAAGAGCTGTGCTGCTCAGGGCAGTGTGTGCCCTGCAGGGCAGGCCCAGCAGGTGCCACATCTGCCCTGCAGCAGGGCTTCCCTCAGCACTGCCTCCCTCCCTGCCTGCCCACGGCTCTGCTACTGGAGCTGTCTCAGCCCCAGCTGCTCCTGTGGCCCCGGGCTCCTTCCCTGCCAGAGCTTCCAGAGCCCAGCCCAGCCCCTGGGCCAGCCCTGCCCTGCAGCTGCTGGGCCCTGCAGGGATTAAAGATCAGCTCCCCCAGCCTGGGCACCATGGAAAGCTGACACTGAATGGATCTGGGGGCTGGGCAGGTGCAGGCACTTGCTGAGGTGCCAAGGAATCCTCAGGGTGATGATTTAAGAGTCCCAGCCCCTGCTCCCAGCCCTGTGAACAGCTGAGTTTCCATTGCCCCCAAGCTGAGCCAGGGAAAAGTGGAAGCACAGATTCAGGAAAGCAGAGACCCAAGTAGGAAACTCCTGCCCTGAATGAGTTCATGACAGGTCCTCTCAGAAATGAGCAGGGCATGAGCTGGAGCTCTGAGCAGCCCTGGCTGCAGCCCCAGCTTCACCCCCTGCAGCCGTCACTGGCAGCAGGAGCCATCCTGCCCTGTCCCTCTGACGGTGCCCAGGGCAGCCCTGCTCTGCAGGACATCCTCCTTCTCCTCTTTCTACTCCTCCTGTGCCGCAGAGAAACTGGGAGAGTCCTCCTGACACATCCCCCAGGCTGTGGGGTGTGCTGGCTTCAGGAGATCCCTCCAGGAGCACAGGGGACATTGCCCTGCACCCACACACTCACCATGCACAGGGCTGTGAAAATGCTTCCCCAGGTGAAGTCTCAGCTCAATGTCTTCCCAATCCGATTGCTTTCAGCCTGTCTCTGCCTGGCTCCTGTCCCCTCAGTGCCTGCAGGCAGAGCCCTCAGCCCTGCTGGGCTGGGAGAGGAGGTGGTCCTGGGAAGAGCTGTTCCTTTAAAGCTCAGCAGCACAGACACAGCACAAGGACTTTAATGAGCCTCTTGGGGCTTGGGTGTTTTTTACATCAGACTCAGTCACTGAGAGAGCGTTCAAAAAACTTCTCAAGAACTCAAAGTTAAATCGAAACACTGAACTTAAAAAAAGTTTTAATGGGTTCTGTGGAGAGACACGACTGGGAAAGTGTCCCCAGATTCCACTTAGAGCCGAACACTGGAGGCATTGGCAGTGGTGACAGCTGGGGACAAACAAGGCAAAGGTGTCTCTGGTACTGAGCACACCTGGATGTGTTTGAGGAATGCAAAGGGCCCAGGCCTGAGCCCCAGCCCCTGGCCAGGCAGATCCTGTCCCTCCCTCCTTGCTCAGGGCTCTTCCCAGGATGGGCACTCGCATGTGGGGATGGGCAATGGCAAGGGTGAGCATGGGGTGGCCCCTGCCAGGCTGCTGAGCAGGGACAAGGAGGCAATGAGGCCCCAGCCCTGCAAGGATCACTTGTCTCCTGCTCCTGCCTCAGGCCCAGGCCCAGCAGCCACAGCCAAAGTGCTGCCCAAGTTGGCTCTGGCAGGGCTGTCTTGCAACTGCTGCCCATCCCTGTGCCCTGTGCCACCCAGGCTGTCCCACGGTGTCCCTGCCTTGCTCCTCTGTCCCTGCAGGCTGTCGGCATCCCCCGGCTGCCCCACCTGGCCGGGCCCTTCCTTTGCTGACAGCTCTGCCTCCTGCCTGCCCACACAAAGCCTGGGGCTGACCCAGGCTCTTTCTGGGGGATGTGTTGCACCACAGCCCTGCCCTGGGAGGGAAATTCTCATCTCCTCATGTCCAGTCTTGGTCTCCCCTTCTGCATTTGTGGTATAATTTCTCTATCTGAATGTTTCCCATTATGGAGAAAAAGCTCCACCTTTTCCTAATCCACCCTTCCAGCCCTTCCAAGACACTGCTGTTCTCTCCTCAGTCTCTTCACAGGTGAGCCCTGGCACATCAGCCTCCATACATGAGTTATGTTCTTGAGGCCTGTGTTATGGTTTGGGCCTGGCAAAGCCAGAGCCCCCATGAGTACACCTTTTCCCCGGTGTCTGCTGTGAGATGTGACCAGGAATAAGCAAAGCAGGCTCCAACTTAAACATAAAGAAAAGTTTATTAACTAAGCTACACACAAACAATTACTAAACTACACACAAAAGAAGAGAAAAAAAAAAAAAGAAAACACGAGGAAAATGAAAACCTCACAAAAAAACACTCTCCCCCTCCTCCCCCCTAAATTCCCAATACAATACATCCTCCAAAATCACCAGTTCTGGGTCCAACACCACCCTTTAGATTGCTCAAACTTTCAACTCCTCAAGAGGAGAGGGAGTCCTTCCATGTGTCGTGGTGGCCTTTTCCGTCCTTGTTCCGGTGCTCTCACCACCGAACAGGGATCAGGACTGCTTCCAGGGTTGTCTTTTTAAGGATGCTTTGTCCAGTTCCAGAAAAGCACAGTATCTCACCTTTCCACCTTTGGGACATCTATCCCCCCCATATTTTATATACCCCCTGGGGCCGAGGGGTACCCACACTGAATCTTCTTTGGCACTGGGACATTTCTCCCCCTGGACTCAGTCTCTGTATCACACGGAAACATGGCTCTGTCCATGGCTACACGAAAGAGTCCAGCATAAAATGCCACTCCATCTTCTCCATTCCTTCAACATCTCTCACTCTCTCTCTCTGGTCCAGACCTCCATCACTCATTCATTTCCTTCGTCCTCCTCCACTCTTATCACTCGTCTAGGAAGGGTTAATGTTCTGTAAGGTTTTCATTGTCCAAACAACGTGATTAAAAGCGTGCCGAAAGGGAGAAACGCGACCCACCCCAAAGCCTTGACCACAAGGGTCGCTGATATCCCAATTGGCCATGCGGAAGCCTTTCACATAGGCCGTTCAGCCGGGTCGGACTCAGACCCAATCTTTCGTATGTTAGAAGCTACCTTCCTATCCCTGAACGAATCCAACCCTAACCTAACCGAATCCTGTTGGCTTTGTTATGATGTCGAACCTCCCTTTTACAAAGGAGTCGCTCTAAACACTCCCTTCAGTTACTCCACAGCAGACGCACCCAACCAATGTAGGTGGGACACCCCTCGCAAAGGAATCACCCTGAGTCAAGTGACAGGCCAGGGCAGATGCTTTGGCAATGCAACCCTAGCTAGGTGGAAAGGCAACGTCTGCGCCGAAGTTGTCAAACCTGACAGGAAAAACAATAAGTGGGTAGTCCCATCTGCATCTGGGATGTGGGTTTGCCAGCGATCTGGAGTGAGTCCATGTGTGTTCCTTGCCAAATTCGATGACTCTAACGACTTTTGTGTCGAAGTTCTGATTGTTCCTATGGTCCTGTACCACGCAGATGAAGAAATGTATTGCCATTTCGAGGAACCCAGTCGGCTTCACAAAATAGAAATAGTAACAGGTATAACTATCTCAATGCTGCTGGGCCTAGGAGCAGCCGGAACGGCCACAGGAGTCTCAGCCTTGGCAACCCAGCACCAAGGACTGTCACAGCTGCAGGCAACAATTGACAAGGACCTGCAGAGGATCGAGAAATCCATCTCCTTTCTAGAGAAGTCAGTCTCCTCGCTCTCAGAAGAGGTCTTGCAGAACAGGCGAGGACTAGACCTCCTGTTCATGCAGCAAGGGGGGCCTGTGGGCCACCTTGAAGGAGGAGTGCTGCTTCTATGCAGACCACACGGGAGTCGTGAGAGACTCCGTGGCAGAACTCTGGAACAGACTGGCTCAGAGACAGAAAGACAGGGAAGCCCAACAGGGTTGGTTCGAGTCCTGGTTCAATCGATCACCATGGCTAACCACCCTAATTTCTACCCTAATAGGTCCATTGGCAATGCTACTTTTAGCTGTCACCTTCGGACCATGCCTGCTGAACAAGCTGGTCTCATTCATTCAGACCCGCCTAGAACGGGCCAACATCCTGTTCATAGGCCGGCAACAACTGCTGTGAATTTGACCAGGGAACACTGCCAGTCACAAGAATTTCTACCCAGGTTTACCAAACCCCTTTCTTTGTGAACAACCCCATGCCTCATTTCAGTGCCTATGTATATGACTACTTCGTTCATTTGTGAAAAAGGAGGGGGGAGATGTAGTAGATAGGGTCAGGCGCTCGGAAAATCTCGCGATGTCACGGAAAGCAGCAGGATTCCTCTCCCCCTAACGCCTAGTGATAAGGGATCACCCAAGAATGTAGTCCCCCCTAACATTAGTAACTTTCTACTCCTTACTAACCAATTACAGTAAGGTAAGACCCCCTGACGTAGAGAAAAAACTTTCCCAGTATAAAACCCGACGAGGCGGGACAATAAAGGTCTTGAACCATCCACCATACTGGTGTCTGCGTGTGTTCTTGGCCCGAGTGACCCTGGAGAGTTTGGGTCGCCGTGCCGTTTCCTCAGAACCAGGTCGCCTCGCCTTGCATCAGAAGGCAATAGCATCCGCACCAGGGAATGCCCTACAAGTATGGGGAATGTGAGAACAGCTTCAGTCGTAGGTCCCAGCTGATCATCAACCAAATAATCCACACTGGGGAGAGGCCCTATGAGTGTCCCAAGTGTCAGAAGAGGTTTCAGACCAGCTCCAATCTCCTCAGCCACCAGTGGATTCACACTGAGGAGAGGCCCTTCTGCTGCCCTGACTGTGGGATGGGCTTCAAGGACAACTCCATCCCCGTCACCCACCGGCACATCCACACTGGGGAGAGGCCCTACGAGTGTCCCCAGTGTGGGAAGAGTTTCTTTGGCAGCTCTGACTTGACCAGACACCAATGGAGACACCATTGGTAAGGGAAGTCCTGCAAGTGCTCCAACTGCCAAAGAGCTTCGTGCACCGCTCCAGCTTCATCCCCCATGGGAGGATCCACATTGGTCAGAGCCCTGGTGACCCACATTTCCTGTGATCCATGTGGGGAGGACACCTGGCTGGTTATCCTTTTGGTTTGGCCCTAATTTTCTTCTGATTTTTCTTTATCACTTAAAAACACCTGAAATATGACAAAAAAGAAAGTAATTGATCAAGGATATCGAAAATCCTACTATTTAACAGGTGTTTGAGGAATATTCTGGAAGATTTGTGTGTTCTTGGGGGATTTCAGGAAGTATTCTCCATATCCTTGCACTCCAGAATTCAAGATAAATTGGTCTGTCACCTCAAAATTATTCAATCCCACTGAAAACACCTCAATTTTACCCCAAAATGGCTCAATTCATGTCAAATTGTTCCCACCTCAGAAAAACTCAGTCCCATGCCATATCTAGTTGATTCCACAATCTCCAGGGTGAGATGGTGTTGGAAGGAGATTGGGAGAAGTGAGATCGAAATTTGAGGGTGTGGGATTGGGATTGTGTAGGTCTGGGTGTGTGTGATCTATTTTGATAGTAAATAAAACTTTCAGAACTATCGATTTCTGTCCCATTCATTTTCCATCAGTTCCAGTTCTGATTTCAGAGTGCCATCTTCTCAGCTGATTGTGTTGGTGTCCTCCTTTCTCTCCTGCCTCACTTTGCCTGCTCTGTTTCTCTCTCAGTGTCTCCCTTAACCCAGGGCAGCTCCCACCAAAGATCCTGCCCTGATTTACTTCCCAATCCATGAGCTACATCAACCATGGGTGAAGTTATGAAGGCTGGCAGTGAAATGTCATTGTAGGATCTTGCTGCACTTGGCTTTTGGCTCCTTCTTAAGAGCTTTTCCTTTGAGGGCAGGAACATCTTTTCCTGGCTGGGAACTGGAATTCCAGCCCCTTGGAGTGTGTGTCATGGATCCCAGAGGGGCATTCCCGAGTCTCCCAGGGTGCTGCTCCGGCCATGCCTCCCAAGGAGCTGTGCAGGGCCAGGGGACAAGGTCCAGCAGCTCTGTTGGTTCTGCAGTGCCACAACAGCCCCTGGTTCCATGAGTGTCCATACTGCAAACAGAGGTTCCTTGGTTCCCATGATGCCCTGCTGTGTCACCATGAATATTTAGTGCCATGAAGTTCTTCAGTGTCACAATGGCCTCCCTCTCTCCATGAGCTTCCGCAGTGCCACAATGGCTTCCTTGGATGGGCAGTGTCACCATGGACCATTGGCTCCATGCAGCCCCACTAGGACACCATGGACTCCTTGGTTCCATGAGGTTCTGGGAGTGTCTCCATGGTCTCCTTGGATCCACAGTGTCACAATGGTCCACTGGATCCACATGGCCCTGCTGTGTCACCATGGGCCCCTGGTTCCATGGGACCCCAGGGTCACAATTGACTCCTTGCTTCCATGTCACCCTCTTAGGGTCAAAACGGTCCCTTCATTCCATGAGGAATACAGAAGTTTTGTAGAAACATTGAGCAAATCCTTCTTAATAAAACTGGGAACATCTGTTTGCGTTCAAAAGAGATGTTAATGGTGACGGTGGCACCAGCAGCCTCCATCTGCAACAGAGATCCAGGGAAAGGACAGGGACAGAGAATTCAGCTGCAAGACTCAGAGAATTCTGCTCCCAGAGACCATTTCTGCTCACACTGTCCCTTGGAGAAAGGTGACACCATTCCAGGCAGCCTGGACTGAGCAGGTGGCTCCTGAGTGGCGTTTGTTGTTCAGGAAATTTGCTCAGGCTTTTCCATTTTTTCTGGTTTGAAAGCAAAACCAGTGAGAGACTCCAAGTCACAATTACAATTTATTAGGAAAAGAAAAAAAAACAAACAACAAAATGCATTCAATAATACAAAAGAAAAAACATTGACAAAGTCAGAATACAACTTGACACCCTGTTGGTCAGGGTGTTGTTAGCAGTCCAGTTGGAATGGTGGCTGCAGTCCTCCTGGAGTGGCAGATGTGGTTATGTTGGAGCAGTGATCCTGTAGTAGGCTGTAGTCTTCCTCTGAAGATCCAATGGAAATGGCAGCTGTTCCCTGGGAAATCCAGTGGAAAGGCAGCTTGTTCGGTCCCAAACCCCAGATTATATCCTGGTGGGGATGCTTAACTTCTCCCCACTGGGCGGAGCATCTCACAATGAGCTAAAATCATTCTATAAGTCATGGGGTGGGTCAAGAAATGGCTCCCAGAGGGAGTTATCTCTGAGTCACATGGCAAGGCATTGATTGGCCCATTTACAGGAGATAAGGAAAAAGTAATGCCCTTCCTGCTTTCAAAAGCTCTTGAGGATTGGAATAGAATACATCTTTACATTGTAACCTAGGACATCTATCACTGATGGAAGGGTGGGATAGAATAACTTCATATTTGAGGTCATTTTGAGCTCTGCTGGGGGTTTCCCGAGGTCTGGTAGTGCTGTTGGCTTCAGGAACAGTTTGGGAAATGGCTCTGGGACTGAGGGCTGGGTGAAAAATGAGAACGGTTGTTAGTCTTGTATTTACAGTCTTTTGCTATATGTCCAGTTTTCTCGCAGTTATAACAGTTTCCACTGCCTTTATTACATTCTGTATTGTGGGGAAGCACATTTAATGCAACCAGCGCTTCCATTGCAC
The DNA here is from genome assembly GCF_035770615.1 of Melospiza melodia melodia. Taxonomy (NCBI): domain Eukaryota; kingdom Metazoa; phylum Chordata; class Aves; order Passeriformes; family Passerellidae; genus Melospiza; species Melospiza melodia. Next base: position 120,085 of record NW_026948800.1, read on the forward strand.
CCTGGCCTGTGGCCTTGGCTAGGCTGGAGTCACGGTCTGAGACCACTTGGCAAATGCAAGCATCAACCATCTGAGTGATGGTCGGCTCATGGACAAGGCGGAGGGTGTCCAGAACCTTTCTGCACTCAATAATGGCATTACAGAAAGCTAATTTGCTAATAAGATAATCCCAGACCTTTTGATCATCTACCTGTTTTTCCAGCACTTTATTAAGGTGATCGACAAATTTGATGTAGCTCTCATCCAGGCCCTGGCAAATGTCAGTGAAGTCAATGTGGGATGTAGAAGTGCCAGGTGGAGGAGGGTAGACCTTGCAGCACCTTTGAGATCTTCCAGTATTGACCGGGGGAGGACTTCAGCCTGATATTGCAGTCTAGTATAGTCTCCTTCCCTGGTAACACAGTCCGTTGTGAGGTGTTGTCACCGTTCTTCCTCAACATAACCTTTTGGCAATTCATTAAATTTATTTATCCAAAGTTGTTTCCACAAAATAAACTCAGCAGGTGACAATATAATTTTTATACACTCTATTAAATTTTATGGTACCATCGTGTGGGCAGTAAATGGTGCATCCAGCAAATTCTTAAAATAGGGAGAACTCCTCCCATAGTCCTTTGCAGCATTAACTAAGTCCTTAATTTCCCTATGGAGGTAGAGAATCCAAGATTCAGATGGCACCTGTGCAGTATAAGCAGGGGCCAAAACCTAAATGGGAATCCATAGGGAATAGATTTAGGTTTTGGCCCCCGCTTATATTGCCCAGGTGCCACCTGAATCTTGGATACCACCTCCCAGTCCCCCTCCTTCGCAGCTTTGCTCTGCATCCTCTTCCAAGAATCCTTGGGCTCATCCTCACTCTCAGATAAGCTATCGCTCTCTTCCTCTGCAGAGGAAGCAGGTCTGCTGGGAGGGGTGTAAGGCATTCAGCCAACTGGCAACACACTGTGTTGAAGGCCTTTGGTAGCCAAAATGGCTTCCTTCCAGTTGGCCCCATGTCCAGTTCCAGGGTTGGAACTCAACTTCAAGGTGGGGCCTGTCACAGGGGAGGTACGTCGAGCAAAGGCAGGAAATGGGGATGAAGGCCGAAGGGAATCTAAAATGGCCGTCTCTCTAACAGGAGCATTGCCATCTTGTGATTTATAGGAAGAGGGATTAGGATCAGGAGATGAAGTAATATGGGTGAGGGAACATCTCAGGGCAGCATGGCCACTACCACCCTGAGGAGAGGACAGAAAAGGAAGGGAGATGACCGATAGCAGATGGCTTGTCTGTGCCAAAGGGCGGGCTCCATCTCCTGTCCTGTTCTCAGGGAACATGGTTTTGGGAACGTGGTGGGAGGATTGAATAAACCAGGACAATGGGTTGGAACCATGAACTTGTTACATGATCCCATAAATTGAATGAAACAACAGATACAATTTCCCAACTTTTAAAACCCCTTGACCCCTTGTGTTTGTAAAATATAAAGCTTTTTCCCAACAGCATCCCAAAATAGTAACTGATAGATAGAATCAACAGAGATATCAGGAAACTCCTCAACCATGAACAATACCTTTTAAACTCCCCTCAGAAAATGAACTCCCCTCTAAATTTAAAACTCTCCAACACTTAACAAAAACATCCTTTGCAGCTTGGAACTGATTATTTCCCACAGCTGCACCCAATGAAAGAGGAAATGCCCATCCACAGGAACGGAAAATCAAAAGCCCAAACCCCTGGGAGCTCTCTGCCACTCAGTCACTCACTCTCAGTCTCACAGGCACAATCTTCAGCCAAAGTGGGGCCTGTGGGGCTGTCAGCAAAGCTGGTCCCACAGATGTTGAGGGGATTGTTGACTTCTTCAGTGAGATTCAATAAAACTCAAGTCTCATTTCAGCATTGTGGTTGACCTGAAGGGGTACAGCTTCCAGTGACATCTGGCTGGCAGGATCACTGCTGGAGACGCTACCGGAGACCTTAACAAATCATGTCCCTGTTTGGGTGCCATGTGTAGCATCATTGCTCTGCTGAGGCCCTTGTAGCATCCAGCACTCATGAGCCCAAAGCTCACTGCTACCTTAGAAAGCTGACAGAACAGGCAGGATGGGTTTTCATATGATCTCCTGCAAACTGGGTTCATTGGTACAGGAACAGGGTACACAGCTGAACAGGGTCCAGGGATGAAGACAGGGTGTAGGCTGAGGGAACAGGGTCTTATATGGGGTAGTGAGCTGAGAGTCAGAGTCCAATGGATATGGGGGAAAATGGTGCAGAGAAGGGGTCAGAGCTCAGGTCAGCCAATAGGGAAACAAGGGTGGAGGAATGCAGCAAACTAGGGTCAATGGAGGGACAGAGGGAGAACATTCTAGGGCTAAACAAATGTAGGCAATAGGAGTTGAACTAGGATAATTAGGCCAATGGGCCAATGGGGTAACATAACGTGACATGAATCATGTGTCTGCAAAGATCAATGGGAGAAGAAAGCATCTCACCCTAACCTGAAAGCCTATTCCTCTTATCTGGAACCAGTCCTCCATGTCTAGGGGATTGAGACTCTGATGGCAGGGCTCTGGGCCTCCACACATCCTCACAGCTGGCCCAGGGCAGGTCTGGAGTGGTCTTGGTGGCAGCTTGGGCTTGGCACACACTTGAGGAGGGTGTCTGTTTTCAACAGGGAGCTTAGGAGTTTTAGATTACTAAAATAAAAGAAGAAAAACCCCACTCTGACTGAGTGCAGCAAGTTCTCCAAGATAAGCTGACCCCAGGTGAGTGAGGAGAGACAGGATGGGGTTTGGAAATGTGGAGCAAGGCTCTCCACACTGGGTCAGATCTCAAGACACAGCTTCTCAGAGCAGGCCAGACCTCCTTAGGAAAGCCCCTGGGTCTATCAGTCACAGAATGCTGCTATCATTTCTTCTCTAAAGAGAACTATACACGCCTAAACCAGGAATATGGATTTATTGGAAGCTATTTGAAATATTTCTCTGTAACAATAGAAAAAGAACTTCCTAGTGAGCTGCACTACAGTAGAGGGAAATCAAAGCAAAACCATGGTTTGTCAGCATGTACTTGATCATAATGAGCACCATGGTGCATTTGGAGCTGAGCCCTGAAACCTCAGGGCCTGAGTGGAGATTGCACAAACCTTTCCAGGAGCGAAAGACGGACAAAAAACCCAAAGTGTCTTGAGGCATGAATGTGTCCCTCTGAGGTCCATCCCCAACACAGGCTCCTCATGACTCCTTGGAGGAGAGTATTGGAGGCCAGGATGGCATGAAATCCTCTCAGAGACTCAATGTAGAAAGGAAAATCCAAAGTACCTTAAAAACCTTGAGTATCTCAAAGCATTAATGAGCACTACTGAGTGTCAGTACAAAGCTCTCAAGGGACTTGTTAAAGCAGATAACTGGGGCCATGATTATACAAAGCTCTCACAGAGCCTGTATCAAAAGGGAAACACCAAATACTTTGAAAATACTAAAGTACCCTGAAGTATTAATGAGCCCCAATAAGTGTTGTTACTGACAAAGCCTCTCCAGGGACTAATTACAGCGGATAGTTGGAGCCCATGATTGCAGAAACCTCCCAGAGACTCCAAGTTAAAAACCAAATCAAAGTCCTTTGAAAAACCTGCAGAGAGGCTCCCGGCACAGAGGCAGCTCCTGGCAAGGGCAGCGCTGCAGAGAGACAGCTCTGGCCAGGAGCAGCTCCTGTGCACAGCCCAGCAGGGCTGGGGCACTGCCTGCAGCCACCCCGGGCACAGCACAGGGGCACAGAGTGGGTAAACTCAGCCCGGGCTGGGAGCACAGAGCAGAGGTCACTCAGGGCTCACAAGAGCAGAAATCAGCCCAGGTTTGAAGCAGTCATTCCCTGGCTGTGGGAAGAGAAGCTGCCATTCCTGCCAGGATCTCCTGGAGCTGGCACATCCCACAGCTTTGAGGACCTTTCAGGAGGACTCTCAGAGCTGCTCCAGGGCAGGGCTGTGGCCCCAGGGCAGGGCTGGCTTCCCCTGCTGCCCCAGCCCAGGCACAGCCTAAGGCAGCTCCTGTTGCCAGGCTCTGCTGCAGGGCTGAGCAGCCGGGGCTGCAGCCAGGGGTGCCCAGGGCTGTCCTGCAGAGCAGGGTCCTGCAGCCCAGGGCGCTGTGCTGGGGCAGGGACTCTGCTGCCTGCCAGGGAACGCTCTCAGCCGGCCCGGGGAGCTGCTCCCGGCACGGTGGGGAAGCTGTGGGGGGAAGGAGCCACCCTGAGCAAGGCAGGGGCTGCTGCTGAGAGGGGCTGGGTGGGGCAGGGCTGCTCCCAGCTCCAGACCTGCCTGGGCACCGCTCCGGAGGACACTTCCCAAAGAAGGTAAGCCTGGGATTGCTGGAAAGATCAGGAGCTTTCCTGAGAGTGTTTTCAATTTCCTGCTTGGAGAAGGATGGGAAAGTTGGGGTGGTGACAAAAAGTTTTTTGTACTTTTTACATTTTTATATATTCATAGCTCTCTAAATTACTATTATATAGTTACAATTCTATAATCCTTACTTAACTCTAATAAACTCTTAACTGTATTAAACCACTATTATATTCCTATATAGCTTTAATCTTGAATTAAATCTAGTATGTTTCCTTACCTTTCTCTTAATAACCTGACTGTCTAAATATATTCCTAAAATGCTGTATAGTCCTATTCTTTTATATAGTCCTGAAATACTATATAGTCTTCTAGGAACTAGACATATAGGAGCATTTTGAGTTTTGAGAATGAGCAGAATATGAGCAATCATTATAAAAAATGAAGGCAAAGAAGCCTTTGGACCTACTCCAATGGGATGACCCAGGGGTGTGTAACTAGGGAAACTGAATCTCCTTTTGGATGCTCCTGTTAAATATCCTAATTATCAACCTTAATAATTTGTTCAAATCAGGAGGTGAGTGTGCCCTTTCCCACTGGGACACCTGGAAGCTTCCAATAAGTGTCTGGTTTTTACTTTACTTTACTGTTCTAACACTGCTGCAAGGGTTTTTTTTTTTTCTCTTTGGATTATAGACAACAGAGGGATGAGAGAAGCAGAACAGGAATTGTAATCCCAGATTCACAGAATATTCTGAGTTGAAAGGGACACACAGGATCATCAAAGGAATGTTTGAACATTTACACAGACTCCAGAACTGTGACTTAAGCTGGTCAGTCTCTCTGCTGGGAGCCTTCCAAAGGCCCTCAGCCACTCCTCAGCCCTGGACAGCAGCAGCATCACCTCTGCAGGGCCCAGCAGGGCTCTCCTGAGCTGTCCTTGCCCAGCTGCACACAGAGCCTGCCTCAGCCAGGGCCCTGCACACAGGCAGGTTTCTGTAGGGCCCCGGCCAGGGCACACAGGCTGGGATGGGCTCTGTGAGCGCTGGCAGGGACAAGGCTCCTCTCAGAAGGGAATGTCCAGGCCCAGGGAGATGCTCAGGGAAGGAGAGGGGGCTGAAGAGAGCAGCGCTGGGGCAGGATGAGGGCACGGTTGGTGTGTGGGAGGTGCCAGGCACAGCTGGGCATGGGAACACTGTCCTGAGTGCCCGGCTGTCTCTGCCCTGCCCTCTCAGGCACAGCACCACAACATCTTCTCTTGGTTCTGCCCTGCCCTGATATTGTCCCTGTTATCTGCTGCTCTCAGGGAGACTCTGGCATTTGCAGCAGCTGAGTCAGGCACTGCCCTTGGCATTCCTGCCAGGCAGGGGTGTGTCCATGGGAATGGGGTGTCCAAGCTTCCCTGGCACCTGTGGGGCTGTGGGCAAAGCAGTCCATGGGAAAGGGGAATGAGCTGAGCCCCTCCCTGAGATCCCATCATGGGCACAGCCAGGGATCTCCTTGCTGTGCCCTTCCAAGCTCTGAGCTGCCCCCCTGGGTGCAAATCTGTGCCAGAGCCTCTGGGAGTTCCCTGAATGTCCCACGGGGAAGGGCAGAGCTGCCACAGCTGAGGAAATGCTGCTGAGTTTGCCAAGGGAGCCGTGAGTGTCCTTGGCACAAGGGGGTGCTGAGACCTTGCCCAGAGACCTTGAGAGAGAGTGAGAAATTCAGGGATCCCTCTGCTCTGGGCAGGGTCTTGTTTATCCCAGGCTGACCCAGGAGTGTGATTGTGCTCTGATTTCAGCCAAATGTGCAAAGCCAGGGCAGCTGGGAACAAGCCCATCCAGCCCCTCACCTTCCGTCATCCACAGGGAATACTTTGCCTCTCTCATCTCGCAGTGGCAAACTCTGAGTGCAGCAGAAATGCTGGGGATTTCTGACCCCAGAATGCCAGAAATGATGTGTGGGTAGGAATATAATTCCTAAAACAAACTCCTGCCATTTGTGTCTTATAGGACTGTGAATGCAGATGCTATAAAGCCTTTCTGCATTAGGAGTGATTCCCCTGACAAATCCTGAATATCCAGCCTTATCCCTCTGCCACATGGCCACAAACCCAGAGCAGCAGGGCAGGGATGGCTCCAAGACAGTCCCCACACACAGGCCTGGCTGCTCCTGGCACACTCAGCCAGCACAACTGGAGCTCAGGCAGGGACCTGGGTGAAGGTTTTCCCAGAGCAGGAACAAGGGTGGGCGAGTCACAGCACGACAGTCTGCAGTGAGTGGCCCAGGTTTGCTTCAAAGCACCCTCTCCTGACTTATCCCTGTCCTTTCTCCATGAACAGGTCCCCAAGTGCAGCCCCAGCAAATGTCCAACAGCAGCTCCATCAGCCACTTCCTCCTGCTGGCATTGGCAGACACGCGGCAGCTGCAGCTCCTGCACTTCTGCCTCTTGCTGGGCATCTCCCTGGCTGCCCTCCTGGGCAATGGCCTCATCATCAGCGCCATAGCCTGCGGCCACCACCTGCACACGCCCATGTTCTTCTTCCTGCTCAACCTGGCCCTCAGAGACCTGGGCTCCATCTGCACCACTGTCCCCAAAGCCATGCACAATTCCCTTTGGGACACCAGGAACATCTCCTATACAGGATGTGCTGCTCAGGTCTTTTTCTTTCTCTTCTTCATTTCAGCAGAGTTTTTCCTCCTGACCATCATGTGCTATGACCGCTACGTGTCCATCTGCAAACCCCTGCACTACGGGACCCTCCTGGGCAGCAGAGCTTGTGTCCACATGGCAGCAGCTGCCTGGGCCAGTGCCTTTCTCAATGCTCTCATGCACACGGCCAATACATTTTCCCTGCCCCTGTGTCTTGGCAATGCCCTGGGCCAATTCTTCTGTGATGTACCCCCGATCCTCAAACTCTCCTGCTCAAACACCAACGCCCCCAGAAAGCTGGGACTCATTGCTGTTGGTGCCTCTTTAGCATTTGGCTGTTTTGTGTTCATTATTTTCTCCTATGTGCAGATCTTCAGGGCTGTGCTAAGGATCCCCTCTGAGCAGGGATGGCACAAAGCCTTTTCCACCTGCCTCCCTCACCTGGCTGTGGTCTCCCTGTTTGTCAGCACTGGCATTTTTGCTTACCTGAAGCCCCTCGCAATCTCCTCCCCATCCCTGGATCTGGCAATGTCAGTTCTGTACTCAGTGGTGCCTCCAGCCCTGAACCCCCTCATCTACAGCCTGAGGAACCAGGAGCTCAAGGCTGCAGTGTGGACACTGATGACTGGATGCTTTCAAAAACATTTAAATGCTGGCCACTTTCTGCAAATTGTTTGTAATAAAAGTCATCCTTGATACTTTTTGTTGCTTTGGTTGTGATGTTTTTTCCTTTGTTTTACTTTCATCATATTGTCCACAGATAAATATCATTGCTTGTGCCATTTCTCATTTTGTTTCTTTCTGCCTTCTCTGTGACCACATACTGTGTCAATGAGGGGCTGCATCCCTGGTGCCTCTAAAGGATCTCCCAGCAGAGTTTTCTGCAGAGATGCCCTTTTGTTGCCTTCTCTGGAGCTGCAGCAGCAATGTCTGTGTGCAGAGCTGGGGCAGATCAGGGCTGGCCCAGCAGCTGTGCCCAGCAGCAGCAGCAGCACTTGGTGTTGCCAGTGCTGCTGCCGTGGCCCTGCCCCACTGCCGTGGTGGCCCTGGTGTTGCTGCAGGGCCTGAGTGCTCTCGGGCCAGGCACAGCCCTGGGGGTGGCAGTGCCGGGGCTGCAGCAGGGACAGGCCATGGGCACTGCTGGGGCAGCGCTGACGCCTCAGCCCAGGGCCTGGGGGCTCCAGGCTCCTTGCCCAGGCTCTCTCAAGAACACACCTAGGCCAATGCTCAGCACAGAAAAGCCCTGTGAGCAGCCTCAGGCTGGCTGTGGGCAGGCTGGGGGCAAACAGCATGGCTGGGGCTCTGCAAGGGCTCTGGGGCAGACGGGAAAGAGCAGCAGAGCAGGGGCTGATCCATCCCCAGTGCGCTGCACAGCCCAGGGCAGTGTCCCAGAGCGTCCTCATGGAGCTGCCAACAACATCCCCCCTCTGCAGCCCTGGTCTCTCCCCCAGCTCGCGCAGGTGCCCCATCCTTGCAGGCACAGACACAGCAGCACTGGCTCAGCAGCCCCTGTTTGCATTGCACACAGCAGGGGGAGCACCCTCATGCTGTTGCTGTGGGGACATGAACCTGAGGGAGCACAAATGCCATCAGCCCCTGGGGCCAGCAAGGGCTGGGGGACACCAGGGAAACCACTCAGGTTTGTCGTGGCCTCTGCAGTCAGCCAGAAAGTTTCTTCCCATGAGCTGGGAGTTTCCTGTCCCACTGCAGACACTGTTGCTCAGAGCCAGGGCTGCCTGGCAGCCACTCCCAAACTGCCCTGAGCATTTCCTCTGCTTCACATTTGCTTGCTTTATACCCCCTGCTTCACATTTCTTCTAATTGCCCACGCCAGGGGGCCCACAACTGGACACAGCACTCAAGGTGCTGCCCAACCAGTGCCCAGCACAGGGGAAGAATCACTGCCCTGCTCCTGCTGGCCACACCATTCCTGACCCAGGCCAGGAGCCATTGGCCTGGTTGCCCACCTGGGCACACTGCTAGCTCATGTCCAGCCTGATGTCCATCACTCCCTGCAGGTCCCTTTCTGCCTGGCTGGTGTCCAGCCACTCTGTCCCCAGCCTGTAGCACTGCAGGGGTTGTTGTGGCCAAAGTGCAGAAACCAGCACTTGGTCTTCCTAAACCTCACCTTGTTGGATTTGGGCCCTGGATCCAGCCTGTCCCAGGCACTGTGCAGAGCCCTCCTACCCTCCAGCAGATCAACACTCACACCCAGTTTGGTGACATCTGCAAAGATGGCCTTGGTTCCATGGGGCCGCTCAGTGTCACAAAGGCCTCTTGGTCACACCAGGCCATGCACTGTCACACTGGTCTCCTTGGATCCATGTGACCATGCAGAGCAAATGGTGTCCTTGTTTCCATTGGGCCCCAAATATGACAATGGTCTCCTTGGTTCCACTGGGCTACACACTGTCACAATGTTCTCGTTGGTGCTGCAGCTTCACAGGAGCCCCTTGGTTCCATGGGCCCCCGCAGTGTCAGAAAGGCCGTGGAGTGTCCCAATGGTCTCCTTGATTTTGCAGTGTCAAAATGGTGAAACCCCTTGGTTACACAAGGCCCTGCAGTGTCACAATGGCCTCTGTAGTTCCATGAGGACCTCGAGTGTCACAGTGCACTCCCCGACTCCATTTGGCCCCAGAGCACCACACTGGACCCCTGGTTCTGTGGACCTGCACAGTGTCACCATGGTCCTCTCAGTTCCATGAGGCCCTGCAGTGTCACAATGGCCCCAGAGCATCCCAATTATCACAGAATGACAGAATCAAATAGGCTGGAAAAGACCTTTGGGATCATCAGGCCCAACCAGTACCCCAATACTGCCTTGTCACACAGACCATGCCACTAAGTGCCACTGGAGAGGGACAGTGACTCTGCCACCTCTCCCCTGGCCAGCCTGTGGGATCTCAGCACCTCAGGACTGATGTGCAGAGAGACCGAGATCACCCTTGGGGGGCTCGGGAGTCCTGGAACATTGCCAGAAGTGTCTGGTGGCTGGACTTTGATCCTGCAAAGGAGACGACACCTGTATGAGGATGGGAGGATTTCACTGGGGTAAATGGTGAAGGGATAAGTTAATTAGAGTGTAAAACACAGGGTTTAGGATTTCTGTACAGGGGGGTTTAGAGAAGTAAGATGGAGGAATTGGGGCGTGTCCTGTCCTCCTTCTTCTTCTTCTTCGCCTCCATCTTCTGTGGTGATGTTGGCACTTTGGGATTGGTTATTACTAGAAGTGCACTGATCAATAAGGGTGACAGGTATTGGGGGAAAAAGGTAAATATAGTATACGTAACTTTGAGTATAAAGATAAGTGACCACCCCGGGGGTTCTTAATGTGCCCATGGCTGACATGCTGTGCAGACCTCTGTTGGGCCGAGAGAAAATCTTTTAGATAAACAACTAATAAATACTGAAAATTGAGAAAAAACCTGAGGCCTCTTCTCGTCCTTTGAAGCGCGCGCTGTCCAAGGCCATCCCTGAGCCTTTCCAGGCCATAAATCAGCCGGGAGAAATCCGGCAAGTGGCGTCCGCTGCGTGGGCTACTCCTCACCAAACCTTTTGGGGGGGGATCAGCCCTGAAGAGCTGAAGAGCAGAAGAGAGCCGAGAGGGCAGCGTCGGTCTTGGACGAATTCCCAGGAGAGCACTGATAACTCCTGAGGAGAGAAGCCAGAAAAAAGAAACAAGAGAAGAAAAAAAAAACAGCCAGGAGAGTCTGCAAAAAACAGCAGTCACTGAGAATTACATCTCTCAGCTTCTGCCGAAGACAGTTCATAGCAGAGCAGCCTGGAAAGGAACCAGGAAAGGCGCCCCTGGATCCATCCCTCGTGACCCGCTGGACGGACATCAAGAGCCTCCGGACCGCTCTGACGACAGATTTGGTGAGAAGGTCAAAAAAAAAGAACATGGGGGGCACACTCTCCCAGGAACAGCTGGGAATTTTGTCCGCCTTACAAGGCGTGGCTGCAGCATACACAGAAGGGATCCCAAAGAAAGAATTAAAACAATTATTGTTGTGGGTAAGGCTAAACTATCCACTCTCGGAAACGCGCCTGCTGTTCGAAGTAGGGTTTTGGCAGGAAATCAACAGGCATTTATATCTCTTAGCAACAAAAAAAGATGAGACAGCGTTAAAGCTGCTCTCGCCGGCAAAGTTGATGCTGGAAGGTATCTCGGTGCAGTCAAAAAGACTGGAGAAGCAACAAGTTGCAGGGCCCTCAGAAGGAGGGGAAGAGCAAAGCTCTGAGAAAAAATTAGCTCTGGCCTTAGGTAGCCAGGGGGAAAAGGCTCTCGAGGAAAGGGAGCAGGAAATACTATCAGATCCTCCGGTCCCAAGACCCAGAAACCCCAGGAAACTCCTAAAGCGCCCTGAAACCCCGGAAATTACAGGGGAATCAGGATCGGAATTAGGATCCGACTCGGACAGGAAATCGGAAGGGGGGGTGCAGGGGGGAGAAAAGGGATCGGGGGGGGTGCTTTCTCGCGGAGGGCATGGCGGCGCGGCGGCAGAGGCAGAGCAGGGCGGCCAGGCTGCGGCGGTGCAGGCGGGGAGCGCGGGTGAAGAGATAATAGGAGACACGGGTTCCGGTGCGGCTTTGGTCAGTGCAACGCCGGGGGCGGCGGCCGCCCCGGCCGGCAGAGTAGCAGAAACGCACGCGGCGGGCGAAACTCACAAAGACCCGGGGGGGGACTCACAAACCAGCGTGGGGGCGTTAGGCACGGGTGGCGAAATGGGGGAAACTGCGCAGCCCCAAAGGGCCACCGTAGTGAGACGCAGGAGGCGCGCGGTTGTGACGTCAGACCCGGTGCGGAGGTCAGCTCGGATCGCGGAGCGGGCCCGAGGGCCGGCGGGAGGCGGGCTGCGCATGCCGGTGGGAGGAGCCAGGGACACAGCGTCAGAAAAGGAGGAGACAGAATCAGGGACAGACCGAGGGGAGGAGAACTCGGAGGTGGAACGAGGGGGAGAGAGTGACATCAGCTCGGGAGAGACAGGGAGCAGCTCGGAAAGCATGCGTGCGTGGAGAATAGAGCGCGAGCAGCGGCGGGCCCAATCCCCTGTGATGTCTCTGGCGACCCTCGGAGTTCCAGTCCCTTCCCTTCAAGGGAGACGCTCGGGTGTTCAAGCTCCATTTTCAGCTGAATTAAAAGCCAGGCAGACTCAGTCTAAAACGAGATCACGAACACGGCAGTCGACCGGACGAGGGGCAGTCGAGTTTGCTCCGTCATCTGAGCTGGGGAGGCCGGTGACAGTGCCACCTAGTGGCAGGAGGACAGACGTGCACGACATGCCGGATCTGTTCGGTGGAGCCACAGCGCCATCTCGTGGCGAGACTGCAACAATGCAGCAATTTTTCCCAACATTATACAAAAAGAAAGGCACTTCAAAGAAGACAGTGATAACACAGCAAAGAGATTATCCGTCGACTTCGGGATTTCATGAAGACGATGAAAGTTCAGATGAAGCACAGCAACAAGGGGAAGATGTCATAAGGATCACAGCATCGGAAGGTGTTCCGGCATGGATGCTGTCAGCAGCAGAAGCAGCAGAAAGCTTCTTGCATTCATTTGATACAGTGAAAAAGAAATATCAACAAGATCCTCGGGTTTCCTTTTCGGATTTAGGAGCGAGGTTGAAATCCTCAAGGCGAAAAATGAGGTACGGTGAATCACCAATGACATCCACAACACCATTATTCATGCAATTCCCAATGGAGTCTGAAGAAGAGGAATTTCTAGAGCCGGTGAAGACGATGGATTGGAAGCGAATCAGAAAAGCATTGGCAAAGGAAAAGCATTTATTTCCGGGGTCAGGAGATCTGACAATGCCGGTGACATATGATGCCCAAGGACAGAATCCAAGGTGGGAAAGGATGGGTCATGAGACACTCAAAGACTTAGGGAAGGCGGCTCAAACTTTTGGGCTGAATTCACAATACTTCAAACAACTATTAAGAGGGATATTCACCACATATGATCTCACGCCATATGATATTCGAAGTATTGTGGCAATGATTCTCACTGACACGCAAAGTCTTGTCTGGGAAAAAAGGTGGAGAAAATATCTTGCTGAATTGCGGAACAGATATCAAGGTGGGCCAAATGCGAACCTCACAGAAGGGCAATTAGCAGGAGATCCTCCAGATGATAATCCAGGGGAACAAGCAGCGCGGCTTCCGCGAAGAGTGTTAAGCGACATCAAGGAAGTAGTGCGAATGGCAATTATGCAAATCACACCAACAGGAGCTCCAGAAGTCCCGTTCTCTTGCATCAGGCAAGGTCCCGCAGAACCATTCATGTCATTTATCGATCGACTCACGCAAGCCGTGGATCGACAAGTGACGATCGAAGAAGCGAAGAGGCCTCTCTTGGAGAGCTTGGCTTTTGGCAATGCCAACCCGGATTGTCAACGGGTCATTAGTGCCATGCCAGGACGGCCATCCTTGGCAGAGATGCTGGAGGTGGGGACACCTCAGCATGTTGCATCGATCGTGAAGAGTGAATTAAGAGAGGAATGGGAAGAACAGTTAAAGGGACACTCAGAAAGGCAATCTGAGGATAAGACACTGGAAAAGATGTTGGAAAAAATACTCCATCAACAGGATGAGAACATCAACAAAGTTCTCGCAACGATGCAGAAAAAGAGCAATTCCCCAGGAGGACAGTGCTACAAGTGTGGGGAGTTTGGACACTTGAAAAGGAATTGTCCACGAGCACATACACCAACGCCAGCGCAAAAAGCGGAAAGGCCAATTTGCGCGCGGTGCAGAAGAGGAAGACACTCTGTAAAGGAATGTTATTCCCAGACAGATGTGGACGGAAATCCGTTACCGCATCTGGGAAACGAGAAGCGCAGTGCACCCGTAACTCGTCAGCACGCTCAGACACAAGTACTGGCGGTGGCTCAAGAGCAGACAGGGCAATCATCAGTGAGCGACAGGCAGATTCCCTCAGCAAAACCCTCAGTCGATTCCACAGTGACCCAGACCTCCTCCCACCAGGGGCACAGTGTGCATTGGCAGCTTCAAAACTAGTATGCTTTCTAGATGAAAGTCATGCGGAGATACCAATGGGTATCCGCGGAGATTCATACAAAAAACAAGATTTCTTGATAGTTGGGCAAGATAAATGCAGTATTCTTGGACTCATTGTTTATTCGACAGTTGTCTCAGCGGACAAAAATACAGAGTTGACAGTGTTGGCAAGAGCACTTCGTCCACCATTGACTGTACCGGAAAATACTGTGGTTGCGAGAGCTTTCGCATTGCCACCACACGCGGTTGGAGAGGTCATGTCAATCTTCGACGAAGAAGGTTTCCCTATGAAGGAACATGTTGAAGTACATACAACATGGGTGAAGCACGTAGGTCGAGATCGACCCACACTCACGTGCCAATTGACATGTGGGGACAGGACAATAGCGATCAGAGGTATGCTCGACACAGGGGCGAATGTAACGGTGATATCGTACTTCTTTTGGCCACGCAGTTGGAGCTTGGTTGCGCCATTGGGTTCTCTCTCAGGCATAGGGGGAGCTTCTCTGTGTCTGCAAAGTGAGAATTCTGTCGTTGTCACGGGACCAGGAGACAAGACGGCGATCATTCGTCCTTTTGTCGTCCAAAAGCCGAACACAGTCTGGGGTCGGGATCTTTTGGCACAGTGGGGCACGACGATCGAAATGGATTTTTAATAGGGGTCACTGCGGCACTCGCCACATTGAAGCTGACATGGAAAACAGATGATCCAGTTTGGGTGGATCAGTGGCCCCTTGAGCGGAAAAAGTTGAGTGCTTTGAAAGACCTGGTCCAAGAACAATTGCAGAAGGGACACATCAAGCCAACAGACAGCCCTTGGAATTCTCCAGTGTTTGTCATCAAGAAAAAGCTATCGGGCAAATGGAGGTTGTTACATGATCTCAGGAAGATCAACGAAGTCATAGAAGACATGGGACCGCTTCAGTTGGGACTTCCATCTGTCTCAATGATTCCCAGAGAATGGCTGCTTGTGGTCATTGACCTCAAGGATTGTTTTTTCAGCATTCCACTCCATCCAGATGATGCTCCGAGATTTGCCTTTTCAGTTCCGAGTATCAACAAGGAAACGCCTCTGCAGCGGTACCATTGGGTCGTTCTTCCACAAGGTCTGAAAAATTCTCTGACGATTATTGGAAAAAGGCTCCCAATATTACCAGTTAGATTGTGCCTGGGCCAGTCTGACCCTCGCTGCTGGGCCAAAGGCAGCAACTGCGGTGTATCACCCCAGAGATACCTTGGCTTGCTGGTGGTTGCAGCTGGGCACTGAACAAGTCCAGGCTTGTTAGGAACCCCGTTTACCTCAGGAGGAATGGCTTCAGGCAATGGTGAGGAGAAAAAGGAGAGGATTCTGCTGGAGGGTTTAATGTCCAGAGGTTTATTCCATGGTTACAGAGGTCCGAACGTGAGCAACTGCTCCAACAGAACAACCGGCCGCATGGTCTGATTCACCTTTTAAGCTCAGGGACAGGGGAAGGGGAGGTACAGGTGAGCCACCAACCAGGTGAGAAGGGCAGGGTCTCAGAGGAAGATGTCACCCAGATAGGCCAATGACCCCTGGGCCTGAGGGGCATCCTTTGAACTTGACCAACCACACGACGCCTTGCTGGAATGTTAAGCCTGATTGAGAGGACTCACTCAGCATGGGGGCAAGGGGGAAGGGAGAGACGTAAAGGCGCACCTGGGGGAATGACCTGGAAGGCCAAAATGGGACATTACAGCACACCACAACAATTGGGGACATTGGGGACATTGGAGACATTGAGGACATTGGGGACATTGAGGACATTGAGGACATTGGAATGGTGGCACCTGGATTTGGGGACATCGAGATCTGGGACATAGAGGACATTGAGGACATTGAGGGACATCAAGGACATGGAGAACATTGGGGGACATTGGAGGAACTGGGGACATTGAGGACATTGGGGACATTGAGGGACATTGAGAACATTGGGGTTTGAGGACATTGGGGACACTGAGGGGCATTGGGGACATTGAAGACATTGAGGACCTCAGGGGGACTGGGGACATTGAGGACACTGAGGGACATTGGGGGACGTTGGGGACATTGAGAACATTGGGGTTGGAGAACATTGGGGGACATTGGGGACATTGAGGACATTGGGGACATTGGAATGGTGGCACCTGGATTTGGGGACATCGAGATCTGGGACCCTGAGGACATTGAGGGACATCAGGGACATGGAGAACATTGGGGGACATTGGAGGAACTGGGGACATTGGGGACATTGGGATATGGGACACTGGAATGGTGGCACTGGGCTTTGGGGACACTGAGGGACACTGAGGGACACTGAGGGACAGGGACTCGCCTGCTCCCAAATGTCCCTGAGGTCCCCAAGGGGCTCGGCCAGCACCTCCTGGCCACCCACGGTCACTGTCACCTGTGGAGACATTGGGGACATTGGGGACATTGAGGGACATTGGGGACATTGGGGACATTGAGGACCCTGGGGACAGTGAAAACACTGAGGGACACTGGGGACATTGGGTACATCGGGATATGGGACACTGGAATGGTGGCATTTGGATTTGGGGACATCGAGACCTGGGACCCTGAGGACATTGAGGGACACCAAGGACATGGACAACATTGGGGACACTGAGGGACATTGGGGACACTGGGGACATTGGGGACATTGAAAACATTGAGGGACATCGAGGACATTGAGGACATGGGGACATGGGGACATAGGGACAGGAGACCCAGCCACTGTCAACTGCCAGGGACACTTAAGGATATGGGGACAACAAAGAACAATGGGGACAGCAACAAGACAAAGCCACCACAGCCCACCCCGGGGGACAGAGCCACCTCCTGTCCCCTGTCCCCAAACCCCCCCAATGTCACCAATGTCCCCAATCCCTCCAATGTCCCCAACGCCCAAATGTCCCCCTGTCCCTGCTGTCCCCAATGTCCCCCAATGTCCCTGATGTTCCCAGTCCCTCCAATGTCCCCATTGTTTCCAATCCCCTACTGTCCCCAAATGTCCCCAATGTCCCCAAACCCCCTTAATGTCCCCAATGTCCTTGATAGCCTCAAATGTCCCCATTGTCCCTGATGTCCCCAATGTCCCCTCACTGTCCCCAATCCCCCCAGTGTCCCCCATGTCTCCATTGTCCCCAACCCCGAAATGTCCCCCTCACCCTAACGTCCTCATCCCCCCAATGTCCCCAAATCCCCTCAATGTCCCCAATGTCCCCAGTTTCCCAAGCGCCCCCAATGTCCCCAATCCCCCCACTGTCCCCAATGTCCCCTAATGTCCCCAACCTCCTCGACGTCCCCAATCCCCCCAATGTCCCCAATGTCCCTTAATGTCCCCAACCTCCTCAATATCCCCAATCCCCCCAATGTCCCCAGTGTCCCCAATCCCCCTGCTTTCTCCCTGTTCCCAATGTCCCCTAATGTTCCCAACCTCCTTGATGTCCCCAATCCCCCCAATCCCCCCAATGTCCCCAATGTCCCCAACACCCCCCTGTCCCCAACACCCCCAGTGTCCCCTCACCATGGCACAGGGTCCCCAATGTCCCCAAACCCCCCAATGTCCCCAATGTCCCCACTGTCCCCACTGTCCCCAGTGTCCCCTCACTGTGTCCACTGTCCCCAGCGCTGGCGCTGCTCTTTGCCGAGGAGCCGGCCCTGCTGCTCGAGGTCCCCACTGTCCCCAATGTCCCCAAACCCCCCAATGTCCCCACTGTCCCCATTCCCCCCAGTCCCCGCAACGTCCCCTCACTGTCCCCAACCCCCCCACTGTACCCAAATCCCCGCTATGTCCCCCAATGTACCCAATGTCCCCAATCCCCCCGCTGTCCCCAATGTCCCCAGTGTCCCCTCACCATGGCGCGGGGGCCGTAGGGGCCGCTGTGGCCGATGGGGACACAGGTGACACCGGCGTCCTGGTAGCGGCGGCACACGGGGACGGCGGCCGCGGCCGGGACCTTGAGCAGCAGGGCCGGCTCCTCGGCAAAGAGCAGCGCCAGCGCTGGGGACAGTCAGGGGACATTGGGGACACTGGGGGGACACTGGGGGGGTTCGGGGGGTTGGGGACATTGTGGGGTTTGGGGACATTGGGGACGTTGGGGACAGTGGGGACCTCGAGCAGCAGGGCCGGCTCCTCGGCAAAGAGCAGCGTCAGCGCTGGGGACAGTCAGGGGACATTGGGGACATTGGGGACAGTGGGGACATTGGGGGGTTTGGGGACATTGGGGACAGTGGGGACATTGGGGATATTGGGGACAGTGGGGACATTGGGGACAGTGAGGGGACACTGGGGACACTGGGGACAGTGAGCAGGCATTGGGGACATTGGGGATGCATTGAGGGGACACTGGGGATGCGCTGGGGACATTGGGGACACACAAGGGACATATTGAGGGTACATTGGGGACAATGGGACACATTGGGGACACACAGGGGACACACTGGGGACATTGGGGACACACAAGGGACACATTGAGGGGACATTGGGGACACTGAGGGGATATTGGGGACATTGGGCACACACTGGGGACACACTGAGGGGACAATTGGGGGGACATTGGGGACACATTGAGGACACTGAGGACATTGAGGGCATTGGGGGACATTGGGGAGACATTGAGGTGACACTGGGGACACATTGAGGTGACACTGGGGACACGGGGGTCACACATGGGACACATTGGGGACACTTTGAGGGGACACTGGGTACACTGAGGGGACATTGGGGACATTGGGGGGATTGAGGACATTGGGGACAGTGGGGACACATTGAGGGAACACATTGGGGACACATTGGGGACACTTTGAGGGGACATTGGGGACACACTGGGGACACACGGGGACACACAGGGGATATTGGGGACACACTGGGCACATTGAGGGGACACATTGGGGACATTGGGGACACGTTGGGGCCACATTGAGGGGACATTTGGGGACACACTGGGCACACTGAGGGCACACACAGGGGACACACAGGGGACATTGGGGACACACTGGGGACACACAGGGGACATTGGGGACACACTGGGGACATTGGGGACACACAAGGGACACACAGGGGACATTGGGGACACACGGGACACATTGAGGAGACAATTGGGGGGACATTGGGGACACATTGAGAGGACATGAGGGACACGCTGGGGACACACTGGGGACACATTGGGACACATTTGGGACATTTTGGGGACAGTGGGGACATTGGGGGACATTGGGGACACAGAGGGGACATTGGGGGACATTGGGGGGATTGGGGACATTGGGGACATTGGGGACACACTGGGGACACATTGGGGACACAGGGGACAGAGGGGACATTGGGGACACGGCGGACACTGGGGACATTGGGGTCACACAAGGGACACACTGGGGACACTGGGGGCATTAGGGACACTGGGGACACATTGGGGACACGCAGGGGGGGACAGCGCTGTCACTGACATGTGACGCCGGCGGGCGGCGTGGGCGCGGTGACGGTGACGCCGCAGTTGCCCGCGAAGGCCATCTCCAGCACGCAGCCCAGCAGGCCACCATCGCTGACGTCATGGCCCGCCGTCACCACGCGCTCTGGGGACACACACACGGGGCACCGAATGTCACCAAGGGTCACCAAGTGTCACCAAGGGGCACCTCGGGGTCTTGAAAAGTCACCCATGGTCAGCAAATGTCACCCATGGTCAGCAAGTGTCACCTCAGGGTCATCAAATGTCACCCAAGGTCATGAAATGTCACATCGGGGTCACCAAATGTCACCAAAGGGCACCTCGGGGTCTTGAAATGTCACCTCAGGGTCACCAAATGTCACCTCAGGGTCATCAAATGTCACATTGGGGTCACCAAATGTCACCAAGGGGCACCTCGGGGTCTTGAAATGTCACCTCAGGGCCATCAAATGTCACCTCAGGGTCACCAAATGTCACCCAAGGTCATGGAATGTCACCTCGGGGTCACCAAATGTCACTCAGGGCCACTAAACATCACGTCGGGGTCACCAAGTGCCACCCAAGGTCAGCAAATGTCACCCAAGGTCATGAAATGTCACATTGGGGTCACCAAATGTCACCAAGGGGCACCTCGGGGTCTTGAAATGTCACCTCATTTTTATTTCTAGTTTATTTTTGTTCATTTCTACTTCTAATTCTATTTCCATTTTATCTTTATCTTTTTCATTTTTATTTTTTCTTTAATTTGAATTTCAATTTCAATTTTAATCTCTTAATTTTTATTTTTACATAAACTTTAAAATTTTCATTAATTTTCAAATTTTTTTTGGCTTATTAATATTTCTATTTAATTTTGACCATGGATTTTTATATAAACTTTAAATTTTCTATTTATTTTCAATTTTATTTTGGCTTATTCATATTTCTATTTAATTTTGATCTTTGATTTTTATATAAACTTTAAATTTTTTTATTTATTTTCAATTTTATTTTGGCTTATTCATATTTCTATTTAATGTCGATCTTTGTAATTTTAACTTTTTTCCTTCGATTTTCATTTCCATTTCGATTTCTGAAATTTTTACTTTTACTTAAACGGTCATTTAAATTTTTTATTTTCATTTGTGTTTATTTTTTAATTTAAATTTTATTTAATTTATTTTGATTTTATTTTGATCTCACCCCCACCTGCCTCTCTCGGCTCCCATCCTCCTTGGCTCTGATCCCCCGGAACGTTCTGGAAGCCCCGGGAACCCCCCCGGCCTTTATCCGGCCCTGGGGGGGCAAATTCCAATTTTGTATGGAACTCCTCCCCAATTTATGACCTTTTATGGAATTTATGACCTTATATGGCATTTATTTCCTTATCTGGCATTTTTAATATTTTTCAATATAAAATTTAATGTATGAATTTAATTTTACATTATTTATTGTTTCATTAAATTTATTATCTAAATATTTTCAATATGTTTAATTGCATTAAACTCATTGAAGGTCATAAAGCCCTTAATATATCTATTACTATTATTATTATTATTATTATTATTATTATTATTATTATTATTATTATTATTACTATTACTATTACTATTATTATTATTTTCTTATATTAAAATAATTATTAGTTAATTTTTTAATATTATCCAATATAAAATTTAATATATATAAATTTATTTTACATTATTTAGTGTTTCATTAAATTTAATATATAAATATTTTCAATATGTTTAATTATATACATTATATACTTTCTTTTATTTTAATGTTCATTATTTCATTTTTTATATTATCCAATATAAAATTTAATATATATAAACTTAATTTTACATTATTTGGTGTTTCAATTAATTTAATAACTAAATATTTTCAATATGTTTAATTGCATTAAACCCATATAAGGTCATAGAGCCATTAATATATCTATTATTGTTATTATTTTCTTTTATTTTAATATTTATTATTCATAATTTTTTATAATATCTAATATAAAATTTAATATATAATTTTAATTTTACATTATTTGCTGTTTCATTTAATTTAATATCTAAATATTTTCAATATATTTAATTATTTTTATTATATACTTTCTTTTATTTTAATGTTTATTATTTCATTTTTTATATTATCCAATAAAAAATTTATTATATATAAATGTATTTTACATTATTTAGTGTTTCATTTAATATCTAAATATTTTCAATATGTTTAATTATATATATTATATTTTTTCTTTTATCTTAATATTTATTATTTCATTTTTTATATTATAAAATATAAAATTAAATATATAAATTTAATTTTGCATTATTTAGTGTTTCATTTCATTTAATATCTAAATATTTTCAATACGTTTAATTATAGATATTATATTTTTTCTTTCAATTTAATGTTTATTATTTAAATTTTTATATTATTCAATATAAAATTTAATAGACAAATTTATATTTACATTTTATAGTGTTTCATTACATTTAATATCTAAATATTTTCAATATGCTTAATTGCATTAAACCCATATAAGGTCATAAAGCCCTTAATATATCTATTATTATTATTATTTTCTTTTATTTTAATATTTATTACTCAATTTTTATATTACCCAATATAAAATTTAATATATAAATTTAATTTTACATTATTTAGTGTTTCATTAAATTTAATATCTAAAGATTTTTAATATATATTTAATTATATACATTTTTTCTTTTATTTTAATATTTATTATTTCATTTTTTATATTATTCAATATAAAATTTGTTATATAAATTTAATTTTACATTATTTAGTGTTTCATTCAATTTAATATCTAAAGATTTTCAATATATTTAATTATATATATTTTTTCTTTTATTTTATTGTTTATTATTTAATTTTTTATATTATACAATATAAAATTTAATATATATAAATTGATTTTACACTTTTTAGTGTTTCATTAAATTTAACATAAAAATATTTTCAATATATTTAATTATATATACTATCTATTTCCTTTAATTTTAATATTGAATATTTAATTTTAATATTGATTATTTAATTTTTTCTTGTATCCAATATAAAATGTAATATATGAATTTATTTTACATTATTTCATTACATTTAATACTGAAATATTTTCAATATGTTTAATATTTTCACCTTTTTTGTGTCATTTTTAACACTAAAAAGTGTAAACTTAAATTTATATATTAAATTTTATATCGGATAATATAAAAAAATTAAATAATAATTATTAAAATAAAAGAAAATAGATAATATATATGATTAAATATATTGAAAATATTTTTATATTAAATTAATGAAACTCTAAATAGTGTAAAATTAAATTTATATATTAAATTTTATATTGGATAATATAAAAAATTAAATAATAAATATTAAAATAAAAGAAAATATATAATATATATAATTAAATATATTGAAAATATTTTTATAATAAATTTAATGAAACACTAAAAAGTGTAAAATTGAATTTATATATTAAATTTTATATTGAATAATATAAAAATGAAATAATAAATACTAAAATAAAAGAAAATAGATTATATAAATGAATATATTGAAAATATTTTTATATTAAATTAAACGAATCACTAAATAATGTAAAATTGAATTTATATATTCAATTTTATATTGGATAATATAAAAAAAATAAATAAGAAATATTTTTGGGGTTCCAGGTGTTTCTGGGTCTCAGGTTGGATTTTATTGGTTCCAGGCTGGATTTTGGGGGTTCCAGGCTGGATTTTGGGGTTCCCGGGGTTCGATTTTGGGGTTCCCAAATTTCCGGGTTTCAGGTTCGATTTTGGGGGTTCTAGGTGTGATTTTGGGGGTTCCTGGGATGGATTTTGGGGTTCCAGGTGTTTCCACATCTCAGGTTGGATTTTATTGGTTCCAGGTTGGATCTTCAGGGTTTTGGGTTGAATTTTGGGGGTTCCTGGGGTTCGATTTTGGGGTTCCCAAATTTCAGGGTTTCAGGTTCGATTTTGAGGTTTCCAGGTTGGATTTTTGGGGTTCCTGGGACGGATTTCAGGATTCCGGGTGTTTCCACATCTCAGGTTGGATTTCATTGGTTCCAGGTTGGATTTTGGGGGTATCTGGGATGGATTTGGGGGTTTCTGGGTGGGATTTTCGTGTTTCTGGGCAAGTTTTTGTGGTTCCCATGTTGGATTTTCAGGGTTCCTCAGCTCCGTTCCCCATGCCCAGCACCCTGAGGGTGCAGTCAAGCGCGGGGGCGCTGTGGGTCGGGCACCCCATGGACATGACGGCCCCATGGGGCCCCAGGAACCGGGGCAGGGCCTGCAGGGCTGGGGGGCTCCTGGGGCGGATTTGGGGGTTCAGGGATGGATTCTGGGGTTCCCGGGATTGCATTGGTTCCAGGCTGGGTTTGGTGGGTTGGATTTTGGGGGTTCCAGGTTGGATTTTGGGGGTTCCTGCTCGGATTTTGGGGGTTCCTGGGATGGATTTCAGAGTTCCAGGTGTCTCCACATCTCAGGTTGGATTTCATTGGTTCCAGGTTGGATTTTGGGGTTTCTGGGATGGATTTTGGGGTTTCTGGGATGGATTTCAGGGCTCCAGGGTGAAATTTTGGGGTTTCCACGTTGGATTTTCAGGGTTCCTCGGCTCCGTCCCCCATGCCCACCACCTTGAGGGCGCAGTCGAGCGCGGGGGCGCTGTGGGTCAGGCACCCCATGGACACCACGTCCACGTGAGGCCCCAGGAAGCTGCCCAGGCTCTCCAGACCGATGCCCCCGCTGGCCTCCACCAGCACCCGCGGGTGCGCGGCCTTGACGCGCGCGGCCGCCGCGTGCAGCGCCTGCAAAACGAGGAGAACGTCAAAAAACCCAAATTTGGGGCTTTGCAACCCAAAACCTGCCCAGTTTCGGTCTCATTTTTTGGGTTTATCCCAATTTTTTTTTTGTTTATTTCCCTATTTTTTGGGGGTTTTTTTCCCATTTTTTGGGGGCTTATCCCCATTTCAAAAGGTCCACAGCCCCATTTTTGGGGTTTTTCTTCCTATTTTTTGGGGTTTCCCCACATTTTTGGGGGCTTTATCTCAATTTTTTGGGGGTTTTTTCCCCCCGTTTTTTAGGGTTCATTCCTTTTTGTTTGTTTGTTTGTTTTTCCCATTTTTGGGGTTTCATCCCAATTTTTGGAGTTTATCCCAAATATTTGCACCATGTCCTCATTTTTTGGGTTTTTTTCCTTTTTTTTTTGTTTTTATTCCCATGTTTTTTTTTTTTTTCCCACTTTTTGGTTTGGGTTTTTCCATTTTTCTGGCATTTCCCCCCATTTTTTGTGGTTTTTTCCCCATTTCTTTGGGAATAATCCCATTTTTTGGACTTTATCCCTATTTTTGGTGTTTATCCCCATTTTGGGGGCTTTTATCCCCATTTTTTGGAGTTTTATCCTCATTTTGTGGGGGTTTTATCCCAATTTTTTGGCATTTATTCCAATTTTTTGGGTTTTTTCTCAATTTTTTGGACTTTACCCCAGTTTTTTGGCTTTTTTCCCCATTTTAGGCGGGTTCATCCCCCCTTTTTGGGTTTTTTCCTCATTTTTTGGGGGTTTTCTGCTTTTTTTTTTTTCTGTTGATTCCCCATTTTTGGGGTTTATCCCAAATTTTTTGAATTTCCCCCCCCTTTTTTTTTTGTTTGGGATTTATCCAAATATTTTTTGATTTTTTTCCCATTTTTATGGGTTTCTCCCCATTTTTGGAGTTTATCCGTGTGCAGATCCCGGTAAAAGGGGACAATGTCAGTGAACCCCAAAATTTGGGGTTGGGCGGGATTTGAACCCCAAATTGGGGTGTCCCTGATCAAATTTGGGCTTTCCCTATAAAAATCCCCACAAATCTGGGGATTGTTCCACCCAAAATTGGGGTGTCCCTGCTCAAATTTGGGTTTTCCCCAAAAAATTCCCCACAAATCCGGGGAATTGAACCCAAAATTGGGGTGTCCCTGCTCAAATTTGGGTTTTTCCCATAAAAATCTCCACAAATCCGGGGATTTGAACCCAAAATTGGGGTGTCCCTGCTCAAATATGGGGTTTTTTCCATAAAAATCCCCACAAATTTGGGGATTGTTCCACCCAAAATTGGGGTGTCCACCCCCAAATCCCCCTTAAACCACAAACACCAAAAAAATTGGGATTTTTCACCCAAAAATTTGGGGTCTCTCCCACCCAGAAAAATCCCAAATTTGGGGGTTTCCAACCCAAAATTTGCCCAGTTTGGGTCCCCAGAAAAAATGATCAATTTTGGGATTGTTCCGCTTAAAATTGGGCGTTCAAAATTGGGGTGTCCACCCCCAAATCCCCACTAAACCAGAAACCCCCAAAATTGGGATTTTCCACCCAAAATTTGGGGTCTAAGCTACCGAGAAAAACCCCCAAAATTTGGGGTTTCCAACCTAAAATCTGCCCAATTTGGGTCCCTATAAAAACCCATTTAAAATGGGATTATTTAACCCAAAATTGGGGTGTCCACCCCCAAATCCCCCTTAAACCAGAAACCCCCAAAATTTGGGATTTTTCCACCCAAAATTTGGGGTTGGACCCACCGAGAAAAACCCCAAAATTTGGGGTTTCCAACCCAAAATTTGCCCAATTTGGGCCCCTAAAAAAAAAATTATCAATTCTGGGTTTGTTTGACCCAAAATTGGGATGTCCACCCCTAAATCCTCCTCCATTAAACCTCATCCATTAAACCAGAAATCCCAAAAATTTGGGATTTCCAACCCAAAATTTGCCCAGTTTGGGTCCTGAAGAAAATTTATCAATTTTGGGGTTGTTCTGCTTAAAATTGGGCGTTCAAAATCGGGGTGTCCACCCCCAAATTCTACAAATCGCCCTTAAACCAGAAATCCCAAAAATTTGGCATTTTCCACCCAAAATTAGGGGCCCGACCCACCCAGAAAACCCCAAAATTTGGCACTTTCAACCTAAAATCTGCCCTAAAATTTGGGTCCCTAAAAAATTTATCAATTCTGGGATTATTTGACCCCCCAAAAAACCCGATTTTTTGCAGTTATCTCCCCCAAATTTTCACCTTTTTTCCCCAAATTTTCGCCGTTTTCCCCCAGATTTTCACCGTTTTTCCCCAAATTTTCGCCATTTTTCTCCCCAAATGTTCGATTTTCGGGGTCCCCCGATATTTTGGGGCTCCCCCATGGGCTCAGAGCTCAAATCTCCACCATCCCCACCCCAATTTTGGCCCATTATTGGGGTTTTCTCCCCCAAATTTTCACCATCTTTCCCCAAATTTTCACCTTTTTTCCCAAAATTTTCACCTTTTTCCCCCAAATTTTCACCTTTTCCCCCCAAAATTTCGATTTTCGGGGTTCCCCAAATTTCGGGGCTCCCCCGTGGGCTCAGAGCTCAAATCTCCACCATCACCACCCCGATTTTTGGCCATTTTTTTGAGTTTCTCCCTCAAATTTTCACCGTTTTTCCCCAAATTTTCCCCTTTTCCCCCCAAAATTTCGATTTTCGCGGTTCCCTGATGTTTTGGGGCTCACCTCTGGGCTCAGGTTGTCGAGCAGGACGACGTCGGCCCCGGCCTCGGCCGCCTCCAGCGCCTGCTCGGCGCTCGCGCACTCCACGCCCAATTTCCGCGTGAAGCCCCCGGCCCGGCGTGCCCCCTCAATCAGCTGCAAAGACCCCAAAATAACCCCCAAAAATTAGGGATTTGCCCCCCAAAATTTGGGTTTTTCTATTCAAAATTAATCCTCAAAAATTGGGGATTTCTACTCGAAATTAATCCCCAAAAAATTGGAAATTAATCCCCAAAAATTGGGTTTTTCTATTCAAAATTAATGCCCAAAAATTGGGGATTTCTACTCAAAATTTATCCCCAAAAATTTGGAAATTAATCCCCAAAACTTGGGATTTCTACTCAGAATTTATCCCCAAAAATTTGGAAATTAATTCCCAAAACTTGGGATTTTTTTTCCCCAAAGGAATCCCCAAAAATTTGGAAAATAATGCCCAAAAATTGGGAATTTCCCACCCAAAAACTAGGAATTCCTACTCCAAATTAGTCCCCAAAAAATTGGGAATTTCCCCCCAAACTCATCCCAAAAATTCAGAAATTAATCCCCAAAAATTGAGAATTTGACACCCAAATTAATACCCCAATATTGGGGATTTCTACTCAAAATTAATCCCCCAAAAATTGGGAATTTCTACGCAAAATTAATCCCCAAAAATTCAGAAATGAATCCCCAAAAATTGGCAATTTCTGCCCCAAATTAATCCCAAAAATTTAGAATTTGTCCCCAAAATTCATCTGCAAAATTGGGGACTTCCCTCTGAAATTAATCCCCAAAAAATTCAGAAATTAATCCCCAAAAATTGGGAATTTCTACTCAAAATTCATCCCCAAAAATTTGGAAATTAATCCCCAAATTAATGGCCAAAAAATTGGGAATTTCCCTCTAAAATTCACCCCCAAAATTGGGAATTTCTGCTCAAAATTTATGCCCAAAAATTGGGATTTTTTTCCCCAAATTAATCCCCAAAAATTCGGAATTTTCAGCCCAAAAATTGGGAATTTCCCCCCCAAACTCATCCCCAAAAATTCGGAAATTAATCCCCAAAAATTGAGAATTTGACTCCCAAATTAATATCCCGAAATTGGGGATTTCTACTCAAAATTAATCCCCCAAAAATTGGGAATTTCTACTCAAAATTAATCAACAAAAATTCAGAAATTAATCCCCAAAATTGGCAATGTCTGCCCCAAATTAATCCCCAAAAATTGGGAATTTCTACTCGAAATTAATCCCCCAAAATTGAGAATTTCCCTGTAAATTAATCCCCCAAAATTGGGAATTTCTACTCAAAAATAATCCCCCCAAAATGGGAATTTTCCCCTCAAATTAATCTCAAAAAAATTGGGAATTTTCCCAAAATTAACCCCCAAAATTTCAGAAATTATTCCCCAAAAATCGGGAATTTCTACTCAAAATTTCCCCCCCCCCCAAAAAAAAATTGGGAATTTCTATTTAAAATTATTCCCCAAAAATTGGGAATTTTCACCCCAAAAATTGGGAATTTTCACCCCAAAATTAACCCCAAAAATTGGGAATTTTCACCCCGAAAATTGGGATTTTTCCCACCAAAATTATCCCAAAAATTGGGAATTTCTACTCAAAAATTGGCAATTTTCCAGCAAAATTATTCCCCAAAAATTCAGAAATTATTCCCCCAAAATTGAAAATTTCTACGCAAAATTAATCCCCAAAAATTGGGACTTTCCCCCCAAATTAACCCCCAAAAATTGGGAATTCCTACTCAAAATTCATCCCCAAAAATCTGGAAAGTAATCCCCAAAAATTGGGGATTTTCACCAAAATTCATCCCCAAAAATAGGGAATTTCTACCCCCAAAATTGGGAATTTTCACCACAATTCATCCGCAAAAATTGGGAATTTTCCCCCCAAATTTGGGGTCTCGCTCCAACCAAAACCCCCCAAATTTCGGGGTCCCCCCACCCCATTTCCCCCCAAAATTTTCCCCAAATTTCGGGGTCTCCCCACCCCATTTTCCCCCCAAATTTCGGGGTCTCCCCCCAAATTTCCTCCTCATTTCACCTCCAATTTCGGGGTCCCACCGTGCCCAAACCGCCCCAAAATCGGGGTCCCCCCACACCCAAAAATCCCCCAAATTTTGGGGTGCTCCCCTTTGCCAGCGCTCCGGGATTGTCCGGACCCCTCCCAAATTTGCCCCCCAAATTTCCCCCATTTTACCCCAAATTCGGGGTACCCACAACCGGAACCCCCCAAATTTTGCCCCCCAAATTTTGGCTTTCCCCACCCCGTTTTCCACCCAATTTTTTTTCTCATTTCTCCCCCATTTCCACCCAAATTTCCCCCATTTTCCCCCAAAATTTTCCCCCATTTCTCCCCCATTTCCCCCCCCCAAATTTGGGGGTCCCCACAACCAGAACCCCCCAAATTTTGCCCCCAAATTCCGGATTCCCCCCGTTCATTCCTCCCCCATTTCCACCCCATTTTACCCCAAATTTTTCCCCAATTTTTCCCCCATTTTCCACCCAAATTTTGCCCCATTTCCCCCAAAATTTCGGGGTCTCCCACAACCAAAACTGCCCCGAATCCCCCCAAAATTTGGGGTCCTTACCCGTTTAACCCCTTCCTGCCCGCCGCTCAGCTCCACCACCGGCCTGTGATTGTCCCGATTCCCCCTCCCCATTTCCACCCAAATTTCCCCTCATTTTACCCCAAAATTTTCCCCATTTCCCCCCCAGATTTGGGGGTCCCCACAACCAGAACCCCCCACATTTTTCCCCCAAATTCGGCGTCTCCCCACCCCATTTCTCCCCCATTTCTCCCCAGTTTTCCGCCCAAATTTCTCCCCCATTTTCCACCCAATTTTCCCCCCAATTTCGGGGGTCCCCCGACCCAAATGCCCCCTAAATCCGGGGGGTCCCCACAACCAGAACCCCCCAAATTTTGCCCACAAATTCCGGATTCCCCCCATTCATTTCTGCCCTATTTCCACCCCATTTCTCCCCAATTTTCCACCCATTTTTTTCCCCAATTTCGGGGCTCCCCCACCCCAAAACCCCCCAAAATTTGGGGTCCTTACCCGTTTAACCCCTTCCTGCCCGCCTCCGCTCATCTCGGCCACGGCCCTGTGCTTGTCCTTGAGCAGCCCGGACCCCCCATTTCCCCCCCAAATTTCCCCTCACTTTACCCCAAATTTTTCCCCAATTTCGGGGGTCTCTCACCCCCAAATTTCGGGCTCCTTACCCGTTTAACCCCTTCATGCCCGCCGCCCATCTCGGCCACGGCCCTGTGGTTGTCCTTGACGAGGCCGAAGGCCCCCAGCCCCTGGCGGTGCCCCTGCATGCCCCCCACGCCCAGCGCGTACTTCTCGGCCGCCCTGAAGCCGGGCGTGCCCTTGCGCGTCCCCGCCACGACCCCTCCCCAGTTTCGGCTCTCGGCGACGCCCCGGGCCCGGGCGGCCATGGAGGCCACGCCGCTGCAGCGGCCCAGGACGTTGAGGGCCGTGCGCTCGGCCAGGAGCAGCCCGGAAACGGGGCCGCGAACCTCGGCCAGCAGCGCCCGGCCCGGGCCCAGCCGGGAACCTTCGGGAACCTTCCAGAGCACGGAGCAGCCCGACAGCGCGAACACCGCCTCGGCGAACGGGCAGCCGGCCAGCACCCCGAAAAACGGGGCGGGGTCGGGGTTCAATGCGGGGGTTTTGGGGTTAAATCCGGCGGTTTCGGGGTTAAATGCGGGGGTTTCGGGGTTTTTGACGAGGATGTGGGCGCGGATCTCGGCGTTCCCCAGCGGCGCCACGGTGGGGTCGGGCCAGGGCGCGTCCTCGTCCAGCCAGGAGCGCGCCAGGGCCCGCAGGCGGTGCGGGGGAGGGGGGGGCGGCCAGGGGGTCCCCGAAGTGTTCGGGGGTCCCGCGGGGTTCGGGGGCGCAGAGCCGGACATGGTGCGGAGAGACCTGGGGAGAGAGAAAGGGAATTAGGGGGAGGATATTGGGGTCCTTGGGAGGCATTTTGGGGGTCTTGGGGGGTCTCTGTGAGGATTTTGGGGGTCCCAGGAGGGTCCTTGAGGGGGTTTTGGGGTCCCCATTGGGATCTATGGGGAGATTTTTGGGTCTGGGGGCGATTTTGGGGGTCCCAGGAAGGTCCCGGAGGGGGTTTGGGGGTCTTAGGGGGGTCCGGGAGGGGATTTGGGGGTGTGGGGAGGGGGCTTGGGGGATTTTGGGGTCCCAGGGGCGTCTTTGGGGGTCCTTGAGGGGGTTTTGGGGTCCCAGGGGGGTCCTTGAGGGGGTTTTGCGGTCCCCATTGGGATCTCTGGGGAGATTTTGGGGTCTGGGGGGATTTTGGGGGTCCCAGGAGGGTCTTTGGGGGGATTTTGGGGTGTGGGGAGGGGGTTTTGGGGAGATTTGGGGGGTCCTTGGGGGGATTTTGGGGTCCCAGGAGGGGATTTGGGGCGATGGGGAGGGGGCTTGGAGGGGTTAATGGGGTCCCAGGGGAGATTTTGGGGTCCCCATTGGGATCTATGGGAAGATTTTTGGGTCTGGGGGGGATTTTGGGGATCCCAGGAGGGTCCTTGGGGGGATTTCGGGGTCCCCCTTGGTGTTTTTGGGGAGGTTTTGGGTCTGGGGGGGATTCTGGGGCTCCCTGGGGGGATTTGGGGGCACTCAAGAGGAAATTTGGGGTCGGGTTTGGGGGATTTGGGCAAATTCGGAGCTGATTTTTGCCCCTTTTTTCCCATTTTAGAGATTTTTAGATCATTTTGTGTCAATTTTTGCCAATTCTGCGCCGATTTTTCCCCCTTTTTTCCGGTTTTGGGCCGATTTCTGATGATTTTGGGTTATTTTAGCTGATTTTATGCCAATTTTGCGCCCATTTTCCCCCTTTTTTTCCATTTTAGGGATTTTTAGACAATCTAGTGCCGATTTTTGCTCTTTTTTTTCATTTTAGGGATTTTTAGATGATTTTGAACCAATTTTGTGCCGAGTTTTCCCCTTTTTTTACCATTTTGGGCCAATTTCTGCTGATTTGGTGTAATTTCAGCCGATTTTATGCCAATTTTTGCCAATTTTGTTCCGACTTTCCCCCTTTTTTTCCGATTTTGGTCCAATTTCTGCTGATTTGGTGTAATTTCAGCCGATTTTATGCCAATTTTTGCCAATTTTGTGCCGATTTTCCCCCTTTTTCCCCGTTTTGGGCCGATTTCCGCTGATTTTGGGTAATTTGTCTAATTTCAGCCGATTTTGTGCCGATTTTGGCCCTTTTTGCCCCAAATCCCGCGGTCCCGGGGCCGTTTTGGGCCCGGCCCCGCCCCCTCCCCTCCCCCCGCCCCCTCCCCTCCCCCGCCCCTCCCCCACTCACCGGGCGCGCGCCGGGCCCGAATGAGGCCCCGGGGGGGAGGGGGGGGGGGGAATCTTACCCGGGGGGGCGGGGCCACAGCGCGGGCGCTGATTGGCTGCCGGCGCTGATTGGCTGCCGGCGCTGATTGGCTGCCGGCGCTGATTGGCTGCCACGCCCACCCAAAAAAAAAAAATCCGAAAAAACCCAAAAATAAACCGGGAAGTGTTGGGGTGGGGGGGGGGAGGGGAAATGTGGGAGGGGAAATTGGGGAAAAATGGGGGAAAATTGGGAAAAATTAGATTTGGGGTCATTGGGGGGACATTGGGGACAATGAGAAAAAAATGGGAAAAATGTGGGGAAAGTTGAGAAAAATTGGGGAAAATTGGGAAAAATGAGATTTGGGGACATTGGGGACACTGCGGGGACATTGAGGGGACATGGGGGGATTGAAGAAAAATGGGGGAAAATTGGAAAAATGAGATTGGGGGACATCGGGGACAATGAGAAGGAAATGGGAAAAATTGGGGGAAAAATTGGGGAATATTTAGAAAAATGAGATTTGGGGATATTGGGGAAATTTGGGGGGAAATTTAGAAAAATGAGATTTGGGGACATTGGGGGGACATTGGGGACAATGAGAAAAAAATGGGGAAAATTGGGGGTAAAATGGAGAAAAATTGGGGAAAATTTAAAAAAAATAGATTTGGGGACATTGGGGACAGTGGGGGAAAAATGGGGGAAAAAATGGGGAAAATTGGGGAAAATTGGGGAAAATGAGATTTGGGGACATTGGGGAAAAATTGGGGGAAAGTTTGGGAAAAATGAGATTTGGGGACATTGGGGAGATTGGGGGCACATTGGGGAGAAATTGGGGGAAAACGGGAAAATTTAGAAAAATGAGATTTGGGGAGACATTGGGGACATTGGGGGAAAAATGGGAAAAAATGGGGAAAAATTGGGGGAAATTTGGGGAAAATGAGATTTGGGGACATTGGGGAAAAATTGGGGAAAATGTGGGAAAAAATTGGGGGAAAATTGGTAAAAAATGGGAAAAATGAGATTTGGGGACATTGGGGGACATTGAGGGAAAATTGGGGGAAAATTGGGAGAAATGAGTTTTGGGGACATTGGGGACAATGAGAAAAAAATGGGGAAAATTGGGGGAAATTTAGAAAAATGAGGTTTGGGGACATTGGGGACAATGAGAAATAAATGGGAAGAATTGGGGGAAAAATGGAGAAA
This sequence comes from Melospiza melodia melodia, assembly GCF_035770615.1. Taxonomy (NCBI): domain Eukaryota; kingdom Metazoa; phylum Chordata; class Aves; order Passeriformes; family Passerellidae; genus Melospiza; species Melospiza melodia. The sequence continues at coordinate 153,604 of NW_026948800.1, forward strand.
AATTGGGGAAAATTTAAAAAAATGAGATTTGGGGACATTGGGGTAAAATGGGAGAAAATTGGGAAAAATTGGGGGAAATTTAGAAAAATGAGATCTGGGGACATTGGGGGAAAATGGGGGAAAATTGGGAAAAGTTGGAGGAAAATTGAGAAAAATCGGGGAAAATTTAGAAAATGAGATTTGGGGACATTGGGGACATTGGGGGAAAAATGGAAAAAATTGGGGAAAAATGGGGAAAATTGGGGAAAATGAGATTTGGGGACATTGGGGAAAAATGGGGGAAAATTGGGGAAAATGAGATTTGGGGACATTGGGGACAAAGGGGGAAAATTAGGGAAAATTTGGGAAAAATTTGGGGGAAAATTGGTAAAAAATGGGAAAAATTAGATTTGGGGACATTGGGAAAAATGGGGAAAAATGGGGAAAATTGGGGAAAACGAGATTTGGGGACATTGGGGATATTGGGGGAAAATTGGGGACATTGGGGGAAAATTGGGGGAAAATTGGTAAAAAATGGGAAAAATGAGATTTGGGGACATTGGGGGGAAATGGGGGAAAATTGGGAAAATTGGGGAAAATGAGATTTGGGGACATTGGGGACAAATTGGGGAAAATGTTGGAAAAAATTGGGGGAAAATTGGTAAAAAATGCGAAAAATGAGATTTGGGGACATTGGGGAAAAATTGGGGGAAAATGGGGGAAAATTGGGAAAAAAGAGATTTGGAGACATTGGGGACAATGAGAAAAAAATGGGGAAAATTGGGGGAAAATGGAGAAAAATTGGGGAAAATTTAGAAAAATGAGATTTGGGGACATTGGGGGAAAAATTGGGGGAAAATTGGCGGGGAAAAATGGGGAAAAAGAGATTTGGGGACATTGGGTACAATGGGGGAAAATTGGGGGAAATTGGGGAAAATTTAGAAAAATGAGATTTGGGGACATTGGAGAAAAAATGGGGAAAATTTGGGAAAAAATTGGGGGAAAATTGGTAAAAATTGGAAAATTGGGGGATAATTGGGGAAAATGAGATTTGGGGACATTGGGATCATTGGGGAAAAATGGGGGGAAATTGGGAAAAAAGAGATTTGGGGACATTGGGGACATTGCGGACATTGGGGAAATTTGGGGGCAAATTGGGAAAAATGAGATTGGGGGACCTTGGGGACACTGGGGACATTCCAAGGCACTCCCTGAGCTGGTTTCTTTCCCTTTATTTCAGGCACTGTCTGAGCTGGTTTGTTTCTTTATTTGTATTTACTATTATTACATATTAAATATATTACTATATGTGTTTTTAAACATATTATATTGTATTATATTACATTGTATTATATTATATTGTATTATATTATATTATATTATATTATATTATATTATATTATATTATATTATATTATATTATATTATATTATATTATATTATATTATATTATATTATATTATATTATATTGTATTATATTACATTATATTACATATATGATATTATATTATATCATATCATATCATATCATATCATATTACATTACATTACATTACATTACATTATATTATATTGTATTATATTATATTATATTATATTACAATACATTTTATTACATTATATTATATTATATTATATTATATTATATTATATTATATTATATTATATTATATTATATTATATTATATTATATTATATTATATTATATTATATTATATTATATTATATTATATTATATTATATTATATTATATTATATTATATTATATTACAATACATTTTATTACATTATATTACATTATATTTTATTTTTAATTTTTTTTTATGCTGGGGATCGGTGACCCTGCCCTACAATTCTGTCCTTCCCCAGCAAAACTCGATTTTATCTCTGGTTTTCTTCAGATTCCAAATTCCAAATTCCAAATTCCATCCTGGGGCTGTGAATGCTCTGCAAACACAAAAATCCAAAAAACAGAGTTTGGTTTATTATTTATTTTTATTTCATTTTATGTTTTAATACATTTATATTGCATTATATTATATTATGTTATATTATATTACATTACATTACATTATATTACATTATATACTATTATATTTTATTATTTTATATTTTATTTATTTTATTTTATTTTATTTATTATTTTTATTTCATTTTATTTTTAATACTATTTTATTTTATTTTATTTCATTTCATTTCATTTCATTTCATTTCATATAATTTCATTTCATTTTTATTTTATTTCATTTCATTTTTATTTTATTTTATTTTATTTTATTTTATTTTATTTTATTTTTTCTTATTTTATTTCATTATTTTATTTTATTTTATTTTATTTTATTTTATTTTATCTTATTTTATTTCATTATTTTATTTTATTTTATTTTATTTTATTTTATTTTATTTTATTTTATTTTATTTTATCTTATTTTATTTTATTTTATTCTGTCCTTCCCCAGCAAAACTCGATTTTATTTCTGTTTTTCTTCAGATTCCAAATTCCATCCTGGGGCTGTGAATGCTCTGCAAACACAAAACCCAACAAACAGATTTGGGGTTGGGGCTGTGAATGCTCTGCAAACACAAAAACCCAACAAACAAATTTTGGTTTTTCAGGGCATTTATGGCCCCGAGCAAAGGGCAAACCCAGCCCAGGGAGGAGAGGTTGGGAGAAAAACAATCCAGCAATAAAATCAATCGAAATCAATCAATCAATCGATAAAATCAATCAATCGATAAATTAAATCGAACAATAAAATCAATCCAGCAATAAAATCAATCGAAATAAATCAATCAGTCGATAAAATCAATCAATTGATACATTAAATCAAACAATAAAATCAATCAATCAATAAATTAAATCGAACAATAAAATCAATCAATCAATAAATTAAATCGAACAATAAAATCAATCGAACAATAAAATCAATCGATAAAATAAATCAATCGATAAAATCAATTGATAAAATCAATCAATCGATAAATAAATTGAACAATAAAATCAATCCAAACAATAAAATCAATTGAAAAATAAAATCAATCGAAATAAACAAATCAAACACTAAAATAAATCAATAAAATCAATCAAACAATAATTTAAATCAATCAAAAAATTGAATCGAACAATAAAGTCAATCCAACAATAAAATCAATCGAACAATAAAATAAATCAAACAATAAAATAAATCCATTAAATAAATCAAACAATAAAATAAATAAGTCAATAAATTAAATTGAGCAATAAAATCAATTCACACAATAAAATCAATCGAGCAATAAAATCAATTGAAATAAATAAATCAAACAATAAAATAAATCAATAAATTAAATTGAACCATAAAATACATCAATCGATAAATTAAATCGAACAATAAAATCAATCAAACAATAAAATCAATCGAGCAATAAAATCAATCGAAATAAATAAATCGAAGAATAAAGTCAATCAAACAATAAAATCAATCGATCGATAAATTAAATCGAGCAATAAAATCAATCCAACAATAAAATCAATTGAACAATAAAATAAATAAATAAATAGATTAAATCGAACAAAAAATTAAATCAAACAATAAAATCCATCAAGCAATAAAATAAATCAATTGATAAATTAAATCGAACAATAAATTGAATCAAACAATAAAATCAATCAATAAATCAAACAATAAAATCAATCGAGCAATAAATTAAATCAAACAATAAAATCAATCAAGCAATAAAATCAATCAATCGATAAATTAAATCCAGCAATAAAATCAATCCAACAATAAAATCAAATGAAATAAATAAAACAAACAATAAAATAAATCGATTAAATAAATCAAACAATAAAATAAATAAGTCAATAAATTGAATTGAAAAATAAAATCAATCCAAAAAATAAAATCAATCAAACAATAAATTAAATCAAACAATAAAATCAATCAAGCAATAAAATAAACCAATCGATAAATCGAACAATAAAATCAATCCAACAATAAAATCAATTGAGCAATAACATCAATCTAAATAAATAAATCAAACAATAAAATAAATCGATTAAATCAATCAAATAATAAAATAAATCAGTCAATAAATTGAATCGAACAATAAAATCAATCCAAACAATAAAATCAATCCAACATTAAAATCAATCAAGCAATAAAATCAATCAATCGATAAATTAAATCCAACAATAAAATCAATCAAGCAATAAAATAAATCGAACAATAAAATCAATCAAGCAATAAAATCAATCAAAATCAATCGGGCAATAAATTCAATCGAAATAAATAAATCAAACAATGAAATAAATCAATAAAATCAATCAATCAATAATTTAAATTATTGGATAAAATAAATCGAGCAATAAAATCAATCCTACAATAAAACCAATCAATAAAATCAATCCAACAATCAAATCAATCAATCAATCAATAAAATCAATCAATCAATCAAACCAATCAATCAATAAATAAATAAAATCAATCCATCAGTCAAACCAATCAATCAATCAATCGAACAATCAAATCAATCCATCAATCAGCCAATCAATCAATAAATCAAATCAATCCATCAATCAAACCATTCAGTCAATCAATCAATCCAGTCAATCAATCAAAATCAATCCATTAATCAAAGCAATCAATCAATCAATCAATAAAATCACTCCACCAATCAAACCAATCAATCAATCAATCAATCAAACGGAACAATTCGGGGCCGGACCCCCCCGGTGGGGCCCCTCCGCCCCTCCCCCCCCTCCATGAACTCATCGCTGTTGATGGAGAAAATTCCCAAATTCCCAAATTCCCAAACTCCCGAAATTCCTCGGCGGGGGCCGGGACACGCGATGGGCGGGGGGGGCACAGAGGGGACAAAAGGGGGAGGGGACAAAAGGGGGGGACATTGGGGACAATGGGGACATGGACAGGGACGGGGGCCGGACACGGGACAGGGACAAGGGGGGGACATTGGGGGTCCCTCCCCGCCCCCCCCAGTCCATCCCAGTCCCCCCCAGTCCCCCCCAGTCCCTCCCAGTCCAACCCAGTCCATCCCAGTCCCCCCAGTCCCCCCCAGTCCCCCCCCAGTCTCTCCCAGTCCCTCCCAGTTCCCCCCAGTCCCTCCCAGTCCCCCCCAGTCCCCCCAGTTCCCCCCAGTCCCTCCCAGTCCCCCCCAGTCCCTCCCAGTCCATCCCAGTCCCCCCAGTCCCCCCAGTCCCCCCCAGTCCCCCCCAGTTCCCCCCAGTCCCTCCCAGTCCCTCCCAGTCCCTCCCAGTTCCCCCCAGTCCCTCCCAGTCCCTCCCAGTCCCCCCCAGTCCCTCCCAGTCCCTCCCAGTTCCCCCCAGTCCCTCCCAGTCCATCCCAGTCCCTCCCAGTCCCTCCCAGTTCCCCCCAGTCCCTCCCAGTCCCCCCCAGTCCCTCCCAGTTCCCCCCAGTCCCTCCCAGTCCATCCCAGTCCATCCCAGTTCCCCCCCCAGTCCCTCCCAGTCCATCCCAGTCCCTTCCAGTTCCCCCCAGTTCCCCCCAGTTCCCCCCAGTCCCATCCCAGTCCCTCCCAGTCCCTCCCAGTCCCTCCCAGTTCCCCCCAGTCCCCCCCCAGTCCCCCCCAGTTCCCCCCAGTCCCCCCCCAGTTCCCCCCAGTCCCCCCCAGTCCACCCCGCTGTTGTTGCGGCTGCTGGCGCTGTGAGTCACGGGCACGCCCGCACTGGGAGCGCTGGGAGCGCTGGGAGGGGCAGCGCTGGGGCACTGGGAGCGCTGGGATGAGCCGAACTGGTGTCACTGGGAGCGCTGTGCTGTGTTACTGGTGTTACTGGGAGCGTTGGGATGTGTCACTGGTGTCACTGGGAGCACTGGGATGTGCCACTGGGAGTCATGGGATGTGTTTTACTGGTGTCACTGGGAGCACTGGGATGTGTCACTGGTGTCACTGGGATGTGTCACTGGTGTCACTGGGAGTCATGGGATGTGTGTCACTGGTGTCACTGGGATGTGTCACTGGTGTCACTGGGAGCACTGGGATGTGTGTTACTGGTGTCACTGGGAGCACTGGGATGTGTTACTGGGAGCACTGGGATGTGTCACTGGTGTCACTGGGAGTCATGGGATGTGTGTCACTGGTGTCACTGGGAGCGCTGGGATGTGTGTTACTGGTGTCACTGGGATGTGTTACTGGTGTCACTGGTGTTACTGGGAGCACTGGGATGTGTCACTGGGAGCACTGGGATGTGTCACTGGTGTCACTGGGAGCACTGGGATGAGCCGAACTGGTGTCACTGGGAGCGCTGTGCTGTGTCACTGTGCTGTGTCACTGGTGTTACTGGGAGCACTGGGATGTGTTACTGGGAGTCATGGGATGTGTATCACTTGTGTCACTGGGAGCACTGGGATGTGTCACTGGTGTCACTGGGAGCACTGTGCTGTGTCACTGTGCTGTGTCACTGGTGTCACTGGGAGCGCTGGGATGTGTCACTGGGAGCACTGTGCTGTGTCACTAGTGTCACTGGGAGCACTGGGATGTGTTACTGGTGTCACTGGTGTCACTGGGAGCACTGGGATGTGTCACTGGGAGCACTGGGATGTGTCACTAGTGTCACTGGGAGCGCTGGGATGTGTTACTGGTGTCACTGGGAGCACTGGGATGTGTCACTGGTGTCACTGGGAGCACTGGGATGTGTTACTGGTGTCACTGGGAGCACTGTGCTGTGTCACTGGTGTCACTGGGAGCACTGGGATGTGTCACTGGGAGCACTGGGATGTGTCACTGGGAGCACTGGGATGTGTCACTAGTGTCACTGGGAGCGCTGGGATGTGTTACTGGTGTCACTGGGAGCACTGGGATGTGTCACTGGTGTCACTGGGAGCACTGGGATGTGTTACTGTGCTGTGTCACTGGTTATTGGAATACGGCTCCCAATATTACCAGTTAGATTGTGCCTGGGCCAGTCTGACCCTCGCTGCTGGGCCAAAGGCAGCAACTGCGGTGTATCACCCCAGAGATACCTTGGCTTGCTGGTGGTTGCAGCTGGGCACTGAACAAGTCCAGGCTTGTTAGGAACCCCGTTTACCTCAGGAGGAATAGCTTCAGGCGATGGTGAGGAGAAAAAGGAGAGGATTCTGCTGGAGGGTTTAATGTCCAGAGGTTTATTCCATGGTTACAGAGGTCTGAACGTGAGCAACTGCTCCAACAGAACTCAGCCACATGGTCTGATCACCTTTTAAGCTCAGGGACAGGGGGAGGGGAGGTACAGGTGAGCCACCAACCAGGTGAGAGGGGCAGGGTCTCAGGGGAAGATGACACCCAGAAAGGCCAATGACCCCTGGGCCTGAGGGGCATCCTTTGAACTTGACCAACCACACGACGCCTTGCTGGAATGTTAAGCCTGATTGAGAGGACTCACTCAGCGTGGGGGTAAGGGGGAAGGGAGAGAGGCATAGGCACACCTGGGAAAGTGACCTGGAAGGCCAAAATGGGACATTACAGCACACCACATTACCCGGTAGTACAAAACCCGTACACATCGTTTTAAGCCAAGTACCTGAGGAGCATGCATGGTTGTCAGTCGTGGATTTAAAGGATGTCTTCTGGGTGTGTCCCCTGGCTGAAGAGTGCCGGAACTGGTTTGCCTTTGAATGGGAGGACATTGAAAAGAAAAGAAAACAGCAACTAAGGTGGACAGGTCTTCCCCAGGGGTTTAGAGAATCCCCGAATCTCTTTGGCAAGCTCTAGAAGAACTCCTAGAACAGTTTAAACCCGAGAATGGGGTAAATATTTTACAATATGTTGATGATTTACTTGCATCAGAGGGAGAACAAGACAATGTTAAAAGTTCTAGCATAGAGTTCCTAAATTTCTTAGGGGAAAAAAGCCTAAAAGTATCACAAAAGAAACTGCAATTTGTGAAACAAGAAGTAACAGATCTAGGACATATAATCACCCAAGGGTATAAAAGGTGAAGCCCCAAGAGAATGTTGGGAATTCTGTCCATCCCTGCCCCAAAGACCAAAAGAGACGTTAGACAATTACTAGGTTTGTTTGGGCATTGCAGATTATAGCTTGATCAGTATAATAAGAGTGTTAAATTTCCATATGGCAAATTGAATGAATCAGAGCCTGTAACCTGGACCTCAAATGACAAGGAACAGCTTCGGAATCTGAAAATTAAATTGTCCCCTGCCCCTATACTGAGCCTACCAGACCTTATAAAGAACTTTGACCTATTTGTAAACGTGGAAGAGGGGACAGCTTGCGGAGTCCTTACACAGGATAGGGGAGGATGCAGGAAGCCGGTCCCATCTCTCTCCAAGTTACCAGATCCAGTAGCCAGAGGGTGGCCAGCCTGTGTGCAAGTGATAGCAGCAACAGCCACCCCAATAGAAGACACACAGAAACTAACCTGAAAGGGGAAGATCCGGGTTCATACCCCACACGATGTAAAAGCTGTTTTAAGTCACAAGGCCCCTCAGTGGCTAACCGACTCCCAAATACTAAACCATGAAGTCATCCTAATAAGTACCAAGGGCCTTGAATGTGTCACTTCAAAATGTTTAAATCCAGGCCAGTTCCTCACAGGAGAGCTGTTAACAGACCTGGAGCATGATTGTTTAGAAATTATTGAAATGCAGACTAAAGTGAGAGAAGATTTAGAAAAAGGGCCCCTCCCATATGGGAGAATTTTATTTACAGATGGATCATCACAAATGGCAGCCAGTAAACGGGTCTCAGGGTATGCAACCATAGATGGGCAGAACATGCAAGTTGAGGAAATGGGAAAGCTACCCTCAAATTGATCTGCCCAGTGCTGTGAAATCTATGCCCTTTACTAGAAAAAGACAAAAGAACAATCTATACTGACTCCCAGTACGCATTTGGGATTGTCCATACATTTGGAACAACATGGAAAGAACAGGGGTACCTTAATTCTAAAGGCAAAAATTTAATACATGAAGAGCTAAGAAAATTAGTAATAGAGTCCCTGAGGAAACCAACAGAGATAGCCAAAGTTCACATAAAAGGACATCAAAAAGGGTACACCCTTAAAATGAAAGGAAATTGATTAGTTGATCAAGTAGTAAAAGAAGTACCCTTGGAACAAGGAAGTCCAATTAAAATTCTTAAGATAGAAGGAACACCTAGTGGGGAAAGAACAGAGGAAAGACCCACCTTTGATGAGAAAGAATTAAGAGAGTTAGAAAAGATGAGAGGACAGCAAAAAGAAAATGAAGAATGGTGGACCTCTGATGGATGGCAAATTTTAAATAAAGCTCTAGCCCAAAAGGTGATGACAGAGTTATATGAGTTGACCCATTGGGGAATACAAGGATTATGTGACCCCTTTCCAAGGGATCAAATGTGCATAGGAGTACCTAACATAGCAAAGGCAGTTACCAAGGAATGTTTAACTTGCCAAAAAATCAATCAGAAATTAATGAGAAGAGTACAGTCTGATCTGGGGGAAGAGAGTTGTCCTTGCGGCCGTTCCAAAGTGTGCAGGTAGACATCACAGAAATGTCCCCTGTCCAGGGACACAGACACTTATTAGTGACCGTGGATCACCTCACCCATTGGGTAGAGGCGTTCCTGACCAAAACAGAGACAGCCCAAGCAGCCACAAAAGCAATCCTAGAAAACATCATTCCCCAATATGGGTTGATAAACAATGTTGATTCTGACCAATGTCCACATTTTGCTGCCAAAGTCTTACAACAAGTTGTTGAAGCCCTTGGAATGAAATGGAGATTGCACAACCCATTGGCATCCCCAGAGCTCCAGAAGAGTAGAAAGAATGAATAAAACCATCAAAAACATGTTAACTAAATTAGTTACAGGAACCCAGATGAATTGGCTTAAATGTTTACCCTTAGCACTGTTACAAATAAGAACAAGGCCTCGAACAGGTATAAGAGTCTCACCGTATGAAATGATGTTTGGACTCCCCTTCTTGACAACCCCGTATAGCACGGGAATTTATCCAGAAGGAGAGACAGCCACCCAAAAATAGGTAAAGGCCATAGGAAGGAGATTCAAAGATCTGAGGAAAAAGGGTTATCTCCTTCAAACCTCTCCCTTAGACACTAAGGGACATAACATCAATCCAGGAGACTGGGTGTTAGTTAAATCATGGAACTCTGCACCTTTAACCTCTAAGTTTGAAGGCCATTTTCAGGTCCTACTCACCACCAATACAGCCATACAACCCAAGAGAAGGGGTGGACACATATAACCCAGACTAAAGGACCTGCACCACCTCCCACTGAAGAGTCAAAACCAACCACATCCCCTACTAAGCTTTCTAATGAATGGATTGTGACTAATCACTCAGACAATCTAAAGCTAACCCTCCAGAGGAGACCTAAAGACTATTGGAGACTGTCTATAGTCAAAAACTTGTTAAGAACTGTTTAAATAATCAAAACTTGTTAAGAACTGTTAAAAATTGCAGTTAATGTTATTTATATTTTACTTTTGAGTTTGAAAAGTAGATACTTTTCTGTTGCATTTATTATTAGCTAATGTTTATTAATGAATGTACAGTTTTTAGTTTGTTTGGAGCCTTTGTTTTTTTTGGTGTATATTGTGATTTTGTAGGATTAGGCATAAGAGTAAATACCTCATTATTTGTTTGGAGTAGTTTATCTCTCATTTCGGATACCGAAAATTCTTAAAGTGATCTGACCATTGAATTCAAGGTTTTTAGCTGCATGTTTTGGTGTTAAAAAGTTAAAATACACCAGTTAACTCCAATCTTAGTGTACAAAGCAATCTCCTATAAAACATCCCTCAAGGCAAAAATAAATTAGTAAAGAAAAGTCAAATGTGTTGACACTGAGAGAATAAAAACTCTGTACTAAAAAAAATGAGCTCTTCTGTAGGAGAAAAGCATAACCAGGAGGCAAGGCTGGGTGAGTCTACAGTCTGCCTAAAAACAGCCACTCCAATCACTGGGTGCAGCTCAGTAGTTGTAGAGTTTAGGGGAATGCCTCATACCAGACTCCTGGGAATGCTCTTACTGATCTTACTGGTTGACATCACGCTGGGAAGTCAGAAGAGCCCATGTGCTAAATGTTACTACCCCCTTTACAGAGGGGAAGAAACCGGATGTTTAATACGAGTACATACAAATTTAAACCTAAACTGTGCCAACCTCTCTCTGTTAGCAACCTGTCTAGGGGAAGGGAAGACTTACTGGATTTCACAAAATATAGCCACTTACCAGCAAGGACTGCCTGGGGAGTGTCCTATAGGAGATGCTTGGCTTTGCTTTGAACATAAGTCCAATCAAAAAGGCACAGCAAACTTAATAAAAGAGAAAGAAGTAACAACATCAGTAAATGAGAAAGAAGACCTAGAAACATCTCATGGGAAACACTTGTTCATAGATTTAGTGGAAAAGATCAGTAAAGAGTTAAATGTTACTAATTGCTGGATCTGTGGAAATACACAAATGGCCGAAGTCTGGCCTTGGGAAGGGATCAGCTTAAGACCAATAGAAATCTTAAAATGGACAAAAACAAGACAAAAGGTACCAGCTATTGGACAAATAGGAACAGAATGGTAGGAATTAAAGTCTAAAATAATTGGAGAAGAGCAGTGTATATCAAGGAAAGGGAAAATGTACAAATTTATAAAACCCCAGTAGGAGAAATGTCCTGTAAGAGATATTTAAAAATAAAACATCCAGTAGCTGGGTAGGTCTCTAGAGAACCCAATAAATACTGGAAGTACTATTAATTATTTATATACTGGAAATGTTATTTATTATTTATATACTGGAAGAAGAATTTAAAAAATTACAAATAATAAAATTATTCGTTTATTAGAATATTATTTATTAAATAATAATAAGTAAAATTACCTTATTAAAACAATAATTATTTTAATAGTAAAAAATAATAATATTATATATTACATCATATATTAATAAAATATATCATTAATAATTAATATAATATATTATATAATTTATAGTATATATATATTACTTAATATTATATTACTGTACATTATTACAATATTATAATATATATTATTATAATATTGAAATAAAAATTATTAGTATAAAATTTAAATATATAATTATTAATAATGAACATAATATATATTATATGCTATATAATATTATATAGTGTAATATGATGTAATAAATAATAAATATTAAATAATAAATAATATAATATAAATTATATATTATATATTATATATTATATATTATATATTATATATTATATATTATATATTATAAATTATATATTATATATTATATATTATATATTATATATTATATATTATATATTATGTATTACATATTATATATTATATATTATATATTATTTATTATTTATTATATATTATACATAATGTATTATATATTTTGTATTATATATTATATGTTATATATTATTTATTATAAATTATTTATTATGTTAATATATTATATATTATATAATATCTAGTAATATAATCGTATATATTATATTGTAATTTATTATATATATTATGTTTTTTTTTCTTTATTATTAGTATTAGTATTAGTATTAGTATTAGTATTAGTATTAGTATTAGTATTAGTATTAGTATTAGTATTATTTTGAAAATGATAGATACTGAAAATCCATTGGGAAGAAAGAAACGGTGTGTCCCTACCGAGAAGGAAAGGGAATAAATCAAGGAATAAATCAAGGAACAAATCAAGGAATAAATCAAGGAATAAACCCATTCTGGGAAGTGAGAGAAATAGCCAAATACTGGGAATTTCCAATGACTCTCAGTGATGCTTCTTGGAAAGTTCCAGAAAACCTGGTTTGGATATGTGGGAATGTGGCTTACACTGAATTACCCGGGGAGTGGAGCAGCACTTGCACTATTGGAATTATCAAACCGTCATTTTTCTTACTCCCAAAAGAGTCTGGATTGAACCTTGCGGTCCCAGTATATGATGATTTGAACAAATCTAGCTGACCCAAAAGTAACTTAAATGAAATTGGAGGAACACAGACATGGAAAAACACAGTATGGACCCCCCAGGAAATAATTTGCACTTATGGACCGGCGACCCAGGCTCAAGATGGGTCCTGGGGACACCGGACCCCAATTTATACGGGGTTAAATCGGATTCTGAGATTACAGGCAGTACTCGAGATGGTATCGAACCGAGCCTCTCTAGCTTTAGACCACATAAATGACCAACTATCCCAGACTAGAACTGTAGTGTATCAAATCAGACTAGCAGTAGATTATTTATTAGCTGATGATGGAAGCATATGAGGAAAATTTAACTCCTCTGAGTGCTGATTAGAAATAGATGACCGCAGTGAAGTCATTAGAAATATCTCAAAGGAAATCTGGAAATTAGCTTATGTTGGAACACAAGAGTGGACCCCTACATTCGATACCAGCTGGTGGGACAATTTCTGGTCATTAAAAAAACTGGTGGGGAAAAAAAACCTTTTTCATCTTATGTGAAATTGCTGGTTTGATCCTCCTACCTTGCATGCTCCCCTGTATAATCTGAGTTGTAGCATCTGCTGTACAAGCAAGTGTAATGATACCAAAAGAGCTTAATAAAAAAGAAGTAAAAGTAATCATGATAATGAATGATCAAGAACGTGAAGATGCCAAGCAAATTTACAACCAATATTAAAAATTGTACTTTCAAGAAGAAGTAATTGCTAAATGATGCAGGTTTGAGCCCAATCAAACAATTAGAGGGAGAAATTTTTGAGAATTAATTGTTAAAGGAGTTGATATAAAGTTCATTGTTAAAGGAGTTAATATAAAGTTCCAATGTTATTTATAGATTGTTTGTTGAATGTTTAATAGTTATCTCAAGTTCCAATATTAGGTAAAGGATTTATAATTATGTAAATCCCCTCACTGTAAGGTGTTCCCCCCACTGCTCCTGTCAGCGTTCAGAAGCACACAATCACGAGAATGATTCTATGCAGGTGCTTTTATTGAAGTGCTCTGGGTGTCAGGGGTACAAACACAAATCTGTCTCCAACATGCATTCGGGACAAACATGTTTTTATAGTCAATCCTTATATAACTTTCATGTTTATTATTAAACTTATATTGGTCTATTGTATACATAGATTTCATCCAAGCATGGGCTCCTCATGGCTCCCCTTTAAATTTCTGAAATAGTTTCTCATGATTCTTTGTTTGATTATACAATAATTATATTTAATTACTAAACAATCATCACATCTATCAATTACATCATTTATCATATACTGCTTATGCAAGTGCAATTTCACATGATCTGGCAAACACAAATTCTAACATTTTCAGAGTCTATTTTAAACATTTTCCAGGGCCCCACTATGTCTAGCTTCTTTCTAATTCCCCAAATTTCATGATTTTAAAACCTTTTACTGTCACTCCCACTCATCTAAGTTGGCGAACCACCCGACACCATAAAGAAGAGGATTATGTCATAATAACCAAATATGAAAATGCCATAAGACCTAGCAGAAAAGAATGACCTAATGAAAACCCCTAGAACAACAAGCCACCATGCAAATGAAGAATTAAAAAAACACCTCTAACCAAAGAAAACATAACCACGGTCAGAGCTTTTTGCCTTCGTCGCCTGAGGTAGGTAGGGTCAGGCGCTCGGAAAATCTCGCAGTGTCACGGAAAGCAGCAGGATTCCTCTCCCCCTAACGCCTAGTGATAAGGGATCACCCAAGAATGTAGTCCCCCCTAACATTAGTAACTTTCTGCTCCATTCTAACCAATTACAGTAAGGTAAGATCCCCTGACGTAGAGAAAAAATTTCCCGAGTATAAAACCCAACGAGACGGGACAATAAAGGCCTTTGGACCGTCCACCATAGTGGTTCCAGCGTGTGTTGTTGGCCCGAGTGACCCTGGTGAGTTTGGGTCACTGTGCCGATTCCTCAGAACCAAGTCGCCTTGCCTTGCATCAGAAGGCAGCAGTCACCCTAACCAGAACAGGCCAAGAGCAGCACAGGGACCATGGACCTGAAACCAACAGCGCCTACCCAAAGACTCTTGAAAGGAGAGAAAACCCAGCCAAGCCAGGCCTTGCTCAGCACTGCAGTTCCCTGCTCAGAGCCTGTGGCTCCCTGCAATCCTGGCCTCAAGGATCTGCTCTCACCAGGCCCTGGGCAGCCTTTGGCACTCCCTGCCCTCCCTTGGGCCCAGCCATGCTCCAAGGCACTTGGAGTTTTGCTGCTGACTCCTTGAGCAGCTTCTCCATCCTTCTCTGTATGCCTGAGGCTCCTGGAGCCAGCCCCAAATCCAGCGTGGGGCTGATTAAAATACAGAAAGCCCTCAGGAGCTCTTTGTCTCCCTTCCATTGTCATCCAGTCTCCAGGGCTTGTGCAGGGATTGGAGTCAGTTTGGAGTTCTCTTCAGGAGGGAGATTCCAAAGTGCACATCAGGATTTTTGGTTTTAGTCAAGGAAATATTTTTTTATTTTTATTTCAGAGAGGAGGGGACAGAAGCATTCCTCAGGTGATCGTGATGCTGAATGTCTCCTTAGTAGGTCTGGGCAGAGAGAAGAATGAGCCCCTTGCAGGCTGAGCCTGTTTGGACAAGCTGCTCCTCACCCCAAACCTCACCATATCTCACATCACAAAACATGAAAAAAATTTAAGCATTTTTCCTTCTAAATAAAATGAAATTAATTAACAAAATTATATTTATATTATTCTAATTGTGATAGTATTATTCAATATTTTACTACCTAATTTTTATGTTTATATTTAAAAATTAATACTATTTTAGCAAGCAAAAAAATTATTTCTCATTAGTTCAAAGTAAACACAATACGGTTCATTAATTAATTAAGCTTTATTGGCTATTTATTTCTTCCTCTTTATGGTAACTAATAATATTTGTAGTCCTTTTGGAAGCATTTTTATAAACGTTTTCTCTAAAAGGGTCAAGGGGCGGCACTTTGGGGTCCCTGGAGACATTTCTGGGGCACATTTGGGGCAGTTTTGGGTCTGGGGAGGGAATTAAGAGAGAACTTGAGGGTCTGGAGGACACTTGGGGAAGCCCGGTGGGCACATGGAGGGGCACTCAGGGATTCTGAGGGACAGTTCGGGGTCCGGGGCAGCACTTGGGGGTCCAGAGGGGCCCTTGGAGGTCAGGGAGGAGAATTTGGGGCCCTTCGAGGTCTGAGCGGGCCCTTGGGGGCCTCTGACGGGGCTCTCTGGGGCGCGGGGGGGAATGGGAGTTGTATGCGCAGGTACCATACGATTTAATAGGGCCGCGGGGCATGATGGGAGATGAAGTCCCGGCTGGAATAGCACCAGACTTGCGCCGCGGAGCATGATGGGAGCTGTAGTCCCGGAAGTGGCTCGATCACGATGTTTGGGGGTCGGGGACGGCTGTTAGGGGACACTTTTGCGTCCGAGCCCCGACTTGAAACCCTCACGGGAACTTCAAAAATTCGGGAGTCCTTGCGGGGAGCTCGGGGAGCTCTAACCGTGCTCTTTAGGGCGCGAGTCACGGCAGGAGTTTTAGGCGCGGGACTGTTCTGAGGGGCTCTGGGGCCGCAGGGGATGAGAGGAGATAAATTTCCACAAGTGGCTGTACCGAGCATCTGAGGGGTCGGGAGCACTCAGGGGGTCCGGGGCGCTTTCGGGGGCTCCCGAATGGGCGGTGAGGGGGCACTGAGGGATCCTGGAGGGTCTGGGGAACACTGATGGGACAGATGGGGGCGATCCTGGGGTACTGTGGAGCGCGGGGCATGACGGGCGTTGTAGTCCAGGCTCCAATGGGGCTTAATGTGGCCGCGGGGTGTGATGGGAGTTGTATGCAAGGAGAAAATATGGTGCCTTTTTAGGCACGGCCCCTAGGCCCAGATTCCTAGTGATGGGTGGGAGCCTCGGCAAATGGGATGTGGCGGAGGCGGGAACAGCCAAATCACCCGCCTACAGTCCTTCCAGGGACAGTCCAGTCCATTCCCAGTACAGACCAGTATAACCCCACTAAAGCCCATTTCATTCCAAGTAGAACGCAGTTCAACCCCAGTGGCCCTCCAGTCCCTCCCAGTGCAGCCCTGTCTGTCCCAATACACCTGAGTTCATTCCCAGTCGTTCCCAGTTCCTCCCAACCTGATCCATATGATGCCCCAGTGTCCCCAGTTTTCTCCATAATGCCACCAGTGTCCTCAGGTTGTCCTAGTCCTCCCCAGTGACACTCCCAGTATGTCCCAGTGTCTCCCACAGCGTTCCCAGTATGTCCCTGTCCTCCCCAGTGTCACTTCCAGTATGTCCCAGTGTCTCCCACAGCGTTTCCAGTGTTCCCCAGTATGTCCCAGTCCTCCCCAGTGTTTCCAAGGACAGTTTCATTTCTCTCGGTGGCAGCCGTGGCAGCCAAACCCAGCAGTGGGGTCAGTGCAGTGCCCATGGCCACAGCCCCTTGCAGGGCCCAGTGCAGCTTGGGCTGATGATCCACCCTCACAGCTGGCCCAGGGCAGCTCTGCAGTGCCTTTGGTGGCACCTGGGGCTGGCAGACACCTGAGCACTGTGTCTGTTTGCACTGGGGAAACTCAGGAGATTCAGATTGCTTAAAAAAAACTCCAAAAAGTGAAAACCCCTCTTAGGCTGAGTGCAGCCAGCTCTGCAAGCACAGCAGGGCCCAGGGCAGTGAGGACAGACAGGACGGGGCTGGGCAATGTGGAGCAAGGTTGTCCACACTGGGTCAGAGCTCCAGGCACAGCTTCTGTGAGCAGGCCAGAGCTGCTGAGGAGAGACCCTGGGTCAATATCAATCACAGAATGCTGCAATCACCTCTGCTCTAAAGAGAAATTTAATAAAAGACACCCTTTAAAATAGGAATGTATATTTTATGACTGCTCTTTGAAATCTTTCTCCATAACTGGACTAGGAAAATTTTAATGACCCTCTCAGGGCTTTGCTGTTGTTTACATCAGACTCAGTCTTTGAGAGTCAATAACACAAAGTTAAATTTAAACTCCAAATTTTCTTGAAGTTTTAATGTGTCCCACAGAGGGACACCACTGGGAAAGTGTCCCCAGGTTCCAGTTAGAGCAGAACACTGGAGGCAGTGATGACAGCTGGGGACAAACAAGGCAAAGGTGTCTCTGGTGCTGAGCACACCTGGATGTGTTTCAGGAATGCCAAGGGCCAAGGCCTGAGCCCCAGCCCCTGGCCAGGCAGATCCTGTCCCTCCCTCCTTGCTCAGGGCTCTTCCCGGGATGGGCACTGGCATGTGGGGATGTGCAATGGCAAGGGCAGGAGCATGGGGCGGCCCCTGCCAGGCTGCTGAGCAGGGACAAGGAGGCAATGAGGCCCCAGGCCTGCAAGGGTCACTTGTCTCCTGCTCCTGCCTCAGGCCCAGGCCCAGCAGCCATGGCCAAAATGCTGCCCAAGTTGGCTCTGGCAGGGCTGTCTTGCAGCTGCTGCCCATCCCTGTGCCCTGTGCAGCCCAGGCTGTCCCAGGGTGTCCCTGCCCTGCGCCTCTGTCCCTGCAGGCTGTCGTCCCTGGCACAGCACAGGCAATGCTCCATGGCCACCTCTGCAGCCCCCAGCCCAGCTCCTGAGGGACCAAATGAGCCCAAGTCTCACCTGGGGGAAGGGCTCATGAAGACCAAGGGATATTGAAGGCTGACCACAAGGCAAGCACCCATCTTGACCCTACCTCCTCTTGGAATTTCCATCTGAACACCACTGGAATCCAGGAGTTGGTAGCTCTGTGTGTGCCTCTCTGTATCTTTTTTGTTTTTCTCTGTTTCTGGGTCTTCTCTTTCTGTGGTCCTGCAAATTTTGAATTACATTAAATTGAACAGGCTTAGAGTTTGTGAAGTTGAATGGGCCAAGTCAATGCTTTGAGAAGTGTTTTTTTTTGATGGAAAGTCTGTCATAGTTTGACATGAGAAGAATTTTAAAAAACAATTCAAAACTTTTTGTGCAACTGACAATCTGTTAAACTACTAAGATACTGAACATGCTCTGGGAAACACATTTGTTAAAGATGAAAAAACCCAGGAACCTCCTCTTTCTTTTCCAGTCAATAAAAAAGCAGCGGGGCCTGGCCCTGGCTCCCATCTCAACCAAACCAAACCAAACCAAACCAAACCAAACCAAACCAAACCAAACCAAACCAAACCAAATTAACCCTGCCGTGGCCTGAGCCCCTTCCCCCCAACCCCCCAGGCTGCCCCCCATTGGCCCCATTCTAACCAAACTAAACCCCAACAACTACCAAACAGGAAAAAGAAAGGTTCTACAAAACCCTAACCACAACAAAGGTAGCCACACCTATTAAAATCTTACCATCAAGTCCCCTTCCCCCAACACCTTTCAAATCATAAACCTCCACAACCTGCAACC
Source organism: Melospiza melodia melodia (assembly GCF_035770615.1). Classification (NCBI taxonomy): domain Eukaryota; kingdom Metazoa; phylum Chordata; class Aves; order Passeriformes; family Passerellidae; genus Melospiza; species Melospiza melodia. The sequence goes on from NW_026948800.1 coordinate 172,893, forward strand.
CATACAAAATACCCCTACAACTAAAATTAAACACAAAAAAACCCAAAAACAAACCATAAAACCAATCCTAACAGAGTCCAACCACAACTTCCACCATAAGTTACTGGCAGGTGAGGTATTAGTCCTTTCAATACTTCAATCCTCCGTCAAGTATAAGAAAACCCCAAAATACAAGCATATAAAAACAAATATTAAATTATGAAAATCAGTAAAGAAGAAATTAACACTCAAATAAAAAAGAAGAAAAAAATACCTTAATCTTAAAACTAAAACCCTCTTATAAACTCTAAAGAAAAAACTCTTTTCTTTTATTACACATAAAACTAAAAACAAGAATTCAAATTAATATCAAACAAAAACTTCCATACTAAAGTAAACAAATGTTAAAATAACTGTAGTTTCATCAGATGATTAAGCAAGGGAAAAAAATAATCCAGTATCCCCAAGAAGACCTCTATTCCTAGAGACAAAAAAAAAAAATTTAGAAGTAAATAATAAAAACTGTTACCTTTAAACAACTCATCTTTATAACATTTTAGAATTAAACTAAACAAAAGAGCATTCTACAAACAGTAAATTAAGTAGAAATTTTAAGTTTACATTCTTTACATTGTCAGTAAAAAGAAAAAGTTGTAGAGAATAAAAAAGTGCTCTAAAGAGTTTATTTTAATTCTTACTACCTTTTGCTGTTAAATTTATTTTAAATAAAATTTTCCTTTAAACCCTTTTAAATTTTTCAGCATACTTTACCTTTCTTGTAATCCAATCTCACAACAAAATAAATACATAAAGAATTAAATGACACTAAAACCCACCACACTCATCAATACAATAATTAGGAAATCTCACAATTAGAAAAAAAATAACAAACCAAAACCACTACAATGTCATAATAAACCTTCTGCCAAAGTTTCTCTGATTTTCTAAAGTTCCCAGTAAAGGCTGTTTGGGTGTTTGGAGTGCCTGAGAACCTCTTGTTGGTATTTTCCAAGGAGTCCAACTCAGAGTACACAAACAATTGTAATTCCTTTTAAATGTCTCCTTGACAGAGTTTTCTACTGGATGGAATTCAAGGCTTTTGTGCCCTGCTTGGCCCAGCCCAGGCAGGGCTTTCCCAGCCACATTCCACACTCCATTTCCCAGCTGGAGCCCCTGGTGCCTCTGAGTTGTGCTGCCCCAGCCCCAGGGACGCTCTCCTTGTCTGCCCATTCCCCCATGGTCTCTGGGCAGGGATGGCCTCAGTGGGGGCTGCTGACATCCTCAGCACCTTGGAGGCTGCTGCTGAATTTTCCTGCTCCAGAGGCTTGTTCAGCCTTCAGCTCTTGAGTGCAGGAATTCAGTGTCCCAGGGCTCATTAACATTCAGAACATCTTAAAAAGCCAAGCCTCTGGGAATCATTTGATTTCAGTTTCCTAATAATTTGTAGTTAAGCAGATCTCAGAAGTGTATTCAAAGACATGATATTTAAAAAGACAGTGAGAAAATATTTTTTTAGGTCCAGTTTAGTTTTGTTTTCCTGTTAATTCATTGACATGTGCAATCTCCAATCGACACCGAATTCAAGTACCTCCTCATGCAGTTTGAATAGAGATGAAAATCAAGACCCTCCATGGCTGACAATCAATCAGACTCTGTCCCTGCCCCCACCCCACCATTTCCCCCATCCAAGCCCTGGCACTCAGAGCAGCCTTGTGCAAATCTGAGCTCCCTCCAGCCCAGGCTGCACCTGCAGCTTTCAGCTCCTTGGCTCCAACTCTCACCAGCTCTCACCAGCTGTCCTTGGAGAAGGAGCTGCCCGAGACACAGAGGGATGTGGAGAGTTTTGTCAAAGAGTGGCTTGAGGAGAGAGGACACAGCTGAATTAATTTGGTAAAGATGTCCAAACTAGGGCAGAGGCCTTTTTGCAGGCAGGGTGTCTGTTGGGAATGTAGCTGACTAGAGAATGGAAAAGTACAAGACCGTGGTTAATTCCAAATCTTGCACCAGCAAGATAAGGTGTCCTTGGGCCTAGTGGAGTATGATAAAGAAATGGACAGCGAGGCATGAGAAGTAGAGAACATAGGCCCAAAGGAATGTGGATGAGTTAATGGTATAGTTTAACCAATAGATTGCTTGGCTTACGGAATATTCATAAGCTTATTATTTGCTGTATAAGTGTTTGATGCTTTCTTCAATAAACTGGACCTGTGATGAACCATCTGGTGTCCGGGTCTCCTTCTCTCAACAGAGGGATGTTCATTTATTGTCAGCCAAAAAAGCCAAGGGAAGGCACAGCTCCATCAGATGCAAAAGCCATTCTTCTCCCTGGCTCTGCCTTGCACCTGATCCCCACAGCCTGTCCTGTTTCCTTCATCCCTCCTTTGCCAGGGACTTTGTGGGACAAGGGAGCTCTGCTCTGGGGATAGAGGGAGATGCAAGGGCCACCGCTGGGATGGGAGCCAAAACTCATCAGGTTTGTGTCCTTTGGGGGTCAGGAACTGAAGAGACACAGAGGCACAGAAAGTTTCAATTCATGGCAAACAGACCATAGTTGAACAGGACACAGTTTAATAACAATCACGCTCTTCCCTGAGCTATGGGAAACATCCCAGCAGTGTCTGATGATTCTGCCATCCACAGGTGATTTCCATACTAAAATTACTTTCAGACAAACATGGTTTTATGATAGATAAAAACACAATTCAGTTCTTGCATCAGGATGCTCATCCTGGTATGGTGCACAACAGCTCCAACAATTCCTGATTTGCAAAGCTGTCAGTGGTGGATGGAGAAGAGAGGTCAGGCTGCTCTTAGTGTTGAGGAAATGCTGAAAGCAGCCTGACTCATTTAATCTCCTCCTGTCCTGGCTGATCTCTCTTTCCTCTTCCACCCATTGGCTTTTGTCTCCCCCCAGCCCCCTGTGAAGAGCCTGGCTCTGTGTTCTCCATCCCCTCCTCGCTGGCACTGCCAGGCTGGCATGAGGAGCCCCTCAGCCTTCCCTGCTCCAGGCTGGACCAGCCCAGCTCCCTCAGCCTCTGCTCACAGCCCAAGGGCTCCAGCCCCACCTTGGAGGCCCTTCCCAGACCATGCTCCAGCTGCCAGACATCTTTCCTGCCCTGGCCAACCCAACCCAGGCCACAGTGACCTGGATAATCCCTGTCCTTGATGTCCTGGTCACACAGCCCTGGCCCCTTGTCACCTGTCAGGCTCTGGGGTGGATCTGTGGGACATCCTTTGGTGGAGGCTGTGGCTCCAGGTGGGCCGGGGGGATCCCGGGGGACAGGGACCCTGCTGGGCATGGACAGCATTGGACTTGTTGGGAGAAACTGTAAGGGGGAGCTGGGGCAGAGTGACCAACCCAGTGACCTGACACAGCCCTGCTGGGATGTCACACAGCCCCTCTGAGATGTCACAGCCAGCTCTGTGATGTCAGACCTCTGCTCTGTGATGTCACGGCCCAATTTCTAATGTCACACAGCTGTTCTGTGATGTCACAGCCAATTTTGTGATGTCATAATTGAACATATGATGTCAGACCTCTGCCCTCTGATGTCACAGTTGGCTGTGTGAAGTCACAGAAGCAGTCTATGATGACATAGATTTTCCATGACCTCACATAACCCACTCTCGGTTGTCATAGCCCACTCTGTCACCTCATGTAACCAAATGATAAATTGTCTCCACCAGGTGAGCTGACACCTGGAGCTTGTTCTCCAAAACCCCAGGCCTGTGGAAACCACACAATGCCCATTGTGTGAGAAGGGAACTGGAAGTTCAGCAGCCTCAGTGTCCTGCCAGCTCAGCCAGGCCCACTGGAACATTGGGGTCCACGACCACCAGGGACCACCAGAGAGAGCCCCAGGACAGAAGAACACATGGGTAATGAGGAGAGGAAATGTGTTAATGATTTTGGGGAAACCATTATCATATTTGTGTTTAGTCCAGGACAATCAATGAATATGTGTGCAATACAGAGAATATAAACAGAAACTTTCCTGCACTCAGCCTGCACGGCTTTGGGAGGAGCTCTCCCCTGTGCATCCAGCTGAATAAAGAATGCAGCTTCTTAATACTACATTGGGGTTAAAGAATTTTCTGTTTTACCGAATTTTTGGTAACACTCTAACTGCCAAGGAAAGCTCTGTCTGCTGCTGTTCACAAACAGAGAAGGGCTGGTGGCAGATGTTGGGCTCAGAGGTTGCCTGGAGCACAGTGACCATGAAATAATCAAGTTTTCAATGTTCTGGGAAAGAAGGAGGGGCAGCAACAAAACTTCTACACTGGAATTAGGAAGGGCAGACTTTGGCCTATTTAGGATGCTGATTTTGGGAGTACCAAATCAGGTCCTGATTCTTTGAAGGAAAACATCCCTTAAAAACAAAGGGGTCCAGGAAGGATGGACACATTTCAAGAAAGTAATCTTAAAGGGAAGGAGCAGCCTGTCCCAATGTGGCAAAAGATGAGCTAGTGAGGAAAATGACTGGCCTGGCTGGGCGTGGAGATTTTGTGAGAACTCAAGTGTAACAAGAGGTGCATCAACTTTGGACAGAAGGTCAAGCAGCTTAGAAAATGTTTAAGGATGTTGTGAAGTCGTGCAGTAAAAAAGTCAAGAGGTGAATGCTCAATTAGATTTTAACCTGACCACTTCTGTGAAAAAAAAATAGACAATGTTTCCCCAATTAAATTAATAGAAAAACATGGGGTAAGGAAAACCTCTACTCTTTATTGGATGCAGTGGGGAATATAGTAACTAAAGATAGGAGAAGGCAGAGCTACTTAACATCTTGTTTCTCTCAATTTTTGATATTAGGACAGGCTGTCCTCAGGACAAGTGTTCTCCTGAGCTGGTAGATGGGCACAGGGGGCAGAACAGCCCTTGTAATCCAGGAGGAAGCAGTTGGTGACCTGCTGAGCCTCTCAGAGGCTCACAGGTGTATGGGGTCAGATGGGATCCATCCCAGGGGTATGAGGGCACTGGTGGATGAGCTCCCCAAGCTGCTCTCCATCATTCACCATCAGTGCTGGCTCAGCAGGGAGGTCCCAGAGGACTGGAGGTGCCAGTGTGAGCCCATCCCCAAGAAGGGCTGGAAGGAGGAGCTGAGGAACTCCAGGCCTGTCAGCCTGACCTGGGTGCCCGGCAAGGTTATGGAACAGATCACCCTGAGTGCCATCCCAGGGCACCCACAGGATGGCCAAGGGATCAGAGCCAGCCAGCGTGGATTCCAATGTCTGCATGGAATGGTCTGGATGAGGGGATTGTGTCCAACACCAGCAAATCTGCAGATGACACCAAACTGGGTGTGAGTTTGGATCTGCTGGAGGATGGAGGTAGGAGGGCTCTGCACAGGGCCCTGGACAGGCTGGATCCAGGTGTGGTTTAAAAAGGATATGTGATCCAACAAGGTCAGGTTTAATAAGTCCAAGTGCCGAGTCCTGCACTTTGGCCACAACAACCCCTGCAGTGCTAGAGGCTGGGGACAGAGTGGCTGGAGAGCAGCCAGGCAGAAAGGGACCTGCAGGGACTGATGGACAGCAGGCTGGACATGTGGCAGCAGAGTGCCCAGGTGGGCAAGGAGGCCAATGGCTCCTGGCCTGGCTCAGGAATGGTGTGGCCAGCAGGACCAGGGCAGGGATTCTTCCCCTGTGCTGGGCACTGCTTGGGCAGCATCTCGAGTGCTGTTTGTAGTTCTGGGTCCCCTGGGGTGGGGAATTAGAAGAAATTTGTATCAGGAAGAGTAAAGAAAGCCAAGGTGAAGCAGAGGAAATGCTCAGGGCATTTTGGGAGTGGCTGCCAGGCAGCCCTGGCTCTGAGCAACAGCATCTGCTGTGGCACAGGGAACTCCCAGCTGACGGGAACAAACTTTCTGGCTGACTGCAGAGGCCAGGACAAAGCTGAGTGGTTTCCCTGGTGTCCCCCAGCCCTTGCTGGCCCCAGGGGCTGATGGCATTTGTGCTCCCTCAGGTTCATGTCCCCACACCAACAGCCTGGGGGTGCTCCCCCTGCTGTGTGCAATGCAAACAGGGGCTGCTGAGCCAGTGCTGCCGTGTCTGTGCCTGCAAGGATGGGGCACCTGTGTGAGCTGGGGGAGAGGCCAGGGCTGCAGAGGAGGGATGTTGTTGGCAGCTGCATGAGGACGCTCTGGGACGCTGCCCTGGGCTGTCCAGTGCACTGGGGATGGATCAGCCCCTGCCCTGCTGCTCCTTCCTGTTCTGCCTCAGGGCCCTTGCAGAGCCCCAGCTGTTGCTGTCCTCAGCTGCCATGGCAACCCTCAGGACAAAGCGGTGCCAGGGCTGTTCCAGGTACAATTCCAGTGACACTCGTTGGTGCCACCAGGTGCCATGGCATTGTCCACGGGGACCCGTTCCTTGGTTTGGTGCCATGGCAACCAATGCCCGGCCCCATTGTGATGGTTGGTGGCCATGGAAAGCTGCCCTGGGCCCTTGCTCAGGGCTGGTGTCAGTGCCCAGAGCCAGAGGGGTTCCCTTGCTGGGGGCTGTGCCATGGCCACCTGCCCTGTGCCGCGCTGGCCGCTCTGGCACCAGGAACCAGCAGCCACCGGCACTGCCAGGGCCAAAGGCCAGGTCAGCCAGACAGAAAGAGACGGGGCTGGCCACTGTTCTCATGGCAACCGGCACTGGGGGGACACCTGGGTCACCTGGCCTGGCAGTTGCCATGGAAACCCCTGGCAGGGACTGAGGGTACAGCCCCTGGCACTGAGACACTGCTGGGCCGGGTGCTGAGCACAGGGCTGAGCACGCAGAGATGGTTTTGTTCTTGCTGAGCTGCAGCACAGCCAAGGCCTGTCCTGCCCCTCGTCAGCCACGCTGGGGAGGGGCTGGGGCTGCGGGGGAGCTGGGCAGGGGACACAGCCAGGACAGGGGACCCCAACTGACCCGGGCACACCCCAGACCAGAGCACATCATGCTCAGGGTATGAAGGGGGGAACAGGGAGGAAGGGGTGAATTTTGGAGGGAGGGCTTTTGCCTTCCCAGGGAACACTTAGGCAAGAGGGGGCCCTGTTTCACCAGTGGGCAGGGTCACGACCAAAGACACAGACATCAGCTTAAGGAATTGTGTCATTTATATCATGCACAGCTGCAGAGATTTACAAAAGGATAAGCTCAGCAAAGCACATCATCATTAGCAAAGAATTACAAAAGAAGCTCAGCAATCCATCATAACCCATCATTACATTTTGATGACCAATCCCTTGGTGAAACACTAGAGGTGTTTGTGGCAGACAAAGATTCTGGCTGACTATCAAGGTACACCTTACAGACATCAGTAGTACTTTAGTGACACTGTTCTTCATTCTTTTTTTTTCAATCTCATTCAAATTAGGAACAAGAATTCTGTTGTGTCTGGAGCTGGCACCTTTTTAATTCCAGAATACTGCCCCCAGGCCCTTTGCTGTTCAGCTTTACCATGCTGTCTGTGGCTAACAAGGCTTGGGGGGCCCTTTCCCCTCTGGCTGGAAGGGGCCGGGTCCCAGTCCCTGAGGGGCACCCAGGCTCCTGGATGGAATTCCTGTGCAAGTCCCTCAGTGTCACAGCAGCCTTCACATGGAGCCCCATGGATCAGAGCATTTTCCACAGGGGCCCTTGGGGCAAACAGGGAGATCTGGTCTGGCAGGATGTGTAAAACAATCTCCTGTCAAATCTCCTTGTTCTCACACAGAATCCCTGGCTGCAGGGACACATTCCCATTGTTCCTGCCCAGGTTTCAGGACTCTGAGTTGTCTTTCCTAGGAGCTGTTCCTTGAGCTGCCTCGGGAGGGCCATTTGGCCTCTGGACCCACACTCTGGCTCCATTATTAGGCCTGCTGGATCCAAACCCTTTATCTCCACAAACGGTGGTGACTGGAGGTGGATCTCCTTTTTTCAAAATCGTTCTTAAAATTATAAGATCAGTAATTGTGCTACCTTGTCATGGGGTTGAATAATCCAATCCTGGTCACTATAGTTTAACAGAATTACTGTAATTTCTCCTTGATATTCCGCATCAGTTTCTCCTGCCATGACAGGAACACTTTGCAAGGCCAAGCTCCAAGGGAGCAGTTACCAAAGCAAAGTGTCCTGGAGGAATCTGAACTCCTGTTTCAGTACTGATAGCTCACATTTGCTTTGAATTTATCCTAATGAATTCCAATGCATGAAGGCCCAGCCCTGCAGCCTCTGGGCTGGCCCTGCCAGGGGCCATCACAGCCAGAACAATTTCCCAGGCAGCCCAAGTCTCACTGCCCATGGTTGGATTTGCAAACTGGGGGCAGCCCTGCACAGCCAGGGGGTTCCATTCCCCCGTGGGCCATTGTGAAGGGCATGGAGCACATTTGGGAGATGGGTTCTCCATGGGCAAAGGTTCCCATCTCCTCATTTTTCCAACTGCTCTTTTAACAACCCCTTCACCCGTGCAACCAATCCTGCAGCTTGTGCATAGTGTGGTACATGAAAAACCCTGCAGGCAAAATCACTGTATTTTTCACAGGAACAGACAAAGCACTCTGCATCACAGTATCAGCAAACCCTGCAAAAATAGCCAATTTCATCCCTTCCTCCTTTTCATTGTATACAATCTCACAAAGTTCACCACTGACATTAGGGTCCTGGCCAATCCTGTTCTGTAGGGTATTTAGTGTTACATCCCTGAGCAGCCAAAGCTACCAAATTAGTATTGTCAGCACTATTTCACATTATTATATAATTTTATACATACATAGTGATATGGAAATATAGATAGATACAGACATAAATAAATATATATAAATAAATATATTTAAGTCTTATTATACTATAAATACATATATAATTATTATGTGTATAGATATTTCACTTGCACAAATGCATCTGAGCTCAAGATTAGAACCTTCTTCTGTTGCTCCATGTGGGAGCATTCCAGCAATCATTGTTCCTTCTGAAGGTGCTGTTTCCTATGTACTCTTAACAAATTCATCTTTGTCTGCCCAAACCCACAAGGTCCTTCCCTTTTCCATGTGCAATTTTTGGATGCATTTGAAGCCATCCAGGGGTGCAGCTTCTTTTACCTGACTGCCCCACTGCTCACACAGGGATCCAACCTCAGCCCACTCCAGAGCCAGGGAACTCCAGGGAAGGGCTTCCCAGCTGGGAATTTCTGATGGCACTGATTCCTCACATTGACACTGAACAAGTGAAATTTTGTTGGGATCTGGCCAGACTGTGCCAGTTTTGTTTAACCAGTGGGCAGGGTCAGCACCAAAGACACAGACTCCAAATGAAGGAATCAGTGTCATTTCCTGCAGTTCAGAGCAGCAAAGAATCACAAAAGGAGCAGCTCAGCAATGCACCCAACCATCCCCATCAAAGATTGCCTGCAGTGATTAAGAAAGATCCAGCAGCATCTACCCTCAGCCTTTACCATCCCCCAGACCCACACAGCAGCTGGGGAAGCTGTCACAGCCGAGGGCTACAGAGCCACTCCTGGGCACTGGGAATTCCTGCAGGTGCCTCCAGCCCCAGGTGAGGCTCCAACCCCGCTGGGAGAGGGCCCAGCTCTGACAGTGCTGAATGAACAAACTGACAGCACTGCTAGTGTGGCAACATCTGCTTTCATGCTCCTCTTGGGTCCCTCCCAAAGCCTGGCCAGGGCTCAAGGAGGAACCAAGGGAGCTGACTTTGATCCTTCAGCCCCAAACAAGGCCAGATGTCAGATTTCATGGCCTTGTCTGGTTTCTAAATACACAAAGGTCAATACATGTTTCACTAATGAGTGGCTACATCTATCACACTGCTAATGACCATGCATCTTTCATCAGGGAGCAGATACAAAGATAACCTTTGCTTGGAAGGTTCATCCAGAGGCCACCTTTGGCTCAGAGCCTGCTGTCCAGGCCTCACTCAGGGCTGGTGTCCAGGCCTTGGCACTTCAGGGACGTGGTTTAGTGCTGGGCTTGGCACTGCTGGGTGAGCGGCTGCACTGGGTGAGCTCAGAGGGCTTTTCCAACAGAAAGGATTCTGTGATTCCATGACTCTATCCACTGCATTCTGCTGGGTCTATTTTAGCAGCATTCCTTTGCTCCAAAAGTTCCCTCTTGCCCAGCTCCTGTGGCCTGAGGCTTCAGCTCCTTCAGCTCCTGGTGCTGAGCTGCTCATGCTGAACGAGACGACTCAGAGAGAAGAACACAGCCCATGCAATTCCTTCTGGGACACGGAGAGGGGAGGCTGTGCAAACAGGAGCATTGTTTGCTGTGGCCTCCTCTCTGCCCTTCACGCCTTTCACTGCTTTGAACCAGTCAAGAGCTTTCTCCAAGAGCGCAATGGAGCAGCTGTTCCTTCTCCCAGGCCTGGCTCTCTCCAGTCTCTGCCCTTGCCTGCTTCTGTCCCTCTTGCTGTGCCCTCTGTTCCCCCAGGGCTCGCTGGCTGCTGGCCAGGACTGTGGCACTGGCACAGATCCAGTGCTCCAGAGCCTCCTTTCTGTGCCCTTGCAGCTGCCTGGGCACAGCAGCCTTTTCCATCTGGAAGCTCCCCATGCACAGGGAGTGCCCAGCTCCGTTCCCTGCACAGCCTCCAGGAGCCCAGGGCTGCCATCTCCAGTCCCTGCTGGCACTGGGGGCTCCCAGGTGCCTCAGGCTGCTGTGACACCGCTGCACACGGGAGGCAAGAGGGGCAGGGGCTGTGCCCAAAGTCAGCTCCATCTGCTGCTGCTGCTGCTGCTGCTGCTGCTGCTGTGGGGTCATTTGTGCAGCCCTGGCCCAGAGTCAGGGATCAGATCCTGCCAGTCTCTTCCAGCCCTGGCTGCTCAGAGTTTGGGCCTTGGAGCCTCAGGTGGCCAAAGGCAGCTGCTGCTGGTCCCTCTGTGTGTGCCCATGTTCAGCAGTGCTGCTCCATCAGTCTGTGCCCAGCAACGGGGAAAAGCCTCAGCCCTGCAGGGCCAGGAGCTGCCGGGCTGTGCCTGAGCAGCTCAGCCAGCAGAAAGGGAGCTGCTCCACATGGAAACCAGGAGCAAAGGACATTCCTTTTGTAGGAGATGTTTTCTATTTAGAGGGGAAAAAAAGGAAAAAGGAAAAAAAAAAGTAAATTGTAAAAGATAAGAATAAAATCCAAGTGTTAGTGAAAAAGCATAACACAATATTAGTGAAAAAACCAAAACATAAATGCAAAGATAAATTCTTTGCATTAAGAGGTAAATGATCTTTTTCAAAAGAGAACTCAGTTCTTTACATTGTAAATGTGCTGATGGCATGGATCCATCTTACTGACCTCAGCAGCCTCTTAAAAGATTTTGGGCTTTGTTCCCAACACTGGTATTTGAAATTGTGCTCGAAGCAAGAGGAAATTGCTTTGTGCCCTTCCAGCTCCAAGCAGGACTGGGAATGGAAACTCTGTCAAAGCCCAAATCCTTTAGAAGATGACCTTCCTTCTCACCCTGCGAATGAGCTGCACATTCCCTTTGAAACTGCCAGGAGTTTCTTAGAGTCACAAAGTTCCACTTACGGCTTTTTGCTCAGGTTTGGCAGTGCAGAAGGGCAATTCTCCATCCACCAGCTCCAGACTGCACTGCCTCAGGAACACGGCCCACTCGCCAGCTTTGGCCCACTCGTGGCACTTCTAGAGGAGGAACAAAGTGCAATTGCACAATTCCAGCCAATAAAGAAGGAAGAATGGAACAGACAAAACGCCCTGTGCAGATCCAGGCGTTCAGCCGGGACTGTGGAGAGTTTGGGTCCTTGCCAATTGGATGTGTGTCCCCAGCTGCAATCTCTGGGCCTGCAGCAGAGTCTCACTCACCTGCCAAAGCAGAAAGCTCAGGCGCTGTGCTCGCAAGGGGCTCGTCTGATGCAGAGCTGTCAGAGCAATGTGAGTGCAGAGCCAGCCCAGCTGGGCCCAGGGCTGAGCCCATCAGAGCCCTGGCAGAGCCCAGAGCAGCCTCAGCACCTGCAGAGCCCGGCTGCAAGGAGAGAAAGCAGAAACCGCCCGTCAGCTGAGGGCTCCTGTGCCCTTGTGCCAAGGCCTGCGGTGCCCAGGCCATGCTGGCTGTGCCCAGAGCTGTGCCCAGAGCTGCCCATCCCTGCTGCCTTTGGCACAGAGCAGGAGGGCAGGACATGTGCCCAGCCTGCAGCCAGCCAGGGCATATCCAGCCGTCAGCAGCTGCCCAGAGCAGGATGCTCCTGTGCTTGCTGCCAGCTCCCAAAAGCTCTGATCCCACCCTGCCAAGCACACAGGGACCCACCTCACGCCAGCCACGGCTGGAAGAAAAGCTGCTCCCAAACCATGGCCTCTGCCTTCTCCAAGGGCATGGCCCATCCATGCCACAGCTGCTCCCAAGCACTTCCCCATCCACACTGGACCACCTCGAATGCTTCCTCTGGAATAACAAACAACACATTATTGAAAAGAGTTTAGAGACAAAAAGGGAAAACAAGAAAAACAGTAAAAACTCTTATCTCTGTCAGGGCCTTGAGGAAGGCCCAACCCCTACATGGTAGGGAAAAACCCAGCCATGGCTGTGAGAAACCCACACTTTCTCTCTTCCCCCCTGCACTGCCCCCCAAAATCACGGTTACCCCAAAGCAAACAAGGGCAGTGGAGCAGCCCAGCCCTTCCTTGCCTGCACAGCAAAGCAGCTGTGCACAGGTTCTGGAGTCCCACCTCTGCTCCCACCATGGGGCTTTGCTTGTGTCGGGCTGGCTGCCCCAGCCCCAGCCCCAGCCCGGGGCACGGTGGGTGCTGGGGGCTGTTGGCTCCCATTTCATACCCACACCAGCCCATCCTCCCAGTCCTGCAAAAAGCCGCTGGGCAGCGACTGAAGAATGAGTTGCATCTGCCCCAGCAAAGGCGGAGCCTTTGGTTCCCCGCCACGCCGGGTCATGCCCACATCTGGCAGAATTTCCCCAGATGGGGACTCATCTGCAAATTCCCTGTGGAGTTTGGCTTTGAAGAAGGTGCCAGAATCAAAGTGCATCACCTTCAGCCTCCCGTGGCCAGGCTGAGGAAGAGCTTGTCATCCTTGATGTCACCCTCGCTGTCTCCAGCAGCAGCAGCAGCATCCCCACCCGGTGCAGCTTCTCCAGGGGCTCCTTCTCCTTCCCTGGGGGCAGACCAGGCTCTCAGGGCTCTGCCCAGGGCCCCAGCTGTCAGGGAACCAGGACAAGCAAAACCAGCTGGGATGGCGGCCACCAGTGCTGGGCAGAGCAGCTCAGCTCCAGCACAAGGGCTGTGTGTTCCCATCCCATGACCCCGGTGCAGTGACACAGGCAGCACAAAAAGCTCTGGGTTCCTTTGCTTCTCATTGCCAAGGCATATGTGGAGCAGGAACTTACCAGGGCTCTGGATCAAAGTGTGCCTGTGGCTCTCTCCCTTCTTCTATGGCACAGGAATATCCCACATCCAAGGATCACAGAACAGGTCTTCCAGTGCGGGTCTGTCCAAGGAGTTCACAGATAAACACCACCTGATCAGGTCTTTGCACTCTGGGGAGAGAAAGCACAAAGTGACAGTCAGCCAGAGAAGGCTCCTGTCTGCTTTACCCCACTATTCCCGTGCCCAGGCCATGCTGGATGTGCTCAGAGCTGGGCCTAAACTTTGCCATCAATTCCCTGTTTTGGAGGAGAGCCGGACATGTGCCACCTCCTCAGCAGCTGCCAGAGTGGGATGCCCACAACCCCACTGCTGGCTCCCAGCACTGGGATTCCCCCCGTGCCCAGAGAAGAGGATCCACCTTGAGAGAGCCTTTGTGGCAGCGGGAGCTGGCCCCAGCTGAGGTTCTGGCCCCTCCTGAAAGGGTGCTCCCCGCAGACCATCTGGTGCAGCAGGATGCCCAGGGACCAGACCGTTGCTGCCTCGCCATGGTACCAGCCAAAGTCGTTCCATTCCAGGGGGCTGTACGACAGTGTTCCTATGGAATACAAATGGAGTTCATCAGGGGGATGCTGCTGCTCCCAGAGCCTGGCCCCAGCATCCCTGGGTGTGCAGGGGCTGCATCAGGGGCACACAGGGTGACCACTGCCCTCTCGCCAGCACCTGGGACTTGTGCACAAAGTTGGGGCTGGAAAAGAAGCCTCTGGTGCTGGAAGAGGGCAGCCCTGGCTAGGCCCGACCATGACATGCAAAGGAAAAACCCACTCCATGCTGGGGAAAAAACATGCCCTTATCCTCCCTGCCTGCATTGCCCCAAAAATATTATGAAGCCAAGGCAAACAGGGCGAGTGGAGCAGTCCAAGCCCTTCCTCTCGTCTGCACACCAAAGTGGCTGGGGCACAGATTCCGCCCTCCCTCTCTGCTACCCCACCCACAGGGGTTTTGGTCGGGCTGGCTGCCCCAGCCCAGCCCCAGTCCTGGGCAGAGTGGCTGGCAGAGGCTGCCAGCAGGGCTGGAAGATGGCTGCCCACCCAGCCCCGCTCTAAAGCAACTCAGCTGAAGATTCAGTGCCCTGACTGGCAGCAAAAGGGAGAATCCCCGCTGCTACAGCCAGCTTGGGCTGAGAGATGTTGGGCCATGAGATGTCATCAGCTGGAGCACAGCCCTGTGTAGGCTCACCTGCAAAGTGAGTGTAGACTGTGTCCTGCAGGTAGGTGCCACAGCCAAAGTCAATCAGTTTGGCCTGCCCGGTGTCCAGGTCAACCAGGATGTTCTCTGGCTTGATGTCCCTGTGCAGGACCCCGCAGCTGGTGCAGTGCCGCACGGCCTCCAGCACCTGGCGGAACAGCTCCCGCGCCTCCTCCTCGGGCAGGAACCGCCGTGCCCGAATGAAGTGCTGCAGGTCCTGACACTGCTCTGGCCGCTCCAGCACCATCATGATGCAGTTGGGGAGCTCGAGCCACTCCAGCAGCTGGACCACACCGGGGAAGCCAGTGGACACCTTGGCCAGCAGCACGATCTCCAGGGGTGCGCTGGTGCCGTCGGGCTGCGGGAGGAGCACGATGCCGTCAGTGGGGCCGACGCCGTGCCAGGCCTGGGGAAGCCCTCAACCAGCCCGGGGTGCTCTGAGCCCTGCGCTGGCCCCACGCCCGCTCTCCCTCGGGGCGTCCTGGCGGCTCCCACCGTGCCGGGCCCCGGCTCATCCCCGGCCGGCAGCCCCGGCTGCTGGCCCCGCTCACTCACCAGCTCGCCCCAGTGCCGGACGCGGTTCTGTGGCACCCTTTTGATGGCCACCTGCAAGCCAAGGGCAGCAGCGGGGTGAGCTCGCCGCCCGCACTGCGAGCCCCATTCTCCGCCCTCCTCCTCCTCCATCCCCTCCTCCTGCGCCCGCCGCCGGCCCCGCCGCTCACCGGGGCGCCGTCCGAGATCCTCGTGGCCGCGAAGACTCTGCCGAAGCCACCGCGCCCCAGCAGCGATCCCAGCCGGTACCGCTCCTGCAGGGCCTCCTGCGCCGTCCCTGCGGGCGGGACGCGGCTGTCAGCGCTCGGCCCGGGGCCAGAAACGACCCCCGAGCGCCGCTCACCCGCCCCGGGCCGGCCATGCCCAGGCGTTCGCTCCCGGGAACGCGGCACGGGAGGCTCGGGGCCGGTGGCCGCGCTGCCGAGCGGCGGAGCTCGGGCCGGGGAAGCCGCAGCGGAGGCGGCGGGAGCGGCCGTGCCGCGTGTGTCCTCCGCGGGCCCCGGGAGGAGCAGGGGCCGGGGCCGGGGCCGGGGCCGGGGTCGGGGTCGGAACCGGACCCTGCGTCGGGTCTGGGGCCGGGCTCGGGCCAGGCGGAGGCAAAGGGCGGCGATGCCGCCCCCGCCCCAAGCACTGATGCCCGCCCAGCAGCGCCACCGCCAGCACGGCCAGAGCCGGGCGGAGGCGAGACCGCGGCGGGACGGCCGGGGCCGGGCACGGGGCAGCCCCGCCCGGGGCCGGGGGCGGGCCGGGGGCATGGCCCAGTCCTGCAGGGGGGAGGGAGGTGGGGAGAGGAGAGGGACGCCGGGCAAGGGACCCCGAGAGAAGGGTGCCCGACAGCGGGAAAGGGAGAGAGAGAGAAAGAAAGAGAGAAGAGAAAGAAAGAGAGTATTCAAAATATCTCTTTTTTCTGCCGCCGCTACTGCTGCCGCCGCTACTGCTGCCGCCGCTGCCGCCGCTGCAACTGAGGCACCGGGGCCGTTCGTCCCCGTGTCCGTTCCCCGCTCGCCCCACGAGCCCCACGTTCGAGCCCCGCGCGCCCCGGGGACAGCCCCTCCGTCTGTCCAAACACGGGAACTTTGCAGTGCTGAGCCCAGATGCAGAGCCCTGACTCCTGCACACTGGCACAGCGATCCCCTCGCTCGCTGCTGTGCATTGTCCTTGCTGAGGGTCAAACACTGTCGGGCCACCTTCCCTTGGGGTAGGATTCCTACCTGAGCCCAGGACTGCACTGACACCTCCAGTGTTGCTTTCCTGTAAAAACAGGGGAAGGAAAATTCTGTGTGGCTCATGGTATTTTAGTGCCTAAAAATCACTAAGTCACCGATCTTAGAGGTGCTGTGCATCTGGAATTACTGGGATGCAACATAGAAAAGGGGAACATAGAAATAAATAGAGGAAAAGATCTTGGATTGTTTCTTTTATTTTCATTTCACTTCTGGAAAGCTGTTTCAGTTTTCCAGGAATCTACACCTGTCTGCTCTTCCCAAGAATCTCTCATGGAGAACAAGGTCAAGCTTCTGTCACAAGATTTGCCACCGGGAAATTATGCCACTGGTGAAATTTTCATTGTGACTGTTTGTGCTGTCTTAGGGCAAATTTTGGGAGGAAATCTCCAAAAGGAGTCCGTCTAGAAAGCAAGTTCAAATGGCCCCTCCCCCTACTAGTTCAGGAAAAGACTTCCCTCGAGAAAAGTGAAAAAAACCCAGTTTATTTAACAAGTAAAGTATTCACAAACATGAAAAATGAACAATATTAAATAAAACCTCTGACAGTGGTGAAGAGATGGCAAATTCAGAAAGTCCTTTTTGTGGGTTGTAGTTGGCTCACTCGGTCTCTTCTAAGTCCCTCTGGCGCTGGAATGCAGCGTCCCAGACCTCGGTGGGCCACAGGTGTGAGCTGCTGCCGGTGTTTGTCTGGGTTTTCAGTCCAGAGCAGGTTTAAACAGTTCCAAGAAAAAGGAAAGCCACAGTCCAAGGAACTTCGCTTCCTAAGCTACCTAAAACCAAATGGCTAGACCTGGGCTGTGAAGGCATCGGGAAATTTCCAAATCTGGGCACTGGCGGTCCCAGCAAACACCAGAGCTGGATGATGCTGGTGCCAGAACCTGCAGATTTCCAAATTTTGACTTTCTGTGCCAGCAAATCACTGGACTTGGGCTGTGCCGGCACCAGGAAGTTTTCAGATCTGGGCGCTGGCACTGCTAGCCAACACCAGATCTGGGTGGTGTCATTGCCAACGACAGAAATCTGCCAGATTTGGGCTCTGCTGGCACTGAGAAATTTCCAAATCTGGGTTCTGGTTACATGAAACACAAGATGTGGGGGCAGTGCCAGACCCAGTAGCAGGAAGCTGCCACAGGTTTTGGATTTCTGTGCCAGCAAATTGCTGCACTTGGGCTGTGTCAGAATAGGGAAATTTCCAGATCTGGGCCCTGGCAGTGGCAGCAAACACCAGGTCTGGGCACCTGTATTGGCATTAGGAAATTATCAGATTTTGGCTTTCTGTGCCAGCAAATTGCTGGACTTGGGCTGTGCCAGCCCTGGGAAATTTCCAGATCTGGGCACTTGCCCAG
The DNA here is from genome assembly GCF_035770615.1 of Melospiza melodia melodia. NCBI lineage: Eukaryota > Metazoa > Chordata > Aves > Passeriformes > Passerellidae > Melospiza > Melospiza melodia. The sequence goes on from NW_026948800.1 coordinate 190,516, forward strand.
CAAACACCAGACCTGGGCGGTGCTGGTGGCAGTGCCGGGAAGCTGCTGGGTTCTGGCTTTCTTTCCAGAAAATTGCTGCATTTTTTGCAGCCAGGTTTTGCTGGCACTGAGAAATTGCCAGATTCTAATTTCCTGTGCCAGCAAACTGCTGGAATTAGGCTGTGCAGGCATCTGAAACATTCCCGATCTGGGTACTGACGGTGTCAGCAAACACGAGATCGGGTTGCTGTAGGTACCAGGTCTTTGCTTGGTTTTGACTTTCTTTGCCAGCAAGTTGCTGCACTTGGGCTGTGCCAGAATAGGGAAATATCAAAATCTGGGAACTGGCAGTGCCAGCAAAAACCACATTTCAGGAAGGACTGGATCTGGACCTGTTCCCTCCCTGCCCACCTCCCTCAACAAGGTGCCAGAGGGGCTGGAGAGCAGCCAGGCAGAAAGGGACCTGCAGGGACTGATGGACAGCAGGCTGGACATGAGCCAGCAGTGTGCCCAGGTGGGCAAGAAGGCCAATGGCTCCTGGCCTGCATCAGGAATGGTGTGGCCAGCAGGAGCAGGGCAGGGATTCTTCCCCTGCACTCAGCACTGCTTGGGCAGCACCTCAAGTGCTGTTTGTAGTTCTGGTGCCCCCAATTTAGGAAGGACATGGAAGGGCTGGAGCGTGTCCAGAGAAGGGCAACAAGGCTGAGGAGGGGTCCGGAGCACAAGAGCTGTGGGGAGTGGCTGAGAGAGCTGGGGTTGCTTATCCTGGAGGAGAGGAGGCTCAGGGGAGAAAAGGCGGTGTCAGGGCACAGGTTGGACTTGATGATCTCCATGGCCTCTTCCACCCTTGCTGATTCTGGGATTCTCTGGAACCACCCTTGGAGCAGTTGCAGGAGGAGCCCTGGGTCTCCTCTTGAGGAGCTCCAGCAGCCCAGGTCACTCAGCTTCTCCTGCCAGCCCCAAAGCCCATCCTGTCAGTCCTGCAGAGCCTCTGCAGCTCCTCCTCACTGCCCAGAACAGGGAGCCCCAGAGCCAGACACAGCAGCCCAGATGTGCCCCCCTGGCCTGGGGTGCCGCTGGCAAGGGAGCAGCACCAGGCACTGCAGGAGCCTGCAGACAATTGATCTGAAGGCCAAACCTCCTCAGCTCCTTCTGAAAGAGCAGGAACAGTTCCTCATTGCAATGAGGTGGAATGCTGGGCCCCACAGCTCCAGGGGAGGACTGGACACAAGTTTGCTCCCACTGAGTGCTGGGATGGGTTCTGCAGGAGCTCTGGGCTCCTGTGCTTGCCAGGCACAATGAGGAGAGAAGGAGCCAAGTGCACTGATGTGGTAAATGGATTTGTATAAAGTTTTTAGAGCCTGATAGAAAGCCCACAAAGTATGAATATGTATTTAAATCTTGAGACAAGAAATGGTAACTTAAAAATTTCTATGGAATAGGACAGATATTGTTGAGAGAGAAATGGAGCTAGATAAAAGTTTCTAAAGATGGCCTTGCAAATAAGACTTTGGAAAAACAGAGCTATTAAAGATGCATTGTAGTGGGACCCACGAGGAGTAGTTTCAAATAATTGGCTTTAAGGCATCTACAACATGGCATAGCAAAAAGGCTGATAGACCAAGAAACGCCTATAATGTATTATATTTAGGAAGTAGTTGGCTTCTGATTGTGATGGCGTGAATTATAACATCTGTATTGTCTCACCCTTCTCATGAGACTGAAAATGGAATAAAAGTTTTTAAAACACCTCTCAGTGTCCCCATCTCTAGGTCAAGAAAAGAGTATTATCCAACACACTGACACGCCTTTGCCTCGAGCATAACCCAGCCTAGACCAAACACACTGAAAGGTTTCCCCTGTGGCCCCTGTCTCGAAACATCAGGTCTGCTGTTTGACAGCTCAGGTTGGTTTGGTGTCAAGGAGTCTCCCTCAGAAATACTGGGTTTGTCTTCCTCTGTGCCTTCCCCTCAGCAGCCTTGGGGATGCTCCTGTGTGAAGCCATCTGTCTCACACAGTTTGAGACAACTTCAAACAGGATATCGTGCAATAAATCATTTCCTCTGAAGTGTTCCAACAGTCCCTTTCCAGCAATAGGAAATTATTACTGATAGATGAAAGTGGAAAACCCCCAACAGTTTATTAACAAACAGAATCCCCCCATGACACGCGTCACAAGAAGGCGCTGGGGTCTCTCTCGGAAGAACAGGAGCTGTCATGGAGCAGTTCCAGCAGCTGATGGAAGCTCGGGGGCTCGTCGGGCGTCGGCTTTCCCCCACGGCAGAGCTCCATGGAGCGGGCAGGGCAGTGAAGCAGCTGGGCTGGAGCCCCTCGCTGCCTTTTCTCCCTGGTGTGGCTCAGCTCACAGACTCTCGGGCTGGGAGCGGGGCCGCTCCGCTCCTGCCGGCACCGAGTCCCTGGGCTTGGACAAACAGTTTCCTGCCAGGAGAGCCCTGCACACTGCTCCACTGATCTTTCATACAGGCCCAAACCAACTCCAAACACTCTGTCTGCAGCAGCTTTTCACAAAGGGCTGCAGCAATCCAGGACAGCTGCAGGTGAGTGTCGGAAGGCTCTTGTCTTGTTCCTGCCAGCAGAATTCTTGATGATCTTGTGCAATTTTCTTCAGATGTAACATGAGAGCTGACAGACATTAGAAATATCAGGTCTAAAACAGAAATGAAGGCACACCCTGAGCACACATGGAGATGAGCAAGCACATACCTACTCTACACACTGTGTATGAAGTATGGGGGACAATTCAGAACAATGTTCTCACCTCGCTGGTAACTGCCAAACAAACCTGACCAAGTCCACAAAGCAGGACCTGTGAATGGGACCCAGCCAGGTGGTGGATGGTGAAGAGTCCCTCCTCCTTCAGCTCCCTGAAAGGCAGAAGATTGATTTTTCTCTCCACCAAGGCAGCACCCTCTGAAATGACCAGGCTGGCAGCTCAGTTGAACAATGGGAGGTGCTTTTCAAGGAGTGCTTAATGAAATCATGGAATGTGTTGCCCCAGGATGCTGTGGCTGTCAAAAGCATTCACAAACCCAAGAGGCAAAGAGAGGGGTTTTAGAGTGGCCATTTGAGAAGACAGCCTTTCTGAAACCTCTGGCACATGAGGCCCCTCTGTCCCTGCTTCCTAGGAGCTGTGAGACCGGGCCATGCTGCTGTTTGTTGTCACCTCCCTGTACCTGTCCCTGAGATACAGTGCCACCGGGCTGTTATTGGGGCATTTTCCTTCTTTGCCAGCCCCAGCAGGCATTCAGCAGGGAGAGTCTGCACTGCCACTCTGGAGCTGAGTTTCCACTCTGTGATCTCGGCCTCTCTGTCACCACCTCCACTCCCCCTCACACAATCCCCAAAAAGGCAGCAGGATGTCTGCTGGGACCACCTCAGCCTGCAGGAAGGCCAAGTGGGTCCTGGCCTCTCCTGACCCACAGCACAGCTTTCTTTCATCCCAGCATGGAAATATAAAAACTGTATTATCACATCACACAGAGGGCCAGGAGCTTTTTATTTTGGCCGCAAGTGTCCACAGGGCATTGGGGAAGAGGAGAAAAAGAGTGTTTTGCAGCAAGCAACCCGGCTACTCAGGCAGGATGGTAGGAAAAGTGTCTGGGAGCTGCTTTTTAGGACTTTGGTTGTTCTGCTGAAGCTTCTGACAGAGCTGGTGGGCAGATCCCAGAGCTGTGGAGAGTTCCTGGGAAATTTGTCCTTGGATATGCCTACGAATGCTCTCCCAGCCATGAACTGCCATCTGTGTCCTGTCCATATGTTACTGCCTTGACTGTTGAGTGTCTGAGGTGCCTCTTGAGGCTGCTATGGACCTCCTTCACCAAGGAATGGATTGTGATACAACATCCCTTTCTGCTTATGTTTGGGCACTGACAGAGCCTGGACCACTGTGCCTCGAGCTTGGGCTCTGGCCAAGCAAGATTGCTGATGAGAGCAGCTCATGGTCCTCAGCTCTTCCCTGCTGCTGTGACAGACAGACATGGCCATGGGGACAGAACAGAGCTGCCCCATCTGCCAGGGCACTAAGAAGGATGTGAATTTTTCTCTGCCCTGTCACCACCAGTTCTGCCTGGGCTGCATCCTGCAGTGGGCAAAGAGAAATCCAGCGTGCCAACTCTGCAGAAGAATTATAGAAGCTGTCATGTTTTCTTAGTAGGATGAACAGGACTACATACAATTTGCCATCAGCTCCCCCAAACAATTGCTAGAGTCCAGCAGGGAGAGAGCCTGGCCACCTTGCTGAAAGCAGCCCCCCAGACCCTGTGATGGCTGCTCCATCTTCCCCACAGGGAACACTGTCCCCAGCTGAGCAGAGGGCTGCAGGACCAGAGCCTGTGGATGGCCTCCTACCCAAGGAGTGGGCCGAATTTTTCAAATAACAATGTCATCTGCTGGACCAAAGGTGGCTCTGGCTGCAGCAGAAGCTGGAGGGAATATGCCAGCACCAGAGATGGCTGGTTAAGGAATTCATAGAGCAGCATCCTGCACGCCCTCTCTGCCTATGGTCAAATTGCCAAAACCTCGGTGCCAGTACTGCAGCTTCTCCTCTGTAGCAGTCTGAATTGCTGCTAGCATAGTCCAGGGTAAAGAAGCAAAAAGGGCCTTTGCATAATCTCCACAGATGTTTTATTCAGCTGTGCAGGGAGATGTTCAGCTCCCAGCACCCACACACAGAGGGTCTCACTTTGTCTCCACAGGGGCCCGGGGGCTGACCCTGATCTCGGGGCAGTACAAAGATAAGGGGGCCAATCAGGGAATAGGGAAGGTGTGGCTCAGGAACACAGGAACAGACATAGGAACAGGGGAAGGAGCCAATGGGGTCTAACAGCTTTTTGAGGGAAGCTTCTTGTGTCTCCCTAGACCAGGGAATGCCCCCCCCAGGGTCTCCACAATTTCTCCTGTTTCATATTATTAGGAAAGCTTCTCTGAAGGATCAACTGAATCAACACAAAATGACAAAAACCATCAAAAGCGCTCACAGGACAACTGTTCAAAATTCAAACAATTCTGAGTTCCCAATGTGCCAACAGATTTCTTGGAGTGTCTTAGATCTGGCAGGAGGGATGCAGGCTTTTCTTAGCACAGTTTATCAGGAAACTGAGTCACACATACTGAACCTCTGCTCCATGGCCTCCTCACTGCCATCATGCAGCAAGGAGGCCCAGAGGCTGCTGTGCTCTGGTCCTGTCAGGGATGAACACAGCGGCTCTGTGGCCAGCTCCAGCTCCAGCAGCTCACAAGAGGAGACTCCTTCCAGAAGCTCTGCTGGCTCCAGTGTGGCAGACCAACAGAGCCCACTGGAAGCCACCCTCCATTGCAGCCACCCCCAGCTGCGCCCATCATCGCTGCAGAGCAGGAGCTGCCCCAGAGGAGCCGCGGCAGGAGCTCATGGCAGTGGCAGGTCCCTGTGCCCAGGGCAGAGCCACAGAACCTCTGCTCCTGCCTGGGACAGGGGCTGCTTACCCTGGTGTCCCACCGAGAGGAGGGATCCTGGGCCCCAAACTCTGCCCAGCCCTGCAAAAGGCCACCCCGCCAGCAGTGCCAGCAAGGTTCCTGCAGCCTTTCAGTCAAATCAGTGGAAACAAATGTCTCTTCAGCTGACACAGCCTCTGCACACAGCTTTCTCCCCCTTCTCCTGGTGCCTTTCCCTGACTCCAGCAAGAGCTGCAGGAAATGCTGTGTGAGCCATGATGATGGAAGAGCTACTGATAAAAACACTGCGGCGATGCTTTCAGAGAAGTCAGGAATGGAAGACTGACCAACATTCCAGCCAATGGTATGCCAAAAGTTTCCATTCTTTAAATAATTGACTGCAATAAATTAGTAAAAAGAAAGATACGGAAACAAAATAAATCTCCCACAGCTGCTGGCTTTCCTCAGGCTCCATGGTCTATGTATTGCTAGACTTACTTCATTTAGGCAGAATATGAACTGCCCTGACTTGTTGGAGACTGACCACAAGGTCTCATCTGTGGTGGGCAGTCACTAAAATTAGCTCAGCAGAGGCATCTTCAGCTGTCCAAGTGAAGCAGAAATACAAATTCTCTGCTTCATGGCTGTGTGGCAGCAGCTGCTGGTGTGGATTTGTCAGCGTTGCTTCATGGATTACTCCTGGGAAGGAATTGTGTGCACAGGCACAGTGTGATGGCTTCGATCTCCTCTAATTACTCCAATTGGATGATGGCCAGAACTTTTAGGCAAAAAGCATCATGACAGAATAATTTACAATATTCTCCAAACTACTCCTGTGGTTTGGATTTTCTTACTGATTAGGTTCAGTGTCTGGCCTCAAAAAATCAGTCCAGAAAGAACAGGCAAACCTCAGCTTGCAAGTTAGAGTGCAAGTCTTTAATCTGCTGGTTTTGCAGCATGTACAAACAACTCTTCAACATATTTGCAAATAAATCTCTTAGTTCTTGCTATACCTATCCAGAACCTGACTCTCTCCTCATTTTATTTTGAGTTGAGAACCAAGCATTATTTTTTTTCTGGACAGGAAAGTAAGAACCAGCTGCAAATACAGACTACAAGTGTGAATCTATACTGCAGGAACTGAGCTATAGCTTGAAATTAAAGGCAAGAAGGGATGCTATGGTAAATGTGAACATTTAGTGCTGGCATAGGAGCCTTCTGCAATGCTCCACCAACCCATGGTTCACATTGCTACAAACTCTCATTCTGGTGTTACAAAGAATGTTGAAGACTTGACTGTAAGTAAACAAAATAGCCAGAATGTTAATTTTTGTTAATATGGCAAACAATGACTATCTAATAATTCAGAGCTCATAGAAGTGAGTATTCAGATTTCCACTTAGTATGTGCTGGCAGTTTTAATTTGAAATCAACAGGTTTATCCAAATCAAGTTATCCATAGGAATTAATTTTCTCTATGATCTACCTAAAAATGCCTCATTGTCTGCTAAGTTTAGTAGAAATTTGCAAAGTCAACAGTCCACAGATTTTCATTTCTTGTTTAGTGGCTATTCTGCAAGAAAGGTTTTACAGACTAATCAGTTTGGATGTAATTAAAATGCCAGTACATTTCATCTAGCCATTTTGGTATTAGAACAAAACCATATGACTGTACAGCCTTTTAAAAAATATTTTAAAATAAATTTTCAAATCAACAGTCTGAGTAGGACTCAGAATAAAAACTCTACCAAACTTCAACTCCATTGGAAGATTCCCTTGTCACCCTGTGAATCAGCTCTACATTCAGAAGATTAACACTCCCAATGATGGTGGTTTTGGTATGGTTAGGAATTGGGGAAGGGTCTTCTTCCTTCTCAGCTCCATGCTGCAGTGCCTTTGAGATGTGGCCTGCTGGCCGCTGTTTGTGCAGCCCTGCTGTTTCTCCATGGGGCAGAAAGTGCAATTGCATTTCCAGCCCAGAGCCCGTGAGGAGTGGGGCGTGCAGAGCTGTGCCAGACCCAGGCCAGCAGCTGTGCCGCCAGAGGGTTTTGGTTCCTGCCCAGTGCAGCTGGTGCCTCTCTGCCGTGAGTGCCTCCCCTTCCAGGTGCCCATGGACAGCAGGTGCAGGGTTCTGCAAGGGGCATGGAACAGGGTGGGGATGTCTGCTGGCAACAGAGTGCAGCGGAGAGCAAACAGTCCAGGATGGTCCTGGAGTGTGTGACAGAGAACTCCTGACACAGCTGGTGACTGAGCCAGTGAGGGAAGGCACTGCTGGCCCTGCTGTTTGTGAGGAGAGAAGGGCTGCTGGGTGACAGGAGGGTTGGAGGCGGCCTTGGGCTCAGTGATCACAAAATGTTTGTGTTTGATACCCAGAGAAGGAACGAGAGATGTTGGGGAAGTGTTGACCTGCAACAAATTGTGAATTTGTTAAGCTTTAACAGGCAATGCTTAGTCGTACCTTCCCTCACAGCAGTGGTTAATGTGTGCAAGTGGATGTCTTAGCCTTGAGAATAAAGACAGTGGGCCTACTGAGGAGGTAGCTGCAATGCATTCAAGCAGAAGAAGGCTCTTAACCATGGAAGGAGAATTTGAGGAACGGGATGTTCACCCCATGACCACCAGAGACCCTCAAGAGACCCCTACTCTAAATGTCAGTAATTTTGGGGAAGTGATTTAAACATGTCAAACACTTTGTGAGAATGTTTAGCCTGTGAGTTTGAGCAAAAGAATGTATAAAAATAATGAAAGTAATGTCTTAGTTCCATGGATACTAACCCGTGGGTGTGCATGTTTCAGGGAAGTGATTCCTCACACACCCAGCACTGAAATAAAGTAATGCCTCTTTTCTCACACTGAGCTGGCAGTGTGGATTGGGCCCTGCTCGGTGACGTTCATTTTGGTCATTTCTATTGAACCATAAAGAATGGTTGAAATGAAATATTTTCCAGCTGTTTCCCTTTGGTTTACCTGTTTGAGGGTTAAAATTCTGTGCTGCAGGTGTCCTGGGTGTGTGCAGAGCAGTGCAGCCCCAGAAACCCCTTGGCTTGCCCACAGGTTGTCATGCCTTGTTGCCAGGTGTGCCCAGCTGTGGCAGGAGAAGGAGCCCGCAGCGCAGTGGGCACCGTGCCCTGCCCAGCCAGGGCTCTCTAGCACAGAGCAGCAGCAGCGCCAGCACCGTTCAACCCGCTCCTGCCTTGGCTTCCCCTGGCACACAGAAGCCTCTGGAAATCAGCACCGCCAGTGGCGTTCCCAGCTTGGAGCAGCTGCTGCTGGCGGGCAGGTGCTGCCAGTTCGACTGCTGCCAAAGGGGAAGAGAGGCAGAGATGTACACGCACCGGAGCCCTGGGCATGTCCAATAAAGGTGCAAATATGTGGGGAAATTTGTTAGGAAACATTTCAGCTGTGATGCCAACAGTGGCCTCTCTCCCGGTTCTGTGTGTTCTGGACGAGTAATGCAATGGTTGGCTCTGACAATTAAGAAGTAGATGTTATGTGGATGTTCAAATGTGTAGTGATTATATTGTAATATATCCTCCCATAGTCCTCTTTCCCGTCCCCCTTGTAACAGCCTTGGTAGTCAGGGAATTTGGGGAGGGCTGGCTTGTGACCAGCAGGCAGGGTGTAACAACACCTGACCTCCAGTCAGGATGCAGGAAAGTAATCTCCACCAATGGACAGCAGAGAAAGAGCTGACTGACAAAAATTTTGGAGTGGCTAAGGGTATAAAAGGCAGAGACCCCTTTTTGTAGATGAGAACGTGGCTGCTAGTCACAGAGACTCCCAATGCTGCAATTTTTCCTTATTCAGTCCTTTGTTAAGGTTTACTAAAGCTTTAAAATGTTAAAAGTGAGAGTCATTTCTCACATGTGCAATGCTGTGGGCCATTATCTTGTTCTGGTTTCCTTTGCTTGGGTCCCATCTGAGTGCTCAGCTGGGGTACAGGCTGTAGGTGCTTGAGGCACTCTTGGAGTTCCCCTTGGATCCCCTGAACCATGAGGGGAATTTGTGCTTCTTTGTGACAGAAAAGAACTTCCCTGGCTCTTTTGTGTTTGCTGTACGGAAGGTTGGTTATTGCTTTGCATAAATTCACAGACTAACATGCTTTGTGATGCTTTTCTTTGTCATACTTTGCTTTGTGATGTCACGGCATGGTTGCCACATCGTTGTGGTGACATCAGAAGGTTGCCTTGGTGCACAGAAGGCCTGAGTGTCAGAGCAGCCTTGCTCACATCAGGAGAACCCTCCTGGTTGGAGCATTGGTCAGTGGGTAGTTGCACTCTGAGAGGCCATTTGTTTTTCTAGTGTTGGAGAAGACTGGCACAGCTCTGGGAATATGATCCACCATCTGGCCACTACAGCTTTTGCTGCTTATGGTGTTTGTTTTTCCGCGTATTACGTTACACACTTTGCACGTAAGTAGAGTTTTCCATTCTACTTAGGTTAGGGTGTATCCTAACCTGGCTTTTGTATGTCTTCCTGCTGGTGGCTGAGTTACTGATTTTGAAAGAGCATTAGGATGCCACTGGTGTGGTAAAGCTCCTGTCATGACGTTCAGCTAAAAAGGGGGTGTCTGTAGCCACAGGGGCAGCATTTGCAGGGGAACCTGCAGGGCTTCTGTTCCCTCCAGGGGAGAGTCTGTGGCAGCAGAGTCTGTCATTTCCTCAGTTTGCTGCGACAAGCAAGACACCTTTGAAAATGTAGACTGGCAGAGCTTCTTGGAAAGCCTTCTAAAACTCTGCAGCTGTTCCCAGAATTCAGAGAAAGCTTCTTTCTTTTAAAATTTTGTCATGAAAGGATTTGACTGTCTAACTTGACCTTTTTCAAAGTGCTAAAATAGTGATTCCCTTTGCAAGGAAATGCAAACTCCAAAGCAGTGAGTGTCTGCCACAGCTCAGAGGGATTTTAGGGAAGCTTTTCTGAGCAACTGTTTCAAGCAAGTCAATGAGAACCGGTGCATGCAACTGATTAAAAAAAAGAAAAGAACCTCAAGGAGAGGATTTCAGAAGCTGTTTTATGTCTTTGGTAGAACAGGAGCACTGAGTGTTAAAGAACAATTTGCATTCTCTTGGTCATATTTGTATTCATTTAGTGGCAAAACAGGCTGAAGTGTAGGCACAAGCAAGAATATTGTCCTGATCCCTTGCTGGCTGTGTGAATGAAATGTGTCTGCTGGAGGGATGTTGTGAAACGGGAAATCATCTCTGTTTGGGTTGACTTGTTCTGTGGGATTCAGCAGCCCAGGCAGTTTTCTGACAGCATCTGGTTCATTTTCCCTTCCCACTACAGGTCACTTGAAGCGTGTATTCAGCAGTGCTGAAGATTCTGAGGTGAGTGAGAAAGGAACATTTCAAGTTCCTGGTGCTTAAGAATTGTAGAACATGATGTGAGCTGGGCCAGTAGCAGTAGAGTGTAGAGGGCCAGCTAGGAAGGCCAAAAGAAAATCCATTTTCATGCCTGAAGAAAAATAACAATGTGCGAAATGGTTTTTTTAAATTTCTATATCAGAGCTTTGAAGAACTACAAACCTAGTTTTGAAGAGAGAACCTTGCTTGCTGACAGCAGAAAGGGTGGAATATTTACATAGGAGCAATTTCCTGTACAGTTGAATTAGACCATTTTAATTTAGTCAGAGTCCCTTAGAATTCTGTTCCTATCAAACTTTATGATATCTACTTAGAAGATGTCGTTGTAGAACAGGTAGGCCATCTTGCAATGGTGCCTGCTGTATCTGAAGTGCAATGGGCACCTTTGTGGCTGGGGAGCTGCGTGGGCCCAAAGGACGCAGGGCTGGCGGCCGTGAGCAGCTGAAGATGAGGCAGCGTGGGGCCAGGGGGCCCAGAAGGCCAAGGGCACGGTGGCTGTGCCAGCAGCAGTGGGGCAGCAGGAGCAGGGCAGGGAGCGTGGCCCTGTGCTGGGCAGCGCTGCGGCCACAGCTGGAGTGCTGTGTGCAGCTGTGGGCCCTGGGAAGCAGAAAGTCATGGAGGGGCTGCAGCGTGTGCACAGAAGGACAGGGGAGCTGGGCAAGGGGTGCAGCACAAGGCCAGGGAGGAGGTGCTGAGGGAGCTTTAGCCTGGACAATGGGGGCTCATGAGGGACCTTCAGGCAGACTGCCATTGATCCCTGCCTTGGATCCATAGAGCCAATGCTCAGCACGAGGGCTGTTTCCCTGCCAAACATCCCTTCACTGCATCCAAGTGCTTTAGACACTGGAGTGGGTAACACTTTCATATTTTGTTTGTTTATTTGTTTGTTTGTTTGCTAGAAGGAGAAGCTTTGTGTAATTTCTCCTTCTCCAGGGAGCTTTTTCTCAGTCTTTTCTGCCCTTTTCCAGCACTGGCAGAAACACATCACTTTCAGGTTAACAGCTCCCGTCTCTTTTGGCAGTCTAGGGAATCAGTGTGTGTTGTGTTTGGGAATTGAGCAGGAAATCAATGCCCTTGCATTCCAGCTGGCGCTCAGAGATTAGAGGAGCTGGGAGGGGCTGGGCTGCATTTCTGATTCCAGCCACTTTAGCACCATCAGTGTGGTCGAGTCCAAGAGAAGAACTTGCCTGAGCACAAATGCACAAAGAGTGCAGTTCCAGTGCAATGCTCTGGGTCTGGTTGCATTCCATAAGGACCCACATGCTCCAGATTCCCCAAGAGTGTGGGTTACTGAAGCAACATGAGAACAAGTTCAGGATGGCTGCTGACTGGGGCACTGCTACTGAGTGCTGATGTGTGTAGCGACAGAAAGGACAGTATTGATTCAGGGTGACCCCCACATGGCGAATAATGTGCTTTGACTCTATGATTTAGAAGGTTAAACAAATGCTTTCTTAAGCTATGGTATATTACACTAGTACTATATTAAAACTATACTATAGAGATACTATACTAAAAAGCTACTAAAGAAAAACTCGTGACTGTCTCCAGACAGTCACAACACAGATTTTATCTAATTAGCTAATCAAGCTAAACAACTATCACTAAAATCCACTTAACAAATCACTTTCAGTAAACAATCACTATAACACATTCTACATGTACTAAACAACAAGAACAGCCAGTAGAGATAATTGTTTTCTCTTCTTCTCTAAGTTTCTCACTTCCTTCCTTTAAAAAAAACCTGGGAGAGAGAGAGGAACTATATCTCTCTGTATTCAAAGAATGTAAATGCCACAGCACAGTAAAGAGAGATTAAAAAAGTGAGATCTGTTTATCTATCTGTCTGTTGAATCTTCCTGGCTCAGCTCCAAACCAGTGGAAGATGCAAAGCTCACCTAAAGGCATCCCTTCAGGAGAGGAGTAGAGACAAGTTCCATTGACTGATCCTGAGCAGGCAGAGATGTTTTCCCCTCCAGAGATGGTTGTTTTTTCCCCTCATGTTTTCCTCCTCCAGCCTCTTGTGCCCTGAAGCCTTCTTTTTATCCTTTAAATTTTTGCATGTCCTGAGGGAGTAGAACTATCCCATGCTGTAGCTGGGGTCTGGTGACTTTGCTCATACATGACACATGGTTTGCATTACATGACACATGGTTTCCTTCGCTGGCATCCCCAGGGCTGTGTACGTGCATTCGTTAATGGGGCCTTATGAGAAACTCTGTTAGTGCTGGTCAGAATTCTCAGTTGACAAAAGAGGGAGAAGAAACACCTTGGTCCTCCTCCATATACTGAGGTGGCCATAGGGGTTCTCTGACTTCCATCAGAGATCTTTGCGTGCATCCTTATCTCCTGAATGACCCGGTTTTCTAACGAGAGTGTGGATGTCAGGAGGGAGGAATGCTGGTGCAGGCCCGAAGAGAAGGTGAACTCCAGAAGTGTCTCTCACAAGGAGTGAGCTCACCCCGGAAGCCCCTGCAGAGCCAGGATGGAGCTGTGGGACAGGGCGGGGTGTCAGTCACTACTGAGAGACAAACAGGACATGGCAGAAGCAGAGGGAGGCCCTCACCAGACCCTTGAGAAATGCCACCCCTTCCCTGTCAACGGCCTGAGAGGCTGCTGGAGCTTCAGTCCCAGATGGCCCCTGATTGTAGGGCCAGGGTCACTTTGGAATCTGTGCCTCCCCTCGGGCAGAGAACGACCCAGGAGGGCAGCAGCACAGTGCTTTGGGAATGTGTGAGCCCAGCAGCCTTTGAGTCTTGGCCCACAAAGGGCGTATGGGAAGTTGAAACCCATCTTCTCTTGCTTTCTGTGCAGGTGCTTCTAGAGAAAGAGCAGGAGCACACTGCCTTATCTGAGCTGCCATGCCAGACTCAGGGAGAGCTGTTCCCTGCCCGAGAGCAGGAAGAGCAGCTCAGGCAGCAGGTGGAAGAGCCACAGGAGAATGGCCAGGTAGGCTTGACTGGCCAGGGGACAGAGGGAAGGGCAGGAAGAGGGGCATAAACCAGAGCTCTTGGGACTGAGGAGGCCAGGAGTCCCACAGACACTGGAAGGACAGAGCCTTGGAATCTGCAGAGATCAGCACCAGGACAGGAAGGTAACAGTGGAAGCAGAGCTGAGTGGAAAAGCAGAAAGAAGGGGCTGAATAAATGTGATTTTGAGGCTAAAAGAGGGAAAAGCTGAGCTTGATGGCAGCTCTCAGTCACTGGCTCTGCTTTTGTGTGCACAGAACATGAAGGCAGAGCCACAAGCAGAGCTGCCTGAAGCTCAGAGTGCCATCATGGCAGTGAAGAGGAGGAATGAAGACATCCAAGAGGAGAAGAATCTCCCTATGCAGAGGGGCAATCAACAAAAACAGGTGAATGAAGGAATGGCAGCCACTCCACTCATGAAAGAGAGTCCTTTCCGTTGTTGTTTACAGAAAATTGACGAACAGATGGAGGCACAGCTGCAAGAAACTGAGACTAGGATAAAGGCAAGGAAGAAGAGGCTAGATGAAAAAATTAAAATCATCAAAGAGAAAATGAATCACCTCCTTCAGGAGCAAAAGGCTCTAGGAAAGCAAGTGAAATAGCACTAGGCACTGCAGTCACCCAAGGGGTGGTTTCTGCCTTCCTTGCCTTTCCAGTGCAGAGCAGCAGCAGCGGGTGGGTGATGCCTCTGAGGGCCATCCTGATGAGGCCTCTGTCAGAGCTGCTCTCAAGGACACTTCCTGCTCTGCTGGATCTCAGATGATGCTCTAGGCAGTGGCATTACTCCTCTGGCCATTTAGCCAGCAGTCACCCGAATGAACTCCTGCTGGCTTCTTCCAGGTGGCCTTGTTTCTTGAGGTGTTTTTGCAGGTGAACATGGTCACTCACATAGATTTGGAATACGAGCTACAAGCTGTCTGTATCCCTTGCGAATCTGCTCCTGTCCTTTCCTTTCCTTTCTTCCCAGTTGATGACTCCTGGCTGACGGGCACAAGCTGTAGTCTCTGACTGCTTTGTTCTGTTTGACTTGAGGTGGAAGTGTCGCCATCCTACCTGGCAGCCTGCAGAGAGTTCCAGCAAATGACAGGCAACCAAGAGCCCCGAGGCTGGCATGAGGCCCAGGAACTGACCCATCCAGAGATGCTGCAGGATAAGCACGTCCCGAGGAAGGTGCAGAAAAAGAGAATTTCATGGCAGGAGGTAGAACATTAGAATGAGGAGCTGCAAATGTATCTGCAGACCTAGGAGGGGGAAAGGAGTCTTTGGGAGAAGTGGAGCGGTCGTTGCTGCAGTCATCCTTTAGAACAAGAAACCGGCTATGAACTCGAGTAAAACCAGCCTTTGGTTTTGACCATTTGGTTTCACAAGTGGACATCCAAAGCAATCCAGTTGAAGAGCTCTGCATGTGGCTGACAGCAGCTTCCTAAGGGCTTGCATTTCAAATGGCAATCTCTCTTGCATTTCAGGGCAATCTCTGCCACACCTTCCTGACATCAACTCATTTCTTGTCTCAGATCTACACCGACTCTGACACTGAAGCTGCTGCAGAAGCCGCAGTGCCATCCCAAGGAGCCTTTGCTCTCCAGCTGAAGAAGTGGAGCCTGAGCCCTTGGTTCACCTGCCGTGCTGACCCAGCTGCTGCTCAGCAACAGGAGATGGCGGGTGACTCCCTGGAGCACCAGAGTATGTCTGGTATCTTTCTTATCTGAGGGACAGTGAGTTGTGTGCACGTGTCAGCACAGCTGTACCAAAGGGTTCTGCTCAGTTTAGTGTCACAGAAGTGCTGGCAGTGCTCCGAGGCAGCAAGAGAGAGCTCTGGGTGTTCCTGCTGCCTCTGAGGGCAGCTTAGACTGGCTGGAATTTGCCTGGGCTTCCCTTCTCTCTGCCGAAGGCAGAAGCGGGGATTATTCCTGGATCAGCAGAAGGCTGTGACTGCTTGAGTCCTAGCCATTGGCAGAAGCCCTGCTGAGATCAGTCTCTAGGAGAACACATCAAGCCCTTTGTAATTCTGCAGCACAACCCAATGAATCTGCTTCTTGCCCTTAACGGCTGCCAGTGCTGTGCTCTCAGATAAGATCTGGTAGGGTTGAGAAGAGAGCCCAGTGGATTCTGTGTCTACCATCACCTGTTGGGACAAAAAGGGCAATGATCTGTGCCTGGGTGTGGCTGATCTCAAAGCCCATCCTGTTGTGTCCTGAATGGGGGCAACAGCTTGTCCGGGGCTCAGGCTCACTCTGGCTTCTTCCCATCAGTGCCTGTCAGTGCTCATGCTTGGGCTTTGCCAGCCTTGTTGTGGTCGCTGCCCTGCCCCTGAGGGCTGTGGGAATGCAGAGGCTGGAGTCTTCCTTGGCTGGGAGGGTCCCGCTGCTGCCCGGCTGCTGCAGTGCGGAGCTGCCTGAGGCAGCAGCCCCTTCTCTGGGCCGGCTTCTGCCTCGCACGGCCTGGACTCACAAGAGGGTCAGCATCTCCTCTGGGCAGCTCTCTGTGTCACAGGGGCGCCTGAGGAGCACTGCTGTCCTCTGTGCCCGTGCCCGCCGGGCCGGGTTGGGAAGATGGGGACGTGTGGGGTGCCGAGAGGGCGAGTGCAATGGGAGCGACTGAGCCGCGCTGTCAGGGTGAAGAGAAGCGGCGCGGTTCTTCACGCGGGGCATGGGCAAGGGCGTCTTTGAGCTCAGCCTGCTCATAAAGGGTGAGGGTCCTGATGCTGAAAGCCCCGTGGGGACTGATTCTAGCATGAGCTGCTCTGGTTTACAAACGCAGAGGCATTCTTCTGGCAAACTGCTGCAAGGTGGAAAAAGATGGGAACACTTGGCAATATTCCTCCTGTTCTGGACTTGACATCTGTTCAGAGGAATTGATTCTACATGTCCAAGTGCATTTAATCTTAGCATGTAGGAAACCTTTTCTAAATCTCACAGTGTTTATTCCCAAGAAAACAAAGGCACTGTTAGTTCCAGCTCTCCTTAATTTTTCTAGATGACAAACTTACTTGCCTTGCTAGGTATTCTCTTCTGGTCTCAGTCTCCTCTGAATGTATCTCCCTGTGTTTCCCTGTGTGTCTGCTGTCAAGAGGTCTCTCACTTCAAAGGATGCTGGAAATCAGTCTCTGTGCCAGCCACTTGTGCTGTGGGCCTGCTGTTCTTTTCTTGGTGTTCCAGTTGCTGTTCCTGTTGTTGTTAGCCAGCTGTCCACCAAGGGAGGGCTCAGAGCCCCAGACAGTGGGGCTGCCTTTTGTATCTCCTAGAAGGTGGGATCTCTGCTTTAAAGTGAACATCTTGCATTTTGTTTCCCTCAGGGAGAATGGTGAAGATGGAAAATCCTATTCTAAAATACATTGAACTGGAAAATATTGGCAGTGGGTGAGTCCAAGCAATGTTAATGGTACAAAACTATGCATCAGGTGTTTTGCTGGTGGAATAGGTATCAAGTGTGAAGTCAGACAAACTGCAAATGTGTTCAGGCACTGGGCTTAGATTGTCAGTGCTGATCAGAATTTCTAGGTGTGCTCAGAAGGCATTGTCAAAGACATCTTCATGCTTCCAGTGTCCTGCAGGCATTTACAGCAGAGATCTCCTGTGTGGGCTGGCTTTCACTGCAAGATCTAAATGGCTTCTCCTTTCTCTGCTTCTGTTTTGTTTCTAGGAGTTTTGGAGACGTTTATAGAGCGCTCGACACTGCCATAGGAGGAGAGGTAAATATCAACAGCCCCTGCAGACTCTGCTGCACTCGAGGGCTTTCCCCTCTGGTGTGAGTTGTGGCTGGAGCTTTGGGCAGAGCTGTGCTGAAAAGGCACAAGAAGCACAGACTGGTGCCAGCCCACAAAACACATTTGGGACTTTGTCCTCCTCAGCTGCCGGAAGGAAGGCACGGAGGGCAGCGGTTCCTTTCAGAGAAGGACGCGCTCACTCACTCTCCATTGCTAAAACAAAGGTGGTGCCTGCGAGCACCTCACTGCTCTTTGGGGCTACAGCTTCAGAGTCCTGAATTCTCATTTCTGGCTGCCAGCAAATCCATCTGAAAGTTACTGGCAGATCCTTAGCCACCTGCAGTGCTGCACTTGGGAACTGCACATAGGGAGAGATCTGCAAGGCGTCCCTGAAAGCCCTAAGCCCTGCCCATATCACAAGATGTATTCAGAGAGCATTAAGACATGGATTACTTCTTCTGAATCCCAAACCAAGCAGCAGAGAGTGTGGTCAGAGGTTTGTGGATGATAACTGAGACACCACTGTTACCAAGTGGTCAAGGCAAAATGTCAGTGCCCCCACATGTCCTGTAACTGGCTCCCAAGGGAGCAGAGAAATGGGCTGTTGGAATGTCAGTTCCTAATTACTGCACTGCCTAATCACAAGGCAGTTTGGCACAGCTGAGCTGTGTCATTGCAAAATCACTCGCTCCACGTGCCTTGTGGTCTCGTGCCACCAACCTCTCAAATTACTGATTTTCAATGTCATTTTAGGTGGCCATCAAGAAAATACAGCTTCAAGGACTGAGAAAGGAGGAACTAAAAGTCAACAAACTCATGGTCATGAAGGTGAATAGAAATCCCAACCTGGTCAACTGTTTAGACAGGTGAGTTGTGCTTTTATCCCATGATTGTTTGTTTACATATTGCAAACATACAAGGTAAAATCCCACTTTGGTCAGTGGCAGAAAACAGAGCTGTAATTATTGGCTAATTATTATTGCTCTTTTCATCTCCAGTGGATGGGAAGAGATTGCATTTTGTCTGCATGAGTCTTTGCTGGCACATGGTATCTGAAAATTGTTCAAAAACCCGGATGATTTGTGTCTTACTAAATCAATGATCTCTATATTCACAGCCACCACTTCGTTTTAGAGCTTGATTTTTTTCAAGTGTCTTCTTATGTCCAGGTAAACTAACAAGGATTTCCCTTGGATTGTTGCCACTGGTTTTCATTGCTATGCATGCCAGGAAGATTAGGTGCTTTTTTCCAGAAACACCATGCATGACAGGTTTTTTACCTGGGCTGTTTCTAAACTGCACATTTTGCTTACTGCCCATCTAAGACATCTCCTTTTTTGCAGCTGTGCCTTTCTCCTTGAGACTGCACAGATGGCAAACAATGCACAGCCAAGAGGAAATGTCTATTCCTTTTTTTTGTCTTTGTCTCAAAGGGACCTGAAAAGAAGAATCAACCCTTCTTTTCCAAACAGCAACCTAGCCATGTACATTCATCTCCATGCCCTTGTTTCCTTCTTTCAGCTACCTTGTGGGTGAGGAACTGTCCCTGGTTATGGAGTACATGGATGGAGGCACTCTGAGCAATGTCATCAGCCAGACCTACCTGTCAGAAGATGAGATGGCAGCCATCAGTCGGGAGGTCAGCAATCCCAGCTGTGTTTCCAGGGGCTTGGGCAGGATTGTCTGGGAAACGGGGGCTCAGAGCTGGAGTGATTTCCTGTGCCAAGCTTTGTTTCTGTGTTGCTGCTATTCTATGGGCAAGTAAAAGCATCTCAAGTGAAAGGCCTGCCAGTGCCCCTTCACTCCCTGTACTCAGTGCCAGTACTCTTATCTCCTGCTGTAGTATTCTCAGTCTGTCTCTTGTATTTGTATTTGTCTTTTTATTTGCTGTTCTCTACCTTGCCTCTCTAAACATTTGCCTGGAGTCTGTCTTCACTGCATTCCTTGCCAGTAAAAGCAAAGGAGCTGGTGGCAGGATATGAAATGACCAGCAAAGAAAAAATACTCATTTCTCACAGTCCTCAGCTGAAAAGGATAGTAGTGCAGCCAAAATGCTCTTTGCTTCCAGGAGGTGACTGGTGTGATACTTACATGCCTGTGCTGAGGCCAGCAAGAAAATCTATTCCATGCAGCCTCCCACCCAAAAGGGATCCACTAAACACCAAAGGGAGGGACTTTTCCTTTCAAAACCCCTCCTTTGTCCTCTGCAAGGAAAAAGCACGTCCACTGCAGCAGGAGTCGTCCTGGCTGGTTTGCAGGGCACAGCCTACACCAGCAGGTGCTGTTGCTCTTTCAAAAGCTGACGTGCCTTTCCTCAGAAAGGTCCTGCTCTGCAAGTGTTGGAGCAGCAAGCTCTTCCTCTCAGTGGCCATTACTGTTCTGCCATTGCTCCCCATTCCCCTGGAGAGGGAATCTTTTCGATTCTTTGTTTCCTTTCTTTTGTGATGAAATCACATCACTCATTTTTGCCCTCCTCTTTCTGTTTTCTCTCTCAGTGCCTGCAAGGACTGGATTTTCTTCATTCAAACCACGTGATCCACCAAGATGTGAAGAGCAGCAACATCCTTCTCAGAACTGACGGCTCTGTCAAGCTGGGTCAGTATATTCTTGGTCAGGTGCAGTGTTCCAGGGATGTGGGTGTGGGGCTGCTTGGCGTAACTGCCAGCTCCCCAAAAATGGTGCTGGTGGCAGTGCAGGGACCCCAACTGCGAGCTGAGGGTACAGTTGGAATGTGCACAGAGGTATAAGGAACCACAAGCAGTCAAGAGTGGCCTTGCTCTGTGTGTGTCCCTTCCAGACAGAGGGAGCTACAATCTAAAGCTTCAGGGGAATGAAGTCCACTGCTGTGAGCAGCGTTAAGAAACCTGGGATTTTTTGGAAAGTCCCAAGGAAATCGAGCATGGACAGTTCTCCAGGAGATCCAACAGCACATTGTTAGCCTGAGAGTGGGGAATTCTTTTGCTTGGTTTCCTAATTGGAGCTGGCTTTCATGGTTTGTTGTTTTCTCCACAGCTGACTTTGGCCTCCTTGCTCAGCTCAGCCCTGAGCAGGGCAGACGGAGCTCCGTGGCCGGCGCTGCTGGCTGGCTGGCGCCTGAGGTGGTGACAGGTCACCCATGTGGCCCCAAAGTGGACATATGGTCTTTGGGAATCGTGGGCATCGAAATGGTGGAACGAGAAGTTCCTTCCTGGAATGCAACTCCTGTCTTGGTAAGGTACAAATACTCACTGATGCCACTGTCTTTCTCACCTGTCCCATGTTCTGTGTGCCATTGGACAAAATCCCATTGCCATCTGCTGGCACCACTTCCACCAAGGTCCCCTTCTAAAAATGCCCCTGCAGCACAGCAGCATCTGCTGTAGCTTTGGTTGTATCAGAAAGGGAAGTGGCAGTTCAGAAACCTAACCAGTTCAGAAACCTGCCATTTTGGCCTCCAGCCATGCCTGACATTTCCCACTTGTTTTTTGAACAATGTTGGAAGTCTGTTTCTGAAGGACAAGAATTTTTCAATGGACAAGGTAGACATGCGATAAATATCCCGAGAAATAGAGGTTAGACCTTTCCAGTTTAAATTTCATAGAAAACATAGGAAAAAAGGAAAAAGAAAAGTAAACAAAAAAGGAAAAGAGAAAAAAACCTACCACCAAAGCAATGCCCAAGCAGTTCTGCTTGCTTTTTCATTTTTTAAACACAGCTCTTCTCTTCCATTCTGTAGCATTTTTTCCAAATCCTGTGGTCGTTGAAACTTTCAGGCTTTCAAGTCATCTGTACATTGTTCAGTCATCTGTGTGGGTGGCCTGGATAAGTGTAGGATGTGTTTTTCTCCGACTGCAGTTAGAATTGTTTGCCAAACCCTTGGCTGTTTCTTGGTACTTTAACAAGTTGATGAGCTCGCAGGCAGGTGCCTGGGCAGGGATCCACCATGGGCAGTTGACACCGGTGCTGTGTTTCTTTACCACAGGAGCAGGGCCATCCCTGGCCTGCACAGTTCTAATGACAGGGAGGGCTCCAGCTCCCCACCATGGCCAGTGGCTGAGCTCAGCTGAGAGTCAGGATAAAACCCTCTTTGTCACCTCTGGTGATGTGGGAAAAGGACAGAAAGCCGCATCAATTATTTGTACACAAGGGGAGTGCATTGCCATTTCTGGCTTTGAAATTCTCCTTTGGGTTAAAGAGGATAATAGCAAAGTCTCTTTGGTCACCATCTATTTCAGCGCCACAAGCACAGAGTTATCATGACAGTGGTGGGCATTTTTATGGAGACTCCAAGGCCTCTTGCCATTGTTATTTTTGTCTATTTGAGATGGATTCTGCAAGTTGAGGTCTGAATAGTTCCAAGTTGGTGTCTTATGTTTCTAAATACCATCTTGCAAAAGCAGAATGAGCTCTCTCCCTCTGACTTGTCAGCGTGTTAGAGCTTGGTTCCACATGAACCACACTGGATAATGATCAGTCGATGTCTTGCCAATCTACACTGTAATTCCTTGGCCTGAGGAGTATCAGAAAGACCTGCTGAGCTCCATGGACACTGTCAGCTGCATGGAAGTGAGCATCCTTGGCCTTGCTGAAGACACTGGAGCTCAGTTTAGGTTAGATGCTCTTGAGCAGGAGAAAGGCTGGAATCGTCAGGTGTTTCCAGAGGCCTGCGTGCCCAGAGGGACTGAGTTCTGGGGAGCAGCTGGATGTTTCTGCACATCATGGAAGGGGATTGCCAGACAGCTCAAGCCTCACCACAGGCAAACACTCCCCAGCTCTTCTCAGGCAACATTTGCTTTGGGTTTCAAGTTGTTCCCACTTGTCTGGCTGTGAAGATGCTCCTAAAACCACAAGGCAAGCCTCTCAGAACTGGTGTTACATTTCCAGAAATGAAGAAAAGAAGCCCAAACACAAGAAAGTTGCTAAGGCACTGGTTTTTAGGGAGGAACTTAACCCCCTGTGCAGTTTCTTCTCACTGGGAAACATGCCTGAAACCTGGGCATGAGGGTGTAAAGGCCACAGAGTCTCTTCTGCTTCTTGTGCAGTGCTGCTGAAACACTCAGTGACCATGTTTCTCTCCTAGCCCAAGCTACATTCTGCCCGTCACCAAGCCAGAGCCTGGTGATGTGGAGAGCCTGCCAGAACCTCCCATTTGTTTCCTGGCACTTTCTGGGATGGGCCTAGCATTCATGCATTGACTTGAGTAGCCAATTGAGCAGAGGGTGACTGTAGGGATGGAACCTCTCCTTCTGATTTGACCATGAAAAGTTTTTATTTTCCATGTAAGGAAAGCAGAAATTTTCAGACTGCTGAGAGACAGAGCTGCAGGTGGCTCCTGTATGTCCAAACAGGTGTTTTCATGCCAGTACATTTGTGCATGCATCTTAATGTGTCTGTGTTGAAGATGAGATTCCCAATGTTTGTTTCCTTACCTGAGGAATATCTGGTGCATTTCCTTTCTTTCCTTCCAATTCCCATTGTTTTCAAGAACAAAGCAAAAAGATTGATTCATTTTGTTTTATGGCAGCTGTGCTTAAGGGACCAAGAAGCACTGCAGAAATACTTTTCATATACTAACCCTTGGATAGAGTAGAGTTAGTATAGCAAAGTCCTTCTTCCAAAAAGCCTCTCAAGTTGGTATGAATCCTCAGGGAAGGAAATGTGATTGTGGTGATGTAGTTCCCACTAACTAGGTCAGTCAACGAAATCAGCTGCCAAGGCAAGATCTGTGGGATGTTGGAGAGGCTGTGGCTGCATCGGGGTTTGGGGTTTTGGTTGGTAAAGAAAAGTCATCTCTGGGTCTCTGCCAGGGCAGAAACTGCCACTGCAGAGTGGAGCTTAATCAATGGGATCTGGGAGAGCAGTGACAGATGGGAAAGAAGCAGGTGGAGCCTGGTGTCTCCTTTTTCCCCAGCCCCAACTCCTGATAGCCACAGGAGGAAGACAAAAGCTGCAGCAGCCCAACCTATTTTCATCTTGCCTGCATGACTTCCTGAGCTGCTGCCTGCAGAGAGACGAGGCGCGGCGCTGGTCTGCCAAGGAGCTCCTGCAGGTAAAATGTGAAGGGGCTGCAGGTGAAACAGGCTCTGAGGGATGGGCTCCTCCTCCACTCAAGCCCAAGGCATCAGATGAGCCCCCTTCCTCCTCACCTCCACTCTTGCTGCTCTTCAAATGAAAAGGGTGAGGAATCCTAGACTGGGCTGGGCTGGCAGGGTCCTGTAAAGGTCCTCTGGTGCATGTGTCCTGCAATGAGCAGGGACATCTTTAAAGAGATCAGGTTGCTCAGAGCCCTTTGCCACCGGAGCTGGAATGGTTGCAGGGATGGGGCACCTACAAGCTCTTGGGGCAACCTGTGCCAGGGTCACACCATGCTCCTAGTAAACAAGGTCTGATTAGATCCTATTTGTGTTTAAAAATATTCACCCACATCCTATTGTATCTGGCCCTGTTAAAAAAGATGTCGCTCACTTTCTTCAAAGCCACTCTGAAGTCTTGGAAAGTGGCAATAAAGTCTCCCTGAAGCCTGTTCTTCACAAAACTGAATAACTCCAGCTCCCTCTGCATTTCCTGAGTCAGAGAGGTCTCTGGCTGTTTCTGTCACCCTCTTTTGTAATTTGGTGGGGTGTTCAGTTTTATCTAATGGCAAAAGAATTGAAGTAGAGCAATGCAGGGTTCAGAGACATGAAATGGTGGTGGAAGGACCCAAGGAAGCCAGTCCCAGCCTAGGGGTCAGAGATTTGGCTGTGGGCAAGAGGGGCTGTGGGGGAACTCACTGTGAGCCTCTGAGGGGCCCTGGTTTGTGCCCCCCAGCCCACCCTCAGAGGTTTCTGCCATGCAAACAGGGACAGCTGGGAGGGACTTGTCCCAGCCCCATCTGCTGCCTGGCATGCTCAAGCAGACGGGAACTGTGCCAGGGTTACTGCCAGGTTGTGTGGCAGAGAGGGAACTGCAGGGCCCAGTGCCACTGGGCTGGCCCTGCTGGGAAGGAAGGTGCCACCCAGCACACGAGGGGCAGGGCATGGAATGGTAGACACTGCTTTCTGTCTCTGTGGGAATCAGCACAGTGCCTGTCTTTCAAAGAAAGGGACCAGTGTGAGGCTTTGGAGTTTCCTGAAAAGTAGAAACTCCAAGGACAAAGAAAGCACCATTTCTAGAGCACTGGCAGGGCAAAAATCTCAGCAAGATGAAGACACCTTGATAAATGGATGAGTGGGATTCTGGGCCAGGTTTGCCTGTGATGGCAAAGTCCTGCACATAAAGTTGGAGGTGTAGATGGTCCCATTGGTCCTCCTCCTGTATCTTTCTAGGAGCCAGAGGAATCCTGTGAAGCACTGAGCTTGGAAAGTCATGGTCCATTGTTTTTTGTTGCTTTTTTTCCCTTTGGGCAGCATCCATTTGTAACATTTGCTGAGCCTGCGTCCAGCCTGGTGCCGCTGATTGTTTCAGTGAAGAAGAGGAGGGAGACAAGAACGTGACAATCACATCAGGACCATTTATTCCTCAACCAGTTTAGAGTAGGATTGTAGGTTAGGACTAGGATTAGGATTAGGATTAGGATTAGGATTAGGATTAGGATTAGGATTAGGATTGGGATTAGGATTAGGATTAGGATTAGGATTAGGATAAGGATTAGGATTCGGGATAGGTTTAGGGTTAGGGTTAGAGTAGGATTGTCTAATAGGACTGCAGAGTAGGATTGGAAATGAATAAAGTTTCTGAAACCACACCTCACCTTGAAGATTCCCTTCCTTCTCACTCTGCGAATAAGCTCAAAAATTCCTTCTGAATTGTCTCTTGTTTCTTAAAGGTGGAAAGTGACACAGTGTCTTTGGTATGGTGTGAAAGTGGGGAAGGATGTTCTTCATTCATCCTCTCCAGACCACACTGCCTTTGGAATATGGCCCACTGGTCTGTTTTTGGCCAGCTTTGGTACTTCTATTTGAGGCAGAAAGGGCAATGGCATTTGAAAGCAAAACCAAAAGAAGAATGAGGCAGCCCAAACACCCTGTGCAGATGCAGGCCTTCAGCTGTGACTGGAGAGCATTTGGGCTCCTGCCACTTGGATTTGGATCCCTAAATGCAATCATCTCTTTGGCTGGAGGAAAGCCTTGCTCAAGTGAGAAAGCAGAAAGATCAGAGAGGGTGCTCGGGAAGGTCTCCTGTGGTGCAGAGCTGTCAGTGCCTGTGAGGTGAGAGCGGGCCCAGCCTTGCCCGGGCTGGAGCCCCAGCAGAGCCCCGGCAGAGGCCGGAGCAGCCTGAGCCCCGGCAGAGGCAGGCTGGAAGGAGGCCCTTGGAGCTGCAAGAGGCAGCAGCCGTGCCCTGGGTGCCTCTTGCTGGGAGCGGGCGAATCCTCCGCCCTCAGAGCCCAGGTGGCAGCTGGCTGCTGCCGAGGGGAAGCGCAGCCGTGCTGGGCATAGCCCGGCCTGGAGGCCATGGCCGTCTGGAGTGTGCCCAGGAGCAGAGAAAGGCCAAGCGCAGCCGCGGGCCGCTGGGCTGGATGAGGATTCCTCCTCTTCTGCTGGCTGCCCTGCAACTCCTGGCAAAGGCCAGCAGTGTGTGCGGCACTCTGGGCACCGGGGCAGGGAGCCAGGCTGCTTGGCAGGCTGGAGCACAGAGCAGCTCCTTCAGGCCCAGCACTTGTGCCAGGGAAGCGAGGTCAGCGTCAGGCAGGGACAGCTTGGCAGGGCACATCTGCAGGAGCCAGCGCCTCACGCAGCTCTGGGAGGAAGTGCCTGCAATCCTGCAGTTCTGCACTGAGCCAGAGCAAAGGTGTGAGATGCAGAGTGTTTGGCAGAAATATTCAGGCCCACCAGGCCAGCCTGCTTTGTGCTCTCTGGCGCACAGCAAGCGCTGTGCAATGCAGCTCTGAGCTGCTGGGAGAGAGGCAGTCGGGGATGTGCCTGAGGTGAGCCAAGGGGTTAGCTGAAAATGTAATTAGGGTAATTGAAAAGTGAGGATGAGTCGAGGGGCCAGCTGGGAATAGAATTGGGATAGTAGAAGACTGCATATTTTAGTTAAGATTTTCAAATGAGGTAAGAAGCTAAGTTAGTAGTAATACAGCTAGCAGAAATCACATACCTTAGGTAAAGAGTACCAAATATATTAGGAACATAAAGCTAGGAGTGACAGGGATAGAGGAAGCAATTGTGAAGAAGCAGAGACCATAGAAATACCTTGCCTTAAGAATAATTGAACAGTTAGGAGAGCCTTGGACAATGAGCAGGTCAAAAGGTCATGCCAACTGGCCATGAGTTCACCATGAGGAAGATGGCTTTCTTCCTCCCATACAACCACTCCCTCATTTCAAAATCCCATCAACCCAGTTAAGGGAATACAATTGCGCAGCTGTATAGGATATTCAGCTGATAAAAATGTGAAGCAGGAGGTAATAATTATGTATTATGGGTCCTTAGAAACCTTATTAAAACCTTTTCTGTAGAAATATAGAGCAGGAGCCTGCAACTCCTTGCACGTGTCTTTGGAAACTGGTTCACATGTGTCTAGCAGTGCAATAAATACCCTTCTTTTCAACTATAATTAGTTGAAGAGTCATCTGTCCATGCTTCAAGGGTTATGCTGGAGTAGTGAACTGATTTGGAAGGGAGCAGAAGAGTTTCAGCAGGCAATTTTTGGAAGGGATGGAAGCCTCTTGTGGCTGAAGGGAAAACCATTTGGAATGGGAAATGATCTCAAAGTCCATACAACTGTATCTTTGTGTCTGTCCTGGGTTGACTATGTGATGCTTTTATCCCCAATCGTCTCATTCTGTTTATGTTGAATAATAATAAGTTTTGTACCTTTAAGAGTGTTCCAGAGAGTGAAGCGGGAGACAGAAGAAGCGTGCAGTTTGTTTACAGACACTGCACTCACTCCTCCACATTTCTGCTCCTGACTGTGTTGTCTGTGGACAGACAGCGGGGCAGAGAGCTCTTCTTTTGCGTTTTAGTTAGTTTTTAGCTAGCTGAGGCAAAGAAGTTCCCTGGACTGTTTTTTTTTCTTTTTCTTTGGACCTCTTGAAACTGCTATGGACTGAAAACCCAGGAGAGCACCGGCAGCTGCAGCTGTGGCCCACCGGGCCAGGCCTGGCCTGCGACAATTCCAGCACCGGAGGGACTGATCAGAGACTGAGTGAGCTGAGCTTCAACCCGGGGTTTTCTCAGTTTGTCATCTCTTTCAGAGTGGAAAGGAGTCTCATTGTTTGGATATTGTTTTGGATTTATAGTTTAATAAACAGGTTTTTTCCACCTTTCTCCAAGGAGGTATTTTTTCTCTCCCGGACCAGTTGGGGGGAGGGGCTGATTGGATCTGCTTTTCCCACCAGAGCTCCTTTGGGGGATTCTTCCCCAAAGTTGCTCTGAACCTGGACAAATACATGAATTGGCGCTCAATGCACGGCTGGAAAAGGTGGAAAAAAGCCCTATTAATTGTGTGTTTGTTGTTGTTAAAGCAGTTAGTAGCCATGCTGCTTGGACACCGGATTTCTGTGGTTGTGCAAGACTTTGTGTGGCTCTGGGCTCTAGACCTTTTTGAGGTTTCAATACCTTTCTAGTCACTAAGATTATTGTCCAAAGCATGTAATTTTTACAGTAGAGGTGTACGGATTAGAATAGCTGTTGTGCTGGCCTTGGTGATAATGATTTATAGGGCTTTTACAAAGATACTGGAGTCTGTTTACGATATGTATGGTTTATGGTTTCTTCATCCTACCCTGCATCCCAATTCCAGTAGTACGTTTTGTAAATTTAGTAGTAATTACACTCAGTCTGTTAGAAGAAGAGCTGAGAATAAGGCTTTCCAGCCTTTACTTCCCTTCTTCTCCTTTGGATCTGTTATGTCACTTTTTGCGAATGTTCAGTTTCCCCTGAATGTTAAAGAGACCATCTTTCTGGTATTTAATCTGTAAGCTTCCTCTATATGGTCTGCAGCTTCTCTAGAATAAGGGCTGAGATATCCAGAGGAGCTGGTGAGACCCCTGACCCAGAAGCAGATGCAGGCGTGAAAAATCCTGAGTGGGGTGGAGAATGGGAAAATATAGGCCAAACCCTGAAAGAATTTTCTGATCCTGTAGACTGGGATTTTCCACGGGAACAAATTCAGAACGCAGCAGAGGTGGGGAAATACCTAAAAGAGAAGTGCCATGAGGATTCTAAGGAGAAAAGGCTCATTGCAATAAGCTGGGCCCTGGCCTATGCTTATCGCACTTTGTTAGATAGTGTCGGGCAGCAGACAGAGGCAGGGGGGCAGGGAGATAAATCAGCTATCCCAGTCACTCGAGCTGTAGCCAACAGCCCAGGCTTGAAGCCAGCAGCCAGACCAGATATGAGCCTAAGCCAGCATCTAAACTCATGGCTGTTGCTACCAGTACTAGAAGTGGGAAACGCACGGAAAAAACTAATCGACCAGTGGATGATGATGATGATGGCGATACAGGAGAAGGAACCTCAATGCCTCCTGACATAAAATCAGGAGTCAAAACAGCAGGTGCAAAAACAGACGCAAATATTGAGTCTTATTCCCTGAAGGACCTTCGTGGCCAAAGGAAGGATTACACCCGATGACCTGATGAATCCATAATTAGTTGGCTGGTCCGTCTCTGGGATGCTGCAGGCGAGGCTACAATTCTGGACGGCAGTGAAGCCAGGCATTTGGGATCCCTGTCACAGGATCCTGCCATAGACCAAGGAATGATGAGCGGGGCTAACCCTCACAGCCTCTGGGAATGTGTCCTAAGAAGTGTAGCACAAAGATACCTGTGTGCAGATGATCTCTATATGCAGCAAACCCAGTAGAAAATCATAGAACAAGGGATTCAATGCTTGAGGGAAATGGCAGTAGCTGAGATTGTCTTCTCAGATGATGGAAACACTGTAAATCCAGACTTGGTACCATGCACATCTGTGATGTGGAGAAAACTCGTACGACTTGGGCCACGAGAATACGCTTCTGCTTTTGCAATAATGAAGCAGGATGATGGCGAGGAGACTGTGCTGGATATGGCAAAGAAGCTCCGAGCATATGCAGACACTGTGAATGGCCCAACACATGCCAGAATTGCAGCAGTGAAAACATGTCTGCAAAAATTAGAAGACAAGATGGAGGACGGTCACAAGAAACTGAGGGAGGAGATTAAAGAGAGCTTTCTCCAAATCTCGGCAGTACAGATCAGAGGTTCTGGTACCCAACGCAGACATTCCCCAGATGGTGAGAGAAGGTACATCCCACGAGCTGAGCTGTGGTTCTACCTGCGTGATTGTGGAGAAGACATGGGGAGATGGCATAGAAACCTACCGCTGCTCTGGCACAACGGGTGCGTGAACTGAAGACTCAGAGAGGAAGTTCCAAAAGGGAAGCAGCTCCAGTGGCCAGTAACCGAACTGTCACATATGATGATAATGACAATATTTTTGATCCCCTTGAAGGAACCTCCAAGGCATATGCCCAGGGAAAGAAGGATAACCAGGCTTAGAGGGGCCCTGCCTCTAGCCAGGTAGGGGAAAACCATGGTTTTTGGACTGTGTGGATTCATTGGCCTGGCAAATCTGAACCACAAGAACACAAAGCTTTGGTTGACACTGGTGCACAATGCACATTAATCCCATTGAGACATGTGGGGACAGAATCTGTTTCTATTGCTGGTGTGACAGGGGGATCGCAGGATTTCACTTTGGTGGAAGCTGAGGTGAGCCTGACTGGAAATGAGTGGAAGAAACACTCTATTGTGACTGGCCCAGAGGCCCCATGTATTTTGGGCATAGACTACCTTCGAAGTGGGTATTTCAAAGACCCAAAGGGACTCAGATGGGCATTTGGAATAGCTGCTGTAGAGACAGAGGGTGTCAAGCAGTTGAACAGCTTGCTTGGACTGTCAGAAAGCCCATCTGCAGTAGGTCTCCTGAAGGTGGAAGAGCAATGAGTACTAATTGCCACCTCAACAGTGCACCATCGACAGTACTGTTTTGCAGAGAAAAGAAGAAACTTCACAACTTTGTAAAAGTTGTAAAGCTTGGTATGCTTTTATTACGATGCGCGCAGGACGCAAGTCTTCTAAAAAGGCATGTGTACTTCTGAAGACTTCGGGTCTTCTTTTATTTCTCTTCTAAATGCATATGCATATAGTTTCACAATAAGTTCATACATATTTATTTTGCATGACATTTAGCACTAGTTCTTCTTTATTAAAGGAATTTCTAAGTCAGGGGCAAATCGACTTTGTGGTCTTTTCTGTTTTTCTTTTTCTGTCTCTGCTGTTTCGGCATGCGAGTTTTTCTTTTAGCTTTGGCTTTACAGACTTTTCACTTTTCTTAAACACTTCACTTAATTTAGAATGGATCTTTACTTTGTTTTATTCTCTCTTTTCTTAGGAAATAAGTAAATTCTTTTACTTAATGAAAACTTTTACGACAGTAAGTGTCTTTTAGTGCTTCACTATGTAGGTTTGACAAAGAGGTTAGTACAGCTATTTGTTGTAGCATCTTTTAGTTCTAAATTAACAATATAATAGATTATCTTAAGCTTATTTCAACTAATATTAGTAAAACTACAATGGGGTGGCACAACTTATTAAAGATTCTATTTGCAGTTGGTGACTACTCAAAGATCACATCTCACTAGTGATGATCTATATTTTGTTTTATTCTTTGTAGAACTCTGGTCATCTCTTTTGTATTATGTTGGACAGTAATTAAGGTTTTCTTTCTGCTTCTTTGGATTCTTTTTAAGCTTTCTAATAGGTCTTGGTGCTTAATTAATTGTTTTACTAATGTAAGGTTTATCTTACTAGGGGTAGGTGGCAGTTTGTGATACATTGTGTAATTGGCTTAAATCAGCTGGTGGGATGTTACTGGTACTAAATACGAAAAACCACACTTAATAATTTTAACAAAATTACAAATACAGAGATTAGAATGGTTTCTACTAGACAGAATAACATCATTGCTATCAATTTGTACAGCAGCACAAGCAGTTCTCAAGCATACATTTTTTTTAGTAGATACGAGCACAGATTTTTGGTCAGTGACTGGATGAATTTCAAAGTGACAAATACTTTGTTCAGTGTCTAAACACACATTTTGAGCATTAATAGTATTGCTTTCACAAATGAATCTTATTTGTTCTCAAGTAATGCGGGATTTTAAGTTTACTGTCTGCTACTTTCTATTTATCTTTTGTGCGTACACTTTATGTTCTGAAGGACAGAGTATTGTTTTTTGATGGTTTAATCTTAGGGCAACGATGGGATGGATAACATAAACAGTGGCATTACGTATGGTAAGAACAAAGGCAGTTGCTACATTAGAAACAGGATCATAGGTGAAATTCACTATAGTCTGCTGGATTGAAACTTCTTTTCAATATTTATTGGAAAAAGGCTCCCAATATTACCAGTTAGATTGTGCCTGGGCCAGTCTGACACTCGCTGCTGGGCCAAAGGCAGCAACTGCGGTGTATCACCCCAGAGATACCTTGGCTTGCTGGTGGTTGCAGCTGGGCACTGAACAAGTCCAGGCTTGTTAGGAAACCCCGTTATACCTCAGGAGAAATGGCTTCAGGCGATGGTGAAGAGAAAAAGGAGAGGATTCTGCTGGAGGGTTTAATGTCCAGAGGTTTATTCCATGGTTACAGAGGTCTGAACGTGAGGAGCTGCTCCAACAGAACTACGACTGCATGCTCTGATCACCTTTTTAAGCTCAGGGACAGGGGGAGGGGAGGTACAGGTGAGCCACCAACCAGGTGAGAGGGGCAGGGTCTCAGGGGAAGATGACACCCAGAAAGGCCAATGACCTCTGGGCATCGGGGCATCCTTTGAACTTGACCAACCACACGACGCCTTGCTGGAATGTTAAGCCTGATTGACAGGACTCACTCAGCATGGGGGTAAGGGGGAAGGGAGAGAGGTATAGGCACACTTGGGGAAATGACCTGGAAGGCCAAAATGGGACATTACAGCACACCACAACATCTCCCCCTAGTTTTGTTTAAAAAGAAGAGCACTGTGTTTGTGGGGCAGAATGATTGCCAAACCATGGTTGGTAAATCAGTTCTTCCTCTACAGGAGGGTCAGTGTTTTCCACTGAGGCTTCCAGGTTATCCATTGGAGCACTGAGGGCTTCCAAATGGTAGACTTCAGGACGGGGAGATGAGCTTAAAATTAACTTGAGCACCATGCGTTTGATTAGTCCAAACACAATGCTAAAATCTACAATAACTATAACTAAAATAAACAGCACTAAAAACACAGTTTTCAGAATAGATCCCAACCAGCCCGAGAGTCCCCAGCCATTGAACAGTCCATTCAGCCAGTCGTCAGTTTCTCTCTTGATGTCGCTCACCATGGTTTTCATCTTGTCAATTGTGGCATGTACGTTCTCTGCCTTTGATGACAAGTCAAGACAGCAGAGTCCTTCAAATTCTTCACAGCGATGGTTGTGCAGAAGGAGCAGATAGTCTATGGCTGCCCTATTTTGAATGGTGGCTTGTCTGGTAATTTCCTCATCTGATAAGAGGTCACTCAGGGCAGTAGAAGTCAGGTTTGCCTGTTTTGCAACCCAACATTCCAATCGGCCTAATTCTCCCATGGTTTTTGCTGCCGAGATCCACAGCAGAAGGACTGTAATTGCGGTGGCCTTAAGTCTGGACCAGTGAACAATTTCTGAATTACAGTCAGGGTCTAATTGCCTTAGGTCTCTTTTTTTGATAGCCAATGTATGTGTGTTGTTTTTAGTTTTCCTATGTATTACGTTTGTTCGATTTGGTGTTAACAGGCTCAGCTTGCCAAAGGTACATGGACCTCCGAGCAGACGAGGAGGGAGACCATCCCATGCTCTGTCTCCACATATTAAAAACACACCCTTTGGGAGTTCACGAGGCTTGTAATCACCACCAGATGAGTGCATGACTAAGACTGAATTTTCACACCAGTTCTTGTCTGTGTAGTGTGGGTTGCTAGGGTCAGAATAGGTGTTTGGTTTAGCTTCATGATATGGTAAGCGGGAATTGAATTTAAAGTGAATGCAAAAGGTTGCATTCATGGAGCCTAAGAGATGGAACTCTTGTGGCTCCCTTTTTGATACTGGTAACTTTCTCGCCCACTCCTGCCAAAACAGTAAAGGATTGTCAGCAGGGTAACGGCCAGGGGAAGGTGCGAGTAAGTTTACTTCATTTAAGGCACTCCACATTTCATTTGGGAACTCTGAGGATTTAAAAGGAACTCCCACCAGGCAAGTTGACAGAGGGTCAGAGGCTGTCGCGGTGGAGAGGCAAATGTGATCTTGTCCAAGGGCTCTGGCCAGAGTGGTCCATACATTCGCTTTGGGCTGAGGGACTAACCAGGAGGTCGCTGGAGAAATGATCGCAAGTAGGACGAGAAGCAGGCTCGGTCTCATGGCGTCTCGAGACTGCACACGAACAGCAGGATCTAAACCGGTAAAAGGAAACTTAAGACAAACATATATTACAAACTATTCCAGATAGGAGGCTTAAATGGAATTTCCTCCAGAGAACAGGTGTGGTGTTTTCTTCTCCAGGCAGCATGAGCAACCTGGGGTGCTTCTGTAGATTTCTCTGAGACCTTGGGAACATAGGGCTTTACCCATTTGGAAGGAACCCACCTTAAACCAGAGGGGGTGGACACACAGGCATATCCACGTCCCCAAGTAACCAATTTGTAGGGTCCCACCATTTTCCAAGTCTCAGGGTCCTTTACTAAAACTGGAGGCTTTTCTTTCATTAACCTATGATTGCTCCCCCCAAAGTGGCGTAGGATGGGTGGGTTCAGGCTGTCAAAAGAACAATTCAGAAAATTGATTGAGAATAGCGCCCTGGATAACCGGATGTGGGGAGGTTCCACCTTCAGAACCTGTTGTTGCTGGTCCAGGACCCTTTTAATATCACAGTGAGTTCTTTCTACAATGGCTTGACCTGTAGGGGAGTAGGGGATGCCAGTTTTGTGCTCTACTCCCCATTGCTGCAGGAAGCTCCCGAATTCCTTGGATTTGTAAGCAGGCCCATTATCAGTTATCAGCTCCTTGGGGATGCCCATGAAAGAAAAAGCCTGTAAGAAGTGCTTAATAGCATCAATAGATGATTCTCCTGTGTGGGCAGAAGCATAGACCGCTCCAGAAAAGGTATCTACACTAACATGAACATATTTCTGTCGACCAAAAGACTGTATGTGTGTTACATCTGTTTGCCACAGTTCACAACTGTTCAGTCCTCTTGGGTTTGCTCCCATACTCACTGTAGGGAGTGCATGTTGTTGGCAATTTGGGCATGTGACCACAATCGCTTTGGCCTGTTCTCGACTGATGTTAAACTGACAAACCAGGCCAGGTGCATTTTGGTGGAAAAGCTGGTGGCTGATTTTTGCCTGTTCAAAAACATTTGGGAGAGTAGCCCTCACTGCAGGTGCAGCAAGAGCATCTGCCCTTCTGTTGCCTTCAGCGATAAACCCTGGCAAGTCAGTGTGTGACCTGACATGCATCACATAAAATGGTTGCTCTCGGTGAGTGACTAACTTTACAAGTTTTGAGAGCAATTCGAAAAGTGCGATGTTAGACACATCTTGCAGTATTGCTTGATCTGCCCTGGATACTACTCCTGCCACGTATGCAGAGTCTGTAATCAGATTAAATGGTTCTGAGAACCTTTCAAAGGCCCTAACAACCGCAGCCAATTCAGCAACCTGAGGTGAACCTTCCACCTCAGAAATGTCTGTCTCCCACTGCTGGGTTTGAGGATCCTTCCAAGTCATAACGGACTAGTGGGACCTCCCGGATGCATCTGTGAAGACAGTCAGAGCCCTTTTTAAAGGTCTCCTACTTAGAGCACTTCTCAGTTTTAAGGTAAATTGAACATCTTGTTCGAACAATTTGTGAGCGGGCCACACTACCAAAATTTGTCCTGAGTAGGAATCCAGAGCAAACTGCAACACTTCATTTTCTTGAAACAATTGTTCCAGTATTTTCATAGTATTTTGACCTGATTTTAACTCAACTGGAATGTGAATGCACTTAAAATCACATCCTGCTAACGCCCTGATCCGGGTCCTTGCTTTTCGGATCAGTTCTGCTACCAGCTCCTGAGGCTTTGTCAGTCTCTTGGACCTTTTGTGACTGAGGAAAACCCATTCTATGATCAAGAGAGGGTCCCTCTGGTCCCGGTCCTTTTTTGGTGTGTCCTTTGCCTTAGGTGTTTGTTTTTCCTCCCACTGAAAAATAATTCCATGGAGGTGTGGCAACTTACCTAGGATGATAAATTTGAATGGCAGGTCAGGCCGGCATTGGTTGGCCTGTCTTGTGGACATTGCAATCTGAACCTTTTCTAGAGCTTTCTGTGCCTCTGGGGTAACAGACCTAGGAGCACCTGGGTCCTCTCCCCCTTTCAATAAATTGAAAAGAGGGGCAAGGTCTTCATTAGTCAGACCGAGCCGTGGTCTTACCCAATTCAAAGACCCACACAACTTGTGGACATCTGCAAGGGTCTTGATCCTTGGATTGATTTCTAGTTTTTGAGGAACAATGGTCCTATTTCCAATTTATAAGCCCAAATACTTCCAAGGTGGCATCTTTTGAATTTTCTTTTCCTGGAGCTCGAACCCTGCAACAATCAATGCATCGATCGTTAGGTCAAGCGCATGTATGAGTAAATCATCATTGGGGACACACACAAGGATATCATCCATATAATGATAGATAATGGCCTTCTCTGCGGCTGCACGTACTGGGGAAAGCAGGGAAGAGACATACCACTGGCAGATAGCTGGAGATACCTTTAATCCCTGAGGAAGAACGGTCCAATGGTACCTTTTCATAGGAGATTCCATATTAATGGAAGGTACGGAGAATTGAAAATGCGGTGCATCATCAGGGTGCAAGGGGATTTGGAAAAAACAATCTTTATATCAATAACAGCTAATTTCCAATCTTGGGGAAGCATTGTTGGGGATGGCATACCAGGTTGGGGAGAACCCATATCTTCAATTACATTATTAATTTGTCGGAGGTCGTGAAGAAGTCGTCATCTCTTTTTGTTAGCTTTTTGGATGACAAACACTGGAGAGTTCCATGGGGACATGGTCTCCACAATGTGGCCCGTTTTTAGTTTCTCTTCCACTAGTTCTTCAAGCACCTTTATTTTTTGTTTACTGAGCGGCCACTGTTTCACCTGAATTGGTTTGTCTGTTTTCCACTTCAGTTTTTAGGTGGGGCGCTGTTGTTCAATGACTGCTGTACAAATATGCTGTGGAGAGTCTGGAATATCAATTGTGACACCCCACTGGGCCATCAAATCTCTCCCTAACAAAGGTTCCGAATAATCTAACACAAATGGACGGATATTTGCCATTGTCCATTTGGTCCCTCAAATTGAATAATGCTTTTGGATTGTCTTGCCAATTGCAGACCTCCTACACCTTGAAGGTGACCGGTAACATTTTGCAAAGACCAATGTGCTGGCCAGTCTTGTACTGGAATCACTGTACAGTCTGCACCCGTGTCTACAAGCATCTCAATGCGTTTAGACTCCCCATCCCCACTGACATTACACCATAATTTGGGTTTGTCTTTCCCAATAACTTGTACTCGGGCGACTGTGGGCCCTTGTTTTTTGATATTTTCAGGTAAAGATGGCAGAGGGATAGCTTGTGCAACAATTTGTCCTTTGGGAAGAAACAGGGGTGGGTGGAAACAATGCAGGCCGAGAACAAATTGCTCAGGATCTGATGCTGTCATTCCTGGAGCAATTCTGATCTCTTGTGGTGTGTGTTTGGTGTCCCCAGTGACGATGTACTTACAACGAATCCGGTTCCAAGTACCTTTCTGTTCAGGATTTACAGACACAAAATGCCAATCAGTGTCCTCCAGATGGAGTGACTCAGTCAGCTGCAACCTGTAAGGCTCATTCACAGAAGACGTGGTTAACACAGGATCACTTAAATCATACACAGTCTTTGAAGCACCTGCTTCACTTACACAAACATTATTATTATCGCACGCTTGATTTGTTTTGCTACCCTTATTCCCTTGGCCTGCTCTTTTTGTGTCTGCATGCCTGGCAGGCCGGCGCTGCCTTTTCAGTTTTTTTGTTGTTGTTGGCCCCCAGGGAGGGCTTGTAGTTCTCCTCCCCTGCCATTTCTAAATTCATCAAATTCCCTTTTCAGGGGGCACTGGTTACTCCAGTGCCCTAGGTTGTTACAAAGCAGGCATGGTTTTGTGGGCTCAACCATTGCTGGTCTCCGCTGCTGCCCAGGGTACTGCTGTGCTGAGGGAAAAGGTGCAGGGCTGGCAACGGTGACACGCTGAAGTGGTCTTGGCAGCAGCCTTGGTCTGGTATCTTCAGCCACACTCATCAGAGGCACTTTCCTGTTACAGACTGGGAGCATATCTTTTAACGTTGGAGGCGGTTCGATAGGAAGGCTCAGGATTGCCACTTGACACTGTTCATTAGCATTTTTAAATGCCATTTCTTCTAAAATTGCTTCTCTAGCATTCTCTTTTTTAACTTGTATTTCAATAGCTCTAGTTAACCTTTCTACAAATTTCAAAATAGGCTCTGATTGTAGCTGTTTAATTTTACTATAGGGCTCAAAAGGCCCCTCAGGTTGTAGGGAAAAGAACGCTTTTTCAGCTGTTTTTTTTACTTTCTCGAGTGTTTCTGCAGGAATTGCAGTAGCTTGGATTGAGGGAGAAGACCATTGGCCCTCACCACAGAGGTGCTCAATGGTGATAGGGTTACCACTGTTGTCTTTGGCTGTGTTTGGATCAGCATGCAAGCCTGGGAGCGCATCATTCAGCAGTTGTTTCCATGTTATTTCCCATAGTTAAATTCCGTGGAGGTCATGAGACAGGAAAAAAGCTGTTTTAAATCATGTGGAATCACTACAGTCCTACTCAGTTCAGAATTTAAAAGGCCACGGAAATATGGACTGTGTGGACCATATTCTTTATGAGACTTACAGATCTCTTTAATCAATTGTCGTCCAAAAGAACTCCAATTAGCAGTTGGAGCTGCTCCCCTCTGAGCTGCAGACTGAAAGGTAACAGGAGCCAGTGACAACATGGGACTATGCATTGAATCTGCTGTTCCCTGCTCTGTATCCCTTGAAACAGAAGCATTGGGATCACAGATACAGGTTTGGGGAATGGCAGTGGGTGTGTCCCCACCGTGGGAACTCGGGGAGGGGGCGGGAACGCAACGGGTACATGGGGTGGGGACAGGGGGCCGGCAAGGGGCAGGGAAACTGTGGGAACAGGGGGCGGGGTCAGGGGGCAAGCAGGGGGCGGGGACACCTGGTGACATCATATCGGCAAAATGGAAGCTGTAGCTGGCTGGGTACAGGCAGGTCTCTTCACTGGAACAGGACCTCTCTGTGGGCGAGAGAGGCTACCCTGTCCTCCCTCTGGAAAATCTGCTCACCAGAAAGGAGCTGGGCTTTCCAGAAGCGCCAAACAGTCCACGAAACTTCTTCTGTGAATATTCCCAAAGCCTCTAGCCAAGGGCAACGCAACCAAAGCCCTTTTCAGCAGGATGCACGGCTGCAAGAAGCTTCTCCAAGGTGCTGCAGGTCCGTCTCAGGCTGCAGAGTTGCTTAGCCCACCCAGGGACGCCAAATATTGGAAAAAGGCTCCCAGTATTACCAGTTATGTAGTGCCTGGGCCGGTCTGACCCTCGCTGCTGGGCTAAAGGCAGCAACTGCGGTGTATCAGCCCAGAGATACTTTGGCTTGCTGGTGGTTGCAGCTGGGCACTGAACAAGTCCAGGCTTGTAAGGAACCCCATACCTCAGGAGGAATAGCTTCAGGCGATGGTGAAGAGAAAAAGGAGAGGATTCTGCTGGAGGGTTTAATGTCCAGAGGTTTATTCCATGGTTACAGAGGTCTGAACGTGAGGAACTGCTCCAACAGAACCCGGCCGCATGGTCTGATCACCTTTTTAAGCTCAGGGACAGGGGGAGGGGAGGTACAGGTGAGCCACCAACCAGGTGAGAGGGGCAGGGTCTCAGGGGAAGATGACACCCAGAAAGGCCAATGACCTCTGGGCATCGGGGCATCCTTTGAACTTGACCAACCACACGACGCCTTGCTGGAATGTTAAGCCTGATTGACAGGACTCACTCAGCATGGGGGTAAGGGGGAAGGGAGAGTCGTATAGGCACACTTGGGGAAATGACCTGGAAGGCCAAAATGGGACATTACAGCACACCACAACACCGTGGCAGCCTGGACAGGGTATGGACCCCTGGAGAGGAGAACAGTCAATAGAAGCAGAACTCCAAGAAGTCCAAAGTGGAGAGACCAGAGAAGGGCAATTCATGGGGAGCTCTTTTTTGGAATAATCATGAGACATTCAAGTTTTGGCAGGCTTAAGGATGGTATTTCTGAGGGTTTTTCCAACTAAACTTTTTTGGTCTGGAGATTTTTTTTGGGCAGGATCTTGGTGGTCTGGAGATTTTTATGGACACAAAATGTCTGGAGACTTCTAGAGATGGGTTGGGGCAGGAGGAATGCCCAACAAAATGCTCTCATACCTTGTTTTTGCCATTTCCAAACCTCAGCCAAGTCTGTTGCCCTGTCTCTGGGAACACCCGCTGGTGTCACCTCGATACATTGTCCCCGCTGCCTGGTGTCGCTCTCTGGTCTGTTCCCTATGTCATCCCATTCCTAGTGTCCACCGTGCCTGGCATCAACCCCTGGTCCATGTCCATCTTGTCTTATGTTGCAACGCAAGATGTAACCAGTAGTATGTATTTTATCACCATCTGTTGAAACCAGGAGGAGCAGTGTTCTTTATCACTTCCATGACACATCCCTCCTAACACCAGGGCAGATATTCTCTATTAATGCCAAGCTGATAAAACCAGGTGAGGCAGGTTTATTTTTATCTCTTCCATAACCCATCATCCCTTCAGGGAGATATCTTCTGTTAATGGGCCATTGAGATTCACTGAGTGACTGATAAAATTAATCAACAGTGGATGTTCCCAGAGACAGGGCTCACAGACTGGGCTAAGGTTTGGAAATGAGAAATCCTATTTCCAAGAGAAAAACAAGGTATGAGAGCATTTCATTGGGCATTCCTCCTGCCCCAACCCATCTCTAGAAGTCTCCAGACATTTTGTGTCCATAAAAATCTCCAACCAAAAAAGTTTAGTTGGAAAAACCCTCAGAAATACCATCCTTAAGCCTGCCAAAACTTGAATGTCTCATGATTATTCCAAAAAAGAGCTCCCCATGAATTGCCCTTCTCTGGTCTCTCCACTTTGGACTTCTTGGAGTTCTGCATCTATTGACTGTTCTCCTCTCCAGGGGTCCATACCCTTTCCAGGCTGCCACGGGAATCCCCAGGGTCCCTCCTCTCTGCTTTTCTGACCTTGGGCTTCTGAGGCTCCCCCTTCTCTGTGCTGCTGGGGGTTCCCTGCAGCCCCCAGGGGTTCCCCAAATCCCCCTCTTTGGGCTCCCTCTTAGCAATGCCGGGGCTCTTGGTGTCTCAGCGCTGCCGTTTCCCCTGACTCTGCTCCAGGCTGTGGGGAGCTCCAGGGTTTCCCCCTCGCAAGGGTGTTCCCCTCTCCGGGCTGAATCCTGGCGGTCTCCTCTCTCTGGGCTACACACTTCGGTGTCCCAGTGTTCTCCCCTCTCGTGTCCTTACCCGCGAAGAAACAACCTGCCAGGACACCGCCAAAATCTCCCAAATGGGCATTTGCAGCTTAGCTTTGGAGTCCTTTGAGCTCCAAAAATCTCCCCATTCCCAAAAAAATACCCACCTATGGAGCACCCAGGATATTTGGTTGAGCTCCCCCTCTGTGATCACCTGAGATATGGGGGGGAAATGCCCCAGGGACCGGGAGTGTTGCAGAGAAAGCGAGGGCTGGAGCGTGTGTTCCCCCCGCTTCCACTTCCCACTCCTCCTCCTCTCACCCAGCTCTTCCTCCCACCCATCCTCCTCCTCTTCCTCCTCCACACCTCCTCCTCCTCCTCCTTCTCTTTCTTATTCCCTCCAGCCCTTGTCCTGCTGCTTCTCCCTCCCTGCTCCACCATCCCATTCCTCCTGTCCCGGTCCTGCAGCCCTCGCAGCCCACAGCAGGAACAGGGATGGAGCCAGGACAGGTCGGGATGGGCAGTGTGGGGCTCTCAGCTGCTCCCACCCGCTGGGGCCGGGAGGAGCAGGAGGAGGAGAACCCTGCCTGGGGAGAAGGAGAGGCAAACTGGGAAAACTGGGGGCTGCACATCCACACTGGGGCTTGCTGGGGATGTTGGTTGAGGCCTTCCAGCCCCTGGGGCTCCTATCAGGCAATCTGGGAGGGGGGAACACAGACAGGGCTGGGGAATGCCAGGAGTGGCATTGCTGGGAGGGACTGGGCTGTACTGGGATCATCCTGGGATCATTTTGGAAGTGAGTAGGAACCTGGCGGGCCAATTGAGACCATGTTAGGGGCTAATGTGATATACTGGGAATGACTGGGATCATTCTGAGAGTGAGTGGGAGATGCTGTGAGCAACTGGGAGCACGCTGGTAGCAAATGGCATCATACTGGGACTGATTGTGTTGATGTAGCTGGAGGCAGCTTGGACCATACTGGGATGGATTGGAAGCAACTAGGATTATACTAGGACCATACTGGGAATGGTGGTACATGACTTGGATCATATTGGAAGTTACTGGGATCATACTGCTGTTAAAAGGGAGCAACTGGGATCACACTTTGGGCTACTGAGAGCAACGGAGAGTGTCTGAGGTTGGAAATGCAAGATGTGAGTGGGGGTATGTATTCTATTGCCATCTGTTAGAGGTGGGGCAGTTATCTTCTGTTAATTGGGCAGTTTTCTTTATCTCTTCCACAAGCCCTCCAGGGAGATATCTTCTGTTAATGGGCCATTGAGCCTCACTGCAGGACTGATAAAATTACCTCACCCCATTGGTAGATGTTCCACCCATGGGGAGGAGCCAGGCATTCCTACCTGGATATAATCAGAGATTTGGAACACCACAGTCAGGCTTTTCCCACTGGATTCCCAGAGGAGCAGGGTTTCTTCTCCACTGGATTCCCAGAGGAGCAGCTTTTCTTCTCCCCTGGATTCGCCGAGGAAGACCAGACCTATCTACACCACCACTGGACCTTTGGAGGAAAACTACACCCTTCTGCAGGAACCACTGCTTCAACAGAACCACATCTGTCCCTCCAGGAGGACTGCAGCCACCATTTAATTGGAGTGCAACAAACACCCTGACTAACAGGGTGTCAGCTTGGATTCTGACTCTGTCAGTGGTTTTCCTTCTACTATTACATTTTTCATTTTATTTTTCCTAGCAAAGAACTGTTATTCCTATTTCCATATCTTTCCCTGAGAGCCCCTTAATTTCAAAATTATAGTACTTTGGAGGGAGGGGGTTTACATTTTCAATTTTAAGGGAGGCTCTGCCTTCCTTAGCAGACACCAAGACAGGCAGTGGGACCATCAAACCCAACACGCCCAGCCCTTGTTTTCCCCCAAGCCAGGATTTCCTGTTT
The DNA here is from genome assembly GCF_035770615.1 of Melospiza melodia melodia. Lineage (NCBI taxonomy): Eukaryota > Metazoa > Chordata > Aves > Passeriformes > Passerellidae > Melospiza > Melospiza melodia. The sequence continues at coordinate 233,439 of NW_026948800.1, forward strand.
CTAAACCTTGGCCCGATGCAAGAGGAGGAGGTCGTGAGGAAGAGGAAGATGGCCCATCAGCCCCAAGCAGGTGAGGAGGAAGTCAGTGCCCCTTTCCCCCTCTCTGCTGCTCCATCTCCCACCTCAGCACGGCCCCCGGCTGCAGGACAACCCTGCTGCCAAAGCCGTCCTGCTGGGGACGCACTGGGGGGATCTCCTTGTCCTTCCCTGTGGCACGGAGGCAAATCCCATCCTCTCCTTGTCCTTCCTCCCCCAGACCAGGAGCTGAGGATGGAGACCAGGGCGGACAAATCCCCACAGCAGAACCTTGTGGAAGAGGCTGTTTTGAGCAGCTCCACAGCACAGGAATCCAACGGGGAGGAAAAACCCCAGAGATCCCACACGAGGAGGGGCTGCAAACGCAGATCTCAGGCATCTGAGGGGGAAAGGCCCACCCTGGACCGGGGAGGCGCCTGGAGCTCAGAGCTCGTGGTCCATGAGCAGCTTCAGGGTAAGGAGAAGCCCCAGAAGTGCTTGAAATGTGGGAAGAGCTTCAGCCAGAAATCCAACCTGATCTGCCACATGAAAATCCACATGGGGGAGAGGCCCTATATATGTGAGGAGTGTGGGAAGAGCTTCAGCGGGAGATCCAACTTGACTGTCCACTTGAGGAGCCACACCAAGGAGAGGTCTTACAAGTGTGAGGAGTGTGGGAAGAACTTCAGCCGCATCTCCCACCTGACTGTCCACATGAGGAGGCACACCGGGGAGAAACCCTACGAGTGTGATAAATGCAGAAAGGGGTTTCAGACCAGCTCTGATCTCCTCAGGCACCAGCGCACTCACACAGAGGAGAGGCCCTACCTCTGCCCCGACTGTGGGAAAGGCTTCAAGTACAACTCCTCCCTTGTCAGCCACCAGCACATGCACACCCGGGAGAGGCCCTACGAGTGTCCCGAGTGTGGGAAGAGATTCACCCACAAGTCGAACCTGATTGTCCACAAGAGGATCCACACTGGCGAGAGGTCTTACGAGTGTGGGGAGTGTGGGAAGAGCTTCTGCCAGCGCTCCCACCTGATCTACCACCTGAGGAGCCACACTGGGGAGAAGTCCTATGAGTGTGATAAATGCAGGAAGAGGTTTCAGACCAGCTCTCATCTTGTCAGGCACCAGAGGATTCACACGGAGGAGCGGCCCTTTTGGTCCTTTTTCACCTATACGAATTGAGAAAGGACAGAGGATAGCTCAATTAGTTCTACTGGAGCAAATGACTAAAACATTACCCCCTCATCAATCACAGTCCCGGGGGAAGAGGGATTTGGCTCCAATGGAGGATTTACTCAGTTAACAATGGACTTAAACGTTCGGCTAAAACGTCCTGTATTGATAGAGTATCAGGGTGACAGGCAAACCTTGGAAGGTTTATTAGATATTGGTGCAGACTCCAGGATTATCAGCCTGGATTGCTGGCCCCACAACTGGCCGTTACAGCCAACCACAGCAGCAGTTACCAGGGTTGGAGGCTTAACACTTGCAAGGAAATCACCCATGTTATCAGTAACTATCTATTGAAAAATTTTACGGAGTGTTTTCTCTGTTGTGCCTTTGCCCCCTACTGTGCAGTGCCTCATTGGTCAGGACATTTTGGCTCAAATGGGGGTAGTGCTGACCAATGAGTACCCTTTGGGCTAATGGCCATTGTGTGGACTTTCCCAATCCCACTCATTTGGAACACGGACACACCAGTGTGGGTTAAGCAATGGCCGATAAAAAGGGAAAGTCTGGAACAAGCACATGTACTAGTACAAGAACAATATGAGCAGGGTCATTTACAGTTGTCAGTAAGCCCCTGGAATACCCCTATTTTTGTTATTTAAAAGAAGTCGGGAAAATATCGTTTGCTACAGGATTTATGGGCTGTAAATGAATAAATGGAGCCTATGGGAGCCTTACAACCAGGTTTGCCTAACCCAGCCATGTTGCCAAAGGACTGGCCACTGTTAATTGTGGATCTTAAGGACTGCTTTTTTACTATTGCTCTTCACCCTCGAGACACTCGGAGGTTTGCATTTACCTTACTGGCTTTAAATAGGGAAGAACCAGACAAGAGATTTGAATGGCTTACTCTCCCACAGGGAATGCACAACAGTGACCCTTGTGTCAGCTGTATGTTGACAATGCTTTACAACCTTTGCGACAGGCCTGGGCCAAAACAACGATTTATAATTACATGGATGATATTTTATTTGTGCAGCCACAACCTTTTACAGGTCAACAAATTCAAGAAATACATAAGGCCCTGGAACTACATGGCTTGGTTGCAGCTCCTGAAAAAATTCAATTATCTGCACCCTGGAGATATTTAGAATGCAGATTACTGATCAGGTTGTTACCCCCCCGAAATTGTAATTGAATATTAAAGTACATACATTGCACGATGCTCAAAAGTTACTTGGTGATCTGCAATGGCTGCGCCCTATTGTGGGCATCCCAAATGAGTTGTTAGATGAACTTCAACCTTTACTAAAAGGGACTGACCCAGAATAACCTGTCCATATAACCTCTGAGCAGGTTAAGACACTTCAGCAGATATTGGGCGGTGTGACACAGGGCAGTGTCCGGAGACGAGATCTTAACCTCCTCATACAGCTGACAGTTGGGTGTGGAACTAAATTTTTACTGGGTGCACTTATTCAGCAAAACAGAAAAACAGGGGAGGCGTGGGCCTTAGAAGGGGAATGTCCTCCACTTCAACAGCATAAAACCCTTCTTCAAAAAATCGAAATTTTGGCTGACCTGCTAAAGAAGGGTCGTGAACAGGCATTACAGATTACGGGAAAGGAGTCTGATCAGATACGGATACCAATGAAGAAAGATACATTGACCTGTACGAGATAAACAGTATGGAATTACAAGAGGCACTGCTGGGAGCTGGAAGTGTGATTGCCACTGATTATATTCCCAATATATCATTGAACTGGGTAGGGCAGTGGGGTTGGATTCAAAGCCCAAAAAGATCACAGAAGTACCTGTCGGATGCTATAACAGCCTACATGGATGCAGGAAGAAAATCAAGAACTGCTGCAGTGACCTGGCAGGAAAAGGGACAATGGCACCATCAGATTCTCCAGGCTTCCGAGTTGGATACTTTACAAATGATGGAGCTATTGGCTGTTGTATGGGCCATGATGTCTTTTTTGGGGCCCCTCAACATAGTGACAGATTCTTTGTATGTTGCAGGAGTGTGTGAGTGAATAGAGGATGCATCTATAAAAGAGGTTCAAAACCAGAAGTTACATGAGCTGTTTATTCAGTTACAGAGGGCAATTAAGCTGAGAAAACATCCCTTTTCTGTTATCCATATCAGAAGTCACAAGTGGGATATTGGTCTAGGAGAGGGCAATGTGCAAGCAGATAAACTAGTCTCAATCACACAAATTACTCCAATTCCCAGGCAGACTATGGCCAGAGAGGCACATTCCATGTTTCACCAAAATGCAAAGGGCCTCCATAGAGAATTTCAGATATCTATGGAAGAGGCATGGGCAATAATCAAAGCCTGTCCCATATGTAGTCATCATAATGGGGGCTGCGGGTTAGGTCTGGGAGTTAACCCAAGAGAGTTGAGTACAAATGAGACCTGGCAAATGGATGTCATGCATGTTGCTGAGTTTGAAAGGATGAAGTATGTGCATGTTACTATAGACACTTATAGCCATTTTATATGTGCCACAGCACAGACTGGTGAGAAAGCTGGACAAGTGGAGAGGCATCTCAGCAGCTGCTTTGCTGTAATGGGAGTGCCATGCTGTATTAAGACAGATAACAGGCCTGCCTACTGCAGCAAAAGAGTAAAGCAGTTCATGCAAATGTGGGGGATAGAACATGGAACAGGCATTCCTAATTCCCCGACAGGGCAAGCAATCACAGAAAGAGCTAATGGTACCTTGAAAAGATATCTAGGTAAATACAAGGATATTAGAGAACCGCAAGAAAGACTGTTAAGGTGTTTATTTGTTTTAAATCACTTGTGTGTTTTTGGGGAAAGCAAGGTCCCTGCTGTATTCGCCACTATGTACAGGAGAAAGAAAGTGTAAAGCAAGACGTATGGGTAAAATACAGAGATCCCAAAACAGGACAATGGCAAGGTCCTGCTAAGGTGTTATATTGGGGCCGAGGCTATCTTTGTGTCTCTACCCCTACAGGATCCTTATGGGTACCTGCTAAATGGACCTGAGCAGCTGTGTTAGATGGAACCACCAGAACTCCATCAACTGAGCGCAGAAGACCATCAGTGATTAGAGACGAAGCTGTTGATCATCCTTCGACCAATACTTCTTAAGCTGAAAGGACAGTGCAGTTTGGCTATCAACCGAGCAATTGATTGGTGTAAATCCTTAGATTATATACTAAGCCTGCTTCAAGCACTTTCTACATTTGAATTTAGAGGGCTTAGGAACCTAGCTTGTATTGACTGTTGTCCTGGTTTAGGACAAATTAGGGGAAATCTCCAAAAGGGAGCCCCCCAAAACAAAACAAACCTCCAACCACCCCTCCCCCAACACCAGGTTCGGGAAGGAATTTCTCGGAGGAGCAAAGTGGAAAACAAAACCTATTTATTTACAAGTAACAAAAGAACACTCCCCAACACAAGAAAAGGAAAGAAACAGACTGTGTATGGTGAGGGCTTCAAGCTTCTCTTGCAAGCTCCAGGTGTCCTGGACGTCTCAGGTCAGGTCCGGAACCGGTCCAGTATCTTCAGGGGAGGGTAAGAAAGAGGGAACAAAAGAAAAGAAAAAAAACAGCGCAAAAAGCAGAAAGCAAGCAAGCAAAGCGGCTAGCCAAGCCAAGCAGCAAAAAGCCAAAAGCCAAAAAGGCCTGGTCAAACACTCCCCCCCTGTCTTCCCCGCCCCGCCACAGCAAGATGGCCGGGGGGGGGGGGAGAGAAAAGGCACAGCTGCCAGACACAACACACGATATTGGGATAAAGGCTGTCAACCCACGACAATTGTCGTAATAGACAGTGTGCTGCGTGGGTATTGTTCTTTTGCGGGGGCTGTCAGCAAAGTAAGTGGGTACATCAGACTCAATTACCTGACTTGTGGTGCAGGAACTGTGGATTTTATTGGCAGTTGGGCTCCTGGCAAGCAGAACTTCAGGCCTTTACAGGATTACCTGGTTGCCAAGGGTTACAGTGGTATGAATCACCAGAACAGAAAATTTTTGCATGGTTTAGGTGGGAAACCCAGCATTTAGTTAAACGTGCATTGGGACAGTCCAAGCCGCATATTTTACAGACTAAGGTTGGCAGGTGTATTCCCCTTTCACAAACTAGTATAATAGGTCCAATTTCTGCAGATCAAGATCCCAACCAAACGTGGGACAATTGTCTGAGAGACCTAAAGAGGTTAAATCTGAGCAGATCAAGGAGAAAGAAGGGGAAAGGAAAGAAGAGACATTCTTAACGACTTGTGGGAAACATGTTTATCTCCCGAATGTTTGGGTTGTTCAAAGCAGTGCCTGGGGAGACCAGGGTGATGTGGCACATTTATGCTGTTACCTTGCTAATCCTCACCCTCTTAGCAGACAGTGCAGATGCTGCCGGAAAAGTGAAAACTCATCATGCATGGGCCCCACCTCAGCCTAAGACTAACATTTGGGTCACCCTCGCAAACTTAACTAACCAGGAGGCCATTTGCCTGTTGTTATCTTCTCCTGGTAACTCATTTACAACTTGCTTGGTTGGGCTGCCAGCAGATCCCTGGCCATGTCCTCAGGTGTACCCACCTGCAAAACTGACAATCCTAAGACAAGTGTAGATAATTGGGACCAATGGGTTTCTCATTTCCCCATAGCACCACAGGAACCCCAAGAATTGGAGCTGTTAGGTTCAGTGATGGCAGATGCATGTATTAATTTTAACCACAGAAGCCAGCTTTCAGCCAAGAACCATTCCACCATTGTAACTTCCAGCATGGCTGTGTATCGTAATGCAACAGCTTGGTGCAATTATACCACTATTGAAGTGAAGGGAGACGACCATCCAATTGATGAGCATCGAACTCCGATTTATTGATCAAATCAGCCACTTTATATAACAGTGTTAATTAACTTCATGCATATTGCAAAATTTGAGCTCACGATAGGTTACAGAGAAAACTCTAACCCCTCCTTTTGTTTATAATACCTGTGGTTTGTCTATTGAAAACAGGATCAGTGTTCTCAGAGAGCCCAAGGACAGAATGTTTGCCTGTCATGGGAAAACTGTCTGAGAATCTTATTGTTTATAAAGTGGTGCTTGAGAGAGCCTAATTATTTATAGAATCAAGCCTGGGAATTGCTTTACAACTACCTTTTACTTTTCCCTCAACTGTATGCCTTCATGGCCTCTTTCTTTCAGCCATGCATGAACCAGACTCTCCACATACCACAAGAAAAGTGTTGATCTCATCAAATGACCGTATTCAATTGCCAGCAGGTTACTTCTTAATCTGTGGGGACCATGCTTGGCCTGGTGTCCCATCGATGCTGCACGGGGGGGCCATGTACAATTGGCCCTGTAAGCTGTCTCTGCTTACACCCAATACATCCATGATATTAAACATGAGCTGCCACCATCGTCAACATAAGAGAATGTTTCATGCATTTACTGCTGACTGTAGGGACGATGTAAAATTTTGGTCCCCAGGGGCAATAATTGCAGCATCCTTTCTGACTCCAGGGGTGGCAGCTGCAGGTGCCCATGGTGCCCTAAATAAGTTGGGATGCTGGCTTGCAAAGCAAACCAATGCCACCTCTTTGACACTTTCTAGCCTTTTGCTTGATGTTGATTTTATTTGTCATGCAACGCTTCAAAATAGAGCTGCGATTGACTTTCTTTTACTTGCACAAGGCCATGGCTGTGAAGAATTTCAGGGCATGTGTTGCATGAATCTTTCTGACCATTCGCAGTCTCCATCCATGCCCCCCTCGCAGAATTGCAAAGGTTAACTGGAAAGTTACAGGTAGAATCAGGTTTCTGTATTGATGGATGGCTCTCATCGTTAGGCCTGGGATCATGGTTACGTTTTGTTGCTAAAGTTAGCATTACAGTGGGCATTATAGTTCTGTTAGTAGTGTTAATTTTGCCATGTTTTTGCATGTGCTTACAGAACATGGTGCAAAGGATGATATCTGCTGCATTTAATCAGACTATGCTTGTGCAACAGGAAAACAGGGGAAGTGTGGAGAGCTTTGTGGACAGTTGTCTAGCTGAGAAAGGTCACATCAACATAATGCAGCTGGTTAAGCTTGAAGGGGACAATATAGGAGTCAGTAGTCAGTGTCCAATGACAGGCAAGGACATGTGCCCTTGGTGCAACAGCAGGATAGGGGAGAGCATCTTTGGCAGAAATACGAAGAAAAGTTTCAATAAAATATCCACAAGAATGCAGAAGTAGGCGTAGTTGGCTGATAAGTTACTAGGCAATAGTGAGCTCGCCTTTGCGATATGTATGAGCCTAATTAACACTGACATAAAGATGTGTGCCTATCAATAAAGATTTGAGATTTGCTGATCACTCATATTGCATGCCGCATTTCTCCAGCCGATCTCAACATTCTTATTACTCCTTCTTTTAGTTGCTATTAATAAACTTTTCTTTATACCCTTTTAAAGTTTTGAGCCTGTTTTGCCTTTCTCCTAATCCTATCTCACACCAGGAAATGAGTAAGTATATTCTAGTGAGTGCACTGGTAATCAGCCAAAACTGAACACACCACAATAATTGATGCATTCACCAAGAAATCTCAAATTGGAGAACCAAAACATAAAAGGAAACCTTCCTGATGAACTGCAATAGAGCAGAGGAAAATCAAGGCAGAGCCATGGTTTGTCAGGAATTGCTTGATCCTAATGAGCCCCGTGGTGCATTTTGACCTGAGCACTGGAACCTCATGGCCTGAGAGGAGATGGCACAAACCTTTCCAGGAGGAAAAGTCAGAGGAAACACCCAAAGTGTCTCAAAGCATGAATGGGTCCTACTGAGGTCCATCCTCAACACAGGCTCCTCATGGACTCTTTGGAGGAGAGATTTGGTGGCCAGGATGGCACAAAAACCTCTCAGATACTCAGTGTGGAATGGAAAATCCTTAAAAGTACGTAAAGGTATCCTTAAATCCTTAAAATACCTTTAAAAACCTTGAGTACCTCAAAGTATTAATGAGCACCACTATGTTTCAGTACAAAGCTCTCAAGGGACTCGTTAAAGCAAATAACTGGGGCCATGATTGCACAAACCTCTCACAGAGTCTGTACCAAAAGGAAAACACCAAGTACCTTAAAATAACTGAAGTACCCTGAAGTATTAATGAGCCCCACTAAGTGTTGCTACTGACAAAGCCTCTCCAGAGACTAATTACAACAGATAATTGGAGGCCATGATTCAACAAACCACTCAGACTCCAAGGCAAAAGCCAAACCCAAAGTCCTTTGAAAAACCTGCACAGAGGCTCCTGGCCCAGAGGCAGCTCCTGGCAAGGGCAGCGCTGCAGAGAGACAGCTCTGGCCAGGAGCAGCTCCTGTGCACAGCCCAGCAGGGCTGGGGCACTGCCTGCAGCCACCCCGGGCACAGCACAGGGCACAGAGGGGTTAAACTCAGCCTGGGCTGGGAGCACATAGCAGAGCTCACTCATGGCTCACTAGAGCAGTAATCAGCCCAGGTTTGAAACAGTCATTCCCTGGCTGTGGGAAGAGAAGCTGCCGTTCCTGCAGGGATCTCCTGGAGCTGGCACATCCCACAGCTTTTAGGACCTTTCAGGAGGACTCTCAGAGCTGCTCCAGGGCAGGGCTGTGGCCCCAGGGCAGGGCTGGCTTTCCCTGCTGCCCCAGCCCAGGCACAGCCCAAGGCAGCTCCTGTTGCCAGGCTCTGCTGCAGGGCTGAGCAGCCGGGGCTGCAGCCAGGGGTGCCCAGGGCTGTCGTGCAGAGCAGGGTCCTGCAGCCCAGGGCGCTGTGCTGGGGCAGGGACTCTGCTGCCAGCCAGGGACAGCTCTCAGCCAGCCCTGGCAGCTGCTCCCGGCACGGTGGGGAAGCTGTGGGGGGAAGAAGCCACCCTGAGCAGGGCAGGGGCTGCTGCTGAGAGGGGCTGGGTGGGGCAGGGCTGCTCCCAGCTCCAGACCAGCCTGGGGACATCTCCAGAGGACACTTCTTAAAAGAAGGTAAGCCTGGGATTGCTGGAAAAATCAGGAGCTTTTCTGAGAGTTTTCAATTTCCTACTTGGAGAAGAATGGGAAGGTTGGGGTGATGACAAAAAGATTTTTGTATTTTTTACATTTTATATATTCATAGCTCTCTAAATTACTATCATATAGTTACAATACTATAATCCTTACTTAACTCTATTAAACTCTTAACTCTATTAAACCACTATTATATTCTTATATAGCTTTAATCCTGAATTAAATCTAGTATGTTTCCTTACCTTTCTCTTAATAACCTGACTGTCTAAATATATTCCTAAAATGCTGTATAGTCCTATTCTTTTATATAGCCCTGAAATACTATATAGTATTCTAGGAACTGGACATATAGGAACATTTTGGGTTTTGAGAATGAGCAGAATATGAGCAGTCATTATAAAAAGTGAAGGCAAAGAAGCCTTTGGACCTACTCCAATGGGTTGACCAGGGGTGTGTAACTAGGGAAACTGAATCTCCTTTTGAATGTTCCTGTTAAATATCCTAATTAATCAACCTTAATAATTTGTTCAAATCAGGAGCTGGGTGTGCCCCATCCCCACTGGGACACCTGGAAGCTTCCAATAAATGTCTGGTTTTTACTTTACTGTTCTAACACTGCTGCAAGGGTTTTTTTTTTTTTTTTTTTTTTCCTCTTTGTGTTATAGACAGCAGAGGGATGAGAGAAGCAGAACAGGAATTGTAATCTCAGAATCACAGAACATTTTGAGTTGAAAGGGACACATAGGATCATCAAAGGAATGTTTGAACATTTACACAGACTCCAGAATTGTAACTTTGGGTGGTCAGTCTCTCTGCTGGGAGCCTCCCAAAGGCCCTCAGCCGCTCCTCAGCCCTGGACAGCAGCAGCATCACCTCTGCAGGGCCCAGCAGGGCTCTCCTGAGCTGCCCTTGCCCAGCTGCACACAGAGCCTGCCCCAGCCAGGGCCCTGCACACAGGCAGGTTTCTGTAGGGCCCTGGCCAGGGCACACAGGCTGGGATGGGCTCTGTGAGCGCTGGCAGGGACAAGGCTCCTCTCAGGAGGGAATGTCCAGGCCCAGGGAGATGCTCAGGGAAGGAGAGGGGGCTGAAGAGAGCAGTGCTGGGGGCAGGATGACAGCACTGTTGGTGTGTGGGAGGTGCCAGGCACAGCTGGGCACGGGAACACTGTCCTGAGTGCCCGGCTGTCTCTGCCCTGCCCTCTCAGGCACAGCACCACAACATCTTCTCTTGGTTCTGCCCTGCCCTGATATTGTCACTGTTATCTGCTGCTCTCAGGGAGACTCTGGCATTTGCAGCAGCTGAGTCAGGCACTGCCCTTGGCATTCCTGCCAGGCAGGGCTGTCCATGGGAATGGGGTGTCCAAGCTTCCCTGGCACCTGTGGGGCTGTGGGCAAAGCAGCCCATGGGAAAGGGGAATGAGCTGAGCCCCTCCCTGAGATCCCATCATGGGCACAGCCAGGGATCTCCTTACTGTGCCCTTCCAAGCTCTGAGCAGCCCTCCTGGGGGCAAATCTGTGCCAGAGCCTCTGGGAGTTCCCTGATTGTCCCACAGGGAAGGGCAGAGCTGCCAGAGCTGAGGAAATGCTTCTGGGTTTGCCAAGGGAGCCGTGAGTGTCCTTGGCACAAGGGGGTTCTGAGACCTTGCCCAGAGACCTTGAGAGAGGGTGAGACATTCAGGGATCCCTCTGCTCTGGGCAGGGTCTGGTTTATCCCAGAGTGACCCGGCAGTGTGATTGTGCTCTGATTGCAGCCAAAGGTGCAAAGCCAGGGCAGTTGGGAACCAGCCCATCCAGCCCCTCACCTTCCTTTAGCCACAGGGAATACTTTCCCTCTCACATCTCTAAGTCGGAAACTCTGAGTGCAGCAGGAATGCTGGGGATTTCTGACCTCAGAGAGGCAGGAATGATGTGTGGGTAGGAAAACAATTCCTAAAACCAACTCCTGCCATCCATGTCCTATAGAAATGGGAGTGCAGATGCTACCAAGCCTGTCTTCATTCTGAGTGATTCCCCTGACAAATCCTGAATATCCAGCCTTGTCCCTCTGCCCCATGGCCACAAACCCAGGTCAGTGGGGCAGGGATGGTTCCTTGAGAGCCCCCATGCACAGGCCTGGCTGCTCCTGGCACACTCAGCCAGCACAACTGGAGCTCAGGCAGGGACCTGGGTGAAGGTTTTCCCAGAGCAAGAACAAGGCTGGGTGAGTCCCAGTGCAACAGTCTGCAGGGAATGGATCAGGTTTGGCTCCAAGCAGCCTCTCGTGACTTGTCACTGTCCTTTCTCCATCAACAGGTCCCCATGCCCAGCCCCAGCAAATGTCCAACAGCAGTTCCATCAGCCACTTCCTCCTGCTGGCATTGGCAGACACGCGGCAGCTGCAGCTCCTGCACTTCTGCCTCTTGCTGGGCATCTCCCTGGCTGCCCTCCTGGGCAACGGCCTCATCATCAGCGCCGTAGCCTGCGGCCACCACCTGCACACACCCATGTTCTTCTTCCTGCTCAACCTGGCCCTCACTGACCTGGGCTCCATCTGCACCACTGTCCCCAAAGCCATGCACAATTCCCTCTGGGATACCAGGAACATCTCCTACACAGGATGTGCTGCTCAGGTCTTTTTCTTTCTCTTCTTCATTTCAGCAGAGTTTTTCCTCCTGACCATCATGTGCTATGACCGCTACGTGTCCATCTGCAAACCCCTGCACTATGGGACCCTCCTGGGCAGTAGAGCTTGTGCCCACATGGCAGCAGCTGCCTGGGCCAGTGCCTTTCTCAATGCTCTCATGCACACGGCCAATACATTTTCCCTGCCCCTGTGCCATGGCAATGTCCTGGGCCAGTTCTTCTGTGAAATCCCACAGATCCTCAAGCTATTCTGCTCAAATTTGTACCTCAGGGAACTTGAGCTTCTTGCATTTTCCTTCTGTTTGGGCTTTGGTTGTTTTGTGTTCATTGTTTTCTCCTATGTGCAGATCTTCAGGGTCGTGCTGAGGATCCCCTATGTACAGGGACGGCACAAAGCCTTTTCCACCTGCCTCCCTCACCTGGGCGTGCTCTCTCTGTTCCTTAGCACTGCCACATTTTCTGACCTGAAGCCCCGCTCCATGTCCTCCCCATCCTTGGATCTATCAGTGTCACTTCTGTACTCAGTGGTGCCTCCAACCCTGAACCCCCTCATCTACAGCCTGAGGAACCAGGAGCTCAAGGCTGCAGTGTGGAAACTGATGACTGGATGGTTTCAGGGACATTAAACTGCTGGCCCATTTCTGCAAATATCTTGTAATCAAAGTCATCTTTGATACTTCTTGTTGGCTTCATTTTTGAGGTTCTTTTTCTTTGTTTTACCTTACTAATCTTTTCCACAAAGAAATGTCATGGTTAGTGGTTTTTCTCATTTTGTTTCTCTCCATCTTCCCTGTGGCCAGAGATTGTGTCAATGAGGGACTGCACTCTTCTTGGCTTTAATGGAACTAAAGGATCTCGCAGCAAAGTTTTTTTCCAGATATGCCCTTGTGTTCCCTTCTCTGGAGCTGCAGCAGCAATGTCTGTGTGCAGAGCTGGGGGCATATCTGTGCTGGCACAGCAGCTCTGGTCCTGCTGGCCACACCATTCCTGATCCAGGCCAGGAGCCATTGGCCTTCTTGGCCACCTGGGCACACTGCTGGCTCATGTCCAGCCTGCTGTCCATCAGTCCCTGCAGGTCCCTTTCTGCCTGGCTGCTCTCCAACCACTCTGTCCCCAGCCTGTAGCACCAGGGCCAAATATCAGAGCCTGGCACTTGGTCTTCTTAAGCTGCAACTTGCTGGATTCTTTCCCCTGGATCCAGCCTGTCCAGGTCTGTGTGCAGAGCCCTCCTATGCTCCCACAGATCAACACTCACATCCAGCTTGGTATCATCTGCAAAGATGTCCTTGGTTCCATGGCACCCCTCAGTGTCACAATGGCCTCTTGGTTACACCAGGCCCTGCACTGTCACACTGTTCTCCTTGGGTCCATGAGACCATGCAGAGCAACAATGGTCTCCTTGGTTCCATGGGGCCCCAAAATATGACAATGGTCTCCTTGGTTCCACTTGGCCCCAGAGTGTCACAATGGTCCCATGGTTACATGAAGTCCCACAATGTCACCATGGTCTCTGTGATATCACAAGTCTCCTCAGTGTCACAATGGACTCCTTGTTTCCACAAGGACATACAGTGTCACAGTGTTCTTCCAGATTCCTCGAGGCCCCACCTGTCACTGTGGCCCCTTGGTTACACAGGATCCTGCAGTGTCACAATGTCCCCTTGGTTCCATGAGGCCCCACAGTGTCAGAATGGCCCCTTGGTTGCACTGCACCCTGGAGTCTCCCAATCATCTCTTTGGTTTTGCAGTGTGAAAATGGCAAAACCCCTTGGTTACACAAGGCCCTGCAGTGTCACAATGGCCTCTGTGGTTCCACGAGGACCCAGAGTGTCACAGTGCACTCCCTGGTTCCATTTGGCCCCAGAGCACAACAATGGACTCTTGGTTCTGTGGGGCTGCACAGTGTCACCATGGTCCTCTTAGTTCCATGAGGCCCTGCAGTTTCACAATGGCCCCAGAGTGTCCCAATCATCACAGAATGACAGAATCAAATGGGCTGGAAAAGACCTTTGGGATCATCAAGCCCAACCAATGCCCTCATACTGCCTTGTCACCCGGACCATGCCACTAAGTGCCACTGGAGAGGGACAGTGACTCTGCCACCTCCCCCCTGGCCAGCCCATTCCAATGCCCACTCATCCTTTCTGTGAAGAACTTCTTATTGTCCAGCCTGAACCTCGCCTGGTGCAGCTTAAGGCTGTGTCTTCTTGTCCTGCCCTCCAGTAGATCCACACTCACACCCAGCTTGGTGCCATCTGCAATTTGTGAATGGTGGACTCAATCCCCTCAGCCAGATCATCAGTGAAGATATTAAACAGGACTGGGCCCAGCACAGACCCCTGGGGGACACCACCAGTGCCTGGACACCAGGTGGGTGCAGCACCATCCCCACCACTCTCTGAGCCCAGCCTCCAGCCAGCTCCTAAATCTCCCAGCGAGGAGGGAACCTGCCCAAGCCGTGGGCTGCAGCTTCTCCAGGGAATGCTGCCAGAGACAGTGTCAAAGGCTTTGCTGAATTCCAGGCACACAACATCCACAGACTTTCCTGCATCCACGGGTGGGTCACCTGGTCATAAAAGGAGACCAGGTTGGTCAGGCAGGACCTGCCACCCCTTAATCCACACTGGCTGGTTCTGATCCCTCAGCCATCCTGTGGGGGCCCTGTGATGGCACTCAGGGTGATCTGTTCCATAACCTTGCCGGGCACCCAGGTCAGGCTGACAGGCCTGGAGTTCCCCAGATCCTCCTTCCAGCCCCTCTTGGGGATGGGCTCACACTGGCACATCCAGTCCTCTGGGAGCTCCCTGCTGAGCCAGCACTGATGGTAAATTTTGGAGAGCAGCTTGGGGAGATCATCCACAGCTCCCTCATCCCCCTGGGATGGATCCCATCTGATCCCACACACCTGTGAGCATCTGAGTGGCTCAGCAGGTCACCAGCTGCTGCCTCCTGGATTCCAGGGGGGCTGTTCTGCTCCCTGTGCCCATCCACCAGCTCAGGAGAACAATTGTCCTGAGGACAGCCTTTCCTAATATTGAAAATTGAGACAAACAAGGTGTTAAGTAGCTCAGCCTTGTCTTTATCTCTAGTTACTGTATTTCCTACTGCATCCAATAAATAGTAGAGGTTCTGTTTGTCTGGTGTTTTGCTATAATTTTATTTATAGAAACATTTCCTACTATTTTTCACAGAAGTGGCCAGGTTAAGCTCTAGTTGAGCTTTCACCTCTTTGCTTTTCTTTTTGCATAACTTAACAACATTCTTAAACACTTTCTGAGTTTCCTGTTCCACTTTTCAAAAGTGATGCACCCTCTTTTTACCCCTGAGTTCCCACAAATGCTCCATGGGCAGCCAGGACAGTCATTTTCCTAACTAGCTCATATTTTGCCACACTGGCAGAGGATGCTCCATCTCCTTAAGATTACTTTCTGGAAGTGTGTCCATCCTCCCTGGAGTCCTTTGTTTTTAAGGGCTGTTTCCCTTTAAAGAATCAGTACCTGATTTGGTACTCCCCAAATCAGCATTCTAAATAGGCCAAAGTCTGCCCTTCCTAATTCCAGTATAGAATTTTGTTGCTGCCCCTCCTTCTTTCACAGAACATTGAACACTTGATTATTTCATGGTCACTGTGCCCCAGGCAGCCTCCAAGCCCCACATCTGCCACCAGCCCTTCTCTGTTTGTGAACAGCAGGAGACAAAGCTTTCCTTGGCACTGAGAATCTTACTAAAAATTCTGTAAAACAGAATAACCCTAGTGTAGCATTTAGAAACACCATTCTTTATTCAGTGGGATGCACAGGGAATAGCTCCTCTCAAAGCCGTGCATGCTGAGTACAGGAAAGTTTCTGTTTATATTCTGTATTTTGCACACAAATTCATTGATTGCCCTGGACTAAACACACATATGATAATCATTTCCCCAAAATCATTACCACATTTCCTCTCCCCATTACCTATGTGTTGTTCTGTCCTGGGGTCTCTCTGGTGGTCCCTGGTGGTCGTGGACCCCAATGTTCCAGTGGGCCTGGCTGAGCTGGAAGGACACTGAGGCTGCTGAACTTCCAGTTCCCCTTCTCACACAATGGGCACTGTGTGGTTTCCACAGGCCCTGGGTTGTGGAGAACAAGCTCCAGGTGTCAGGTCACCTGGTGGAGACAATTTCTCATCTGGTAACATGAGGTCACAGAGTGGTCTGTGATATCACAGAGTGGGTCATGTGAGGTCATTGAGCAGCTACAGCATCATAGACTGCCTCTGTGACATCAGAGAGCCAGCTGTGACATCACAGGGCAGAGATCTGACATCACAGAGCAGGCTGTGACATCCCAGAGGGGCTGTGTGACATCCCAGCAGGACTCTGTCAGGTCACTGGGTTGGTCACTCCGCCCCAGCCCCCCCTCACAGTTTCTCCCAACAACTCCAATGCTGTTCATGCCCAGCAAGGTCCCTGTCCCCCGGGATCCCCCCGGCCCACCTGGAGCCACAGCCTCCACCAAAGGATGTTCCACAGGACCCACCCCAGAGCCTGACAGGGGACAAGGGGCCAGTGGCTGTGTGGCTTTAAGGACAGGGATTATCCAGGTCACTGTGGCCTGGGTTGGGTTCCCCAGGGCAGGAAGGATGTCTGGCAGCTGGAGCAGGGCCTGGGAAGAGCCTCCAAAGTGGGGCTGGAGCCCTTGGGCTGTGAGCAGAGGCTGAGGGAGCTGGGCTGGTCCAGCCCAGAGCAGGGAAGGCTGAGGGGCTCCTCATCCCAGCCTGGCAGTGCCAGCCAGGAGGGGATGGAGAACACAGAGCCAGGCTCTTCACCAGGGGGCCTGGTAAGAGACTAAAGCCAATGGGTGGAAGGGGAAAGAGGGGAGATCAGCCAGGGCATGAGGAGATGAAATGAGTCAGGCTGGTTTCAGCATTTCCTCATCACCAAGAGCAGCCTGACCTCCCTTCTCCATCCACCACAGACAGATTTGCAAATCAGAAATTGTTGGAGCTGTTTGCCTCCACTCCAGGATGAGCATCATGATACAAGAACTTAATTGTGTTTATATCTATCGCAGAACCACACTTGTCTATAATTAATTCTAATATGGAAATAACTTGTGAATGGTGGACTCATCAGACACTGCTGGGATGTTGCACATTGCTCAGGGAAGAGTGAGATTGCAATTAAATTGTGTCCTGTTAAACTATGGTCTGTTGGTCATGAAGAGAATCTTCCTGTGCCTCTGAGTCTCACCAGTTCCTGACTCCCAAAGGACACAAACCTGATGAGTTGTGGTTCCCACTCCAGTGGTGGCACTTGCACCTCCCTCTATTTCCCAGAGCAGAGCTCCCTTGTCCCAGAAAGTCCCTGGCAACGCCGGGATGAAGAAGACAGGACAGGCTGTGGGTATCAGGGGCAGGGCAGAGCCAGGAAGCAGAATGACTTTTGAATTTGATGGAGCTGTGCCTTCCCTTGGCTTTGTTGGCTGACAAGAAATGAACATCCCTCTGTCCCTCGGGCAGCTTCTTCTCCAAGGAAAGCAGGTGGGAGCTGGAGCCAAGGAGCTGAAAGCTGCAGGTGCAGCCTGGGCTGGAGGGAGCTCAGATTTGCACAAGGCTGCTCTGTGTGCCAGGGCTTGGATGGGGGAAATGGTGGGGTGGGGGTAAGGACAGAGTCTGAATGATTGTCAGCCATGGAGGGTCTTGATTTTCATATCTATTCAAACTGCATGTGGAGGTACTTGGATTCAATGTCAATTGGGGACTGCACATATTAACAGGAAGAAAAACATAAGCAGGGGCTAAAAAATGTTTCCTCACAGTCATTCTAAATATGATCTATTCAGTTTAAATGTGCTTCAGGCCTCTGGAGCAGTAAAATTCAGCAGCAGCCTCCAAGGTGCTGAGGATGTCAGCAGCCCCCACTGAGGCCATCCCTGCCCAGAGACCGTGGGGGAATGGGCAGACAAGGAGAGCGTCCCTGGGGCTGGGGCAGCACAACTCAGAGGCAGCAGCGGCTCCAGCTGGGAAATGGAGTGTGGAATGTGGCTGGGAAAGCCCTGCCTGGGCTGGGCCAAGCAGGACAGACAAGCCCTGACTCCCATCCCCCAAACAACTCTCTCAAGGAGACATTTAAAAGGAATTACAATTGTTTGTGTCCTCTGAGTTGGACTCCCTGGGGAAATACCAACAAGAGATTCTCAGGAGCTCAAAAGAGCAAAACAGTCTTTACTGACAACTTTGGAAAATCAAAGAAATTTTTGCAAAAGTTTTATTATGACATACAATCAACAGAAAACACTTTTCAAAGCATTACCTTGGCCCTTTCAATTTCACAATTTGTAAGCCTGCTCTATTTTAAGTTAGTCAAAATATGCAAGAGAAGGAAATTAGAAGTAGACACAGAAAGAGAGAAAGACAAAAAAGATACAGAGAACCATACATACAGCTACCAACTCCTGGATTTCAGCAGTGTTCAAAAAAATAAAATTTTCAAGAGGAGGGAGGGTTAAGATATGTGCTTGCCTTATGGTCAGTCTTCAATACCCCTTGGTCTCCCTGGGCCCTTCCCCCAGGTGGAACTTGGGCTCATTTGGTCCCTCAGGAGCTGGGCTGGGGGCTGCAGACGTGGCTGTGGAGCATTGCCTGTGCTGTGCCAGGGACTGGCAGCCACTGCTGGGCTGGGATAGAGGCTCCGGGGGGATTGGGGTTTCAGGGCAGGGCAGGGCAGGGGTTCCAGGACAGGGCAAAGCTGGACCTGCTCCTTCCTTCCCACTCCCCTGACAAAATGTTTTGAGCCAAAAATCTCCTCCAGTCTGTCACAACAGGGAATGTGGGAGGTGAAATCCCAGTCTTCGCCATGGGCACCTGGACCAAAAGGACAGCTCTTTCCCATAGGAAAGAAAGCACAGAGCTTTCCCCAGTGTTGTGGGGACAGATGAAAGGTGACTCTTGTGAAACTATTACCAGCCAGACTTGTCCTGGCAATCTTCCTATTGGAACCATCCCTGGATATATGGAATTTTGGAGGTGAAATCCCAATTCTTGCCATGGCTGCCTGGATGAGAAGGCCAGTTCTTTTCCATGGCAAGGAAAGCACAGAGCCCCAGTGTTTCAATAGCATATGAGGAGACTCTCAATGTGCCAAGGTCAGCTGGGCCAGTCAGGCAGTCCACGGGTGGTGAAGCCAGACCTGTTCTGTGTTCTCTTGGTTTTATGGGGCTCCACAGTGTCACAATGGCCTGTTGATTACAATACTTGCAGCGTCACAATGGACCCTTGGTTCAATGAGTTTCAGCAATTGTCACAGTGGCCCCTAGGTTTCATAATGCCCCACAGTATCACAGTGGTCCCAATCATTCCATGAGGCTTTGCAGTGTCACAATGGTCTCCCTGGTTCTCCAAGCCCCACAATGTCACGTAACTCCTCTGTTCCATGAGCTATGCAATGTCACAATGGACCTTTGGGCCCTGGGGGTTTGCAGTGTCACAATGGTCTCCTTTGGCTCCACAGTGTCACAACGGGCCACTGATGACAGGGGGCCCCCCTGTGTCACCCTGGCCCTTTGGTTTCATGCAGCCCTGCAGTGTCACAAAGGCTTCTTGGTTTCACAAGGCCCCACAGTATCACATGGTCCTCTTGGTTCTGTAGGGACACCCACTGGTTCCACGAGGCCTCAGTGTCACAATGCTTTGCTTATTCCCTGAGGCCTCATAGTGTCCATGATTCCATGAGGCCTCCATGATTCCATGAGTCCCCTCAGTGTCACAATGGCCTCCATGATTCCATGGTGCCCCACAGTGTCACAATGGCCCCTTTGTTCCATGACACTCCAAAGTGTCCCAATGGTCTCCACAGTTCCATGAGGCCCTGCGGGGTCACACTGGAGCCTTGGTTTTATGGGGCCTCTCAGTGTCACAATGATCCCTAGATTCCATGGACCTTTATGGCTCCATGGAATATAATGATCATTGAGACACTTGCGGGGGGATGGGGGAGACAGGGGACCTGCTGTGCACCAGCAGTGTTGGACTTCTCTGGGGTAAACTGTGAGGGGGCCGGGGTGGATTGACCTCCTCAGTGTCCTCACACATTCCCTTTGATGTCACACAGCCCCTGTGATGTCACACTGCCCCTGTGATGTCACACTGCCCCCTGTGATGTCACACAGATCCTGTGATATCACAGAGCTAACTCTGTTATGTCACCCTGTAATGTCATACAGCAGTGCTGTGATATAACAGAAGACTGTGATGTCACAATGTCATACCAGGGAAATTCCTTTCTCCTGGTGTCCAGTCTGGGCCTCCTCAGCTGCCCTTGGCATTAATTCTTTCTTTCGCTGGCTGTTCTCTACCATGTTCAAAGGATCCACATCTCTGAAACCACCCTTCAGTCCCTCAAAGGGCTCTCCTCCACTGTTCTCAATCTCCACCCTACTGAGCACAGAGCTCCTGTGTCCCTATTGAGTGGTCAAGTGCTTGAGGCCAGGAGCACCTGGACAGGAGGGACAGTTCTTTTCTATAGGAAGGAAACCACAGAACCCCAGGGTCTGAAGGCAGATGAGAAGCAGTCACCAGAGGCCAAGGCCAGCCAGACCTGTCTGTCCTTGCAGCTTTTGTCTGAAAGCAGCCTTTGGATATTTGGGGAGTTTTGGGGGTGGAATTCCATTTCAGACATGGGTGCCTGGACCGGAATGACAGTTCTCCAAAGGAAGGAAAGGGCAGAGCGCCAGTGTTTCAAAGGCTGATTAGAGGCGGCCCCAAGGAGGTCAAGGCCAGCCAGAGCTGTTGTCAGGGGAGAATCCTTGGACAGACAGAATTTGGGAGGCCAAACCCCACTTTTGTCTATGGGCATCTGGACAAGAAGGACAGTTCCTTTCCATAGGAAGGAAAGTATGGAGCCCCAGAGTTTCAAAGGCAGGTGAGAGCTGGGCCTCAGGAAGCCAATGGAACCTGGACAGCCCTGGCAGCTTTTGTCTGGGAGCTATCCTTGGATATAAGGAATTTTGGAAGCATATTCCCAATTTTGGCCATGGACACCTGGACTCGAGAGATTTTTTTTCTATGGTGAAAAAAGCACAGCCCCCAGTGTTTTGAAGGCAGATGAGAGGTGGCCTCCAAAAGGCCAAGGCCAGCCAGGGCTGTTTTTCCTGGCTGGTGACATATGGGAATAATCCTTGGTTATAATCAAATTTGGAGGAGGAATCCCAATTTTGGCCATAAACCCCTGGAGAAGGACAGTTCTTTCCCACAGGAAGGAAAGCACAGAACTCCAGGGTTTCAGGGGCTGATGAGAAGCAACCCTCAATATGCCAAGGTCTTCTGGACCAGTCAGGCAGCCCCCAGGAGGCCCAGACAATCAGACCTGTTCCATGTTCTTGGATCCTTGGGGCCCTGCAGCATCACAATGCCCCCTTGGTTCCACGAGGCCCTGTAGGATCACAACACATCTTTGTTTCCATGAGGCCCAGTGATATAACAATGGTCTCCTTGGCTCCACAGTGTCACAATGGCCCCTTGCTTCCATGAGGCCTTGCAGTGTCAAAATGGTTTCCTTGTTTCCATGGGACTGTGCAATGCCACAATGGCCCCTTGGTTCCACCAGGCCTGGATGTGTCACACTGGCCACTTGCTTCCATGGGGACCCACAGTGACACAGTGGCCCCTTGCTTCCAGGAGACCTTGCAGTGTCACAGTGGCTGCTTTGGTTATACAAGACTTAGTGGTGTAACAGTGGGCCCTTGGTTCCTGTGGTCCTGAGGTGTCATAATCGTCTCCATGGTTCAATGAGGCCCCACAATGTCACCATGGACTTCTGGTTCCATGAGCTTTTCTACTGCCAAAAATAGTCAACAACAGCCTCCTTGGTTTGATGGTGTCACTCTGGACCCTTGGCTCCATGGGGACTCACAATGTCAGAAGGGTCTCCTTGGTTCCATGAGGCCCTGTAGAGCCCCTTGATTCAACGAGGTCTCAAAGTGTCATGATGGCTGCCAGGATTCCATGAGGCCCAGCAATGTCACAATGGACATTTGGTTCCATGTGTTCCAGCACTGTTCCATGAATCCTTTCTTCTATGGGGCCCTGTAGTATCACAATGGACTCCTTGGTGCCACACAGTGTGACAACTGCCATTTGGCCTGCCATCGCTCTGTGATGCCACAATGATTCCTTGCTTCCAAGAGGCCTTCTAGTGTCACTATGGCCCCTTGGTTCAGTGAGGCTTTTGGTGTCACAATAGTCTCCATGATTCCATAAGGCCTTGCAGTGTCACAGCAGATCATTGGTTTCACTGAGCCCCACAGTGTCACTGTGGTCCCCTTGGCTCCACAAGGCTATGAAGTGCTACTGTGGAGAGCATTATTAATAATTGGTTAGCTGAAAAAGGCCACACTGATATAATGCCACTGGTTAAGCTGAAGGAGAAAAGTCAGCAGTCAGCAAGCTGAAAGGAAGAGTCAGCAGTGACCTTGCTGCAACATGAGGATAGGGAGTTGAGATTAGTCCTGAATACATCCTAAGAATATGTAGAAAGTATCAAAAGTAGAACCATAGGAATGTAGAAGTAGGCGTAGGTGCTGATATGTAAGCTGACCAATCCTGAGCTCAACTTTTGCAATATGTATGAAGCTCATTATTAACTGTATTTAACCCGCCTACTGATCAATAAAATTGAGCCTGTGATGATCAAACTGATGTCCTGGTTCCCTTCCGTCGACAAATGGTGGAGAATGCGGGCATAACCGAATCTCTGCCCTTTTTCTCGGATTAAAAGAAAAAGGGATTACGCCACGGTCCGGAAGTTGGGTTTGGGTCCCAGCAGCCGGGACGGTGCCGGAATTTGAAGCACCCTTAAGGTTCACAACTGTGACTTAAGCCAATACGTGTCCGCCGGAGCCTGGAGAGCTGCAACAGCGCGCGCTGATTAATAGGTATGGATAGGCAAGCGGCATATGATTTATTTACCGCCTATTTAGAGCGGCGTGGGATAAAAGGGATAGATTTAAAAAAGGAGTTACCAGGGTTATTAGCTTATGGCCATGCTAAGGGTATCTTTTCTAATCCTCATACAATTCATGAGTTATCAGAGTGGAGAAAGTTTGGGGAAATATTGTGGGATACAGTACTAGATGATGATAAGTCAGCAAAGAAATTCGGGAAGTTATGGCGGGTGGTGTATAACACGTTACTTCAGCAGGTCTCTGAGAGAAAGGCAGCAGAAAGGGCGACAGAAGCTCATAAGAGGAATATAGGGTATGGTCGTGAAGATGATCCCCTGGCACCTTCTGTAACTAAGGTACTTATGCCTAAGAGTCCCCAGCAAAGTGGTGTGGAGGATTTCTCTATAGGCGCAGTGGAACCGTCTGCACCTTTCCTGTCAGAGGGGGAGGGCGAGTCGGATGGTGGGGGTAGGAGCAAGCCAGCTTTGCCTCCGCCACCAGCTTCAGGCGGGTCGGATGGTGGGGGTAGGGGCAAGCCAGCTTCGCCTCCGCCGCCAGCCTTGCCTTCGCCACTTACCCTCAGCAAGCCGGCTCCGGTTACAGCTTCGGTGGGGGAAGGGTCCATTTCCCCGCCAGAGCCGGCTACAGCGCAGGGGCGGATTGTCCCCCGCAGGCTGGCTCCGCGTGAGCCGGCTCCGGTTTCACTGTCAGCTCCAGCGGGGGAGGGGGGGCCCCCGCTTCCCCCGCACGAGCCAGCCTCTGCCTCACTGCCCCCCCCACACGAAACCTCGGTGTCTGCACCGAAGCGCCAGCAGCATAGCACCCTTAAAGGGCCAGATCCCATCCCAGGGGCACACCGTGATCCATGGGGAGAGATGGCTAAACAGAGGAGGGAAGCTTGGGCTGCTTTGGTGAAAGAAGTAATGCAAATGGGGGATGGTGAGGCGGTGGAAATAGCTTCTAGTCTTGCATGTCCAGTTACATACACACCACAATATGATGCACAGGGGAACCTTACACATAATATAGCAGAATATACTCCCTTAGATTGGAAGCTGTTAACTCAGCTACGTTCTACGGTTAGTCAGTTTGGAGTAAAAAGTGAACCTGTTAAGCAAATGTTAGATTATCTTTTTAATACTCAGGTTTTATGTCCTAATGATTTAAGAGGAATAGTTCGGTTGATATTTACTCAGCATCAGCAGTTATTGTTTAATGCGCATGACCCATTACATGGAGTAACAGTAAAGGAGCTGATGGGCTTAGAGGCATTTTTACGTACAGAGGTACAGATGATATCGGGAGAAGATAAACTTAGAGAGTCTATGTGGTTAGTGCGTGCTGCAATAGACATGGTTAAAGAGCCAGGAGGGTTACCGGTTTATATGGGTATTAAGCAAGGAAGGGAAGAATCATTTGGAAATTTTATAGATAGAACAGCTACTGCTATAGATCGGGCTGGTGTTGCAGGGCGCTATTGAAGCAGGTGTGCCTTGCAAAATAGCAATCCAGCAACCCAAATAGTGTTAGCTACTTTAGGGGCAAATTGGACTATTGAGGAGGCATTAGAGCGAATGGCATTGAAGCCCTAAAGCAGATAGCCTTCTAGAAGTAATGGGTTAAAACATGGAATGTGAGGCCTGTAAAGCAGGGCCTAGCACTAGAACACACGGAGAAAGCACAGCACTAGGAAAACAGAGTAACAAATTAGATAAGGGGTAGAGCATCATGACAGGGGAAGAGATAGGTATAGGAGAAACTAATGGACTAAGCAGGTTTAGAGCCAGCAATGTCGAAACGATCCTAAGGGTTTTGCCAAACCACGGGATCTAAGCCAAACACACCGGGAATTGACCAAATTAGGAAATGAGTTCAAAAGTTTAAAGAGGAAGACTCATCGGAAAGACCCCGTCTATGATGAAGGCAACAGGAACGACCACCTGAAAATTCCCCAAAAGAGATGTCTCCACCTGCGCTCCGCCCATGCTCCGCCTACACCACGCCCCATATGAATATGCATGATTATGTACCTGATCTGATGTAATCCTATACCCAAAAATTGTATATAAGGCTTGCTTTTGCTATGTGAACTCAGAAATCCATTTTGTGATTTCTCCGACGCGTCGCTAATAAAAATACCTCCTGCTTAATTGACTTAAGTTGAGTCTGATTAGGCAGTCACTCTGCCTGTTTGGGGCAAAATTTGGTATCATTTCTGGCGACCACGAAGGGACCAGACAGGAGATCCAGGACTTGAGAGGTCCTCCCCGAGCCGGGTCCGGGGTCGGGACCCTCGGGCGCCCCTGACTAACGTTTGTCAGAAGAGACTCCCCCCCCGGACCAGTGCTCTCGGTGGACGAAGAGTACCCTGCATCTCCTGCTCCAATTAAGAGGTATTTAAATTCTTTATTGGTTTTAGAATAAAGCGCTTTTATTGGGAAACGGGGGTCAGACGTGACCGCCCGAAGGGAAAGCTGGGGGACGCCCCAGTAAAGAATCCCAGGTTTGCTAGCATTGGTTTGCTAGCATTGGTTTGCTAGCATTGGTTTTGCTAGTATTGGTTTGCTAGCATTGGTTTGCTAGCATTGGTTTTGCTAGTATTGGTTGGCTAGCATTGGTTTTGCTGGGGTTAAAAATCCCAGCTTCGGTTAAAATTAATTGAGAAAAAAAAAAAAAAAAGAAAAAAAACAAAAAAAACAAAAAAAACAAAAAAAAAACGGGTTACAGTCCTGCCGGAGGGAGTATTTGTTTATCTTGGTATCTTCGATCTGTTTTTACTGTGTGGGAACTGTTTTA
The DNA here is from genome assembly GCF_035770615.1 of Melospiza melodia melodia. NCBI lineage: Eukaryota > Metazoa > Chordata > Aves > Passeriformes > Passerellidae > Melospiza > Melospiza melodia. The sequence goes on from NW_026948800.1 coordinate 258,972, forward strand.
AACACTGTGCACTGTGTTATAACAATGTGGATCGCTTTCTGAGAGGTCTGTCAGCCAGAGATCCTTTTGTGTCTGTTCTATGTGCCTGTTGCAGAATCCTACAGGAAATATCTTGTCGCTCTCTCTGTAATCTTTTAGAAAAGACTAAGTTGATAGACGTCCGGCAAGAAATTTGTCACCCCCTGCAGTTGTTATACTGTCTACAGTTGTGATTGCATGAGTCTGGCAAACCGGTATCTCGCGGTCAGTAGGCGACCTCTCGTGACCAAACCTGGTAAAACAGTCTATTCTGACATAAGACCATAAGGTAGGAGCCTTTCACTGTACGGGTGTGTGTGTGGAGTGAGTGAGACGCAGCATTGCTGCGAAACGAGAGCGGAGTCTCGATCCGCATTTTCTGGACGAAGCGAATGGAAATTGTGTGAGTGAAGTGTTAAGGGATATTGGCATATAGTACTTGTGGAAAAGAGCACGAATACAGATAATAGCCATGGGAAGCCAACAGAGTAAAGATATAAATATGAAAACCCCTTTAGGATGTATCCTAAAACACTGGAAGGACCTGGGAGGGATTCCAGGGGGAAACATAAGTAAGAAGACACTTCTTAAGTATTGCACACAATGGTGGCCCCTGTACCGTCTTGATGACGGAGAAAAATGGCCACCGGAGGGGACAACTAACTATAATACCATTTTACAACTTATGCTCTTCCTCCGGCGGCTCAATAAATGGGATGAGGTAATATATGCAGACATGTTTTTCACCCTAAGGAATAAACCTGAGTGGCAAAAGGAATGTGGAATTAATGTAGCCCCTCAGGACCCCCTAGTATTGGCTTTGGAAAGAGATAAGAAGGGTCCGAAGTCAAAGGACCGTTGCTGTGATGCATGCAGTATTGGACAGCAGTGTCTCAAGTTAACAAGGAGAGATAGTGGAAAGGAGAGCGAAATAAGCTTGTGGGAATACCATCCATTCGCTCCCGGGCGGGAAGGACCCCTTCCCAGACCAAAAGAGGAACAAGGGGATCCTAGCCCATTAAAGGAATTGGAGCAGTGGTGGAAATCTAAGTTTGGATGCAGCCCTCAGAAGCTAGACAACGGCTGGGAGGAGGGTAGCCCATCAAAATCGGGGATTAGCGAGGGAAAGGGCAGCCCTCAGGAACCAGGTAGCCCACAGGGGTCGGGGAGCTATGCTGACAGCCCACCCAGACTGGAACTTCAAAGGGAAGAAGGCAGTCCGTCGGGAGTAGAGAGCCGGGGGGAGACACGCAGCCCGCCCGAGCTTAGTCCATATGGGGATAGTAACACATCCAGAAATGGGGGTGACTGTAGAATAGAAACTAGCACACCAAGGACTGGAGTTTGCAGGATGGAAACCAGCACGCCAAAGGCTGGGGACAAGAGCGGCTCATTGGGGGGCGACGTCTCTGAATTAAAATATAGTAAGGGGAGTGGTAATGTGACATGCGAAAAGGAGACAGAGAACAACTCGCAGAGACTGAGTATAATAATACAGATAGAGGATAAAAGAGATGGGAAAGCAGCAGAGGACGAGAGGGGTAGTAGCCCGGGGCAGGATAGGAGCCGACAGATATTAGGGGGACGACAGACCCAGGACGGGAGTCGGACGGACTGTGTAATAGAGATAGGAGGTGAAAATGAGGAACTGGACATAGAGGCACAGGAAGAGGACCCCGGGGCAAGGACCAGTCACTCGTATTATACCAGATCTGTGGCACGAGGGGAGGCAAAGCGAAGAGAGGAGGGGAACCATACGATAGCTCCTCTCCGACAAATTATGCCAATGGTAGGGGAAAAGACTAGAGTAAAGGTGCCGTTCTCAACAAGTGATTTGAACAATTGGAGAGATGAAGCAAGAAACTTCAGGAGGAATCCAGAGGGAGTAGCAAAGAGGTTTGAGCTAATGGCAAAGAATTTAGATATTGACTGGGAAGATATAGAGGTGATGCTGTCAGAACTGACAGATACAGAAAGGGAACTCGTATTGGAAACAGGAAAACGACATGCCCAAGTATTGTCAGGGAGACTAGAGGATAATTTCCCCAGCAGTAAACCAGAATGGGACCCGGGCAACGAAGAACACTATCGACGACTGGTGCAGTATAGAAAGCTGATCGCGATGGGCCTGCGTAATGCGATCCCTAAGGCTATCAATTGGTCGATGCTATATGACATTAGGCAGGGAAAGGATGAGACCCCGTCAGAGTTTTTGGATAGACTTAGGGCAGCCATGAGACAATACACACCCCTGGACCCAGCAACGGAAGAAGGGAAACAACACCTGTTGGGATTAATGATGGGACAGAGTAACCCAGACATTAGGAAGAAATTGCAAAAACTTGAGCATCCAGAAAATAAAAACCTGGAGGCCTTGCTGAATGAGGCATGGAAGGTATATAATAATAGAGAAGTTGAGGAGAAGAAAAAAGAGGACAAGAGGATAGCTCGAGTAGTGGCTGTGGCAGTAGCAGCTCAGAAGACAGGTTACCCGGAACCTGGAGCCAGGGGTAGGGGTAGAGGCTACCCAGTGAGAGGGGGAGGGAGGTTCCAACCCCACCCAGCTAGAGTGGGGCCAGATCAATGTGCATACTGCCTACAGACTGGGCACTGGAAACAAGAATGCCCCCAGTTAAAGAAAAGGCTAATGGCCACTACTACCACCACACGGCAAGAAAGTGAATGAGGGGGACCGGTGGGCCATACCCTAGCAGACCCACTGGTTAAAATGGAGCTAGGGGAAGGTAAACAGGAATTGGACTTTTTGATTGATACGGGAGCGACTTTTTCGGTTTTAAATCAACAACTGGTACCTAAAAGTGATGAATTTGTACAAGTTATGGGAGCAACAGGCCAACCAGAAAAAGCTTACTTTTTGAAACCTATCAAATACAAAATTGGGAAACAAATGGGAATTCACCAGTTCCTGTATTTGCCAAATTCACCAAAGCCTCTATTAGGGAGAGATTTATTGGAGAACTTGGGAGCCACAATAAAATTCAATAAAGACAGATTGGAATTTCAAGTAAACGATGAACAACTGATTACAGCCCTAAGCCTAACAATCAGTTGTGTGGAACCCAAACCTGAAAACCACAACTTCGAGCGAATCCTGAGCAAGACTTATCCGTTAGTATGGGCCACGGATATACCTGGAAAATCAAAACGAGCGACACCGATTGTTGTCGAACTTAAGGTCGGGGCAAGACCAGTGGTAAGAAAACAATACCCTCTGAGGATAGAAGACAGAAAGGGAATTGAGCCCATAATCAAAAGGTTTTTAGAACTGGGGTTATTGGTAGAATGTGAATCGGATTTTAATACACCGATCTTGCCAGTAAAGAAACCTAATGGAACGTATAGGCTTGTTCAGGATCTGAGGGCAGTAAACGAAATAACCAAGACATTACACCCGGTGGTTGCTAATCCATATACACTTTTAACCAGGCTAAAGGATAGCCTGGCTTGGTTCACCGTATTAGATTTGAAAGACGCATTCTTCTGCCTTCCCTTAGCCCCCGAGAGTCAAAAGATTTTTGCCTTTGAGTGGGAATCAGTAGATAGGGGGAGAAAGACCCAACTTACCTGGACACGGTTGCCCCAAAGCTGGTCTAACTCGCCCACAATCTTTGGGAATCAGTTAGCCAAAGAATTAGAACAATGGGAAGGGCCACCGGGAGATGGCGCCCTCCTGCAGTACGTAGACGACCTCCTAATAGCGACAGTGACGGAGGAAGAATGCATTGAATGGACTATTTCCTTGTTGAATTTCCTGGGTTTAAGTGGATATCGAGTCTCTCAACAGAAAGCACAACTGGTGCAAAAGGAAGTGGTGTACCTGGGATACGAAATCTCCAGAGGGCAGCGATCCCTGGGAGCAGCCAGGAAAGAGGCCATCTGCCAGATGCCCAAACCAGAGACGGTGAGAGACCTGCGCGCCTTTCTGGGGATGACAGGTTGGTGTCGGCTATGGATCTATCAGTATGGGATACTCGCTAAACCACTATATGATTTGCTGAAGGAAACCAAGAATGTCCTAGTTTGGACTCCTGAGGCGGAAGGGGCCTTCAAGAGACTGAAGCGGGAGCTGATGAGAGCACCAGCCTTAGGTCTCCCAGATGTGTCAAAACCATTCTGGCTATTTTCCCATGAGCGGCAAGGGATGGCCCTGGGAGTCCTAGCCCAGCAGTTGGGACCACACAAGAGAGCTGTGGCCTACTTCTCCAAGCGATTGGATGAAGTAAGTAAAGGATGGCCAGGCTGTCTGAGGGCAGTGGCCGCAGTGATAATTAACATAGAAGAGGCCAGGAAGCTCACGCTGGGCCAAAAGGTGACTGTGTTAGTATCCCACACTGTGTCAGCCGTGCTGGAACAGAAAGGCAACCATTGGTTGTCGCCTTCCAGATTCTTAAAGTACCAGGCCATCCTGGCTGAATCAGATGATGTAACCATTCAGGTAACTAATATTGTGAACCCAGCTTCATTCTTAGAAGGAAGAGCCCCAGCAGAACCCATCGAGCATGACTGCCTGGAAACAATTGAAGCCGTCTACTCCAGTCGCCCAGATCTCAAAGAGGAGCCGTTCGAAGGCGCAGACAACTGGTTTTCGGATGGCAGCAGCTTCGTGAAGCAAGGGGTAAGAATGGCTGGCTATGCAGTCACCACTACAGAAAGGGTAATTGAGTCAAACCCCCTGCCTGCAGGGACTTCAGCTCAAAAGGCAGAGCTGATAGCTCTGACCCGAGCCCTGGAATTAGCAGAGAACATGCAAATTAATATATGGACAGACTCTAAATATGCCTTTTCTGTCGTACATGCTCATGGAGCCATCTGGAAAGAAAGAGGACTGCTGACTACACAAGGAAAAACAGTCAAACATGCAGAAGAGGTTCTGCGACTGCTGGAGGCGGTCCAACTCCCAACACAGGTGGCCATAATGCATTGCAAGGGGCATTTGAAAGGCAATACTATTCCAGAAATAGGGAACAGGAAGGCAGATACAGAAGCTAAATTGGCAGCCGCAAGAAATAGGGAAGCGGAAATAGCGGCCCTAATACCAGGGGAGCTGGATATCAATATCCAGCCAGATTACCAAGAATCAGATCATAGATGGATTCAAAGGAATAAGGGCAAAATACTAGAAAATGGTTGGGGTCAATTAGAAACAGGACAGTTAGTGATACCAGGAAACGTGATGTGGCAGTTTGTGAAGGCAGAACATGAGAAGGCCCATTGGGGCCTAGATTCGCTTTACCAATATTTGCAGACCAGAATAGCAGGACCAAAATTATTTACTACTATAAAACACGTTACGTCCCAGTGTGAACGGTGTCTGAAGAACAACCCGAATACAGGAACCAAAGTACACCAAGGAGCCATAAGCCGAGGTAAATTCCCAGGAGAGGTATGGCAAATTGATTTTTCTGAACTCCCAAGAAAAGGGGGGTTTCGGTACTTGTTGGTATTAACTGACACATTTTCTGGGTGGCCTGAAGCATTCCCCTGTAGGACAAATAAGGAAAGAGAGGTAACTAAAGTACTGTTGAATGAAATTATTCCACGGTTTGGGGTACCGAAGAGCATTTCTTCGGATAGAGGTACACATTTCTGTGCAAAAGTAGTGAGAGCAATAAGCAAAGCATTACAAATCAAATGGCAATTACACACACCCTACCGTCCACAGGCCAGTGGGCAAGTGGAAAAGATGAATCATCTTATCAAACAGCAAATTGCTAAAATATGCCAAGAGACTAATTTGCAGTGGTATCAAGCTTTGCCTATTGCTCTGCTGAGACTGAGAGTCAAGCCAAGATCGAAGGAAAAATTAAGTCCTTTTGAAATTCTGTATGGTAGACCTTATGCTATGCAAGTTGTAAATGGGGATGTCATAGACCAGATCGGTAATCAATACATTTACGATTATGTAATTGCGGTGGGGAAACAGTTTGATAAGAATGCTACTGTGATGATCGAGCACCAACCTAAGCAACCTGATTGTAAATTGCATCCGTTTAACCCCGGTGATTGGGTGTATGTTAAGAATCTTTTAGGAAAACCCCTGCAAGAAAAGTGGGAGGGACCTTTCCAAGTGCTGCTGACTACCTTCACCGCGGTTCGGATCAAGGAACGACCTACGTGGATCCACTATTCACGGGTCAAGAGAGCTCCGGAAAACAAACAAGAAGAGCTTAAACCTGCCCTAGATGTACAGACTTCTGAGTCAGCTGACTCCGCAGGATCACGTGAGAATCCAACATAAACTAACATTGACTTTGCCAAAACCTTTATCTATCATAGCAGAATTTAATGCCGAAGCTAGAGCTGCATTGCGTAGCACGCCAATACAGTGGATAGGGTGGGTTGAAACATATAGTCAACAAGGACCTGACCCACAGGACCCTATTCACGATCAGCCGTGTTTTGGGTGTGGGGAAAGAAATTGTGTGGGACTAATTGGATTTCTTTGTGGAGGTTGTGATAGAAAATTTTGGAACGTACAAAGTTGTTTACTGGACCTCCAATGTTATGAGTGTAGCTGCAAAGAAGCAAGGGAAAATGACGACTATTTGGCCTTAGAGAAATTCGCCAACAGACCCATTTTAGAGGCTAGGGAATTGTTTGAAGCTCCCGAACAAATTGTATTAGGGTGGTGCCATTGGAAAGTACACCGCTGGTTACAATATTGTTTGAAACTTAGTCGTTCCAAGGTTTTATCGACCCGCTGCTATTCTTCTCTCCCACGACATCCACTAACAAGTGACCAAATTGGACCCTTTAAAAAACAAAGAGATTTAGACACTGAACTAGAAAAGGTTATTTTACGGGTAGAACAAATTCGCATCAAGCAACGAGAGCGCCAAAAGAAACAAAATTGACAGCCAGACATCATGACCCCGACTCCACCTCAAACCTTTACAACTTTGATCATTGGACTCTCGATAAGTATAGCTCTTCCCCAAGACCCTTCCCCAATAGACCCATGGTCTCAGGCACACCAGTGTATCCATCCAGAATTGGGAATGAGGAAACTCTATTTCGAGGTTTATGCCTTACGTAACAACCAGCCGTTTCCAAGTGAAACATGGGAGCGGCTCTCCATGGTAGCGAACAAGGGAGACCAGATTCAGGTTGGGTGTCGAGAGCTTGACCCGGCAGAAGGACCGGTAGAAGGAAAAACGAGGCGACTAGTATTAACCATTCAACCCTCGAACCCAGACTCTGAAAATGACATAATCACCTATAGTCCAGTGAAGATGGGCAAGCCGACTATTTGGACTCAGCATAAGGGCCCAATTTCATGTCAGTGGGCCGATTTCAGGGGAGATCCACCCGGGTCCCAACCCCGGACCTCGGTAATTTATAGAGAGGATTCGCTTGGGGAACTACGTCCCCAGAACATAACCTATAACCCTCACCCCCTTCTCCATCTTCCGGGAGAAATTGTAGCATCTAGTGGCCCAAAGGAAGGGAAAGCACAGTGTGAGATGGCATTCAGATTAGATCAGGCAATGATGTTCACGTGTGAAAGAGAATCGAAGACACTGAGACAGGGTTCTTTCTTCCCTAAGCGTAATGGTGCATATGAGGTGGGCGTGATCCCATCAGATCCGGATGTAAACTCGACCCAAGAAACCATCCTACCAGTGGAATGTAAAGCAGTACATAACCTAACCTTTATAGGGCCTCAGGTGATAAGAAAATCTAACGAACTAAAATTGTTGTTAGACCCCACTTATTCCCTGAAAAAGGTGCAAATGAACATTCAGACCGATATTACTTATTTGCAAAAGGATTGCCGACCATTTATACAGCAAAGCCTTAAGGGATGGAATGCATGGTTAGCGACAAGGTCTCATCACAGAAGAACAAAAAGAGATCTAAGTGGGTGGATTGGCACCGGATTTGGCATAGTAAACACAATAGATCAGGAGGTATTAGTAAACAAATTAAGTACCGTCACATCAAGCTTAGGAAAGCTTAAGATGCCCCTCAGTTCATCCATGCTTACATTAGCTGAAACACAATCACTAGTGGTGAAATTACTAACCATGGTAGCAAACCACACTGCAGAGGATTTTGTAAAGCTCGCTGACTACACAGGGGAACTTAGCAGAGACATTGCACTCGCTATCCAATGCTCTCAGACGCAACAATGGGTGCAATCAGTAGCGGCAGGAATAATGAGAGAAGGAACGTCAGGTATATTACCTCAAGAAATAAGGGAAACAATATTAAAGGACAATCATACTACACAATTTGAGAGGGACCATCAGGCTTGGTGGCAATTAGTGAACTTCACTTATGAGCCTCAACAGGAACACATTGAAGCTTATGTTCTCACCATTAGTGCGGCAGAGGAAAGAGCTATCTTTCCCATCCTCACCCTAGGGACAATACACCAAGATGCCATTGTCAGGCCAATAGACCATAACGTCTGGGCCAGTTATGATTACACCAAAAATAGGTGGCAATCGGTTAGCACAGAAGCATGTATCCCTAGAGGACAATTAGGCTATGTTTGCGAAAATGCTGTGGTAGAAGCCGAAGATTTATGTTTAGATGCTGAAAATAGTGTATGTACCTTAGAAATGCTTCCGCATGATAGAACACAATCACAAGTTTACTATATAGGAAATGGGTGTGCTTGCGTAAGGACGGCTTGTGACAACGTCACTATAGATAATTGCCAAGAAGAGACTAACAATACTAACTTTTGTGTATGCAACTTTGCCAAGATCGTAGGTTGTGATTTTCATTACACTGTCCCAATAACTACCCAACAGCTAATTAACGCAAATTTCAACCTATATCAAGAGATATCGAAATTACAAATAGGGATGGACGTCAAGATTCTTAAAGCAATGCTTGCACACCCTGAAGTAAAGAAATTGGTGCAAAAGGTGAATCAAACAACTAAACGAATGGTATGGCAGATCGAACACAATTCAGAGAGAATAAAAAATGTCCTGACCAAAGTAGAACAAGTAGGCCAGCATCACTGGTGGGACATCTTTACAGGATATTCCCCAACAGCTACACAGGTCTTCCATTACCTGGTGCACCCAATGCTAGTAGTAATTGGAGCTTTGCTATTACTAACTCTTATAAACATTTGTTTGTGGTGGAGACTCAGGAGCATAATGAAAAGGACCCAAATGATTTGGGCAATGGTACGAGCCTATCAACGTCCTGTGGGACCAGAACTTGACGAAAGAATTCGTAAGTTACAAGAAAAAGGGGGGAAATGAAGCCCTAAAGCAGATAGCCTTCTAGAAGTAATGGGTTAAAACATGGAATGTGAGGCCTGTAAAGCAGGGCCTAGCACTAGAACACACGGAGAAAGCACAGCACTAGGAAAACAGAGTAACAAATTAGATAAGGGGTAGAGCATCATGACAGGGGAAGAGATAGGTATAGGAGAAACTAATGGACTAAGCAGGTTTAGAGCCAGCAATGTCGAAACGATCCTAAGGGTTTTGCCAAACCACGGGATCTAAGCCAAACACACCGGGAATTGACCAAATTAGGAAATGAGTTCAAAAGTTTAAAGAGGAAGACTCATCGGAAAGACCCCGTCTATGATGAAGGCAACAGGAACGACCACCTGAAAATTCCCCAAAAGAGATGTCTCCACCTGCGCTCCGCCCATGCTCCGCCTACACCACGCCCCATATGAATATGCATGATTATGTACCTGATCTGATGTAATCCTATACCCAAAAATTGTATATAAGGCTTGCTTTTGCTATGTGAACTCAGAAATCCATTTTGTGATTTCTCCGACGCGTCGCTAATAAAAATACCTCCTGCTTAATTGACTTAAGTTGAGTCTGATTAGGCAGTCACTCTGCCTGTTTGGGGCAAAATTTGGTATCAGCATTAATGCCAATAGCTTCACAGGCATTTATAGCAGAAGCCTTAAAGGAATTAGGATTAGGGTTGCAAAAGCATAGTCTACTCAAAATCAGGTGTTAGCTGCTCTTTCTCCTCTCCGAAATGGCTCACTGGCATTCACGCAAGGAGGCTCGAGACCATTCATCACACAAGTTGCCGCCGTGACATCGGAGACACCAGCTGCTGCCATAACATCGCTGCTACCTCCTGTCTGCAACCCGCAACAACAGGGAGCCTCGGCTTGGACTTATCAGCAGCAGTAGACATCACACTAATGACAAACCGGCCTGAGAGGATACCCACTGGAGTAAAGGGTCCTCTTATATTAAATGGACAAACATGTGGAGCATTATTGCTGGGACGTTCTTCTACAACTATGTTGGGATTATTTGTTTTGCCTGGTGTTATCGATGCGGACTTTACAGGGGAAATACAAATTATGGCTTACACCCTTTATCCTCCGATTAAAATTACAAAAGGACAACGCGTTGCACAATTGGTACCACTGTCACAAATGACATCAGGAATACAATCATTTACTGGGCACGCACGGGATGAAAAAGGTTTTGGCTCTACTGGTGTTACACTGTTAACTGTGGATTTATAAAATAGACCAAAACAAAAGGTTGAAATTACCTATGGGCATCAAAGCATAACCCTTTATGGATTATTGGATACAGGAGCAGATACTAGTATCATTTCTCCAGAAGCATGGCCACAACATTGGCCTCTATTTCCTTCATCAAACATGCTCACAGGAGTGGGAGGATTTACATTGGCAAGTAGGTCGCCGTCTTTGTCTGTGTGCATCGAGAATCAACAAATATCTGCTGTGTTTTCAATTGTTCAACTGCCTCCTACAGTTTCCTGCTTAATTGGAAGGGACATTTTAACACAATTGGGAGTGGTGTTAACTAATCAGCACCCTTTGGGGTAATTGCCATTGCTTGAACTTTCCCCATTCCACTCACCTGGAAAACAGATACACCGGTGATGGTTAAGCAATGGCCATTAAAAGGGGAGAGTCTTATGCATGCCCATGAATTGGTACAGGAACAATATACAAAAGGGCACCTACGACTGTCCACAAGCCCTTGGAATACACCTATTTTTGTAATCAAAAAGAAATCAGGGAAATATCGTTTGATACATGATTTGAGGGCTGTAAATGACCAAATGGAACCAATGGGGGCCTTACAGCCTGGTCTTCCAAATCCAGCTATGATTCCAGAACACTGGCCACTTTTAATTATTGACCTAAAGGATTGTTTTTTCACTATTGGCCTGCATCCTGATGACATGAAGAGATTTGCTTTTACTTTACCAGCAATAAATAGTGGGGAACCAGATAAAAGATTTGAATGGACATCTCTTCCGCAGGGCATGCGCAACTCCCCCACTTTTTGTCAGCTTTATGTTGATGCTGCATTACAGCCACTACGTCACAAATGGCCAGCAACTATAATATATCATTACATGGACGATATTTTGTTTGCACAGCAACAGCCATTCTCCTCTTTACAGATTAACACCATTAAAAATACTCTTGCTGCATATTCACTTGTTATTGCTGCAGAGAAAATTCAGACTACAAAGCCCTGGAAATATTTGGGATGGACTTTGACGGATCAAATAGTGATACCACAAAAATTGGAATTACAATTGGACATTAAAACTCTACATGATGCACAGAAGTTGCTGGGAGACTTACAGTGGCTGAAGCCTATTGTGGGAATACCAAATCATTTATTAGAAGCCCTACGGCCTTTGTTAAAAGGCGTGGACCCTACTACTCCTGTACACCTGACAAAGGAGCATCGTCTTGCCTTGCAGCAAATTAGTAACTGTGTACAGCAAGGGTATGTGTCTCGTCGACAACTCGACCACCCCATTGACCTTACTATTTGGAATAGGCCTTACCACTTGCTTGGTGCTCTCTCTCAGTTGCAAAAGAAAATGGGGGAGATACGGGTGTTGGAATGGTTATCACCACCACTACAGCACAAGAAAACAATATCTTCAAAAATTGAACAATTGGCTGCATTAATCAAAAAGGGGTATCTCAGAATTCTTGAAGTGGATGGTAGAGAACCTGCTACTATTAGATTGCCTATGGAAAAAGAAACCTTGGACTGGTACTTGATAAATTCAAAGAATTTACAAGAAGCATTATTGATGTCACCTGCTAAAGTAGAGACTAGTAAATTAGTGCCTAGAGTTTTGCAATGGATGACAGAATGGAACTGGATTACTCGACCTTTGAGAGAAGAAAACCCCATAGAAGGAGCTATTACAGTTTTTACAGATGCAGGAAAGAAATCAAGACGTGCTGCTGTTACCTGGCAAGAAAAAGGACAATGGAAGCATCAACTCCTCACAGCAGACCCTGCAGCTAGCTTAAGAACTTTGGAATTGTTAGCAGTAGTATGGGCGGTGTCCAACTTACAGGAGCCTTTAAATGTGGTCACAGACACTATGTATGTTGCAGGAGTAGTCAAACGAATAGAGGAAGCAGCAATTAAGGAAGTGAATAATAAACGATTGTATGAGTTACTGATACAGTTGAGGAAGGCTTTACGAGAAAGAAAGGCAGCATATTCTGTGATTCATATTAGGAGCCATAAGTGGTCTGAAGGTTTAGGAGAAGGGAATGAATGTGCAGATAAATTGGTTACCCTACCCATTGATAATTCTTGTCCTATTGACAAGCACACATTGGCCAGAGAAGCACATAGTAGATATCATCAAAATGCAAGAGGTTTAGCAAAACACTTTGAGCTGAGTTTGTCAGAAGCCAAGGCCATTGTCAGAGCATGTCCAACATGTAGTTATCATAATGGTGGGATAGGTCTAGGCATCGGGGTTAATCGTCGAGGTTTAAAAATAAATGAGAAATGGCAAATGGATGTTACACACATAGCTAGATTCGGTAAAGTCAAGCATGTGCACGTCACCATAGATACATATAGTCATTACATATGGGCTACGGCTCAGGCAGGACAGAAAGCTATACAGGTTATCAGACATCTGTTAAGTTGTTTTGCTGTTATGGGAGTTCCAAAGAGTATCAAAACGGATAATGGTCGAGGTTATGTAAGTGCTAGGGTCCGGAAATTTTTGAATCAGTGGTCTGTTAAGCATGTGACAGGTATTCCACACTCTTCTACTGGACAGGCAATAGTGGAAAGAGCAAACGGTACCCTTAAGCAGTATATTGAAAAACATCAAGATTTAACAGATCCACAAGCATGTTTGGCTAAGGTTTTGTATGTGATTAACCATTTATGCATTTTTGGGGAAGATGATACCCCCCCTGCAATGCAACATCATCCGAGGTCAGGTCAGGAAAATACTAAGGAAACAGAGGTCTGGGTTAAGTATAAGAACCCGAGGACAGGATTATGGGAAAAACCTGCAAAAGTATTATATTGGGGTCGGGGGTATCTTTGTGTTTCCTCACCTACAGGACCTTTGTGGGTGCCTGCTAAGTGGACTAAACCTGTTTTTGATGCAGCCTCTGGTGGATCGCCTTACGGAGGAGGACAAGGAGCGACTGGGGAAGAAACTGCTTCTAGTCCTACAACCACTACTGTTACAATTGAAGGGGTACTCGGAAGCGGTGGATAGAGCACTGACACGTCACTACCGGACGGTCCAGGAATTGATTCGTTTCATTGACTCATTATCAACTTTTCACTTAACAGATCCAGTGAAACTACATTGCCTTGACTGTCACAATCCACATTGTGCTGCCTGGATAGCTCTACGTTGTGGGGGTTGTAAAAGAACTTTTTGGATAGAACAATCATTATTACGGGATTTGTGGTGTCATACTTGTGAACACGAGCATACGTGGGGAAAAAGCTGGCAAGGTGATTTAAGGAGACAAAAGGGGCAAAACGCATATATAGCTTTAAATCTTTATGAGTCTCCTGAACAGAAGGTTCTTGCTTATTATCGATAGGAAATACAATGTATTGTGAATAGAATTAAGGTTCAAAGTAAATCACGTATAGTTTCTATAAGGTGTAGGAAATTAGTGCCTTTAACACAGCATTCACTTGTAGGACCCTTCCAAGGGGATCCTGATAGAGCATTAGATTGCTACATTGATAAGTTGCAGAAATTAAGTTTGAAAGTGGCAGGACCAGTGAAATTAGGAGCAGCAAGATTGAAGACAGATAAGAAAAAGAAGGCAAAAAGGGAACGGTCTCATTTGAATAGGGGTATCAGTGATTGCTAATTAATTTTCTATGATTAGAACACTTTTACAGTTGTGGGACCCTCAGGAAGATATAGTTGTTGAGGAGGATAACGAATAAGAACTACGATTACGAAATAAGATACACCTTGTGTTAAAGAAAGACCTTGAGCTGTTAGCCTCATATAGTAAAAAGACTGAAGAGGCTTTGCGATCACCACCATTGAATTGGTTGCTTTGGGTTGAAGAACCGGAATTTTATACTGGTCCTTACTTACATTCGCTTCCTTGTTATGTTTGCAAAAAGGATAAAGATAAATGCTATGCATGGGTAGCTTTGCATTGTGCAGATTGTAATCAGGTTTATTGGTATTCACAGAGGTCATTGGGATATTTATGGTGTACATCTTGTTTTGGAAAGTGGATTCGAAATCATATCTGGGTTAGAGCTCTTGAACAAAGTACTGGCCTGCCAGGACGGACAGGATTACAGCTCTTTGAGAGTGCAGAACAAGTGGTTATAGCATATCTTAGGTGGAAGTTACAGGAAAACCTTAGAATATTTGAAAGTACTAAAGCCTCACGCATCATAGCAGCTCGCTGTAAAGCTGATTTGCCTTCAAACTTACCTCATGCTATACCTGTGAGCAAGGATGCTGATTTAGAATTAGATCAGTATATTAAAAAATTGACTCAGCCTTACAATAGACAATCTAGCAAACCAGGGAAAAGACAGCGAAGAAAGGAAAAACAGCGCAAGCAGAAGGAAGAAAAGGAGAAGCAAAGCAAGCAAAAAGAAAAATGAGGTTTGTTTTTGTTATACTGCTCAATGCTGTAGCAAGTGAAGCAGTAGGAGTAACACACTTTAGTCAACCAAGGGAAAATTTATGGGTGACACTTGCTAATCAAACTAACCAATCATCACTTTGTCTTGGAGGAGTCACTAACCCATTTCGAACATGCCTTGTGAGACTTCCGGTGTGGTCTCCTGGAGAATTTTGTAGTTTGATAAACAATCGAACCTTATGTATGTCTAACATGTCAAACATCACATTGCCGGTGCAACAAGGGTATACTGCAGGTCAGAGTGATGGCTATCGTCAATGCTTACTAATCCAATCACTTAACACCTCTTTGCATTCTCCTCCTGAAGAATTGGATCTTTTTGGAAGTACAAATGCCAGCATATCTAACACTACAGCTGGTGGATCGTTTAGCTTCAAACTTTTGGGTGCTCAGAATTTAAACCAACCTAAAGAAACATGGGCCACCCTAGATTCATCCCTGAATGTGAGTGAATTCTCTCCACAGCATTACAGTCAATGTAACGGCACAAATATCACAGCACCAATGAAATTACCCACAGGAATATTTTTGATTTGTGGAGACAGGGCATGGAATGGTATACCAGCTAAACCACAGGGTGGACCCTGTTTTTTGGGAAAATTGTCATTGTTTCATCCTAATGTGTCCTTGCTAATGCAGCTGAGTCAAAATTCAAACAGGAGAAAACGTAGCATACATGACTTAGACTGCCAGCCAGATAGGAGATCCACGGTTTTGGGGCACATTCAAACAGGTGGTGGTTTCAACTATCTTACCAGGAGGATCTGCCAATAAAGCCATGAATTTAGCAAAACAATTAGGATGCTGGGCAAGGGATGAGCTGAACAAGACATCACAAATTCTAGACATGTTAACTGCAGATGTGCAAAGTGTTAACCATGCTGTTTTGCAAAATAGAGCTGCTGTAGATTTTTTGCTCTTAGCACAAGGGCATGGATGTGAAGAGTTTGAGGGAATGTGTTGCATGAATCTGTCTGATCATTCGGTGTCCATTCACACTAAGATAAAAGAATTACAACAGGGACTTCACAAACTTAAGGAAGAAGACGGTTTAGGAATTGATGAATGGCTTAAAGGCTTAGGACTCGGACCGTGGCCGAGGAACCTTGTGATCTATGCTATAGGACTGCTGGGTGTAATTTTACTGTTTTTGCTTATTTTGCCTTGTATCTTTAACTGTATTCAAAACATGGTCAGCTGTACAATAGCAAAAACATGGCAAACTAATCTCCTTGCACAAGAAGAAAACGGGGGAAATGTGGAGAGTATTATTAATAATTGGTTAGCTGAGAAAGGCCACACGGACCTAATGCCACTGGTTAAGCTGAAGGAGAAAAGTCAGCAGTCAGCAGGCTGAAAGGAAGAGTCAGCAGTGACCTTGCTGCAACATGAGGATAGGGAGTTGAGATTAGTCCTGAATATATCCTAAGAATATATAGAAAGTATCAAAAGTAGAACCATAGGAATGTAGAAGTAGGCGTAGGTGCTGATATGTAAGCTGACCAATCCTGAGCTCAACTTTTGCAATATGTATGAAGCTCATCATTAACTGTATTTAACCTGCCGTACTGATCAATAAAATTGAGCCTGTGATGATCAAACTGATGTTCTGGTTCCCTTCCGCCGACAGACAGTTCTATTCCACAGGAAGGAAAACACAGGGCTCCAGTGTTTGGAAGGCAGCTGAGAGCCTCACAAGGCCAAGGCCCAGCAGATTTGTCAATAAGGGCAGATTTTGTCTGGGAGCACTCTTTGAATTGAAGGAATTTTGGAGGTGGAAGGCCGGTCTTGGCCATGGGCACCTGGAGAAACAGGACAGTTCTTTCCACAGGAAGGAAAGCATGGAGCCTTCCCCAGTATTTTGGGGACAGATGGGAAGTGACCCTCATGAAACCACTGGCAGCTAGACTTATCCTGGCAATATTCCTACTGGAACAATCTCTGGATACAGGGAAATTTGTAGGTGAAATCCCAATTGTGGCCATGGGTGCCTGGCGGAAAAGAACAGTTCTTTTCCATTGGGAAGGAAAGCACGGAGTACCATTGTTTCAGAAGCAGATGACAAGAGAGTCTTAATGTTCCAAGGTCAGCTGAACCAGTCAGGCGGCCCCTGGGAGGCCAAACCAGCAAGACCTGTTCCATCTTCCCTTGGTTTTGTGGGGCCCCATAGTGTCTCAATGGTGCCTTGGATCCATGAGGCCTCACAGTGCCACAATGGTGTTACATGGCTTTGCAAGGGTTCCTCAGGGGTGAAGAGATAGACGAGAATCTTGGCTTCATGATCAGAAGGCTGGATTTATTAATTCATGATATATAATACATTATGACTATACTAAAAAGAATAGAGAGAAAAGTTCAGAAGCTGCTAAGCTAAGAAAAGAATAGGAATAGCAATAAACAAGAGGGCTCTCTGTGAATCTGTCCCAGAGAGCTTGGTCCTGATTGGCCCTTAATTGTAAACATGGAACATGGGCCAATCATAGGTGCACCTGCTACATTCCACAGCAGCAGATAACAATTGTTTACATTCTTCTTTTGGAGCCTCAGCTTCCCAGAAGAGGAAAAATCCCAAAGAAAGGATTTTTATGAAAAAATGTCAGTGACATATTGGTGTCTTGTTTCCATGGGGTCCAGCAGTGTCACAATGTCCCCTCAGCTCCACAAGGCCCTGACGTCTCACTATGGTACCACTGATTCCATGAGGCCTTGCAGTGTCACAGTGGTCGCACTGATTCCATGAGGCCTTGCAGTGTCACAATGGTCTCCATGGTTCCCCAGGCCCCAAAATGTCACGTGACTCCTCTGTTCCACGAGGCCTGCAATGTCACAATGGACCTTAGGACCCCGAGGGTTTGCAGTGTCACAATTGTCTCTTTTGGCTCCACAGTGTCACAATGGACCATTGATGACATGAGGGCCTGCAATGTCACACTGGACCTTTGGTTCCATGCAGCCCTGCAGTGTCACAAAGGCCTCTTGGTTTCACGAGGCCCCACAGTATCACAATGATCCTCTTGGTTCTCTGGTGACCTCCAGGGTCACAATGGTCTCACTGGTTCCATGAGGCCTCACAGTGACACAATGCTTTGTTATTCCATGGGGCCTCACAGTGTCACAATGGTCTCCATTAGTCCCCGAGTCCCCTCAGTGTCACAATGGCCCCTTTGTACCATGAGGCTGTGAAGTCTCTTAGTCATGTCTCCATGGTTCCATGAGGCCTTGAGATGTTACAACGGACCTTTGGCTCCATGGGGTCTTGCAGTGTCGCAACGGCCCCTTATTACCATGACACTCCAAAGTGTCACACTGGTCTCCACAGTTCCATGAGGCCTCACACTGTCACAATGGACCCTTGGTTTTATGAGGCCTCACAGTGTCACAATGATCCCTTGGTTCCATGGGCCCTGTGCTGCTGCATTCCCCTCTCCCCTTCTCAGGCCACCCTGCCAGCTGAGAAATGCTCCTTGGGCCTCAACCTTGGCCCACAGCCCCTGGGCTCAGCTCCTCTGCAGCTCATCACAAACACTGTCTGCTCCAGGCAGTGCTGCTGCCCAACCAGCTCCTGGTTTCTCTAGGAGCAGCCCTGGGAACTGTTTCTGTTCCCTCAGTGGCACAACATCCCTGTTCTCACACTGCCAAACGAAGCTGTTGGTGCCAAGTGCGGCCAGGATGAGCCATCGCTGGGACTGAAGCCCCTCTCTTGGGGCCCTACAAGCAGCGCTCCAAAAGGAGCCCTTGGAGCTCTCCTGGGCCAGCAACTCCCTCTGAGTGGGGCCTCTCCCAGCCGGGAACTCTCCCGTTTGCTGCACTCGGGGATCCTGAGCAACCACAGAGCCTGGGCCGATCTCCCCACTCCTCCAGGCTCAACTCTTCACCTACTGGGGAGATGCCAAAGCATCCACAGGCAGCATTTCCTGCCCTCAGGGGAATTGCTCACAGGTGCCTTGCACTGACTCTTGGTGTCTGTGTGCACACAGGAGTGCCTGTGCTGGGGAAATGTGGCAGAAATGCTGCTCTCTGAGGGGTTGGAGTGCCTTGGATAGCTGAGACAGTCAGATATCCAGATATCAGTAGGTAAGGTCAAGTCACAAGGTCTAAACTAAGTTAAATGCTCCTAAGAGTTGCACTGTTTGTAAGTTGTTAAGTTTAAGTTATTAGCTAAGTTAAGGATTGTTAAGTGTTATTCCTCTGTTAATTTCTAAGTCATAGGTTTTATTTTGGGTTAAATACTGTTAAGTGCTGCTCTTTTGCTAAATTTTGAAGTTGACAAGATCAGGTAAAGTTAAGGAATAAGTTAAGTCCTGTTAAGTTTGAGCTCTGTTAAGCTTTTGGACCATATTCCTTTTATCCTTGCACTCATTGTCCTTGTGTCTCACACACATACAGAGGGACAGTTCTCTGTTAAATTCTGGTTTGATTGCCTGGTTTATGTTTGGTGTTGTTGTTGCCTTGTTTCCTTGGTGTGCCTGAAATGCCCAGTCGGGAGCAGAGTGACTCTTCCCAAGGAACTTTGTGCTGCTGTCCCTTAATATTAAATCTGTTTTTTGCTGATCCCTTGCCGGGGATTTTTTCAGCGCTCTCAAGGCCTCGTTCGTAACAGGATGAAGGAGTCCTGTCCCAGGCTCTGGCCCTGGGGGACACGTGGACGCTGCCAGGGGGTCCCTGTCCCCCTGTCCCACTCCCAGGGCCCCGGCCCCCTGTCCCCGTGTCAGGCTCTGGGGTCAATCTCGTGGAACATCCTCTGGGGGAGGCTGCGGGGCTGGGGGCGGGGGGACCTGGGGGGACAGGGGACCCTGCTGTGCAAGAGCAGGGTTGGACTGCTCTGGGGGGAACTATGAGGGGGGCCGGGGCAGAGTGACCTCCCCAGTGACCTTTCAAAGCTCCTGTGATATCACACAGCTCCTGTGATGTCACAGCCCACTCTAGCATGTCACAGAGCACCCTTGTGATGTCACAGAGCCAACTCTGGGATGTCAGCCAGGAATGTCATGCAGTTGCACTGTGATGTCACAAAAGACTCTGTGATATCAGAAAGCCATAATGTGATGTCAGAATCTGTTCTGTGATGTCACAACCTGCTCTATGATATTACACAGCCACCCAGTGATGTCACAATCCATTCACTCATGCCACAGAGCCACCCTCTATGATGGCAGGATCTCCTCTATGGCCACACACCCTACTCTATGATGTCACAGAAGCTTTATGATGTCACAACTCCCTCAGTGATGTCACAAAGCACTCTCTGTGATGTCACACTGTTATGAGTAGAAAAGTTGCCCATTTTATTAAAAGGTTGCAGAGTTCCCAGGTTGGGCCAGTTGCTGCCAGGGTGGAGTTCTAACTGTTATTTGTTGTAATCACTTGTTGTTAATAGCTTTTCATTAACTACCTGTTGTTGATGGTTGGGAATTCCCCTTTTTGTCGAGTGGCACCCTGCCACTTCCTGGAGGATGGCACCCGGGACAGTGAAGAGGAGGGGATAACCAAGGATGGGACAATAATTTGATTGGCATGCAAATGACATCGGGGTTGGCAAGGAAATGAGGAAGCCCCTCACCAAACCTAGCCAAAACCCCCTAAAAACAACAAACCAACATGGAATTGAGGGATCAAAGTGATGTCTAGACGGGAAGAACAGAATCCAGTGTCCGCTAAGACCCCTTTTACCACTCACCCTACACTAAAACATGTTGGCTGCAAAGAGGACCTCGAATGTCAAACCAAAATACTGAGAATCACCTCATGCTCTCGTGAGGAAGGAACCCCCAGCTCTGCCGGCAGACCAGTGGACAAACTGGACTCTTCCTCCTCCTCTGTGCCACTTCTGGGGGCAGCAGCAGAGTGAGACCCATCGGATCACCCCACCTGAGCTGATTTTTAATAAAGACATTAAAAAGGAGAAAGATCTCCTGCCCTATTTATTCCGTTTATATTAAAAAACCAATACATTTTTAGGAATGAAAAAAATTATTGGTCATTGGTTCTAAGTAATGCAATTCCCTTCATTCATTCGTTAATCTCCATTGGCTATTTATTTATTTCTCTTTTTGGTAACTAGTAATATTTGAGTCTTTTTGTCACCTTTTTTATCATCTTTTTCTCAGAAAGGGTCAAGGGGGGCACTTTAGGGTCTCTGGTGACATTTCTGGGGCACATTTGGGGCAGTTCAGGGTCTGGAGAGGGAATTCAGAGACAACTTGAGGGTCTGAAGGACACTTGGGGGAGGCGGGAGGGCACTTGGAGGGGCACTCAGGGATTCTGAAGGACAGTTCGGGGTCCAGAGCAGCACTTGGGGGTCCAGGGGGGCCCTTGGAGGTCAGGGAGGGGAATTTGGGGCCCTTCGGGGTCCGGGTGGACCCTTGTGAGGCTCGAACAGGGCTCTCTGGGGCGCGGGGGGTGATGGGAGTTGAAAACGTGGGTGTAATACGGTAAACGGGGCCGCGGAGCATCACGGGAGTTCGAGGCGCAGATGCAATGGCTCTCGGTGGAGGCGTGCAGCATGACGCGAGATGAAGTCCTGGCTCCAAGAGCACTGGACACGCACCACGGAGCATGATGGGAGCCATAGTCCCAGAAGTGGCTGGAACGCTTTGTTAATGGGTTCGGGAAGGCTCTTGGGGGACACTGCTGCGTCCAATTTGCGACTTGAGATCCTCGGGGGAACATAAACAGTTCGGGAACACTTGCGGGAAGGTCGGGCATCTCTAACAGGGCTCTTTAGGGTGCAGGGCACGGCAGGAGTTTTAGGCGCAGGATTTTTCTGAGGGCCTCTGGGGCCATGGGGTATGAGAGGAGATGAATTCCCAGAAGTGGCTGTACTGGGCATCTTTGGGGTTAGGAGCACTCAGGGGTCCGAGCATGCTTTTGGGGGTCCCGAATGGGCGCTGAAGGGGCACTGAGAGATCCTGGAGGATCTGGGGGACACTTAAGGGACAGGTGGGGGACGATCCCGGGGTTCTGTGGAGCGCGGTGCATTGTGGGCGTTGTAGTCCAGCTTCAATGGGTCTCAATCAGGCCGCGGGGCATGATGGGAGTTGTAGGCAAAAAAAAGTCGTGCCAATATCAGGCACTGCTTGCGAGATCCTAAACCAGGTGCTGATTGGCTTTGGGCAGTGATGGGCAGAAACATCGGCAAATGGGATGCGGCAGAGGCGGGAACATCCAATTCAACCTCTCCAGTCCCTCCCAGTACAGCCCAGTTCATCCCAAGTAGAAGCCAGTACAACCCCAGTGCCCCTCCAGTCCCTCCCAGTACAGCCCAGTCCCTCCCAATACACCTGTGCCCATTCCCAGTCCCTCCCAGTTCATCCCAGTGACATCCACAGGATGCCCCAGTGTCCTCAGTCTTCTCTGCAATGGCCCCAGTGTTCCCAGTTGTGGTGGTTGGACCAGAAATGGGATTTCTGGGATGCTGGGGTCACTACCATCAGGCCAATGGATGCTCAGATTGTAGGACCACCTCTGAGAAAAACATAGGGGTTAAAACCCAGAGCTGCGCCTCCCAAGAGTCTCCTGGGACTTCTGTCGGGAGAGGCTTTGGATCTCTCCCCCTGTCCCAGCTGCCAGCTGGGCAGGGGGAGGGGAAAAGCCACAGGGCCGTGAGGTAGGCCCAGCCCAAGGATGGAAGGGTGGAAGAGCACCAAGAGACATTGGGCAGCCATTCCCCCCTAGGAGAGAGAGAGGGAGAGCCGGCGTCTGAATTCAATAGGGGCGCTGGCCCAGGAGGAGAAGGGGGGGGAG
The DNA here is from genome assembly GCF_035770615.1 of Melospiza melodia melodia. Taxonomy (NCBI): domain Eukaryota; kingdom Metazoa; phylum Chordata; class Aves; order Passeriformes; family Passerellidae; genus Melospiza; species Melospiza melodia. Next base: position 281,674 of record NW_026948800.1, read on the forward strand.
TGCGAAGGCAGGGTGGGAGTGCCGGAGCTCTGGGACAGGCAGACACTGAAATTTTTAACCCTTTTTCTTGCATGATTGAGACCTTGCAAATGCTGATCCTCCTAGGAGCCGAATAAGAAGAAAGATAGGAAATGAGATAACCAAGAACTAGGCGCGAGGGACGTGGAGACGACTGGCTGAGTGGGGAGAGATTATTGTAGCGGCCTTTTGGCTGGACGTTTCTTGTGTAGCCATAGACTCACCCAGTTTTATTCCTGTGACCCAGAGACTGCATTTAGGGGGAGGCAGTGCCTCAGAACCGGGAGGGTTCAGTGTGGGTACCCCTCAGCCCCAGGGGGTGAAAAAATGGGTGGGACAGTCCCAAAGGAGAGGCTGTGCCTTTTTTTGGAGTGAGACAAGGCATCCTTGAAAGACAGCTCTAGAAGCAGCTCTGGTCCATGCACAGTGGTGAGAACACTGGGCATGGAAGGAAAGGTTTCATGATGGCAAAGCACTTTCCAGGCAGTGCTGAGTGACATGCAAGCACACGAGGTTTCAACGTGTTTCCAGGGGAAGCCTATGGTGCAAGAAGGACTCCTCTCCTCTTCATGAACTGAAGATAGAGTAATCTAAAGGGTGGTACCAGAATGGGCAGTTGGTGATTTGGGGGAATGTAATGCATTGGGAAATTTGGTGGGGGGAGGAGAAAAGTTTTTCATTTTTTCCCTCATGTTTTTTTTTTCTTTCTTCTTTTCTTGTAGTTTAGTTAACAAGGTTATCTTTTTTTCTAAGCAGGAGCCTGCTTTGCTTATTCCTGGTCACATGTGGGATCTCAGCACATCAGACCTGATATGCAGAGACACCGAGATAACCCTTGGGGGGCTCGGAGGTCCTGGAATGTTGCCAGAAGTGTCTGGTGGCTGGACTTTGATCCTGCACAGGAGACGACATCTGTATGAGGATGGGAGGATCTCACTGGGATAAATGGTGAAGGGATAGGTTAATTATAGTGTGAAACACAGGTTTTAGAATTTCGGTACAGGGGGGTCTAGAGAAGTAAGATGGAGGAATTGGGGCATGTCCTGTCCTTCTTCTTCTTCTTCTTGGCCTCCATCTTCTGTGGTGGTGGTGGCACTTTGGGATTGGTTCTTGCTAAAAGGGCACTTGTCAATAAGGGTGAAAGGTATTGGGGAAAATAGGCAAATATCTTATACGTAGTTTTGGGTATAAAGATAAGTGACCACCCCGGGGGCTCTCAGTGTGCTCATGGCTGGCGTGCTGTGCAGACCTCTGTCGGGTCGAGAGAAAATCTTGTCGATAAAAACTAATAAACACTGAAGACCGAGAAAAAACCTGAAGACTCTTTTCGTCCTTTGGAGCGCGGGCTGTCCAAGGCCATCCCGAGCCTTTCCAGGCCATAAAAAACAGCCGAGAACTGTTGTGACGGGACAGTCACATCTAACAGCAGACACCAGGGAGAGGGTATTCTCATGGAGGCGCTGGCTTTGTGCCAGGGCTAAACCATGACACCTCCCTTGTGCTCCCAATCTAGATCCATCTTGGGCACCTCTATCTTTGCAGCCTGATCTACCTGCTCATTGTTTTGGTGCTCCTCATTGGCTCTACTCTTGGGGACATGGGCATCTACATGGCAGACTTTCACAGGTAGCCTCCCCACCCTGGTAGTGATGTCTTTCCACTCATCAGCCGCCCAGATCGGTTTCCCTCTACGTTGCCAGTTAGCCTCTTTCCAGCTCTCCAGCCATCCTCACAGAGCATTGGCTACCATCCATGAATCAGTATAAAGCTAGAGCTTTGGCCATTTCTCTTTTTCTACAATGTCCAGGGCCAGTTGAACGGCTTTGAGTTCAGCAAGTTGACTTGATCCACCTTCTCCTTCGGTAGCTTGTGCAACCTGTCATGCGGGGCTCCATACAGCTGCTTTCCACTTCCGGTTCATCCCTACGATGCGACAGGAACCGTCAGTGAAAAGAGGGTAGTGTGTTTCCTCTGGGGGCAGTTGGTTATATGGAGGAGCTTTTTCAGCCTGTGTCACAGGCTCTTGTTCTTCTTCTGTGACACCAAAATTCCCACCTTTGGGCACGTTTGCAATTACCTCCAAAATCCCAGGGCGATTCAGTTTACCTATACAGGCACGCTGAGTGATAAGAGCAATCCACTTGCTCCATGCAGCACTGGTGGCACGGTGAGTGGAAGGAACCTTGCCTTTGAACATCCACCCCAGCACCGGTAGTCGGGGTGCCAGGAGGAGTTGCACTTCTGCACCAATCACCTCTGAGGCAGCTTGGACTCCTTCATAAGGCAGCCAAGATCTCCTTCTCTGTGGGAGTGTAGCTGGCTTCAGAACCTCTGTAGTTAAGACTCCAAAATCCCAGCGGTCGACCTCGAGTCTCCCCAGGCACCTTCTGCCAAAGGCTCCAGGACAAGCCATTCTTCCCGGCTGCAGAGTAGAGCACGTTCTTCACATCTGATCCTGTCCTGACTGGGCCAAGGGCTACTGCATGAGCAATCTCCTGCTTAATCTGGACAAAGGCTTGTTGCTGCTCTGGGCCCCAGTGGAAATTGTTCTTCTTGTGGGTGACCAGGTAAAGAGGGCTCACGATCTCACTACTCAGGAATGTGCATTCTCCAAAAGCCTATGGCACCTAGGAAAGCTTGTGTTTCCTTCTTACTGGTGGGTGGAGACATTGCTGTGATCTTGTTGATGATGTCTGTAGGAATGTGTCACCGTCCATCTTGCCACTTCACTCCCAGGAACTGAATCTCACCAGCTGGTCCCTTTACTTTAGTCTTTTTGACGGCAAAACCAGCTCCCAGGAGGATTTGGAGGATTTTTTTCTCCTTTCTCAAATATTTCTCATTTCTCAAACATCCGCGGTTGTGTTCCCCCACACAATGATGTCATCCATGTACTGCAGGTGTTCTGGAGTCTCACCCTTTTCCAGTGCAGTCTGGATCAGTCCATGGCAGATGGTGGGGCTGTGCTTCCACCCCTGGGGCAGTCGGTTCCAGGTGTACTGCACGCCCCTCCAGGTGAAAGCAAACTGAGGCCTGCATTCTGCTGCCAGAGGAATGGAGAAAAATGTGTTAGCAATATCAATGATGGTGAACCACTTTGCTGCCTTGGACTCCAGCTCGTACTGGAGTTCCAGCATGTCCGGCACAGCAGCACTCAGCAGTGGAGTCACTTCATTAAGCCACGATAGTCCACAGTCAATCTCCATTATCTGTCAGACTTGTGCACAGTCCAGAGGAGGGTGAGTGAGTCTTGCTGATCACCCCTTGGCTCTCCAGCTCATGGATCATTTTGAGGATGGGAATCACAGCATCTCGAGTTGTCTGATACTGCTGATAGTGGACTGTAGAGGTGGCAACTGGCACTTGTTGCTCTTCCACCTTCAGGAGTCCTACTGCAGATGGGCTTTCTGATAGTCCAGGCAAAATGTTCAAATGCTTAATGTCTTCAGCCTCTACAGCAGCTATGCCAAAAGCCCATCTGAGTTCTTTCGGGTCTTTGAAATACCCACTTCGAAGTACTCCATGCCTAAAATACATGGGTCCTCTGGCCCACTCACGATAGGATGTTTCTTCCACTCATTCCCAGTCAGGCTCACATCACCTTCCACCAAAGTGAAATCCTGGGATCCCCCTGTCACACCAGCAATAGAAACAGACTCTGTCCCCACATGTCTCAATGGCTTTAATGTACACTGAGCACCAGTATCAACCAAAGCTTTATACTCTTGTGGTTCCGATGTGCCAGGCCACCAAATCCACACAGATCAATAAACATGATTTTCCCTAGCCTCTACCTGGCTAGAGGCAGGGCCCCTCTAAGCCTGGTTATCCTTCTTTCCCTGGATGTATGTCTTGGATGTTCCTTCAACGGGATCAGACATGTCATCATCATCATACCCGGCAGTTCGGCTACGGGCAACTGGAGCTGTTTTCCTTCTCGTGGGCTTCCTTCAATTCATGCACCCATCATGCCAGAACAGCATTAGGTTTTCCATCCCAACTTCTCATGTTTTCCCCACAATCACACAGGTAGAACCACAGCTCAGCTCATGGGGTGTACCTTCTCTCTCCATCTGGGAAACATCTGCCTTGGATACCAGAACCTCTGATCTGTACTGCTGAGATTTGGAGAAGGTCTTCTTTAATCTCCTCTCTAAGCTTCTTATGATTATCCTCTATCTTATCCTCTAAATTCTGCAGACGTGTTTCTACCGCTGCGATTCTGGCATGTGTCGGGCCATGTACAGCATCTGCATATGCTCGGAGCTTCCTTGCCATGTCAAGCACAGTCTCATCCCTCTCATCCCTCCTCATTATGGCTAAAGCAGAAGAATATTCATGTGGCCTGAGTCGTACAAGTTTTCGCCACATCACAGATGTGCATAGTACCAAGTCTGGGTTCCTAGTTGTTACATCATCTGAGAAGATAATCTCTGCCACTGCCATTTCTCTCAGGCGTTGGATCCCTTGCTCTATGGTCTTCCACTGGATTTGATGCATATAGAGATCATCTGCACACAGGTATCTTTGTGCAACACTTTCCAAGACCCCTGCCCAGAGGCTGTGAGAGTTAGCCCACCTCATCATTCCTTGGTCGATAACAGGATCATGTGACAGGGATCCCAAATGCCTCGCTTCAGTGCCATCCAGAATTGTAGCCTCACATGCATCATCCCAGAGACGGACTAACTAAGGTGTAAAGTCTTGGTGTTTCGCAGGTCCCAGTCTGGAGCAGGCCCAACTAATTATGGATTCATCAGGTCGTTGAGTGTAATCCTTCCTTAGGCCATGAAGGTCCTTCAGGGAAAAGGACTCAATATTGGCTTCTGATCTTGCATCTGCTGCTTTGACTACTGATTTTATGTCAGGAGGCATTGAGGGTCCTTCTCCTTCTCCTTCACCATCATCATCATCATCATCATCATCATCATCATCATCATCATCATCATCATCATCCACTGGTCGATTGGTCTTGTCCGTGCACTTTCCACTTCTAGTGCTGGTAGCCACAGCCATTGGTTGAGGCTTATTGTCTGGTTTAGCTGCTGGCTTAGTCTCACTGGCTTAGTCTCACTGGCTTAGTCTCACTGTCTGGTTTGGCTGCTGGCTTCAAGCCTGGGCTGTTGTCTGCAGCCTGAGTCACTGGGATAGTTGCTGATTTATCTCCCTGCCCCCCTACCTCTGTCTGCTGCCCGACAGTATCTAGCAGTGTGCGATAAGCATATGCCAGGGCCCAGCTCACTGCAATGACCTTCCTCTCCTTAGGCTCATCATGGTACTTCTCTTTCAGAAATTTCCCCACCTCATCTGGGTTCTGAATTTGTTCATGGGGAAAATCCCAGACTATAGGGTCAGAGAATTCCTTCAGGATTTGGCCCATATCCTCCCATTTTCCACACCACTTAGGATTTTCCACACCGGGGTTTACTCCTGAGTCAGGGGTCTCATCAGCCCGTCTAGAAATCTCAGCCCTCATTCTAGAGAAGCAGCAGGCTGTATAGAGGAAGGTTACCAGATTGAATACCAGGAAGATGGTTTCTTTAAAATTGAGGGGAAACTGAAGATCCTTCACTAGTGATGCAACTGATTCATAGGAGAAGGAGGAAAGCAGAGGCTGAAAAAAACCTCATTCCCTCCTGCTCCTCCTCCAACAAACTGGATGCATAACCACAGCCATGAACCATTCATACCTGGAGCAGACCCTAGCATGTTTATAAACTTCTTGCACATCATTGCCACCAAGCCCAGCAGGATAGCTACTCTGGTCACTGCCCCTCTGATGTAAAAACTACGTATTAGGGGCAATACTAAAGCTATTTCTGGATAGGAAAATAAACCTAGGGACCAGAGAGGTATTAAAATCTCAAAAAACCCTAGGGACCAGAAATGCATGCAAAGCTTCACCCCAATAGACATTATGAATTCAAAAAGCATGGCTATTAGCTGATTTAAATGAACACAAAGTAATAGCAACAAAAATGCAGTCAAAATAGGGTTTTTCCACTCTCTCGAGCCCCCAGTATGGGCGCCAATATTTGTCCTGGTTTAGGGCAAATTTGTTAAAGAATCTGCAAAGGAGGGCCCCTCCAGAAAGCAAACCCACACGGCCCCTCCCCTCAACTGGTTTGGGAAGAATTCCTCGGAGAGAGGTAGAAAGAACCTGTTTATTGACAGGCACAGCACCCCCCAGCACACAAAATGAACAATACCAGATGACACCACTCTGAGAAAGATGACAAAATCAGAAAGTCTCTTTCGGAGGTGGTTGCTCTGTTTTCAATCCCTCTGGCGCTGGGGCAGCTGCTGCAGCCAAACGGTGCCAACCCTCGGTGTTCCCAGGCCCCAGTCCGGAGCAGGTTCGAGATGGTCGAAGAAAAGGAGAAGAGAAAGTGTCCAGGAAGGAATTTGGACTGTTTAGCTAGAGCTAGCTAATAAGCAGAGGCCAAAGCAGAGCAGAAGCGAGAGCAGAAAGAGAGCAAGAGAAGCAGCAAGCCGAAAGCAAGAAGCAAAAAACAGCCCTATGTACTGCCTGTCTCTGTGTCCCTGATAAGAAAAACCCAAAAACAACTTCCGCTCTTCAGAGCCGGTCTTAAAGGCACAGAACAGATGAATGGGGATACAAGCATCATAATGTCACCCCAGGACAAGCTGTCACAAGGTGACAGGACAAGGACGGACAAAGAGAAAAATGATTCTCACATTTGACAAAGGCCCCCAGCCTGTGAAAGAGCAAAGGAGGAAGATCAAGGCAGTGAGAGGGACAGAGCACTCCCCTGACGTGGGTGCAAGTGTGATATTGTCCCCTGTGTGTGTGGCCTTCCCAGGGTGGGGGTTTACACCTGAGCCAGTTTGGGTAAGGGGGTGGTGTTCACCCCCTGAGCAGGGATTACCCCACTGTTTCAGGTTGAAATGTAAGATGTAACCAAATGCATGTTTTCAATCACCATCTTCATCAACTGTTATAAACAGGTGGGGCAGTGTTCTTTATCTCTTCCATGACTCAGCCCTGATAACGCCCGCCAGGGGAGATATCTTCTGTGAATGGGCCATTGAATGTCACTGCAGGACTGATAAAATTCCATCATCCCATTGTGGGAGGCTCCACCCAGGCGGAGGATCCAAGCATTCTTACCTGGATATAAGCTGAGGCTTGAAGCACCAGGAGCACCTTGCCTACTGGATTGCCAGAGGACAAGAGCTCCATAACCACCACTGGACCTTGAGAGAAAGACCAGACCCTTCTGCAGGATCACTGCTTTGACAGAATCACCTTGATCACTCCAACAGGACTGCAGCCACCATTTAATGGGACTGCTGCCACCACCCTGACCAACAGGGTGTCAGGTTATATCCTGACTCTGTCAGTTTAAGGCAGTGTTTGTTTCTGTATCATTGTCTTGATCTAAATTTTTTTATTAAATTGTAATTCTGGTTTAGACCCTCCCCAGGTTTGCCTTACAACTAGTACAAAAAACAGTGTGCTCATCCCTTGTTTTCCTCCCGAAACAGGATTTCCCATCCCCAAACCTTTGCCAGATGGAGGAGGAGGATGCGAGGAACAGGAAGGAGCCCTGGGATACCCAGGCAGGTGAGGAGGAATTCAGTGCCCCTTTCCCTCTCTCTCCTGCTCCATCTCCCAGCCCAGCACAGCCCCCAGCTGCAGGACAACCCTGCTGCCAATGCCGTCCTCCCAGGGATGCACTGGGGGAATCTCGTTCCCCTTCCCTCTGGCACGGAGGCAAATCCCATTGTCTCCTTGTCCTTCCTCCCCCAGACAAGGAACTGGGCGTGGAGACTAGGCAGGACAAATCCCCATGGCAGAACCTCAAGGAAGAGGCCATTTTGAGTGACTCCAGGGAACCGGAATCCAACAGGGAAGAAAAGCCAAAGAGATCCTGCATGAGGGTGGGCTCCAAACCCAGCACAGGATGCTCTTAGGAGGAAAGACCCACCCTGAGCCAGGAAGGTGAAGAGATCTTCAGCCAGAGCTCAAAGCTGGTGGTCCATGAGCAGCTTCATCATGGGGAGAAGCCCCACAAGATCCTGGAGTGTGGGAAGAGCTTCAGGCAGAGCAGCACCCTGATCAGCCACCAGATGATCCACACCAGAGGATGGCCCTATGAGTGTGGGGAATGTGGGAAGGCCTTCAGCTACCGATCCATCCTCGTCATCCATCAACACATCCACACCAGGAACAGGACCCATGAATGTCCCAAGTGTCAGAAGAGGTTTCCAACCAGCTCAAATCTCCTCCTGCACCAGCGGATTCACACCAAGCAGAGGCCCTTCCGCTGCCCCGACTGCAGGATGGGCTTCAAGCAGAAATCCCACCTTGTCAGACAGTGGCGCATCCACACTGGGGAGAGGCCATTTGAGTGTCGGGAATGTGGGATGAGCTTTAGCCAGAGCTCCAACCTTATCTACCACCAGAGGACCCACAGCAGTGGGTAATGTTGGTAAGAGCTTCAGGCAGAAGTCCCACTTGATCTGCCACCTAAGGATCCACACTGGGGAGAAGCCCTACAAGTGTCCCCTGTGTGGGAAGAGCTTCTCCATGAGCTCTCAGTTGACCAGACACCACGGACGCACCGGTAAGGGAAGCCCTGCAAATGCCCCAATAGCAGGGAGACCTCCATGCACCGCTCCAGCTCCATCCCCCATGGGAGGATCCACGTCAGGCAGAGCCCTGGTGACCTACATTCCCTGTGATTTGCACTGGGAGGACACTTGGCTGGTTATCCTTTTGGTTTGGCCCCAATTTTCTTCTTATTTTTCTTTATCACTTAAAAACACCTGAAATAGGACTAAAATGAAAGATATTGATCAAAGACATCTTAAGTTCCATCAGTTAACAGTTACTTGAGCAGGAATTTATTATTTTGGGGCATATTCTGGAAGATTTGTGGGTTCTTGGGGGATTTCAGGAAGTGTTCTCCACATCTTTGCACTCCAAAGGTCAAGATGGATTGATCTGTCACCTCAAAACAACTGAGTCCCACTGAAAACACCACAATCTTACCCCAAAAGGCTCAATCCAACTTCGAATTGCCTTGTTCCCACCTCAAAAAAACTCTGTCCCATGCCAAAATTACTCAGTTCCATAGCCTCCAGGATGAGATGGGGTTGGAAGGAGACTGGGAGAAGTGGCATACAAATTTGAGGGTGTGGGATCAGGATTGTGTAGGTCTGGGTGTATGTGATCTATTTTGATAGTAAATTAAACTTTCAGAATTATTGATTTCTGTCCCATTCCTTTTCCATCAATTCCGGTTTGTTTTTCAGAATGCCACCTTCTCAGCTGATTGTGTTTGTGCACTCCTTTCTCTCCTGCCTTTCTTTCCATGCTCTGTTTCTCTCTCATTGTCTTCCTTGACCAAGGGCAGCTCCCACAAAAGACCCTGTCCTGATTTATTTCCCAGTCCACGAGCTACAACAACCATGGGAGAAGTTATGAAGGCTGGCAGTGAAATATCACTGTAGGATCTTGCTCCACTTGGCTTTCAGCCCTTTCTTGAGAGCTTTGTCTTCAAGGGCAGGAAAATCTTTTCCTGGCTGGGAACTGGAATTCCAGCCCCTGGCAGTGTGTGAAATGGATCCCTTAAGGGCATTTCCGAGGCTGGGCATTCCCAGGGTGCTGCTCCGGCCATGCCTCCCAAGGAGCTGTGCAGAGCCAGGGCACAAGGTCCACAGCTCTCTTGTTCTGCAGGGCCACAACAGCCCCTGGTTCCATGAGTTTCCCTACTGCCAAATGCGGTTCCTTGGTTCCCATGGATGTGTCACCATGGATATTTGGTGCCATGAAGTTCTTCAGTGTCACAATGGCCTCCTTCGCTCCATGAGCTTCTGCAGTGTCACAATGGACTCCTTGGATGGGCAGTGTCACCATGGACCATTGGCTCCATGCAGCCCCGCTGGGTCCCCATGGACTCCTTGGTTCCATAAGGTTCTGGGGGTGTCTCCATGGTCTCCTTGGATCCACAGTGTCACAATGGACCACTGGATCCACGTGGCCCTGCTGTGTCACCATGGCATCTTGGTTCCATGGGACTTGAGTGTCACAATTGACTCCTTCCTTCCACATCACCCCCTCACTGCAAAAAAGGGCCTCTTCGTTCCTTGAGGAACACAAAAGCTTTGTAGAAACAAGGGCAAATCCTGCTTAATACATATGGAAATATTTGTTTGTATTCAAGAGAGATGTTAACGGTGAGGATGGCACCAGCAGCTTCTATCTGCAACAGAGATCCAGGGAAAGGACAGGGACAGAGAATTCAGCTGCAAGACTCAGAGAATTCTTCTCCCAGAGATCATTTCTGCTCACACTTTCCCTTGGAGAAAGGTGACACCATTCCAGGTAGCCTGGACTGAGCAGGTGGTTCCTGAGTGGTGTTTGTTGCTCAGGAAACCTGCTCAGGCTTTTCCATTAGTTCTGGTTTGAAAGAAAAACCAGAGAGAGACTCTAAGTCAGAAATACAATTTATTAGGAAAAGAAATCAATAAAAGAAACTAATATGCATGTAATAATACAAAAGAAAACCACTCAAAAATCAGAATACAAGCTAAAACCCATTTGGTCAGGGTGTTGGTAACAGTCAGTTGGAATGGTGGCTGCAGTCCTCATGGAGGGGCAGATGTGGTTCTGTTGAAGCAGTGATCCTGGCGAAGGGTATAGTCCTCCTCTGAAAATCCAGTGGAAAACGAAATTTCTGGGAAATTTCGTGGAAAGGCAGCTTGTTCTGTCCCAAACCCCAGATTATATCCAGATGGGGATGCATAGCTCCTTCCCCTTGGGCAGAGCATCTCACAATGAGCTGATATCATTCTATGAGTCATGGGGTGGGTCCATTAAACAGAAATGGCTCCTGGAGGGAGTTATCTCTGAGTCATGCAGAATGACATTGATGGGCCCATTAACAGGAGATAAGGAATAAAACAATGCCCCTCCTGGTTTAAACTGCTCTTGAGGATGGGAATAGAATACATCTTTATATTGTAACCTATTGTATGCCACCCTTCCATCTATTACCAATTGAAGGGTGGAACGGAAGAACTTCATATTTGGTGTCATTTTGTGCTCTGCTGGGAGTTTCCCAAGGGCTGGTAGTGCTGTTGGCTTCAGGAACAGTTTGGGTACTGGCTGTGGGACTGAGGGCTTGGTGAAAAATGAGAACGGTTGTTATTCTTGTATTTACAGTCTTTTGCTACATGTCCAGTTTTCTCACAGTTATAACAGTTTCCACTGCCTTTATTAAATTTTGTATTGTGGGGAAGCACATTTGCTGCAACCAGTGCTTCCACTGCACCCTGGCTTGTGGCCTTTGCTAGGCTGGAGTCACGGTCTGAGACTGCTTGGCAAACGCAAGAATCAACCATCTGAGTGATGGTCGGCTCAGGGTCAAGGGGGAGGGCATGCAGAACCTTTCTTCAGTCAACACTGGCATTACAGAAAGCTAATTTGCTAATAAAATAATCACGGACCTTTTGATCACCTACCTGTTTTTCCAGTGCTTTCATAAGGCGATCTACAATCTTGATATAGCTCTTGTCCAGGCAGTGGCAAATGTCAGTGAAGTCACTGTTGGGTGTAGAAGCATCAGGTGTTTGGAGGAGGGTAGACCATGCAGCACCTTTGAGATCTTCCGGTATTGACTGGGGGAGGACTTCAGCCTGATATTTCAGTCTGGTATAGTCCCTTCCCTGGTAATGCGGTCCATTATGAGTTGTTGTTGCCCTTCTTCCTTAACATAACCTTTTGGTAACTCATTAAGTTTGTTTATCCAAAGTCCTTTCCACAAAATAAACTCGGCAGGGGACAATATAATTTTCGTACACTGTTTTAAATCATACAGTACCATCGTGTGGGCAGTAAATGTTGCATCCAGCAAATTGTTAAAATAGGGAGAACCCCTCCAATAATCTTTTGTGGCCTTTACTAAATCCTTCATTTCCCTGTGGGGAATAGATTCCCATTTAGGTTTTGGCCCCTGCTTATACTGCACAGGTGCCACCTGAATCTTGGATACTACCTCCCAGTCTCCCTCCTTTGCAGCTTTTCTTCGCATCCTCTGCCAAGAATCCTCGGACTCATCCTCACTCTCAGATAAGCTATCATTCTCTTCTGATGTGGAGGAAGCAGGTCTGCTGGCAGAGGCACAGGGCATTTGGCCAACTGGCAACACCCTGTGTTGAAGGCCTTTGGTAGCAAAACTGGCTTCCTTCCAGTTGGCCCCATGTCCAGTTCCAGGGGCGGAACCCAACGTCAAGGTGGGACCTGTCACAGGGGAGGTACCCAGAGCAAAGGCGGGAAATGGGGATGAAGGCCAAAGGGAATCTAAAATGGCTGTCTCTCTCATAGGAGCATTGCCATCTTGTGATTTATAGGAAAGGGGGATTAGGATCAGGGGATGAAGGAATGTGGACAAGGGAATATCTCAGGACAGCATGGCCACTATCACCCTGAGGTGAAGACAGAAAAGGAGAGGAGATGGCAGGCAGCAGATGGCTTGTCTGTTCCAAAGGATGGGCTCCATCTCCCATCCTGTTCTAAGGGAATATGGGTTCGGGAACCTGGGGGGCGGGTTGAATAAACCAGGACAAAGGGTTGGAACCATGAACTCGTGAAACGATCCATTAAATTGAATGAAACAATGGATAAAATTTCCCACCTTTTAAAACCCCTTGTGTTTGTAAAATATAAAGATTTTCTTCAAGACAATCCCAAAACAGTAACTGATAGAATCAACAGAGATATCAGGAAGCTCCTCAAATAACCATGAACAATACCTTTTAAACTCCCCTCAGAAAATTAACTACCCTCTAAATTTAGAAGTCTCAAAAACTTTACAAAAACATCCTTTTCAGCTTGGGAATGAGTATTTCCCATAGCTGCCCCCAATGGAAGAGGGAATTCCCAACCACAGGAACAGAAAATCAACAGCTCAAACCCCTGGGAGCTCTCTGCTACTCAGTCACTCAGTCTCACAGGCACAATCTTCAGTCAAAGTGGAGCTTATGGGGCTGTCAGTGAAGCTGGTCCCATGGATCTTGAAGGGATGGTCAACTTCTACTTTAGTGAGATTTGATAAAACTCTAGTCTCACTTCAGTGTTGTGGCTGACCCAAAGGCGTACAGCTTCCAGTGACATCTGGCTGGCAGGATCACTGCTGAAGATGCTCACAGGAACCTCAATGAATCTGGTCACCGTTCGGGTGCCATGTGTAGAATTGTGACTCTACTGAGGCCCTTGGAGTGTCCAGCACTCATGAGCCCAAAGCTCACTGCTACCTTAGAAAGCTGATAGAATGGGTAGCATGGGCTTTCATATGATCTCCTGCAAACTGGGTTTATTGGTACAGGAACAGGGTACACAGCGGAACAGGCTCCAGGGACAAAGACAGGGTGTAGGCTGAGGGAACAGGGCCTTATATGGGGTAGTGAGGGTGGAGCTGAGGGTCAGGGTCCAATGGATATGGGGGAAAATGGTGCAGAGGAGGGGTCAGAGGTCAGGTCAGCCAATAGGGAAACAAGGGTGAAGGAATGCAGCAAACTAGGGTCAATGGAGGGACACAGAGAGAAGAACATTCTAGGACTAAACAAACATGGGCAATAGGAGTTGAACTAGGGTAATTACACCAATGGGCCAATGGGGTAACATAACATGCCATAATTCATGTGTCTGCAAAGATCAATGGGAGAAGAAAGCATCTCACCCTAACCTGAAAGCCTACTCCTCTTATCTGGAACCAGTCCTCCATGTCTAGGGGATTGAGACTCTGATGGTGGGCCCCTGGGCCTCCACACACCCTCACAGGTGGCCCAGGGCAGGTCTGGAGTGATCTTGGTGGCACGTGGGCTTGGCACACATGTGAGGAGGGTGTCTGTATTCAATGGAGAACTCAGGAGTTTTAGATTACTAAAATACAAAAAGAAAACTCCTCTTAGCCTGAGTGCAGCCAGTTCTCCAAGCTAAGCTGGCCTCAAGTAACAGAGGAGGGACAGGATGGGGTTGGCGAATGTGGAGTAAGGTGGTCCACACAGGGTCAGATCTCAAGGCACAGCTTCTCTGATCACGCCAGACCACTTGAGGAGAGCCCCTGCGTCACTATCAGTCACTGAGTGCTGCGATTACCTCTGCTCTAAAGAGAACAACATACCTTTAAAACAGGAATGTGGATTTATTAGAAGCTCTTTGAAATATTTCTCCATAACTATATAAGAAGAAATTCCTAGTGATTTGCACAACAGAAGATGGAAATCAAGGCAGAGCCATGGTTTGTGAGGACTTGCTTGATCCTCATGAGCCTCATCGTGCATTTGGAGCTGAGCCCTTGAACCTCAGGGTCTGAGAAGAGATTGCACAAACCTTTCCAGGAGTCAAAGACAGACAAAAACCCCAAAGTGTCTTCAGGCATGAATGTGTCCCTCTGAGGTCCATCCCCAACACAGGCTCCTCATGGAATCAAGAGTATTGGAGGCCAGGATGGCATGAAACCCTCTCAGAGACTCAGTGCAGAAAGGAAAATCCAAAGCACCTTAAAAACCTTGAGTATCTCAAAGTATTAATGAGCACTACTGGGTGTCAGTGCAAAGCTCTCAAGGGACTCGTTAAAGCAGAAAATTTGGGCTATGATTGCACAAAGCTCTCACAGACTTTGTATCAAAAGGGAAACACCAAGTACCTTAAAAATTCTGAAGTACCCTGAAGTATTAATGAGCCCCACTGAGTGTTGCTACTGACAAAGCCTCTCCAGAGACTAATTACAGCAGATAATTGGAGGCCATGATTGCACAAACCTTTCAGAGACTCCAAGACAAAAGCAAAACCTAAAGTCCTTTTAAAAACCTGCAGAGAGGCTCCTGGCACAGAGGCAGCTCCTGGCAAGGGCAGTGCTGCAGAGAGACAGCTCTGGCCAGGAGCAGCTCCTGTGCACAGCCCAGCAGGGCTGGGGCACTGCCTGCAGCCACCCCGGGCACAGCACAGGGGCACAGAGGGGTTAAACTCAGCCTGGGCTGGGAGCACAGAGCAGAGCTCACTCAGGGCTCACTAGAGCAGAAATCAGCCCAGGTTTGAAGCAGTCATTCCCTGGCTGTGGGAAGAGAAGCTGCCGTTCCTGCAGGGATCTCCTGGAGCTGGCACATCCCACAGCTTTGAGGACCTTTCAGGAGGACTCTCAGAGCTGCTCCAGGGCAGGGCTGTGGCCCTAGGGCAGGGCTGGCTTTCCCTGCACAGCCCAAGGCAGCTCCTGTTGCCAGGCTCTGCTGCAGGGCTGAGCAGCCGGGGCTGCAGCCAGGGGTGCCCAGGGCTGTCCTGCAGAGCAGGGTCCTGCAGCCCAGGGCGCTGTGCTGGGGCAGGGACTCTGCTGCCTGCCAGGGACAGCTCTCAGCCAGCCCGGGGAGCTGCTCCCAGCGCTGGGGAGAAGCTGTGGGGGGAAGAAGCCACCCCGAGCAGGGCAGGGGCTGCTGCTGAGAGGGGCTGGGTGGCTCAGGGCTGCTCCCAGCTCCAGACCAGCCTGGGGACATCTCCAGAGGACACTTCTTAAAAGAAGGTAAGCCTGGGATTGCTGGAAAAATCAGGAGCTTTTCTGAGAGTTTTCAATTTCCTACTTGGAGAAGAATGGGAAGGTTGGGGTGATGACAAAAGGATTTTTGTATTTTTTACATTTTATATATTCATAGCTCTCTAAATTACTATCATATAGTTACAATACTATAATCCTTACTTAACTCTATTAAACTCTTAACTCTATTAAACCACTATTATATTCTTATATAGCTTTAATCCTGAATTAAATCTAGTATGTTTCCTTACCTTTCTCTTAATAACCTGACTGTCTAAATATATTCCTAAAATGCTGTATAGTCCTATTCTTTTATATAGCCCTGAAATACTATATAGTATTCTAGGAACTGGACATATAGGAACATTTTGGGTTTTGAGAATGAGCAGAATATGAGCAGTCATTATAAAAAGTGAAGGCAAAGAAGCCTTTGGACCTACTCCAATGGGTTGACCAGGGGTGTGTAACTAGGGAAACTGAATCTCCTTTTGGATGTTCCTGTTAAATATCCTAATTAATCAACCTTAATAATTTGTTCAAATCAGGCCCCATCCCCACTGGGACACCTGGAAGCTTCCAATAAATGTCTGGTTTTTACTTTACTGTTCTAACACTGCTGCAAGGGTTTTTTTTTTTTTTTCTCTCTCTTTGGATTATAGACAGCAGAGGGATGAGAGAAGCAGAACAGGAATTGTAATCTCAGAATCACAGAACATTTTGAGTTGAAAGGGACACATAGAATCATCAAAGGAATGTTTGAACATTTACACAGACTCCAGAATTGTAACTTTGGGTGGTCAGTCTCTCTGCTGGGAGCCTCCCAAAGGGCCCTCAGCCACTCCTCAGCCCTGGACAGCAGCAGCATCACCTCTGCAGGGCCCAGCAGGGCTCTCCTGAGCTGCCCTTGCCCAGCTGCACACAGAGCCTGCCCCAGCCAGGGCCCTGCACACAGGCAGGTTTCTGTAGGGCCCCGGCCAGGGCACACAGGCTGGGATGGGCTCTGTGAGTGCTGGCAGGGACAAGGCTCCTCTCAGGAGGGAATGTCTAGGCCCAGGGAGATGCTCAGGGAAGGAGAGGGGGCTGAAGAGAGCAGTGCTGGGGGCAGGATGACAGCACTGTTGGTGTGTGGGAGGTGCCAGGCACAGCTGGGCACGGGAACACTGTCCTGAGTGCCCGGCTGTCTCTGCCCTGCCCTCTCAGGCACAGCACCACAACATCTTCTCTTGGTTCTGCCCTGCCCTGATATTGTCACTGTTATCTGCTGCTCTCAGGGAGACTCTGGCATTTGCAGCAGCTGAGTCAGGCACTGCCCTTGGCATTCCTGCCAGGCAGGGCTGTCCATGGGAATGGGGTGTCCAAGCTTCCCTGGCACCTGTGGGGCTGTGGGCAAAGCAGTCCATGGGAAAGGGGAATGAACTGAGCCCCTCCCTGAGATCCCATCATGGGCACAGCCAGGGATCTCCTTGCTGTGCCCTTCCAAGCTCTGAGCAGCCCTCCTGGGGGCAAATCTGTGCCAGAGCCTCTGGGAGTTCCCTGAATGTCCCACGGGGAAGGACAGAGCTGCCAGAGCTGAGGAAATGCTGCTGGGTTTGCCCAGGGAGCCGTGAGTGTCCTTGGCACAAGGGGGTTCTGAGACCTTGCCCAGAGACCTTGAGAGAGGGTGAGACATTCAGGGATCCCTCTGCTCTGGGCAGGGTCTGGTTTGTCCCAGGGTGATCCAGGAGTGTGACTGTGCTCTGATTGCAGCCTAAGGTGCAAAGCCAGAGCAGTTTGGAACAAGCCCATCCAGCCCCTCATCTTCCCTCAGCCACAGGGAATCCTTTGCCTCTCACATCTCTCAGTGGCAAACTCTGAGTGCAGCAGGAATGCTGGGGATTCCTGACCTCAGAGAGCCAGAAATGATGTGTGGGTAGGAAAACAATTCCTAAAAAAACCTTCTGCTATTCATGTCTTATAGGACTGTGAATGCAGATGCTACCAAGCCTGTCTGCATTAGAAGCGATTCCCCTGTCAAATCTTGAACATCCAGCCTTGTCCCTCTGCCACATGGCCACAAACTCAGGGCAGTGGGGCAGGGATGGCTCCTTGAGAGCCCCCAAGCACAGGCCTGGCTGCTCCTGGCACACTCAGCCAGCACAACTGGAGCTCAGGCAGGGACATGGCTGAAGGTTTTCCCAGAGCAGGAACAAGGCTACAGGAACAGTCTGCGGGGAATAGCCCAGGCTTGGCTCAAAGCAGCCCATCCTGACTTGTCACTGCCCTTTCTCCATGAACAGGTCTCCATGTTCAGCCCCAGCAAATGTCCAACAGCAGCTCCATCAGCCACTTCCTCCTGCTGGCACTGGCAGACACGCGGCAGCTGCAGCTCCTGCACTTCTGCCTCTTGCTGGGCATCTCCCTGGCTGCCCTCCTGGGCAATGGCCTCATCATCAGCGCCGTAGCCTGCAGCCACCACCTGCACACACCCATGTTCTTCTTCCTGCTCAACCTGGCCCTCAGCGACCTGGGATTCATCTGCAGCACTGTCCCCAAAGCCATGCACAATTCCCTCTGGGACACCAGGGACATCTCCTACACAGGATGTGCTGCTCAGCTCTTTTTCTTTATGTTCTTCATCTCAGCAGAATTTTGCCTCCTGACCATCATGTGCTATGACCGCTACGTGTCCATCTGCAAACCCCTACACTACGGGACCCTCCTGGGCAGCAGAGCTTGTGCCCACATGGCAGCAGCTGCCTGGGCCAGTGCCTTTCTCTATTCACTGCTGCACACAGCCAATACATTTTCTCTGCCCCTGTGCCATGGCAATGTCCTGGGCCAGTTCTTCTGTGAAATTCCCCAGATCCTCAAGCTTTCCTGCTACAAATCCTATCTCAGGGAATTTGGGCTCATTGCAGTTAGTGTCTGTTTTGGTTTTGGCTGTTTTGTGTTCATTGTTTTCTCCTATGTGCAGATCTTCAGGGCTGTGCTGAGGATCCCCTCAGAGCAGGGACGGCACAAAGCCTTTTCCACCTGCCTCCCTCACCTGGCCGTCGTCTCCCTGTTCCTCAGCACTGCAGCATTTGCACATCTGAAGCCCCCCTCCATGTCTTCCCCATCCTTGGATCTGGCCCTGTCAATTCTGTACTCGGTGGTGCCTCCAGCCCTGAATCCCCTCATCTACAGCCTGAGGAACCAGGAGCTCAAGGCTGCAGTGAGGAGACTGATCACTGGATGCTTTCAGGAACATTAAACTACTGGCCAATTTCTGCCAATCACTTGTACTAAAAGACGTCTTTCATACTTCTTGTTGCTTTGGTTGTGGTTTGTTTTTTTTTTTTCCTTTGTATTAGTTTTTCATATTGTCCACAAAGAAATGTCATTGTTTGTGCAATTTCTCATTTTGTTTCTCTCCACCTTCCATGTGGCCAGAGACTGTGGCAATGAGGGGCAGCACTCTTGGTGGCTTTAAAGGACCTAAAGGATCTCCCAGCAAAGTTTTCTGCAGTGATGCCCTTTTGTTGCCTTCTCAGGAGCTGCAGCAGCAATGTCTGTGTGCAGAGCTGGGGTCAGATCAGTGCTAGCACAGCATCTCTGGTACTGCTGGCCACACCATTCCTGAGCCAGGCCAGGAGCCATTGGCCTTCTTGGCCACCTGGTCACACTGATGGCTCATGTCCAGCCTGCTGTCCATCAGTCCCTGCAGGCCCTTTCTGCCTGGCTGCTCTCCAGCCACTCTGTCCCCAGCCTGTAGTGCTGCAGGGGTTGTTGTAACCAAAGTGCAGGACCCGGCACTTGCTCTTTTTAAACCTGACCTTGTTGGATTCATCCCCTGGATCCAGCCTATCCAGGTCACTGTGCAGAGCCCTCCTATGTTCCCACAGAATCAACACTCAGATCCAGCTTGGTGTCATCTGCAAAGACGTCCTTTTTTTCGTGGAGCCCCTCAGTGTCACAATGGCCTCCTTGTTACACCAGGCCCTGCACTGTCACACTGGTCTCCTTGGTTCCATGAGACCATGCAGAGCAACAATGGTGTCCTTGGTTCCATGGGGCCCCAAAATGTGACAGTTGACCCCTTGGTTCTGTGGGGCTTCACAGTGTCACAATGTTCTCAATGCCCTAATACTGCCTTGTCACCCAGACCATGCCACTGAGTGCCACTGGAGAGGGACAGGGACTCTGCCACCTTCCCCCCTGGCCAGACCATTCCAATGCCCACTCACTCTTTCTGTGAAGAACTTCTTCCTATTGTCCAGCCTGAACCTCCCCTGATGCAGCTTAAGGCTGTGTCTTCCTGTCCTGCCCTCCAGCAGATCCACACTCACACCCAGCTTGGTGCCATCTGCAGTTTGTGAATGCTGGACTCGATCCCCTCAGCCAGATCATTAGTGAAGATATTAAACAGGACTGGGCCAGGCACAGATCCCTGGGGGACACCACCAGTGCCTGGACACCCAGTGGGTGCAGCACCATCCCCACCACTCTCTGGGCCCAGCCTCCAGCCAGCTCTTTACCCTGGGAAGGGTGAACATGTACAAGCCATGGGCTGCAGTTTTTCCAGGGAATTCTGTGGCTCATGGCTTTAAAGGCTTTGAAGTCCAGGCACACAACATCCACAGCCTTTCCTGCATCCACAGGCAGGTCATCTGGTCATAAAAGGAGACCAGGTTGGTCAGGCAGGACCTGCCACCCCTAAATCCATGCTGGCTGGCTCTCATCCCTCGGCCATCCCATGGGTGCCCTGTGATGGCACTCAGGGTGATCTGTTCCATAACCTTGCCAGGCACCCAGGTCAGGCTGACAGGCCTGGAGTTTCCCAGCTCCTCCTTCCAGCCCTGCTTGGGGATGGGCTCACACTGGCACCTCCAGTGCTCTGGGACCTCCCTGCTGAGCCAGCACGATAGTAAATGATGGAAAGCAGCTTGGGGAGATCATCCACAGCTCCCTCATCCCCCTGGGATGGATCCCATCCAATCCCATACACCTGTGAGAATCTGAGAGGCTCAGCAGGTCACCAACTGCTGCCTCCTGGATTCCAGGGGCTGTTCTGCTCCCTGTGGCCATCTAGACGCTCAGGAGAGCACTCGTCCTGAGGACAGCCTTTCCTAATATTGAAAATTGAGACAAAGAAGGTGTTAAGTAGCTCAGCCTTGTCTTTATCTTTAATTACTGTATTTCCTACTGCATCCAATAAATAGTAGAGGTTCTGTTTGTCTGGTGTTTTACTATAATTTTATTTATAGAAGCATTTCCTCTTATTTTTCACAGAAGTGGCCAGGTTAAGCTCTAGTTGAGCTTTCACCTCCTTCCTTTTCTTTTTGCATAACTTAACAACATTCTTAAACACTTTCTGAGTTGCCTGTTCTTCTTTCCAAAAGTGATGCACCCTCTTTTTACCCCTGAGTTCCCACAAAGGCTCCATGGGCAGCCAGGACAGTCATTTTCCTCACTAGATCATGTTTTGCCACACTGGCAGAGGCTCCTCCATCTCCTTAAGATTACTTTCATGAAGTGTGTCCATCCTCCCTGGACCCTTTTGTTTTTAAGGGCTGTTTCCCTTTAAAGAATCAGTACCTGATTTGGTACTCCCCAAATCAGCATCCTAAATAGGCCAAAGTCTGCCCTTCCTAATTCCAGTGCAGAAGTTTTGTTGCTGCCCCTCCTTCTTTCACAGAGCATTGAAAACTTGATTATTTCATGGTCACTGTGCCCCAGGCAGCCTCCGAGCCCCACATCTCCCACCAGCCCTTCTCTGTTTGTGAACAGCAGCAGACAGAGCTTTCCTTGGCAGTGGGAATGTTAAATTCTGTAAAACAGAAAAGTCCTTAACCCTAGTGTAGCATTTAGAAACACCATTATTTATTCAGCTGGATGCACGGGGAACAGCTCCTCTCAAAGCCGTGCATGCTGAGTACAGTAAAGTTTCTGTTTATATTCTGTATTTTGCACACATATTCATTGATTGCCCTGGACTAAACATGCATATGATAATCATTTCCACAAAATCATTAACATATTTCTTCTCCCCTTTACCCATGTGCTCTTCTGTCCTGGGGGTCTCTCTGGTGGTCTCTGGTGATCGTGGACCCCAATGTTCCAGTGGGCCTGGCTGAGCTGGCAGGACACTGAGGCTGCTGAACTTCCAGTTCCCCTTCTCACACAATGGGCATTGTGTGGTTTCCATAGGGCTGGGGTTGTGGAGAACAAGCTCCAGGTGTCAGCTCAGCTGCTGGAGACAATTGATCATCTGGTAACATGAGGTTACAGAGTGGGCTATGACATCACAGAGTGGGTTATGCGAGGTCACTGAGCAACTACAGCATCATAGACTGTCTCTGTGACATCACATAGCCAGTTGTGACATCACAGGGCAGAGGACTAACATCACAGAGCAGGCTGTGACATCAGAGACCAGCTGTGTGACATTAGAGAGCAGACTATGACATCACAGAGCAAGCTGTAACATCCCAGCAGGGCTGTGTGAGCTCACTGAGTTGGTCACTCTGCCCCAGCTCCCCCTCACAGTTTCTCCCAACAACTCCAATGCTGTCCATGACCAGCAGGGTCCCTGTCCCCTGGGATCCCCCTGGCCCACCTGGAGCCACAGCCTCCACCAAAGGATGTTCCACAGGATCCACCCCAGAGCCTGACATGGGGACAAGGGGCCAGGGCTGTGTGACCAGGACATCAAGGACGGGGACTATCCAGGTCACTGTGGCCTGGGTTGGGTTGCCCAGGGCAGGAAAGATGTCTGGCAGCTGGAGCAGGGTCTGGGAAGGGCCTCCAAAGTGGGGCTGGAGCCCTTGGGCTGTGAGCAGAGGCTGAGGGAGCTGGGCTGGTCCAGCCTGGAGCAGGGAAGGCTGAGGGGCTCCTCATCCCAGCCTGGCAGTGTCAGCGAGGAGGGGATGGAGAACACAGAGCCAGGCTCTTCACAGGGGGCTGGGGGGAGACAAAAGCCAATGGGTGGAAGGGGAAGAGGGGAGATCAGCCAGGGCATGAGGAGATGAAATGAGTCAAGCTGGTTTCAGCATTTCCTCAACACCAAGAGCAGCCTGAGCCCCTTCTCCATCCATGACTGAAAGCTTTGCAAATCAGGAATTGTTCAGGCTGCTTTGCCCCCATTCCAGGATGGGCATCCTGATACAAGAATTTAGGTGTGTTTATATCCACCACAAAACCATATTTTTGTAAAAATAATTTTAATATGGAAATCACCTGTGGATGGCAGACTCATCAGATACTGCTGGGATGTTGCACATTGCTCAGGGAAGAGCTGTGATTGTTATTGAATTGTATCCTGTTCAACCATGGTCTGTTGGCCATGAAGAGAAACTTTCTGTGCCTCTGAGTCTCATCAGTTCCTGATCCCCAAAGGACACAAACCTGATGAGTTGTGGTTCCCACTCCAGTGGTGGCACCTGCACCTCCCTCTATTTCCAGAGCACAGCTCCCTTGTCCTAGAAAGTCCCTGGCAATGCAGGGATGAAGGAAACAAGACAGGCTGTGGGGATCAGGGGCAGGGCACAGCCAGGGATTTGGGGTGGTTGTGAGCCCAGGGCAGGACCTGGCCCCTGGCCTTGGTGAACCTCATCCAACTGTCCTGGGCCCATGGATGGCTCCAGCCTGGACAGATCCCTCTGCAGAGCTTCCTGCCCTCCAACACAGCCACACTCCCACCCAACTTGGGCTCCCCTGATACTAATTTAAAAAGGGGAAAAATAAACTAAACAGGACAAAACAATTCTCCTTTCATTATTTTTAATGTAGTAGATTCACTTTGAATAAACTTCTGAAATCTGCCTGATTAACCACAGAAGAATTCAAGACTTGAATTATTCCCATGGGGTTCTCTTGTTTGGGTGTTTTGAACAAAGGTTGATCAGCTTTTCTCACTGAATTTCTCAATTGAAGAGTTCAAGAATGAAAAGACCTCCAGAAAAGTAAACTTCTTCTCCAACCTCCAAGGTGCTGAGGATCCATCCCTATCAGAGCAGCAATGAACAGAAATGGGCACAGCTTTGTGGCTGCCCCAGCTTTGGCATGGGCCCTGGGCCTGGAGCAGGAGCAGCTCTTGAGGGCCCCAGGGCCAGGGCTCTTGTGCTGCCCTGGGCAGATGGGATGGCAGCAGGGGCTGCAGAGCTCTCAGCACCTCAGCCCGAGGGGATCAGGGCAGCCAGGGAGCCTCCTTTGGCCTTGGCCAAGCACCTTCCCCCATGGCTGGGGCTGAGTCCTGTGGGAGCTGCAGCTGCTGCTGCGCCCTTGCCAGGGGCTGAGGCCGTGGGGCAGTGCCCAGAGCAGCCTGGCCTGAGTAGAGCTGTGGGGCCAGAGCCGGCTGGACTGGGCTGGGGAGAGGCCCTTGGTGCTGCCCAGAGCTCAGGGCAGCTGGCAGAGCTTGCAGGGAGCTGGGCTTGGCTCAGAGAGTCTGGCCCAGAAACCATCAGTGTCCATGTAAGCCTGGCTGAGTGTGCAGGGGCCAAGAAGAGCAGCCCAGGGTCTGCAAGTTTTCTGGATGGGAGCTGAGCTTGTGAGCCCCTGATCCCTGCCAAGTGCTGGGGCTGCACTTCCAGCTCCAGAGGAGATGGGACAGATGGGAGCACAGACAAATCATTCCTGCTGCATTCTTTCTTGTGTTTGCCTGTACAGGTGACCTGGATCCATATCTAGACAAGGTGTTTTGTGTAAGATAACACAGGTAGAGGGATAAGAATAATATTATGTAGCTGAAAATAATATTTCACGCATAATACACCATGAGAAAAAAAGGCATATATTATTAGAAGAGCATCTGAGTTTTTCAGAGGAGGAGAGATTCATTGATGTTGCAGTAGTTAAACCTGTTCAAATACTTTCCTCAGGGCTTCCTTCAGTTTAGAGGTGACCACCAGAGGCCAAGGCCAGCCAGAGCTCTCTGTCCTGGCAGCTTTTGCCTGGGAGAACCCTTGCATATAGGGAATTTTCAGGGGGAATATCAATTTTGGCCATGGGTACCTGGACCGATGGATAGTTCTTTTCCATAGGAAGGAAAGCACAGAGCCCCAGTTCTCCAGGGGCTGATGAGAGGCAGGCCTCAGCATTCCAAGATCAGCTGGACCTGTCAGGTGGCCCCTGAGGGGCCAAACCAGCCAGATCTGTTCCATGTTCCCTTGCTTTCATGGCACTCTGCAGTGTCACAATGTCCTCCTTGCTTCTGCAGTGTCACAATGGCCCCGTGCTTCCATGTGGCCCTGCAGGGTCACAGTGGCCCTTTGGTTCCATGGGGCCCCACAGTGTCACAATGGACTCCATGATTCCATGGGGCCTTGCAATGCCACAATGCTCTCCATGGATCCACGGTGCCCTGCAGGATCACAACGGCCCTTTGGCTCCACGAGGCCCTGGAATGCAGCAATGGCCTCTTGGTTCCACAAAGCCCGGCTGCTCCACACTGGCCCCTTGGGACCATGCGGCCCAGCAGAGCCACAGTGATGGCCTTGGTGCCACGAGTACCCACAGTGTCACAATGATCCCTTGGTTCAACATTATCCCACAATGTCACCAAGGTCTCCACAAGAAAGAAACCACAGAGCCCCAGTGTTTCAAGGGCAGATGAACCATAGTCACCAGAGGCCAAGCCGAGAAAAACCAGTCGATCCTGGCAGCTTTGTCTCGGAGCAACACTTGGATATTGGAAATTTTGCATGTGGAATCCCAATTTCAGCCAGTTTCAGCCTGGAGGAGAAGGTCAGTTCTTTTCCACAGAAAGGAAAGCACAGAGCCTTTGTGTTTGGAAGGCAGCTGAGAGCCAGCCCTCAGGAGGCCAAGGCCAGCCCGACCTGTCTACAATTGCAACTTTTGTGTAGGGGCAATCTTTGGATATGGGACTGTCCTGGGGTGACGTTATGATGCTTGTATCCCCATTCATATGGTCTGTGCCTTTAAGACCGGCTCTGAAGAGTGGAAGTTTTGTTTGGGTTTCTCTTATCAGGGACACAGAGACGGACAGTACATAGGGCTGTTTTGGCTTCTTGTTTTCAGCTTGCTGCTTTGCTTGCTCTCTTTTCTGCTCTCGCTTCTGCTCTGCTTTGGCCTCTGCTTATTAGCTAGTTCTAGCTAAACAGTCCAAATTCCTTCCCAGACTGTTTCTCCTCTCCTGTTTCTGTGACCATCTCGAACCTGCTCCGGACTGGGACCTGGGAACATCGATGGTTGGCACCGTTCGGCTGCAGCAGCTGCCCCAGCGCCAGAGGGACTGAGAACAGAGCAACCACCCCCGGAAGAGACTTTCTGATTTTGCCATCTTTCTCAGAGCAGCGTCATCTGGTATTGTTCATTTTGTGTGCTGGGGGGTGCTGTGCCTGTTAAATAAACAGGTTCTTTCCACCTCTCTCCAAGGAATTCTTCCCGAACCAGTTGTGGGGGAGGGGCCCTCCTTTGCAGATTCTTTACAAATTTGCCCTAAACCAGGACAGGGACTTTTAGAGGTGGAGTCCTGTTGTGGTGTGCTGTGATGTCCCATTTTGGCCTTCCAGGTCACTTTCCCAAGTGTGCCTATAAGTCTAATCCCTTTCCCCTTACCCCCATGCTGAGTGAGTCCTGTCAATCAGGCTAAACGTTCCAGCAAGGCGTCGTGTGGTTGGTCAAGTTCAAAAGATGCCCCTATGCCCAGAGGTCATTGGCCTGTCTGGGTGTCATCTTCCCCTGAGACCCTGCCCCTCTCACCTGGTTGGTGGCTCACCTGTACCTCCCTTCCCCCTGTCCCTGAGCTTAAAAAGGTGATCAGACCATGCGGTCAGGTTCTGTTGGAGCAGGTCCTCACGTTCAGACCTCTGTAACCATGGAATAAACCTCTGGACATTAAACCCTCCAGCAGAATCCTCTCCTTTTCTCTTCACCATCGCCTGAAGCTATTCCTCCTGAGGAAACGGGGTTCCTAACAAGCCTGGACTTGTTCAGTGCCCAGCTGCAACCTCCAGCAAGCCAAGGTATCTCTGGGGTGACACACCGCAGTTGCTGCCTTTGGCCCAGCAGCGAGGGTCAGACTGGCCCAGGCACAATCTAACTAGTAATATTGGGAGCTTTTATTTTCCAATATCTGGCGTCCCTGGGTGGGCTAAGCGACTCTGCAGCCCAAGACAGACCCGCAGCACCTCGGAGAACCTTCTGGCAGCCGTGCATCCAGCTGAAAGGGGCTTTGGTTGCAAGGCCCTCGGCTAGAGACTTAGGGAATATTCCCAGAAGAAGTTTCATGGACTGTTCGGCGCCTCTGGAAAGCCCAGCTCCTTTCTGGTGAGCAGATTTTCCAGAGGAAGAACAGGGTAGCCTCTCTCGCCCAAGAGAGGTCCTGTTCCAGTGAAGAGACCTGCCTGTACCCAGCCGGCTACAACTTCCATTTTGGGTGAGTATCTCTGCTCTTGGTAGGGCAGGAGCTCAAAAACAGACTCTGCCGTGAGTTCTGTTCCTTTTTGCATTTGCATTTTTGGCTGCGCAGCCCCACAGACGGGAATTCATTGATTTCTAGCTATTAGCTTTCTGCCGCGTGTTTTGCTGTCTTTCGGAATTCGCGCGGGAGCTCTCTCTCTCTTCCTCTTGCTCTGCAGGCTCGGCTCTCTGCACGTGGTCGGGAGATCTTTCTCTCTCTCTCTGTGCGGGGGAGGGCGGGCTCTCGGCTCTCTTGCCGCGGGGGACTCTCTTTCTCTCTCTCTGTGGAGGAAGGGGGGTTCTCTGCACACGCGGTGCGGGGGGCCCCGGTTTCGGCTTGCCACGTGGCGTAGCTGCTCTCTCTGCTCCGCGGGGGGGTGCATTCCACGGCGGGGGAGGCTTTGTTTCTGCCTCAGCTCAGCAGGGCGTGCCCTGCTGCTGCTGCCCGGGAATTTTAAAAGCAGTATATACAGCTGCATTGTGAAGCTTTTGTCGGCTCGTTATCCCTTTCCATCTGTGGTTTTTTTTTGAAATCGGTAGCTGATTTTGGCTTTGTTTTTGGTCAGGCAGGATTTAGTACTTTGCTTTTTACATCTAACATGGGTTTGAAACTCAGCATTGTACAAAAAGGAGTGTTTTATAATATTGTTAGCATTTTAGACAGTAGTAATGTGAAGTTCTCAAAGGGAAAATTGAAACAGTTTGTAAGATGGCTTTTCCTCCACTTCCCACAAATCTCCCCTGAAGAAATCCACAATATTCAATTCTGGGATAAAGTTGGAAATGAATTGATATCCTTAGGACAATCTGGCAATGCATCCTCAGCTAAATTTGTGTTTTGGAGTTTACAAATTCGAACAGCATTGCTCAAACAAAAGGAAATGGAGAAAAAGCCAAATGTAAAGCCATGTACCTCTACTCTCCCTGTTTCTCCCTCTCCTAGTTCTAAAACCCCTAAACCTCTTTCCCCAAAACTTGGTATTTTAAACAGATCAAACTCATTGGGAAGTCGACGCCCAAAGTCTGTTGAAATGCCTGAGTTGCCCTGTCCACAAGGCCCTGACCAGGCTGCGTGGAACCTTTCCCAATCCCCTGTGTCCCACCCTCAGAAACCAGCAGCACGTGTTAGCTTTGCAGAGAGTAGTGTTACCCAAAATGGCCCCCAGCCCCTAGGGGGTCCACAAGATGGTGGATGCCACGTGGCATCTTCCCAAACCTGGTCTTCTTCCCAAAATCCTCTTAAGCATCCCGAAACTCCAGCCCCATCCCCCTCTCCTTCTGTTCCTCGTGATACCTTCCCCCCTCCCCCTCCCTTTCCTGCAATTCCCTCAGCTCCGCCCCTCTACTCCTCCCAGGGGGCGTCTGCTGACGTGGTGTCACCAGGTGTCCCCGCCCCCTGCTTTCCCCCTGACCCCGCCCCCTGTTCCCACGGTTTCCCCGCCCCTTGGCGGCCCCCTGTACCTGTTGCGTCTCCGCCCCCTCCCCGGGTTCCCACGGTGGGAACACACCCACTGCCATCCCCCAAACCTGTATCTGTGATCCCAATGCTTCTGTTTCAAGGGATACAGAGCAGGGAACAGCAGATTCAATGCATAGTCCCATGTTGTCACTGGCTCCTGTTACCTTTCAGCCTGCAGCTCAGGGGGGAGCAGCTCCAACTGCTAATTGGAGTTCTTTTGGACGGCAATTGATTAAAGAGATCTGTAAGTCTCATAAAGAATATGGTCCACACAGTCCATATTTCCGTGGCCTTTTAAATTCTGAATTGAGTAGGACTGTAGTGATTCCACATGATTTAAAACAGCTTTTTTCCTGTCTCATGACCTCCACGGAATTCAAATTATGGGAAATAGCATGGAAACAAATGCTGAATGATGCTCTCCCAGGTTTGCATGCTGATCCAAACACAGCCAATGACAACAGTGGTAACACTATCACCATTGAGCACCTCTGTGGTGAGGGCCAATGGTCTTCTCCCTCAATCCAAGCTACTGCAATTCCTGCAGAAACACTCGAAAAAGTAAAGGAAGCAGCTGAAAAAGCGTTCTTTTCCCTACAACCTGAGGGGCCTTTTGAACCCTATAGTAAAATTA
The DNA here is from genome assembly GCF_035770615.1 of Melospiza melodia melodia. Taxonomy (NCBI): domain Eukaryota; kingdom Metazoa; phylum Chordata; class Aves; order Passeriformes; family Passerellidae; genus Melospiza; species Melospiza melodia. The sequence continues at coordinate 310,721 of NW_026948800.1, forward strand.
AACAGCTACCATCAGAGCCTATTTTGAAATTTGTAGAAAGGTTAACTAGAGCTATTGAAATACAAGTTAAAAAAGAGAATGCTAGGGAAGCAATTTTAGAAGAAATGGCGTTTACAAATGCAAATGAACAGTGTCAAGCGGCAATCCTGAGCCTTCCTATAGAACCTCCCCATATACTAAAAGATATGCTTCTAGTGTGTAACAGGAAAGTGCCTCTGATGAGTGTGGCTGAAGACACCAGACCAAGGCTGCTGCCAAGACCACCTCAGCGTGTCGCCGTTGCCAGCCCTGCGCCTTTCCCCTCAGCACATCAGTACCCTGGGCAGCAGCGGAGACCAGCAATGGTTGAGCCCACAAAACCATGCCTGCTTTGTAACAACCTAGGGCACTGGAGTAACCAGTGCCCCCTGAAAAGGGAATTTGATGAATTTAGAAATGGCAGGGGAGGAGAACTACAAGCCCTCCCTGGGGGTCAGCAACAACAAAAAACTGAAAAGGCAGCTCCGGCCGGCCAGGCGCGCAGACACAAAAAGAGCAGGCCAAGGTAATAAGGGTAGCAAAACAAATCAAGCGCGCGATAATATTAATGTTTGTGTAAGTGAAGCAGGTGCTTCAAAGACTGTGTATGATTTAAGTGATCCTGTGTTAACCACGTCTTCTGTCAATGAGCCTTACAGGTTGCAGCTGACTGAGTCACTCCATCTGGAGGACACTGATTGGCATTTTGTGTCTGTAAATCCTGAACAGAAAGGTACTTGGAACCGGATTCGTTGTAAGTACATCGTCATTGGGGACACCAAACACACACCACAAGAGATCAGAATTGCTCCGGGAATGACAACATCAGATCCTGAGCAATTCGTTCTCGGCCTGCATTGTTTCCACCCACCCCTGTTTCTTCCCAAGGGACAAATTGTTGCACAAGCTATCCCTGTGCCATCTTTACCTGAAAATATCAAAAAACAAGGGCCCACAGTTGCCCGGGTCCAAGTTATTGGAAAAGACAAAACCAAATTATGGTGTAATGTCAGTGGGGGTGGGGAGTCTAAACGCATTGAGATGCTTGTAGACACAGGTGCAGACTGCACAGTAATTCCAGTACAAGACTGGCCAGCACATTGGCCTTTGCAAAATGTTGCAGGTCATCTTCAAGGTGTAGGAGGTTTGCAATTGGCAAGACAATCCAAAAGCATTATTCAATTTGAGGGACCAAACGGACAATTGGCAAATATCCGTCCGTTTGTGTTGGATTATTCTGAACCTTTGTTAGGGAGAGATTTAATGGCCCAGTGGGGTGTCACAATTGATATTCCAGACTCTCCACAGCATATTTGTACAGCAGCCATTGAACAACAGCGCCCCACCCAAAAACTGAAGTGGAAAACAGACAAACCAGTTCAGGTAAAACAGTGGCCGCTCAGTAAACAAAAAATAAAGGATCTTCAGGAACTAGTGGAAGAGCAACTAAAAAAGGGCCACATTGTGGAGACCATGTCCCCATGGAACTCTCCAGTGTTTGTCATCCAAAAAGCTGACAAAAAGAGATGGCGGCTCCTCTGCGACCTCCGACAAATTAATAATGTAATTGAAGATATGGGTTCTCCCCAACCTGGTATGCCATCCCCAACAATGCTTCCCCAAGATTGGAAATTAGCTGTTATTGATATTAAAGATTGTTTTTTCCAAATCCCCTTGCACCCTGGCGATGCACCGCATTTTGCATTCTCCGTCCCTTCCATTAATATGGAATCTCCTATGAAAAGGTACCATTGGACCGTTCTTCCTCAGGGATTGAAGGTATCTCCAGCTATCTGCCAGTGGTATGTCTCTTCCCTGCTTTCCCCAGTACATGCAGCTGCAGAGAAGGCCATTATCTATCATTATATGGATGATATCCTTGTGTGTGCCCCCAATGATGATTTACTCACGCATGCGCTTGACCTAACGATCGATGCATTGATTGTTGCAGGGTTCGAGCTCCAGGAAAAGAAAATTCAAAAGATGCCACCTTGGAAGTATTTGGGCTTATAAATTGGAAATAGGACCATTGTTCCTCAAAAACTAGAAATCAATCCAAGGATCAAGACCCTTGCAGATGTCCACAAGTTGTGTGGGTCTTTGAATTGGGTAAGACCATGGCTCGGTCTGACTAATGAAGACCTTGCCCCTCTTTTCAAGTTATTGAAAGGGGGAGAGGACCCAGGTGCTCCTAGGTCCATTACCCCAGAGGCACGGAAAGCTCTAGAAAAGGTTCAGATTGCAATGTCCACAAGACAGGCCAACCGATGCCGGCCTGACCTGCCATTCAAATTTATCATCCTAGGTAAGTTGCCACACCTCCATGGAATTATTTTCCAGTGGGAGGAAAAACAAACACCTAAGGCAAAGAACACACCAAAAAAGGACCGGGACCAGAGGGACCCTCTCTTGATCATAAAATGGGTTTTCCTCAGTCACAAAAGGTCCAAGAGACTGACAAAGCCTCAGGAGCTGGTAGCAGAACTGATCCGAAAAGAAAGGACCCGGATCAGGGAGTTAGCAGGATGTGATTTTAAGTGCATTCACATTCCAGTTAAGTTAAAATCAGGTCAAAATACTATGAAAATGCTGGAGCAATTGTTTCAAGAAAATGAAGTGTTGCAGTTTGCTCTGGATTCCTACTCAGGACAAATTTCGGTAGCGCGGCCCGCTCACAAATTGTTCGAACAAGATGTTCAATTTACCTTAAAACTGAGAAGTGCTCTAAGTAGGAGACCTTTAAAAAGGGCTCTAACTGTCTTCACAGATGCATCCGGGAGGTCCCACAAGTCCGTTATGACTTGGAGGATCCTCAAACCCAGCAGTGGGAGACAGATATTGCTGAGGTGGAAGGTTCACCTCAGGTTGCTGAATTGGCTGCAGTTCTTAGGGCCTTTGAAAGGTTCTCAGAACCATTTAATCTGATTACAGACTCTGCATACGTGGCAGGAGTAGTATCCAGGGCAGATCAAGCAATAGTGCAAGATGTGTCTAACATCACACTTTTCGAATTGCTCTCAAAACTGGTAAAGTTAGTCACTCACCGAGAGCAACCATTTTATGTGATGCATGTCAGGTCACACACTGACTTGCCAGGGTTTATCTCTGAAGGCAACAGAAGGGCAGATGCTCTTGCTGCACCTGCAGTGATGGCTACTCTCCCAAATGTTTTTGAACAGGCAAAAATCAGCCACCAGCTTTTCCACCAAAATGCACCTGGCCTAGTTCGTCAGTTTAACATCACTCGAGAACAGGCCAAAGCGATTGTGGCCACATGCCCAAATTGCCAACAACATGCACTCCCTACAGTGAGTACGGGAGCAAACCCAAGGGGACTGAACAGTTGTGAACTGTGGCAAACAGATATAACACACATACAGTCTTTTGGACGGCAGAAATATTTTCATGTTAGTGTAGATACCTTTTCTGGAGCGGTCTATGCTTCTGCCCACACAGGAGAATCATCTATTGATGCTATTAAGCACCTCTTACAGGCTTTTGCTTTCATGGGCATCCCCAAGGAGCTGAAAACTGATAATGGGCCTGCTTACAAATCCAAGGAATTTGGGAGCTTCCTGCAGCAATGGGGAGTAGAGCACAAAACTGGCATCCCCTACTCCCCTACAGGTCAAAGCATTGTAGAAAGAACTCACCATGATATTAAAAGGGTCCTGGACCAGCAACAACAGGTTCTGAAGGTAGAACCTCCCCACATCCGGTTATCCAGAGCACTATTCACAATCAATTTTCTGAATTGTTCTTTTGACAGCCTGAACCCACCCATCCTATGCCACTTTGGGGGGAGCAATCATAGGTTAATTAAAGAAAAACCTCCAGTTTTAGTAAAGGACCCTGAGACTTGGAAAATGGTGGGACCCTACAAATTGGTTACTTGGGGACGTGGATATGCCTGTGTGTCCACCCCCTCTGGTTTAAGGTGGGTTCCTTCCAAATGGGTAAAGCCCTATGTTCCCAAGGTCTCAGAGAAATCTACAGAAGCACCCCAGGTTGCTCATGCTGCCAGGAGAAGAAAACGCCGCACGCGTTCTCTGGAGGAAATTCCATTTAAGCCTCCTATCTGGAATAGTTTATAATATATATTTGTTTCAAGTTTTTGTGCCAGTTTAGATCCCACTGTTCGTGTGTAGCCTCGAGACACCATGAGACCGAGCCTGCTTCTCGTCCTACTCGTGATCATCCCACCTGTGACCTCCTGCATAGTGCCTCAGCCCAAACCACATATGGACTTTCTTGACAAAGGCTCTCGGACATCAACAGAGAAACTGACAACTGGCTGAATGGACTGTTCAAAGGCTGGGGACTCTTGGGCTGGTTGGGATCTATTCTGAAAACTGTGTTTTTAGTGCTGTTTATTTTAGTTATAGTTATTGTAGTTGTTAGCATTGTTTTTGGACTAATCAAACACATGGTTCTCAAGTTAATTTCAAGCTCATCTCCCCCTCCTGAGGTCTACCATTTGGAAGCCCTCAGTGCTCCAATGGATGACCTAGAAGCCTCAGTGGAAAACACTGACCCTCCTGTAGAGGAAGAACTGATTTACCAACCATGGTTTGGCAATCATTCTTCACCACAAACACAGTCCTCTTCTTTTTAAACAAAACTAGGGGGAGATGTTGTGGTGTGCTGTATTGTCCCATTTTGGCCTTCCAGGTCACTTTCCCAGGTGTGCCTATGTCTCTCTCCCTTCCCCCTTACCCCCATGCTGAGTGAGTCCTGTCACTCAGACTTAACATTCCAGCAAGGCGTCGTGTGGTTGGTCAAGTTCAAAAGATGCCCCTATGCCCAGAGGTCATTGGCCTGTCTGGGTGTCATCTTCCCCTGAGACCCTGCCCCTCTCACCTGGTGGCTCACCTGTACCTCCCCTCCCCCTGTCCCTGAGCTTAAAAGGTGAATCAGACCATGCGGTCTGGATTCTGTTGGAGCAGTTGCTCACGTTATGACCTCGGTAACCATGGAATAAACCTCTGGACATTAAACCCTCCAGCAGAATCCATCTCCTTTTTCTCTTCACCATCGCCTGAAGCTATCCTCCTGAGGCTTGCTGCAACCACCAGCAAGCCAAGGTATCTCTGGGGTCATACACCGCAGTTGCTGCCTTTGGCCCAGCAGCGCGGGTCAGACTGGCCCAGGCACAATCTAACTGGTAATATTGGGAGCCTTTTTTCCAATACAGCTGACACTGAATGCAAGTACTTCCTCATGCAGTTTGAATAGATATGAAAATCAAGACCCTTCATGGCTGACAGTGAATCAGACTCTGTCCCTACCCCCACCCCACCATTTCCCCATCCAAGCCCTGGCACTCAGAGCAGCCTTGTGCAAATCTGAGCTCCCTCCAGCCCAGGCTGCACCTCCAGCTTTCAGCTCCTTGGCTCCAACTCCCACCTGCTTTCCTTGGAGAAGGAGCAGCCTGAGACACAGAGGGCTGTTCATTTATTGTCAGCCAACAAAGCCAAGGGAAGGCACAGTTCCATCAAATGCAAAAGTCATTCCTCTGCTGGATATTAAATCCACTTTCCACAGCAGACAGCCTCAGAGCAATGGAAAACACCTTCTGTGCCCAGCACAGATCTCAAGGTCCCCCCATATCCTCCCTGCCCCAATTCTGCCCAGATTTTCTCTTTGCACACACTAGTCACAGGCTGAAGTCAGGAGTTCCCTCCATGCCCAGAGGGAGGAAAAAAATGAAAGGGGATGAAGATTTCTCCTGTGCAGTGCCCCTGCAGTGGGAACCACAACTTACCAGGTTTGTGTCCTTTGGGCTCAGGAACTGGTGACATTCAGAGGCACAGAAGGGTTTCTTGCCAAAAAACCACAATTTGAACAGGATACAGTTTAACATTGCAGCAAACAGATTTCTCCATGATGTCCCAGCAGCATCTGACATGTCCACCATCCCCCAGGGATTTCTGTACAGGAATAGTTTTAGACAAAGACATAAGAAAAGGCAGTTCTGTGATAGATATAAATACAATAAAGATGTTGACTATTGATATATTTATTTGCACTTCAGAATGATTGGGCAACTTCCTGCAGCTCAAAGCATGAAGCCAGTCAGTTGAGAGGCATGACCAGAGAGCATCTGGATGAGGAAATCTGGGAGCAATGGGAAGCATAAATATCCAGCTCATCTAGTGAAGAGATGTCCTTAGACATGGCCATTTCAATAGGAGAGCTTGAAACCCCAAATGGAAAAGAGAGATTTATATAATAGAATGAATACTGGTGACACCAGTAGAAGGCAAGATCAGTATTCTTCTCCTGCTATCTGTACACCTCCAGGAAAACCCTGTTCCTGGTGGGAAAACTTGGCCATTTCTTAACAGTACTCAAATGACCCAGATGATAAAGTTGTGCCTGTATATGATGAAACTAACAGGTATTAAAACCTGTGCCCCTTTCCAGGCAGACATCAGCTGTGTGCCCGTGAAAAGGCAGGGCCACTTGTACCCTGAGGTGCCCAGCTGGGATTGGATCACTCCAAGAGCACCTGAGGGAGAGCAGAGCACCTTGCAAGCTGCAGGTCCCTGACAACCCCATAGGGCTCCTCACCCATCAACATCTGCTCTGCTCCAGTCTCAAACAGGGCTCAGCACGGTGCCGGGATCATCAGAGAGCTGAGGTATGTGCTGGAATTCAATGCCCTTCCCATCCCACAGCAGCCCTGCATTTCCCTGCTGCAGCCTTGGACTCCAGCACAGCCATGGAGGCTTTTTGGGCTCAGGACTGTTCCTGCAGCCCCTAAGGGCAGCTGAGCTCTGCCTTTGGCACAGTCAGGCCTGGCCAGCGCAGGCCGTGCTCAGCAATTCCCTGTGTGTGCCTGGCCTTGCTGTCAGCCCCAGCAGCGGCTGCGTGGCCCCTTTGTGGCCCTGTGCTGGCCCAGCCATGGTGGCCCAGCCCCTGTGCAGGCCCAGCCCAGGCCAGGAGCATTGCGGCTGGGAATGGCCCCTGTGCCATGGTGCCCACAGTAGCCTTGGGGCTCTGTGCCCCATGGCCTCCCTTCTGGGCAGCCTCTGCCAGCTCCTGCAGAGCCCCTGGCACCTGTGGGGCTGCACAGACAGCCCTGCCCTGGGCTCTGCCGGCCTCTGGGCCAGCAGAGAGGCAGCCAGGGCTGGCCATGGCCAGGAACAGGCTTTGAGTCCTGCAGGAGGATGGAGCTGGGCCACAGCCAAACTCAGCCCAGGCCAAAGCTGGGCTCAGCAGCCAGGCCTGCCAATGCATTGGCACAGAGGCTGGTGCTGGCAAATGTCCTGGGCCCCCTCCCTGCTCTGTCCATGCCACCAAGGACACAGAGCAGCCTCCTCTCTGGGCCACTTGCCTGTTTGCAATGCCTTGCACAGGTGCTGGCCCTGCCCCACAAGGCCTGGCCTGAGTCCTGCTCCTGCACGCTCAGCCAGGCTGAGATGGACACTGATGGTTTCTGGGCCAGGCTCTCTGAGCCCAGCCCAGCTCCCTGCAAGCTCTGCCAGCTGCCCTGAGCTCTGGGCAGCACCAAGGGCCTCTCCCCAGCCCAGCCCAGCCCAGCCGGCTCTGGCCCCACAGCTCTGCTCAGGCCAGGCTGCTCTGGGCACTGCCCCACGGCCTCAGCCCCTGGCAAGGGCACAGCAGCAGCTGCAGCTGCCACAGGACTCAGCCCCAGCCATGGGGGAAGGTGCTTGGCCAAGGCCAAAGGAGGCTCCCTGGCTGCCCTGCTCCCCTCTGGCTGAGGTGCTGAGAGCTCTGCAGCCCCTGCTGCCATCCCATCTGCCCAGGGCAGCACAAGAGCCCCAGCCTTGGGGCCCTCAAGAGCTGCTCCTGCTCCAGGCCCAGGGCCCATGCCAAAGCTGGGCCTGCCAAAAAGCTGTGCCCATTTCTGTTCATTGCTGTTCTGATGGCAGTGGATTCTCAGCCACTTGGAGGTTGATGATGAATTTTATTTCTCCAGAGGCCTCTTTGTTCTTGAGGTCTTCTGTTCAGAAATTCAGTGTAAAAGGCTAATAAATATTTGTTCCAAACACACCTGAACAAGAAAAGCCCTTGGAAATAATAAAAGTGGTTTTTGGTTAATTAGACAGATTTCAGAAGTCTATTTAATGTGAATATACTGTATTTAAAACAATGCAGAGAGAATTGTTTTTTCCTGTTTTCTTATTTTGCTCATAGATTGATATCAGCAATGTCCAATTGATATTGACCTCCAGCACCTCTTCATGCAGTTTGAAGAGATATGAGAATCCAGACCCTTCATGGCTGACAATCAATCACACTTTGTCTCTATCTCCTCCTCACCATTTCCCTCATCCAACCCCTGGCACTCAGAGCAGCTGAGGAATGGAGTCACATCCAGGGGTGTCCCCAGGTCTCTGAACTGGAGCTAGGTCAGTTCAATCTCTTTATTGCTGATCTGGATGAGGCCATCGAGAGTACCCTCAGTCAGTTCCCAGGTGAGCCCAAGCTGGGTGGGAGTGTGGCTGTGCTGGAGGCCAGGAAGCCTCTGCAGATAGATCTGGACAGGATGGAGCCATGGGCCCGGGACAATTGGATGAGGTTCACCACAGCCAAGGGCCGGGTCCTACCCTGGGCTTACAACCGCCCCAAATCCCTGGCCCTACCCTGCCCCTGATCCCCACAGCCTGTCCGGTTTCCTTCATCCCTGCATTGCCAGGGACTTTGTGGGATAAGGGAGCTCTGCTCTGGCTATGGAGGGAGGTCCAAGTGCTACCACTGGAGTGGGAACCACAACTCTTCACGTTTGTGTCTTTTGGGGGGTTTAGAACTGGTGACACTTTGAGGCACAGAAAATTTCTCTTCATGGCAAACAGGCCCCAGTTGAACAGGACACCATTTCATAACAATCACAATCCTCCCTGAGATATGTGCAACGTCCCAGCAGCATCTGATGAGTCCACCATTCACAGGTGATTTCCATACTAAAATTAATTTCTGACAAAAGAACAATTAAGTTCTTGTATCAGGATGCTCGTCCTGGAGTGGGTGCAAAACAGCTCCAACAATTCCTGATTTGCCAAGCTGTCAGTGGTGGATGCAGATTGGAGGTCAGGCTACTCTTGCTGTTGAGGAAATGCTGAAAGCAGCCTGACTCATTTCATCTCCTCATGCCCTGGCTGATGTCTCCTCTTTTCTTCTACCCATTTTGGCTTTTGTCTCCCACCAGCCCCCCGGTGAAGAGCCTGGCTGTCGACGGAAGGGAACCAGGACATCAGTTTGATCATCACAGGCTCAATTTTATTGATCAGTACGGCGGGTTAAACACAGTTAATAATGAGCTTCATACGTATTGCAAAAGTTGAGCTCAGGATTGGTCAGTTACATATCAGCACCTACGCCTACTTCTACATTCCTATGGTTCTACTTTTGATACTTTCTACATCTTCTCAGGATGTATTCAGGACTAATCTCTACTCCCTATCCTCATGTTGCAGCAAGGTCACTGCTGACTTTTCCTTTCAGCTTGCTGACTGCTGACTTTTCTCCTTCAGCTTAACCAGCGGCATTATGTCAGTATGGCCTTTCTCAGCTAACCAATTATTAATAATACTGTCCACACCTGGCTCTGTGTTCTCCATCCCCTCCTCACTGGCACTGCCAGGCTGGGATGAGGAGCCCCTCAGCCTTCCCTGCTCCAGGCTGGACAAGCCCGGCTCCCTCAGCCTCTGCTCACAGCCCAATGGCTCCAGCCCCACCTTGGAGGCCCTTCCCAGACCCTGCTCCAGCTGTCAGACATCTTTCCTGCCCTGGCCAACCCAATCCAGGCCACAGTGACCTGGATAATCCCCGTCCTTGATGTCCTGGTCACACAGTCTTGGCCCCTTGTCCCCATGTCAGGCTCTGGGGTGGATCCTGGGGAACATCCTTTGGTGGAGGGTGTGGCTCCAGGTGGGCTGGGGGAATCCCGGGGGACAGGGACCCTGCTGGGCATGAACAGCATTGGAGTTCTTGGGAGAAACTATGAGAGGGAGCTGGGGCGGAGTGACCAACGTAGTGAGCTGACACAGACCTGCTGGGATGTCACACAGCCCCTCTGGGATGTCACAGCCTGCTCTGTGATGTCACAGCCCATTCTCTAATGTCACACAGTTGGTCTCTGATGTTACAGCCAAATCTGTGATGTCACAGTCGGCTCTGGAATGTCAGACCTCTGCCCTGTCACAGCTGGCTCTGTGATGTCACAGAGGCAGTATATGATGTCATAGCTGCTCAAGCACCTTACCTAACCCACTCTGTGACGTCATAGCCTCATCTGTGACCTCATGTTATGGGATGATAAATTGTCTACACCAGGTGAGTTGACACCTGCAGCTTGTTCTCCAAAGCCCCAGGCCTATGGAAACCACACAATGCCCATTGTGTGAGAAGGGGAACTGGATGTCCACCAGCCTCAGTTTCCTGCTAGCTCAGCAAGGCCCACCAGAATATTGGGGTCCACAACCACCAGAGACCACCCCAGGATAGAAGAACACATGGGGAAGGGGAGGGGAAATATGTGAATGATTTTGGGGAAATGATTATCATATATAGGTTTAGTTTAGGACAATCAATGAATAAATGTGCAAAATACAGAAAATAAACAGAAACTTTCCTGTACTCAGCATGCACAGCTTTGGAAGGAGCTATCCCCCATGCATCCAGCTGAATAAAGAATGCTGCTTCTTAATGCTGCATTGGTGTTAAGGAGTTTTCTGTTTTACCAAATTTTTGGTGACACTCACACTGCCAAGGAAAGCTCTGTCTGCTGCTGTTCACAAACAGAGAAGGGCTGGTGGCAGATGTGGGGCTTGGAGGCTGCCTGGGGCAGTGACCATGAAATAATCAAGTGTTCAATGTTCTGTGAAAGAAGGAGGGACAGCAACAAAACTTCTACACTGGAATTAGGAAGGGCAGACTTTGGCCTGTTTAGGATGCAGATTTGGGAAGTACCAAATCAGGAACTGGTTCTTTTAAAGAGAAAGAGCCCTTAAAATCAAAAAGGTTCAGGAAGGACTGACACAGTTCAAGAAAATAATTTTAAAGGGGAAGGAGCAGCCTGTAGCAGGGAGCCAAAAAATGATCCTAGTGAGGATAATGACTGGCCTTGCTGCCCATGGAGCTTTTGTGGGAACTGAGGGGTAAAAAGGACTGGCAATGCAGGAAGTGTTTAAGGATGTCCAAAGATTATCTGAAAGAAAATTAGAGAGGTGAAAGTTCAATGAGAACATAACCTGGCCCATCCTTTAAAAAAAAAGTTTGTGAAAAAACACATAAAGCAAAAGGAGGGAGATGATGAACCTCTACTCTTTATTGATTGCAGTGGGGAATATAGTAACTAAAGATAAGGGAAAAGCAGAGCTACTTAACAGCGTGTTTGTCTCAGTTTACAATATTAGGACAGGTTGTCCTGAGGAGAAGTGTTCTCCTGAGCTGGTAGATGGGTACAGGGCAGAGAACAGACCCCTAGAATCCAGGAGGAAGCAGCTGGTGACATGCTGAGAAATTCAGATGCTCACAGGTGTCTCTGGGAGCAGATGGGATCCATCCTAGGGGGATGAGGGAGCTGGTGGATGAGCTCCCCAAACTGCTCTCCATCATTTACCATCAGTGCTGGCTCAGCAGGGAGGTCCCAGGGGACTGGAGGTGCCAATGTGAGCCCATCCCCAAGAAGGGGTGGAAGGAGGAGCTGGGGAACTCCAGGCCTGTCAGCCTGATCTGGGTGCCCAGCAAGGTTATGGAACAGATCACCTTGAGTGCCATGACAGGGCACCCACAGGATGGCCAAGGGATCAGAGCCAGCCAGCGTGAATTCCAATGTCTGCATGGAATGGTCTGGATGAGGGGATTGTGTCCAAGATCAGCAAATTTGCAGATAACACCAAACTGGGTGTGAGTGTGGATCTGCTGGAGGGTAGGAGGGCTCTGCAGAGGGCGCTGGACAGGCTGGATCCAGGGCCCAAATCCAACAAAGTGAGGTTGAACAAGACCAAGTGTTGGGTCCTGCACTTTGGCCACAACAACCCCTGCAGCTCTACAGGCTGGGGACAGAGTGGCTGGAGAGCAGCCAGGCAGAAAGGGACCTGCAGGGACTGATGGACAGCAGGCTGGACATGAGCCAGCAGTGTGCCCCGGTGGGAAAGAAGGCCAATGGCTCCTGGCCTGGATCAGGAATGGTGTGGCCAGCAGGAGCAGGGCAGTGATTCTTCCCCTGTGCTCAGAACTTGTGAGGCCACACCTTGAGTGCTGTGTCCAGTTCTGGGCCCCCAATTTAGGTAAGCCATGGAGGGGCTGGAGCGTGTCCGGAGAAGGGCAACAAGGCTGGGGAGGGGTCTGGAACACAAGTCCTGTGAGGAGCAGCTGAGGGAGCTGGGGTTGTTTATCCTGGAGAAGAGGAGGCTCAGGGGAAACGAGGTGCTGTCATGACACAGGTTGGATCTCATGATCTCCAATGAGATGATCCTGGAGATGATCTCCAGGATGACCTGGAGATCAGCCAGCCTGGCCTGGCTGATTCTGTGATTCTCTGAAAGCACCCTTGGAGCAGTTGCAGGAGGAGCCCTGGGCCTCCTCTTCAGGAGCTCCAGCAGCCCAGGTCCCTCAGCTTCTCCTGCCAGCCCCAAAGCCCATCCTGTCAGTCCTGCAGAGCCTCTGCAGCTCCTCCTCACTGCCCAGAACAGGGAGCCCCAGAGGCAGACACAGCAGCCCAGATGTGCCCCCCTGGCCTGGGGTGCCTCTGGCAAGTGTTGGGAAATTTAGGTGACTAGAGACTGCAAAAATACAAAGCCGTGGCTAATTCCAAGTTTTGCACCTGCTAGACAGTGTGTCCTTGGGCCTAGCTGTAGTAGGATAACAAATAGTGAAAGAGACATGAGAAAAGAGAGATGTAACCCCTAAGGAATGAGGAAGGGTTCATGGTATAGTTTAACCAATAGATTGCTTGGCTTACAGAATATTCATAAGATTATTATTTGCTGTATAAGTGTTTGATGCTTTCTTTAATAAACTGGACCTGTGATGAACCATCTGGTGTCCTGGTCCCCTTCCTACGACAAATGATGACCTCGAATGTTGACTCCTCGTCTCGCACTAAAAGAAAAAGAGGGAGAACATGCCACGGTCGAGGAAGTTGGAGTTGGGTCCTGTTTGCAGCTGGGACAGTGCCGGAATTTTGAAGCACCCTCGGGGTTCACATCGGTGACTTGAGCCATATGTGTCTGCTGGAGCCTGGAAAGCTGCAAAGAGCGCTCACGAATAGGTATGGATAGGCAGGCAGCACATAATTTATTCGCCGCGTAACTAGAATGGCGAGGGGTAAAGGGGATAGATTTGTTATTAGCCTATGGATACGCTAAAGAAATTTTCCTTAACCCACATACGGTCCATGAACTCTTGGAACAGAGAAGATTTGGGGATATACTCTGAGAAGCGGTGTTAGAAGATGATAAGACGGCAAAGAAACTGAGCAAGCCATGGCGGGTAGTGCACCATACACTGCTTCGGCATGTCTCTGAGCGCAAGGCAGCAGCCGCGGCTCGGGGCGCCTGCGGGGCTGTGCTACTCCGAACTCGGCATGGGTGCAGCGGCGGTAGTGGCGGCAGCCGCAGGGGGAGCGGAGCCTCCACGGGGGGAGCGATCCACGCCGCGACGGGTGCAGCGCACGCAGTGAGTCAGCCTGCCGGCGAGTCTCGCGAAACAAGGAGCCCAGCGCAGGGGGGTCGCCCGCTGCGACACAAGCGCCGCAGGACCAGAGCGCTTTTCCAGTGGGAGCGGTTCTCCCTCCGCCCCGCAGCCGGCAAAAGCTTCATTTTTAGACGTAACAGCCGTAATAAATGTGACTCTTGCCAACAAAGAAGAGACCCCTACTGCAATTAAGAAACCAGTGAAAATAAACAAGTGACACCAAGGACCATTACTATCAAGACGTTTCTCGCCTAAGTTAAAAAGACTTTTTGTTCTTCCTGCAGAGACTGTAAAAGAGCAATCAGCATAGTGTGAATGCATGGGTCAAATTTTGGCCGATTTGGCTTAGCATCCATTATGCTGGCTTAAAATCACTTCTATTATCACAGACTTTAAACACCAGAAGCCCAAATAATTTAGTCAGTAGAACATCAAACTCTGAAGTTGTATTTTGAAAAATTTAAAAATGTTAAAGATGTGTTAAAAAAATTGTATAAGCAAGATGTTATGACTGTGCTTTTTGATATAAAAATGCTGCAGCAAATATGTGAAGAAAGTTGTTTTAGCTTAGTATTTTAGAATCAGGCCTGTAAGTAAGTTATAGTAAATGCTATATTCTATTTCTATAGTAAGTTTAATTTGTTATTAAGTAGTTTAGGTTAAATTATCTGTTAAGTGCCATTAAATGTTCAATATTGTTAAGGTCTGTTAACTTTAAATCTTTTAAGTTTAAGTATTTTAAGTGCTATTAACGTTAAGTGATGTTAGATAGATTTATGCTTTTATGCCAGACGTTTATTTTATGACTTGTGTGTAAAGTGTTGTTGTGAACATCACAGAAACTTTAGTTAAAAAGGACAATCAGAAGCATTTATGAGTAGAGCCGTTCCTGTTTGAAATATATCTGCTGTTTGAAAATAGAAAGCAAACTTACCAGCCAATCGAGGCACATGAAACCTGCACACATGTTACTCCTTTAGCTTATTTTTGTAGGTTGTATTAGCACATCTGAGTTTTGTTTGAGCCTTGTAGCACATAGAATTCTTTTTGTATCTGTTGTATAGCATATCCTAAAAATAGTGACAGCCTTTTTGGTTTGTTTCCCTGGCTTAGATCCCTTATAAGAGAGAAAACTTGCTAGCTGAGAATATTGTTTAGTTTTTAGAATTACCTATTTTTGTGTTGCAAAGAGTGTGACACAGTTAGCCCATAGAATTTTGCTTCTCATAAAAAATAAAAACAGAGGAAGTGTTGGGAAATTTAGGTGACTAGAGACTGGAAAAATACAAAGCTGTGAGTAATTCCAAGATTTGCACCTGCTAGATAGTGTGTCCTTGGGCCTAGCTGTAGTAGGATAACAAATAGTGAAAGAGACATGAGAAAAGAGAGATGTAACCCCTAAGGAATGAGGAAGAGTTCATGGTATAGTTTGACCAATAGATTGCTTGGCTTACAGGATATTCATAAGCTTGTTATTTGCTGTATAAGTGTTTGATGCTTTCTTTAATAAACTGGACCTGTGATGAACCATCTGGTGTCCTGGTCCCCTTCCTACGACAAATGATGACCTCGAATGTTGACTCCTCGTCTCGCACTAAAAGAAAAAGAGGGAGAACATGCCACGGTCGAGGAAGTTGGAGTTGGGTCCTGTTTGCAGCTGGGACAGTGCCGGAATTTTGAAGCACCCTCGGGGTTCACATCGGTGACTTGAGCCATATGTGTCTGCTGGAGCCTGGAAAGCTGCAAAGAGCGCTCACGAATAGGTATGGATAGGCAGGCAGCACATAATTTATTCGCCGCGTAACTAGAATGGCGAGGGGTAAAGGGGATAGATTTGTTATTAGCCTATGGATACGCTAAAGAAATTTTCCTTAACCCACATACGGTCCATGAACTCTTGGAACAGAGAAGATTTGGGGATATACTCTGAGAAGCGGTGTTAGAAGATGATAAGACGGCAAAGAAACTGAGCAAGCCATGGCGGGTAGTGCACCATACACTGCTTCGGCATGTCTCTGAGCGCAAGGCAGCAGCCGCGGCTCGGGGCGCCTGCGGGGCTGTGCTACTCCGAACTCGGCATGGGTGCAGCGGCGGTAGTGGCGGCAGCCGCAGGGGGAGCGGAGCCTCCACGGGGGGAGCGATCCACGCCGCGACGGGTGCAGCGCACGCAGTGAGTCAGCCTGCCGGCGAGTCTCGCGAAACAAGGAGCCCAGCGCAGGGGGGTCGCCCGCTGCGACACAAGCGCCGCAGGACCAGAGCGCTTTTCCAGTGGGAGCGGTTCTCCCTCCGCCCCGCAGCCGGCAAAAGCTTCATTTTTAGACGTAACAGCCGTAATAAATGTGACTCTTGCCAACAAAGAAGAGACCCCTACTGCAATTAAGAAACCAGTGAAAATAAACAAGTGACACCAAGGACCATTACTATCAAGACGTTTCTCGCCTAAGTTAAAAAGACTTTTTGTTCTTCCTGCAGAGACTGTAAAAGAGCAATCAGCATAGTGTGAATGCATGGGTCAAATTTTGGCCGATTTGGCTTAGCATCCATTATGCTGGCTTAAAATCACTTCTATTATCACAGACTTTAAACACCAGAAGCCCAAATAATTTAGTCAGTAGAACATCAAACTCTGAAGTTGTATTTTGAAAAATTTAAAAATGTTAAAGATGTGTTAAAAAAATTGTATAAGCAAGATGTTATGACTGTGCTTTTTGATATAAAAATGCTGCAGCAAATATGTGAAGAAAGTTGTTTTAGCTTAGTATTTTAGAATCAGGCCTGTAAGTAAGTTATAGTAAATGCTATATTCTATTTCTATAGTAAGTTTAATTTGTTATTAAGTAGTTTAGGTTAAATTATCTGTTAAGTGCCATTAAATGTTCAATATTGTTAAGGTCTGTTAACTTTAAATCTTTTAAGTTTAAGTATTTTAAGTGCTATTAACGTTAAGTGATGTTAGATAGATTTATGCTTTTATGCCAGACGTTTATTTTATGACTTGTGTGTAAAGTGTTGTTGTGAACATCACAGAAACTTTAGTTAAAAAGGACAATCAGAAGCATTTATGAGTAGAGCCGTTCCTGTTTGAAATATATCTGCTGTTTGAAAATAGAAAGCAAACTTACCAGCCAATCGAGGCACATGAAACCTGCACACATGTTACTCCTTTAGCTTATTTTTGTAGGTTGTATTAGCACATCTGAGTTTTGTTTGAGCCTTGTAGCACATAGAATTCTTTTTGTATCTGTTGTATAGCATATCCTAAAAATAGTGACAGCCTTTTTGGTTTGTTTCCCTGGCTTAGATCCCTTATAAGAGAGAAAACTTGCTAGCTGAGAATATTGTTTAGTTTTTAGAATTACCTATTTTTGTGTTGCAAAGAGTGTGACACAGTTAGCCCATAGAATTTTGCTTCTCATAAAAAATAAAAACAGAGGAAGTGTTGGGAAATTTAGGTGACTAGAGACTGGAAAAATACAAAGCTGTGAGTAATTCCAAGATTTGCACCTGCTAGATAGTGTGTCCTTGGGCCTAGCTGTAGTAGGATAACAAATAGTGAAAGAGACATGAGAAAAGAGAGATGTAACCCCTAAGGAATGAGGAAGAGTTCATGGTATAGTTTGACCAATAGATTGCTTGGCTTACAGGATATTCATAAGCTTGTTATTTGCTGTATAAGTGTTTGATGCTTTCTTTAATAAACTGGACCTGTGATGAACCACCTGGTCTCCTGGTCACCTTCCTACGACAGGCAAGGGAGCAGGACCAGGCACTGCAGGAGCCTGCAGACAATTCCTGAAGTCACACCAGGACAAAAGACAAAGGTGAAGCAGAGGAAATGCTCAGGGCAGTTTGGGGGTGCCTGCCAGGCAGCCCTGGCTCTGAGCAACAGCGTCTGCAGTCGGACAGGAAACTCCCAGCTGATGGGAGCAAACTTTCTGGCTGACTGCAGAGGCCAGGACAAAGCTGAGTGGTTTCCCTGGTGTCCCCCAGCCCTTGCTGGCCCCAGGGGCTGATGGCATTTGTGCTCCCTCAGGTTCATGTCCCCACACCAACAGCATGGGGGTGCTCCCCCTGCTGTGTGCAATGCAAACAGGGGCTGCTGAGGCAGTGCTGTCGTGTCTGTGCCTGCAAGGATGGGGCACCTGTGTGAGCTGGAGAAGAGGCCAAGGCTGCAGAGGGGGAATGTTGTTGGCAGCTCCATCAGGACGCTCTGGGACGCTGCCCTGGGCTGTGCAGCGCACTGGGGATGGATCAGCCCCTGCTCTGCTGCTCCTTCCCACCTGCCCCAGGGCCCTTGCAGAGCCCCAGCCATGCTGTTTGCCCCCAGCCTGCCCACGGCCAGCCTGGGGCTGCTCATGGGGATTTCTGTGCTGAGCATTGGCCTGGGCGTGTTCTTGAGACAGCCTGGGCAAGGAGCCTGGAGCCCGCAGGGCCTGGGCTGAGGCGTCAGCGCTGCCCCAGCAGTGCCCATGGCCTGTCCCTGCTGCAGCCCCGGCACTGCCACCCCCAGGGCTGTGCCCAGCCCCGAGAGCACTCAGGCCCTGCAGCAACACCAGGGCCACCAGGGCAGCGGGGCAGGGCCACGGCAGCAGCACTGGCAACACCAAGTGCTGCTGCTGCTGCTGGGCACAGCTGCTGGGCCATCACGGTTCTGCCTCCAGCTCTGCACACAGACATTGCTGCTGCAGCTCCAGAGAGGCAACTAAACGGCATCTCTGCAGAAAACTCTGCTGGGAGATCCTTTAGTTAATTTAAAGCCACCTAGAGTGCAGCCCTTCATTGACAGTCTGTGTCCACAGGGAAGGTGGAGAGAAACAAAATGAGAATTGGTACAAACAATGAAATTTTTTGTGGGCAATATGAATACCTAAAACAAGGGAAAAAATATCACCACACCAAACCAAAAAGAATTATCAAAGATTACTTTTATTACAAGTGTTATGCAGTAATTGGCCAGCAGTTTAATGTTTCTGAAACCATCCAGTCATCAGTCTCTACACTTCAGCCTTGAGCTCCTGGTTCCTCAGGCTATAGATGAGGGGGTTCAGGGCTGGAGGCACCACCGAGTACAGAACTGACAGGGCCAGATCCAGGGATGGGGAGGACATGGAGAGGGGCTTCAGGTGAGAAAACAATGCAGTGCTGACGAATAGGGAGACCACAGCCAGGTGAGGGAAGCAGGTGGAAAAGGCTTTCCACTGTCCCTGCTCAGAGGGGATCCTCAGCACAGCCTTGAAAATCTGAATGTAGGAGAAAACAATGAACACAAAACAGCCAAAAGCTAAACAGGCACTAACTGCAATGGGACCAAATTCCCTGAGTTGGTATTTGGAGCAGGAGAGCTTGAGGACCTGTGGGATTTCACAGAAGAACTGGCCCAGGGCATTGCCATGGCATAGGGGCAGGGAAAATGTATTGGCTGTGTGCATGAGAGCATTGAGAAAGGCACTGGCCCAGGCAGCTGCTGCCATGTGGGCACAAGCTCTGCTGCCCAGGAGGGTCCCGTAGTGCAGGGGTTTGCAGATGGACACGTAGCGGTCATAGCACATGACGGTCAGGAGATAAAACTCTGCTCCAATGAAGAACATAAAGAAAAAGTGCTGAGCAGCACATCCAGTGTAGGAGATGTCCCTGGTGTCCCAGAGGGAATTGTGCATGGCTTTGGGGACAGTGCTGCAGATGAATCCCAGGTCGCTGAGGGCCAGGTTGAGCAGGAAGAAGAACATGGGCGTGTGCAGGTGGTGGCCGCAGGCTACGGCGCTGATGATGAGGCCGTTGCCCAGGAGGGCAGCCAGGGAGATGCCCAGCAAGAGGCAGAAGTGCAGGAGCTGCAGCTGCCGTGTGTCTGCCAATGCCAGCAGGAGGAAGTGGCTGATGGAGCTGCTGTTGGACATTTGCTGGGGCTGCATTTGGCGACCTGTTCATGGAGAAAGGACAGTAAAGACTTAGGGGAAGTACCTGTAAACAAAATCAAGGCCATTTCCCATACATCCTCCTCTGTAACACACAGACATTGTCCTTAATTTTTAAGAGTTCTGAGGTTTTCTTTATAAGCTCCCCCCGTGTCTCTGCTGGTAGTTTTGGATATAAAAACATAAGCATGTCTGAGGCCCTCAGAGAGAACAGAGTGACTTCCCTGGGTCAAGGTGATGAATGCAGACTGAGGAGAGATGGTCTGTAATTCTGACCTGTTCAGAGTTTCTTTGGGCTTTAAACTTTCTTAGGTGGAAGGTGACCACCTTCTTATGCTTCCCTTAAAATGCCACCACCTACTGCTGAGAGCAGATGCATCCACCACAGCCCAGCTCCACATTTGTAGCCAAGGACTCACTTTGCTCATTTCACCAACCCAGCAGCATTTTCTGTGTCACAACACCTCTGCCTTTCCCCATCAATCTCATAACTCAGAGATGCTCTAGGACAGGTTGGCACCCTGGATTGAAGTTCCCAGCTTGGACTGAAATCTCAGGGACACTTCCAAGTGTCCTTATGATGGCATTGGATGGAGGAAGATGCAGCTCCTTCCCTGGCTGCACTGACGGCATTGCCCAGAGCCGGGCACTGGGGACAGCGTCACCCTGAGCCAGCTGTGCCCCCTGCCAGAGCCCCCAGGACCGGGCAGCTGCTCCCAGCCCTGTGCTCTGCAGAGGGAACTGGGCCCGGGGCTGCAGAGCTGCCCCACAGCTCTGCTGCAGCTCTGCCTGCACAGGAGGGGCTGCAGGCCTTGGAGCCCTGGTCCTGAGGGCAGAGGCTTGGCTGGGGGTACAGGAGGGAGGGGACTTGTTCAGAGGGAGGGGCTGCACTGGAGGGGATCCTGTGGACATCTCTAAACTCTCCCTGCCACAGCATTGCTGGGTTTGTGTTCTCTCCTTGCCTGATCTTCCCTCTGCTTCCTGGAGATTTCCCTCCTGCAGGTGTTTCCCTGTGCCTGATCACTCCTTGACAGCACTCACAGACCCCAAATCTCTGTGAACTTATTGATCACTAAAAGTAACAGTTCAGATGTCTCAGGAATTTGTCAAAATTCATAATCAACCTTTAATATTTATCTCTCTTCCCTACCATTCTCCACTAGTAGGAAACTGAGTACAAAGTATTAGGAAATGTGCTTTTTTTTTGCCAAAATCTTTATCTTGGAAATATTGTATGACTGATCAGAACGCCTCAGCATTTTAGACCTTCACGAGAATTTCACCTCCCCTGCACCAGAAATACCCAGAGTTGTACTCACAGAGTCTGTAGGCAGTGGGATGTTTCAGCTTTAGGAGTTCACTGCAGGTGCTGCAGCTGCATTTTCCTGCAGCCAGAGGTTCCTGTGCCAAGGGCTGGCAGTGATTCTGCCCCAGGCACTTCTCAGCCCCTTCCCAGCCCTGACTGATTGAAGCTCTCTGTGCCTCTGTGCTGTGCCCGGGGTGGCTGCAGGCAGTGTCCCAGCCCTGCTGGGCTGGCAGAAGAGCTGCTCATCAAGAGAAATGTGCTTTTGAAGCTCCTCTTGGTTACCAGGAACTGCCTCTGTGCCAGGAGCCCAGTCCAGCTCAGCAGCACAGACACAGCACCAGGACTTTAATGAGCCTCTGAGGCTTTGTGCTCAGGCCCTGAACATCAGTCCCTGAGAGGGAGCTGAAGAAACCTCACCAGATCTCCAAGACAGAATCCAACTCCAAAGTTTCTTGAAGTTTTAATGGGTCCCACTGAGGGACAAAACTGAGAAAGCGTCCCCAGGCCTTGGCAGAGCAGAGAACTGGAGGCAGTGATGACAGGTGGGGACAAAGAGAAGCCAAGTCTTGGTGCCCTGGGGCACAGCAGGGTCTGTGCCAATAAGGGCTGTGAGGAGACACCTTGTCCTGAGGCACTGGGGCCTCCTGGCACAGCCTCAGCCGGGCTGGGCACTGTCAGCCCCTTGTTCTGCCCTCAGCATCCCCACCAGCACACATCCCAGTGGCCTCAAGGATCTGCTGGAAGGAGTCCCTGGGGAGTCTTGCTCAGCAATGGCCCTGGGGGCTCCCTAATGCTCCCTCTAGGGACTGCAGGTTTTTGAAAGGACTTTGGGTTTGGCTTTTGCCTTGAGTCTCTGAGATGTCTCTGCCATCCTGGCCTCCAATTATCTGCTGTACTTAGTCCCTGGAGAGGCTTTGTCAGTAACAACACTCAGTGGGACGCATTAATACTTCAAGGTACTTCAGTTATTTTAAGCTACTTGGTATTTCCCTTTTGATACTGACTCTGTGAGAGGTTTGTGCAATCATGGCCCCAATTCTCTGCTTTAACGAGTCCCTTGAGAGCTT
The DNA here is from genome assembly GCF_035770615.1 of Melospiza melodia melodia. Lineage (NCBI taxonomy): Eukaryota > Metazoa > Chordata > Aves > Passeriformes > Passerellidae > Melospiza > Melospiza melodia. The sequence goes on from NW_026948800.1 coordinate 332,692, forward strand.
TGCACTGACACTCAGTAGGGCTCATTAGCACTTTGAGATACTCAAGGTTTTTAAGGTACTTTATGGATTTAAGGATACTTTTAGGTACTTTTATGGATTTTTCTTCTGACACTGAGTCTCTGAGAGGTTTTTGTGCCATCCTGGCCTCCAATTCTCTCCTCCAAGGAGTCCACGAGGATCCTGTGTTGGATATCTTCCCCCTTTTCTCTTGTACAACAAAGATGGAACTGAAAGAATTTTGTAAGACTTTCTAAAAGCATTCAAACAAACACGGGACAATTAACAACACAACAACAACTAAGAGAATGAATAGTCCTCTTTTGGGTAGACATCACCTAACCCTTTAGTCCTCAGGATTGGAAGAGTTTATTGAACCAATCTTTGTTTTCCGCTTGAAGCTTCTTGAACCCTTCCTTCAGTACCTGAATGCTCTTGTGGATTGACTCACTGTGGATGGAGAGGTTCATGCAACACATGTCCTCAGAGTCTACACAGCCATGTCCATGTGCGCAGAGTAAAAACTCTATCGCTGTTCTGCAAGGTGGCGTGTTTGATGAACTCTTTGTCTGAGAGCAGACCACTCAATGTGAGGGAGGTAGCATTGGTTTGCTTACTTAACAGGCACCCAACATGGTCTAATTGTCCTAAAGCTTTAGCTGCAGCCACCCAGGGTAGTCCAAATTGGGGTTGCTACCATCCGATACCTGGATTAAAGCTTGCAAAGCCATCTCTTTGATATCATCCAATACTTCTCTCAGGACACCTGCTGCTTGATCATCTGGTAGGCTGTGTTGTCCTTCTCCAGCTGGATGATTGTTTGTCAATTCCGCCCTTGCCTCATTACTAGCATAGTCTGCTATTAATTGATTTACTAAACATTTCCATCCCTCTTCCCAAAGGGTGTATTCTGTAGGTGACAACAACATGGTCCTAATACATTTTAAATCATATGAGGTTGAGACATGTGTTGTAATTATGGGCCTCATTAGTCCATTAAAACAAGGTAAGTCCTTCCTATGGTCTTTAGCTGCCCTACACAGATCCTTGACTTCCCTGTAAACCAATGGCTGATAGCTGGGATTCTGCCCCCTTCTTTCATAACATACCAGGGCAACGAGGAGTTTCGAGGCTATTTGCCAGTCTCCTTCCTTTACTGCTTCTTTCTGGATCCTTTCCTGGGGATCTTCTGGGTTTGAGGGGCAAGGTGCCTCTGGGGAATCCAAACTGTTTACTAAGGAGGAAGAATAACTTTGAGGAGAAACATTTGGATTAGAAATAGTGTGACAGTTGGGCTTAGTATTTGTGACCATGGAGTTATATTTTTGCCGGAGAGTGAGGCGAAGGGTGCTGCCATTTTGTCAGGTGTTGGGGAGGAAGGGTCTTGATTTAGGATGGCATACCCCTGGGCTGGCATTCTGGAGGCATGGCCCAGGCTGAAGGTGGAATGATTGAAAGTGGGGGCGTGACCTGCAGTTCTGGGGGTGGAGTCTGGAGGTTCATTCAGGGTGGAAGAGAAGGTTGTGGTATCAGGAAGTGGAGGAGCCAAGATGGAGGGAGGACAGTCAGGCTCAGGGGCATCTGGAAAATTTTTAATGATCCACCTCACAATTGATTTTAATTTGTTCTTTGAAGATATTTGGTCATGATCAGTGAGAATTAACTTAGAGCATCCATATATGCACCTTTCTACTTTGGAGATTCGGCTGCCCATTTTTCTCTTTCTCCACCTTAGGTGGAACAGCCACTGGAACACCCCAAACCAATAATGGGACGTGGGTGCATATTGTAAAAACACAGTGGCAAAATGGGCAATAATTGTCCTGCATTTCCCTAAACCCACCTGCAATCCTACACAGGTGAAACTGTCGTTCCTGGGGATCCTAGTGAAGATCCCTCAAAACAATGATGAATCTGCCAGCCTGACACAATCCAAAATCCCGGGGAGCACTGGTCTATCCATCAGCCAACCACTCTGACGAGACTAAATGTCATGGTCTCGGTTTGGGCGGCAAAGGTCGCAATGAGGGTGGCTGTGACAAACCTTTCTGGTTCCCCAGCTTCAGGGCAAAGGTGGTGAAAACGAAAAGAAGGAGATGCTGGGGAAGATGAAACAGGAAAGCCTTATAAATATGATTGCCTGGCAAAAGACTTTGAGAATATGGAAACTATAAGTGAGATTAAAATGAAATCAAACTTTGAGACACCAAGCCTTAGTTACTGAACAACTGGAAAACAATGGTATGACCAGCTGAAAGTAATCTTCCTTTGATGAAACAATACCCTCTGCTTGCAGACAGGTCCAAGTGTCAGAGCAGACTGTACTAGCTTGTCAGGAGTCCAAAGAGTAGTTTTTAGGGTTTAAAATGTAGCACAGTATGGTAATGTAATCATTCTTATAGGCTGTATATAAACGCTATAAGATTTGTATCTTGTACTAGATTGGTTAGTGAAAATTAGAATATACAGCACAGAAGAAGATTTATTGTATAGTAATGGGAAGTCCCCTCCTCTTTCAGCCTTCTCTCAGTGCCTGAGGGTCCTGGACTCAGCCCCAAATCCACTGTGGCAATCATCAAAATACAGACAGCCCTCAGGAGCTCTTTTCCTTCTTTCTTTTCCTTCTTTTCCTTCTTTCTTTTCCTTCTTTTCCTCCTTTTCCTTCTTTTTTTTCCTTCTTTTCCTTCTTTCTTTTCCTTCTTTTTCCTTCTTTTTCCTTCTTTTTCTTTCTTTCCTTCCTTCCTTCCTTCCTTCCTTCCTTCCTTCCTTCCTTCCTTCCTTCCTTCCTTCCTTCCTTCCTTCCTTCCTTCCTTCCTTCGCTTTGGGAGCTGATTGGAGTCAGTTTGGAGTTCTGCTAAGGAGGAAGATTTCAAAACGCACCACATACATTTTTCTTTAATCAAGTGAGTATTTATTATTTTCCAGATCAGAGAAGAGCTGAGAGAAGCACTACCCAGGTGATCTTGATGCTGAATGTCTCCTTAGGAGGTCTGGGCACAGAGAAGAATGAGCCCTTGAGGGCTGACCCTGTTTGGACAAGCTGCTCCTCACCCCCAGCCTCACCATGTCTGACATGGCCCACCTGGCACTGACATCCCTGTGCCCTGCAGCAGAACCTTGTCCCCTGAGCTCTGCAGCTCCATGTCCCAGCCCATTGCACCATGCCCCACCTGCTCTCCTCAGAGCTCTGCCTGCACACAGGCCCAGGAGAAGTTTTCCTGTTGGGAAGGAAAGAATGGAAAAGCCTGAGCAGGTTTCCTAAACAACAAACCCAGTCAGGAACCAGCTGCTCAGTCCAGGCTGCCTGGAATGGTGTCACCTTTCTCCAATGGACAGTGTGAGCAGAAATGATCTCTGGGAGCAGAATTCTAGGAGTCTCCCAGCTGAATTCTCTGTCCCTGTCCTTTCCCTGGATCTCTGTTGCAGATAGAAGCTGCTGGTGCCATCCTCACCGTTAACATCTCTCTTGAATGCAAACAAATATTTCCAGGTGTATTAAGCAGGATTTTTCCTTGTTTCTACAAAGCTTTTGTGTTCCTCAAGGAAGAAAGAGGCCCTTTTTTGCAGTGAGGGGGTCACGTGGAAGCAAGGAATCAATTGTGACACTCGAGTCCCATGGAACCAAGGGGCCATGGTGACACAGCAGGGCCACGTGGATCCAGTGGTCCATTGTGACACTGTGGATCCAAGGAGACCATGGAGACACCCCCAGAACCTTATGGAACCAAGGAGTCCATGGGGACCCAGCGGGGCTGCATGGAGCCAATAGTCCATGGTGACACTGCCCATCCAAGGAGTCCATTGTGACACTGCAGAAGCTCATGGAGTGAGGGAGGCCATTGTGACACTGAAGAACTTCATGGCACCAAATATCCATGGTGACACAGCAGGGCATCATGGGAACCAAGGAACTGCGTTTGGCAGTAGGGAAACTCATGGAACATGGGGCCCTTGTGGCACTGCAGAATCAACAGAGCTGCTGAGCCTTGTCCCCTGGCCCTGCACAGCTCCTTGGGAGGCACGGCAGGAGCAACACCCTGGGAGCCTCAGGAATGCCCTTCTGGGATCCACGGCACACACTCCCAGGGGCTGGAATGGCAATTCTCAGCCAGGAAAAGATTTTCCTGCCCTTGTAGACAAAGCTCTCAAGAAAGGGCTGAAAGCCAAGTGGAGCAAGATCCTACAGTGATATTTCACTGCCAGCCTTCATAACTTCTCCCATGGTTGTTGTAGCTCGTGGATTGGAAATTTACTCAGGACAGGGTCTTTGGTGGGAGCTGCCCTTGGTCAAGGAAGACACTGAGAGAGAAACAGAGCATGGAAAGAAAGGCAGGAGAGAAAGGAGTGCACAAACACAATCAGCTGAGAAGGTGGCATTCTGAAAAACAAACCGGAATTGATGGAAAATGAATGGGACAGAAATCAATAATTCTGGAAGTTTTATTTACTATCAAAATAGATCACACACACCCAGACCTACACAATCCTGATCCCACACCCTCAAATTTGTATGCCACTTCTCCCAATCTCCTTCCAACCCCATCTCATCCTGGAGGCTATGGAACTGAGTAATTTTGGCATGGGACAGAGTTTTTTTGAGGTGGGAACAAGGCAATTTGAAGTTGGATTGAGTCCTTTGGGGTAAGATTGTGGTGTTTTCAGTAGGACTCAGTCGTTTTGAGGTGACAGATCAATTCATCTTGACTTTTGGAGTGCAAAGATATGGAGAACACTTCCTGAAATCCCCCAAGAACCCACAAATCTTCCAGAATATGCCCCAAAACAATAAATTCCTGCTCAAGTAACTGTTAACTGATGGAGCTTAAGATGTCTTTGATCAATATCTTTCATTTTAGTCCTATTTCAGGTGTTTTTAAGTGATAAAGAAAAATCAGAAGAAAATTTGGCCAGGGGCCAAACCAAAAGGATAACCAGCCAGGTGTCCTCCCAGTGCAAATCACAGGGAATGTAGGTCACCAGGGCTCTGCCTGACGTGGATCCTCCCATGGGGGATGGAGCTGGAGCGGTGCACAAAGCTCTTCCTGCAACTGGGGCATTTGCAGGGCTTCCCTTACCGGTGCGTCCGTAGGTGTCTGGTCAAGTGAGAGCTCATGGAGAAGCTCTTCCCACACTGGGGACACTGGTAGGGCTTCTCCCCAGTGTGGATCTTTAGGTGGCAGATCAAGTGGGACTTCTGCCTGAAGCTCTACCAACATTACCCACACTCTTAGGGACGTTCCCTGCTGTGGGTCCTCTGGTGGTAGATAAGGTTGGAGCTCTGGCTAATGCTCATCCCACATTCCCGACACTCATAGGGCCTCTCCCCAGTGTGGATGCGCCAGTGTCTGACAAGGTGGGATTTCTGCTTGAAGCCCATCCTGCAGTCGGGGCAGTGGAAGGGCCTCTGCTCGGTGTGAATCCGCTGGTGCAGGAGGATATTGGAGCTGGTCGGAAACCTCTTCTGACACTTGGGACATTCATGGGTCCTGTTCCTGGTGTGGATGGGTTGATGGATGATGAGGATGGATCGGTAGCTGAAGGCCTTCCCACATTCCCCACACTCACAGGGCCATCCTCTGGTGTGGATCATCTGGTGGCTGATCAGGGTGCTGCTCTGCCTGAAGCTCTTCCCACACTCCAGGATCTTGTGGGGCTTCTCCCCATGATGAAGCTGCTCATGGACCACCAGCTTTGAGCTCTGGCTGAAGCTCTCTCCACCTTCCTGGCTCAGGGTGGGTCTTTCCTCCTAAGAGCATCCTGTGCTGGGTTTGGAGCCCACCCTCATGCAGGATCTCTTTGGCTTTTCTTCCCTGTTGGATTCCGGTTCCCTGGAGTCACTCAAAATAGCCTCTTCCTTGAGGTTCTGCCATGGGGATTTGCCCTGCCTAGTCTCCACCCCCAGTTCCTTGTCTGGGGGAGGAAGGACAAGGAGACAATGGGATTTGCCTCCGTGCCAGAGGGAAGGGGAAGGAGATTCCCCCAGTGCATCCCTGGGAGGACGGCATTGGCAGCAGGGTTGTCCTGCAGCTGGGGGCCGTGCTGGGCTGGGAGATGGAGCAGGAGAGAGAGGGAAAGGGGCACTGAATTCCTCCTCACCTGCCCGGGTATCCCAGGGCTCCTTCCTGTTCCTCGCATCCTCCTCCTCCATCTGGCAAAGGTTTGGGGATGGGAAATCCTGTTTCGGGAGGAAAACAAGGGATGAGCACACTGTTTTTTGTACTAGTTGTAAGGCAAACCTGGGGAGGGTCTAAACCAGAATTACAATTTAATAAAAAAATTTAGATCAAGACAATGATACAGAAACACTGCCTTAGACTGACAGAGTCGGGATATAACCTGACACCCTGTTGGTCAGGGTGGTGGCAGCAGTCCCATTAAATGGTGGCTGCAGTCCTGTTGGAGTGATCAAGGTGATTCTGTCAAAGCAGTGATCCTGCAGAAGGGTCTGGTCTTTCTCTCAAGGTCCAGTGGTGGTTATGGAGCTATTGTCCTCTGGGAATCCAGTAGGCAAGTGCTCCTCGTGCTTCAAGCCTCAGCTTATATCCAGGTAGGAATGCTTGGATCCTCCCCCTGGGTGGAGCCTCCCACAGAGGGATGATGGAATTTTATCAGTCCTGCAGTGACACTCAATGGCCCATTCACAGAAGATATCTCCCTTGGAGGGCGTTATCAGGGGTGAGTCATGGAAGAGATAAGGAACACTACCCCATCTGTTTATAAAACTTGATGAAGATGGTAATTGAAAACATGCATTTGGTTACATCTTACATTTCAATCTGAAACAGTGGGGTAATCGCTGCTCAGGGGGTGAACACCACCCCCTTACCCAAACTGGCTCAGGTGTAAACCCCCACCCTGGGAAGGCCACACACACAGGGGACAATGTCACACTTGCACCCACGTCAGGGGGGTGCTCTGTCCCTCTCACTGCCTTGATCTTCCTCCTTTGCTCTTTCACAGGCTGGGGGCCTTTGTCAAATGTGACAATCATTTTTCTCTTTGTCCGTCCTTGTCCTGTCACCTTGTGACAGCTTGTCCTGGGGTGACATTATGATGCTTGTATCCCCATTCATCTGTTCTGTGCCTTTAAGACCGGCTCTGAAGAGTGGAAGATTTTTTGGGGTTTCTCTTATCAGGGACACAGAGACAGGCAGTACATAGGGCTGTTTTTTGCTTCTTGCTTTCGGCTTGCTGCTTTTCTTGCTCTATTTCTGCTCACGCTTCTGCTCTGCTTTGGCCTCTGCTTATTAGCTAGCTCTAGCTAAACAGTCCAAATTCCTTCCTGGACTCTTTCTCTTCTCCTTTTCTTTGACCATCTAAAACCTGCTCCGGACTGGGGCCTAGGAACATCGATGGTTGGCACCGTTTGGCTGCAGCAGCTGCCCCAGCACCAGAGGGACTGAGAACAGAGCAACCACCTCCGAAAGAGACTTCCTGATTTTGTCATATTTCTCAGAGTTGTGTCATCTGGTATTGTTCATTTTTTGTGCTGGGGGGTGCTGTGCCTGTCAATAAACAGGTTCTTTCTACCTCTCTCCGACGAATTCTTCCCAAACCAGTTGGGGGGAGGGGCCGTGTGGGTTTGCTTTCTGGAGGGGCCCTCCTTTGCAGATTCTTTAACAAATTTGCCCTAAACCAGGACAAATATTGGCACCCATCCTGGGGGCTCGAGAGGGTGGAAAAACCCTGTTCTGACTGCATTTTGGTTGCTATTACTCTGTGTTCATTAAAATCAGCTAATAGCCATGCTTTTTGGATTCATATTGTCTATTGCGGTGAATGTTTGCATGCATTTCTGGTCCCTAGGGTTTTTTGAGATTTTAATACCTCTCTGGTCCCTAGGTTTATTTTCTTATCCAGAAATAGCTTTAGTATTGTCCCTAATACGTAGTTTTTACATCAGAGGGGCAGTGACCAGAGTAGCTATCCTGCTGGGCTTGGTGGCAATGATGTGCAAGAAGTTTATAAACATGCTAGGGTCTGCTCCAGGTATGAATGGTTCATGGCTATGGTTATGCATCCAGTTCGTTGGAGGAGGAGCAGGAGGGAATGAGATTTTTCAGCCTCTGCTTTCCTTCTCCTATGAATCAGTTGCATCACTAGTGAAGGATGTTCAGTTTCCCCTCAATGTTAAAGAAACCATCTTCCTGGTATTCAATCTGGTAACCTTCCTGTATACAGCCTGCTGCTTCTCTAGAATGAGGGCTGAGATTTCTAGACAGGCTGATGAGACCCCTGACTCAGGAGTAAACCCCGGTGTGGAAAATCCTAAGTGGTGTGGGAAATGGGAGGATATGGGCCAAATCCTGAGGGAATTCTCTGACCCTATTGTCTGGGATTTTCCCCATGAACAAATTCAGGACCCACCTGCGCTGGCAAATATCTGAAAGAGAAGTACCAGGATGAGCCTAAGGAGTGGAAGGTCATTGCAGTGAGCTGGGCCCTGGCATATGCTTATCTCACACTGCTAGATACTGTCGGGCAGCAGACAGAGGCAGAGGGGCAGGGAGATAAATCAGCAACTATCCCGGTGACTCAGGCTGCAGCTAACAGCCCAGGCTCAAAGCCAGCATCTAAACCCATGGCTGTTGCTACCAGCACTAGAAGTGGGAAATGCACGGACAAGACCAATTGACCAGTGGATGATGATGATGATGACGATGAAGGAAAAGGAACCTCAGTGCCTCCTGACACAAAATCAGGAGTCAAAGCAGCAGGTGCAAGATCAGATGCCAATATTGAGTCCTTTTCCCTGAAGGACCTTGGTGGCCTACGGGAGGATTACACTCGAAGGTCTGATGAATCCATAATTAGTTGGTTGGTCCGTCTCTGGGATGCTGCAGGCGAGGCTACAATTCTGGATGGCACTGAAGGCAGGCATTTGGGATCCCTGTCACAGGATCCTGTCATAGACCAAGGAATGATGAGGGGGGCTAACTCTCACAGCCTCTGGGAACGGGTCCTAAGAAGTGTAGCAGAAAGATACCTGTGTGCAGACGATCTCTATATGTAGCAAACTCAGTGGAAGACCATAGAGCAAGGGATCCAACGCCTGAGAGAAATGGCAGTGGCAGAGATTATCTTCTCAGATGATGTAACAACTAGGAACCCAGACTTGGTACCATGCACGTCTGTGATGTGGCGAAAACTTGTACGACTTGGGCCACACGAATATGCTTCTGCCTTAGCCATCATGAAGAGGGATGAGGCTGTGCTTGACATGGCAAGGAAGCTCTGAGCATATGCAGATGCTGTACATGGCCCGACACATGCCAGAATTGCAGCGGTAGAAACACGACTGCAGAACTTAGAGGATAAGATAGAGGAGAACTATAAGAAGCTCAGAGAGGAGATTAAAGAAGACCTTCTCCAAATTTCAGCAGTACAGATCCGAGGTTCCGGTATCCAAGGCAGATGTTTTCCAGATGGTGAGAGAAGGTACACCCCACGAGCTTAGCTGCGGTTTTACCTGTGTGATTGTGGGGAAAACATGAGAAGGTGGGATAGGAAACCTACTGCTGTTCTGGCACGACGGGTGCGTGAACTGAAGGAAGCCACCAGAAGGAAAGCAGCTCCAGTTGCCCGTAGCCGAACAGCCAGGTATGATGATGATGACATGTCTGATCCCCTCAAAGGAACATCCAAAACATACGCCCAGGCAAAGAAGGATAACCAGGCTTAGAGGGGCCCTGCCTCTAGCCAGGTAAAGGCCAGGGAAAATCGTGTTTTCTGGTCTGTGTGGATTCGTTGGCCTGGCACATCTGAAACACAAGAGTACAAAGCTTTGGTCAATACTGGTGCGCAATGCATATTGATCCCATCAAGACATGTGGGGACAGAGTCTGTTTCTATTGCTGGTGTGACAGGGGGATCCCAGGATTTCACTTTGGTGGAAGCTGATGTGAGCCTACCGGGAAATGAGTGGAAGAAGCATCCTATTGTGACTGGCCCAGAGGCCCCATGTATTTTGGGCATAGACTACCTTTGGAGTGGATACTTCAAAGACCCATAAGGACTCAGATGGGCATTTGGAATAGCTGCTGTAGAGACAGAGGGCATCCAGCAATCGAACACCTTGCCTGGGTTGTCTGAGAATCCATCTGCAGTAGGATGCCTGACGGGAGAAGAGCAACGAGTGCCAATTGCCACTTCCATAGTGCATCGACGGCAGTATAGGACCACTCGAGATGCTGTGATCCTCATCCATAAGATGATCCGAGAGCTGGAGAGCCAAGGGGTGGTCAGCAAGACCCACTCACCCTTCAACAGCCCCATCTGGCCTGTGTGAAAATCTGAAGGAGAATGGAGATTGACTGTAGACTACCGTGCATTGAATGAAGTGACTCCACCACTGAGTGCTGCCGTGCCAGACATATTAGAGCTCCAGTATGAGCTTGAGTCCAAGGCAGCAAAGTGGTACGCCACTATAGACATTGCCAATGCATTTTTCACCATTCCTGTGGCAGCAGAATGCAGGCCTCAGTTTGCCTTCACATGGAGGGGAGTGCAGTACACCTGGAACCGACTGCCTCAGGGATGGAAGCACAGCCCCACCATCTGCCATGGACTGATCCAGGCTGCACTAGAAAGGGGAGAGGCTCCGGAACATCTGAAGTACATTGATGAAATCATTGTGTGGGGGAACACAGCCGCGGCAGTGTTCGAGAAAGGGAAGGAAATCATCCAGATCCTCCTGGGAGCTGGTTTCACCATTAAAAAGAGCAAAGTAATGGGACAAGCTTGTGAGATTCAATTCCTGGGAGTGAAGTGGCAAGATGGACGGCATAAGATTCCTACAGATGTCATCAACAAGATCACAGCAATGTCTCCACCCAACAATAAGAAAGAGACACAAGCTTTCTTGGGTGCAATAGGTTTTTGGAGGATGCATATTCCTGAGTACAGTCAGATCATGAGCCCTCTTTACCTGGTCAGCTGCAAAAAGAACAATTTCCAGTGGGGCCCTGAGCAGCAACAAGCCTTTGCACAGATCAAGCAGGAGATTGCTCATGCAGTGGCCCTTGGCCCAGTCAGGACAGGACCAGAGGTAAAGAACATGCTCTACTCTGCAGCCGGGAAACATTGGCTTGTCCTGGAGCCTTTGGCAGAAGGTGCCTGAGGAGACTCGGGGTCGACCACTGGGATTTTGGAGTCGAAGCTACAGAGGGTCTGAAGCCAACTACACTCCAACAGAGAAGGAAATCTTGGCTGCCTATGAAGGAGTCCAGGCTGCCTCGGAGATAATAGGCACTGAAGCACAACTCCTTCTGGCACCCTGACTACCAGTGCTGGGGTGGATGTGCAAAGGTAAGGCTCCTTCCACTCACCATGCCACCAGTGCTACATGGAGAAAGTGGATTGCTCTCATCACTCAGCCTGCCCATACAGGTAAACTGAATCACCCTGGGATTTTAGAGGTCATTACAAATTGGCCCGAAGGTGAGAATTTTGGTTTCACAGATGAAGAGGAACAAGAACCAGTGACACGTGCTGAAGAGGCTCCTCCCTATAACCAACTGCCCCCAGAGGAAACACGCTACGCTCTTTTCACTGATGGTTCCTGTCGCATCGTAGGGATGAACTGGAAGTGGAAAGCAGCCGTATGGAGCCCCACACGACAGGTTGCACAAGCTACTGAAGGAGAAGGTGGATCAAGCCAACTTGCTGAACTCAAAGCTGTTCAACTGGCCCTGGATATTGCTGAGAGAGAGAAGTGGCCAAAGCTGTACCTCTACACTGATTCATGGATGGTAGCCAATGCTCTGTGGGGATGGCTGGAGAGGTGGAAAGAGGCTAACTGGCAAGGTAGAGGGAAGCCACTTTGGGCTGCTGATGAGTGGAAAGACATCGCTACCAGGGTAGGGAGGCTACCTGTGAAAGTCCGCCATGTAGACGCCCATGTACCCAAGTGTCAGGCCAATGAGGAGCACCAAAACAATGAGCCAGCTGCAAAGATAGGGGTGACCAAAATAGACCTAGATTGGAAACAAAAGGGAGAGTTATTCCTAGCTTGATGGGCCCATGATACCTCAGGCCATCAGGGCAGGGATGCCACCTACAAATGGGCACGAGACCGAGGGGTGGATCTAACCATGGACAGTATTTCTCAGGTTATCCATGACTGTGAGACTTGTGCTGCCATCAAGCAGGCCAAGTGAGTGAAGCGCCTCTGGTACGGTGGGCGGTAGTCCAAGTACAAGTATGGGGAGGCCTGGCAGATTGACTACATCACACTGCCCCAGACACGCCAGGGCAAGCGCTATGTGCTAACCATGGTGGAAGCCACCACTTGATGGTTGGAAACCTACCCTGTGTCTCATGCTACAGCCCAAAACACCATCCTGGGCCTGGAAAAGCAAGTTCTGTGGAGACATGGCAGCCCTGAGAGGATCGAGTCAGACAACGGGACTCATTTTAAGAACCACCTTATCAACACCTGGGCTGGGGAACATGGCATTGAGTGGGTGTACCATATCCCCTACCATGCACCAGCTGCAGGAAAAGTGGAGAGGCACAATGGACTACTAAAAACCCAGTTGAAAGCTCTGGGTGGGCGATCTTTCAAGAATTGGGAGCAGCATTTATCAAAGGCCACCTGGTTAGTTAACACCCGAGGTTCCACCCACCGAGCAGGTCCTGCCCAGTCTGAGTCCCTGAATGTAATAGAAGGAGACAAAGTCCCAGTGGTACATATCAGAGGTTTGTTAGGGAAGACTGTGTGGATCAATTCTGCCTCGAGTACAGACAAACCCATTTGTGGGGTTGTCTTTGCTCAGGGACCGGGTTGCATGTGGTGGATAATGCAAAGAGATGGAACAACACGATGTGTACCTCAGGGAGATCTGATTGTGGGGTAAGAATGATATGCAATATCACTGTTCATTGGATGTTACTGCCATTGTCTGTACATTAAACCGTACAGACATGAGATAGAGGGAAATGTGTAAATGTTGAAGGTCTGGGCAAGTGGAAGATGGAGAAGGAAATGTGTAAGTGTCGAAGGTCCGAGCTAGTGATAGATGGAGCTTTAAGTGACTGAAGTGAAAAGGGGGAATCCTGCAGCTCTGTAATATAGGGCCTGGATTCAGTGGTCCAGTGTGGGGATGTGATGAAGGCATGATGGGTATTGCTTGTAATTTTGGGGGAACAGATGGAAATTTTGTATGAATAATGCATGATGTGTTGTAGAAAGTTGATGATATGGGGATAAGGGGTGGAATGTCCTGGGGTGACGTTATGATGCTTGTATCCCCATTCATCTGTTCTGTGCCTTTAAGATCGGCTCTGAAGAGTGGAAATTTTGTTTGGGTTTCTCTTATCAGGGACACAGAGACGAGCAGTACATGGGGCTGTTTTTCACTTCTTGCTTTCAGCTTGCTACTTTGCTTGCTCTCTTTTCTACTCTCACTTCTGCTCTGCTTTGGCCTCTGCTTATTAGCTAGTTTAGCTAAACAGTACAAATTCCTTCCTGGACTGTTTCTCCTCTCCTGTTTCTGTGACCATCTCGAACCTGCTCCGGACTGGGACCCGAGAAACACCGAGGGTTTGGCTGCAGCAGCTGCCCAGTGCCAGAGGGACTGAGAACAGAGCAACCACCCCCGAAAGAGACTTTCTGATTTTGTCATCTTTCTCAGAGCGGTGTCATCGGGTATTGTTCATTTTGTGTGCTGGGGGGTGCTGTGCCTGAAATAAACAGGTTCTTTCCACCTCTCTCCAAGGAATTTTTTCCCAAACTGTTTTGGGGGGAGGGGCCGTGTGGGTTTTGCTTTCTGGAGGGGCCCCCTTTGCAGATTCTTTAACAAATTTGCCCTAAACCAGGACAGTCCCCAAGGTTCCCAACATCCCCAGTGCCCCCAAGGTCCCCAGTGCCCCAACATCTCCAGTGCCTCCAATGTCCCCAAGGTCCCCAAGGTCCCCAGTGCCCCAACATCTCCAGTGTCCCCAAGGTTTTCCAAAGTCCCCAAGGTCCCCATCACCCCAACATCTCCAATGACCCCAGTGTCCCATCACCCCAACATCTCCAGGGTCCCCAATGTCCCCAATGTCCAACCATCTCCAAGGTCCCCCAGGTTTTCCAATGTCCCCAAGGTCCCCATCACACCAACATCTCCAATGTCCCCAGTGTCCCATCACCCCAACATCTCCAAGGTCCCCAACATCTCCAATGTGACTAATGTTCCATCACACCAACGTCTCCAAGGTCCCCAGTGTCCCCAATGGCCCCAACACCCTCCATGTTCACAAGGTCCCCAAGGTCTCCAAGGTCCCAAACATCTCCAGTGTGCCCAAGGTCCCCATCATCCCAATGTCCCCAGGGTCCTCAAGGTCCCCATTGCTCCAACATCCCCAATGTCCCCAGTGTCCTCCATACTCCCAAGGTCCTCAAGGTCCCCAACATCTCCAATATCCCCAAGGTCCCATCACCCCAACATCTCCAAGGTCCCCAGTGCCCTCCATATTCCCAAGGTCCCCAAGGTCCCCAACATCCCCAGTGTCCTCATTGTCCCCAGGGTTCCAAAACTCTCCAGCATCTCCAATGTCCCAAAGCCTCCAATGTCCCCAAGGACCCAAAGGTCTCCAAAATCTCCGATGTCCCGAAGGTTTCCAATGTCCCCAAGGTCCCCATCGCACCAACATTTCCAGGGTCTCCAGTGTCCCCAATGTCCAAACATCTCCAATGTCCCCCAGGTTTCCAATGTCCCCAAGGTCCCATCACACCAACATCTCCAAAGTCCCCAATGTCCCCAACGGCCCCAACACCCTCCATGTTCACAATGTCCCCAAGGTCTCCAAGGTCCCAAACATCTCCAGTGTGCCCAAGGTCCCCATCATCCCAATGTCCCCAGGGTCCTCAAGGTCCCCATTGCTCCAACATCCCCAATGTCCCCAGTGTCCTCCATACTCCCAAGGTCCTCAAGGTCCCTCTTTTTGTCAGCTTTTTGGATGACAAACACTGGGGAGTTCCATGGGGACATGATCTCCACAATGTGGCCCTTTTTTAGTTGCTCTTCCACTAGTTCCTCAAGCACCTTTATTTTTTGTTTACTGAGCGGCCACTGTTTTACTTGAACTGGTTTGTCTGTTTTCCACTTCAGTTTTTGGGTGGGGCGCTGTGGTTCAATGACTGCTGCACAAATATGCTGTGGAGAGTCTGGAATATCAATTGTGACACCCCACTGGGCCATTAAATCTCTCCCTAACAAAGGTTCCGAATAATCTAACACAAATGGACGGATATTTGCTAATTGTGCGTTTGGTCCCTCGAATTGAATAATGCTTTTGGATTGTCTTGCCAATTGCAGACCTCCTACACCTTGAAGATGACCAGCAACATTTTGCAAAGGCCAATGTGCTGGCCAGTCTTGTACTGGAATCACTGTGCAGTCTGCACCTGTGTCTACGAGCATCTCAATGCGTTTTGACTCCCCACCCCCACTGACATTACACCATAATTTGGGTTTGTCTTTTCCAATAACTTGTACTCGGGCGACTGTGGGCCCTTGTTTTTTGATATTTTCAGGTAAAGATGGCACAGGGATAGCTTGTGCAACAATTTGTCCCTTGGGAAGAAACAGGGGTGGGTGGAAACAATGCAGGCCGAGAACGAATTGCTCAGGATCTGATGTTGTCATTCCCGGAGCAATTCTGATCTCTTGTGGTGTGTGTTTGGTGTCCCCAATGACGATGTACTTACAACGAATCCGGTTCCAAGTACCTTTCTGTTCAGGATTTACAGACACAAAATGCCAATCAGTGTCCTCCAGATGGAGTGACTCAGTCAGCTGCAACCTGTAAGGCTCATTGACAGAAGACGTGGTTAACACAGGATCACTTAAATCATACACAGTCTTTGAAGCACCTGCTTCACTTACACAAACATTAATATTATCGCGCACTTGATTTGTTTTGCTACCCTTATTCCCTTGGCCTGCTCTTTTGTGTCTGCGCGCCTGGCAGGCCGGCGCTGCCACTTCAGTTTTTTTGTTGTTGGTGATCCCCAGGGAGGGCTTGTAGTTCTCCTCCCCTGCCATTTCTAAATTCATCAAATTCCCTTTTCAGGGGGCACTGGTTACTCCAGTGCCCTAGGTTGTTACAAAGCAGGCATGGTTTTGTGGGCTCAACCATTGCTGGTCTCCGCTGCTGCCCAGGGTACTGATGTGCTGAGGGGAAAGGCGCAGGGCTGGCAACGGCGACACGCTGAGGTAGTCTTGGCAGCAGCCTTGGTCTGGTGTCTTCAGCCACACTCATCAGAGGCACTTTCCTGTTACACACTAGGAGCATGTCCTTTAATGTAGGGGTTGGTTCGATAGGAAGGCTCAGGCTTGCTGCTTGACACTGTTTATTTGCATTTGTAAATGCCATTTCTTCTAAAATTGCTTCCCTAGCATTCTCTTTTTTAACTTGTATTTCAATAACTCTAGTTAACCTTTCTACAAATTTCAAAAAAGGCTCTGATGGTAGCTGTTTAATTTTACTATAGGGCTCAAAAGGCCCCTCAGGTTGTAGGGAAAAGAATGCTTTTTCAGCTGCTTCTTTTACTTTCTTGAGTGTTTCTGCAGGAATTGCAGTAGCTTGGATTGAGGGAGAAGACCACTGGCCCTCACCACAGAGGTGCTCAATGGTGATAGGGTTACCACTGTTGTCTTTGGCTGTGTTTGGATCAGCATGCAAGCCTGGGAGCGCATCATTCAGCATTTGTTTCCATGCTATTTCCCATAATTTGAATTCTGTGGAGGTCATGAGACAGGAAAAAAGCTGTTTTAAATCATGTGGAATCACTACAGTCCTACTCAATTCAGAATTTAAAAGGCCACGGAAATATGGACTGTGTGGACCATATTCTTTATGAGACTTACAGATCTCTTTAATCAATTGTCGTCCAAAAGAATTCCAATTAGCAGTTGGAGTTGCTCCCCCCTGAGCTGCAGGCTGAAAGGTAACAGGAGCCAGTGACAACATGGGACTACGCATTAGGTCTGCCGTTCCCTGCTCTGTATCCCTTGAAACAGAAGCATTGGGATCACAGCTACAGGTTTGGGGAATGGCAGTGGGTGTGTCCCCACCATGGGAACTCGGGTAAGGGGTGGGGACAGGGGGCCGGCAGGGGGCGGGGAAACTGTGGGAACAGGGGGCGGGGTCAGGGGGCAAGCAGGGGGCGGGGACACCGTGGGAACAAGGGGCGGGGTCAAGGGGCAGGCAGGGGGCGGGGACACCTGGTGACATCACGTCAGCAGACGCTCCCTGGGAGGAGTTGAGGGGTGGAGCTGAGGGTATTGCAGGAAAGTGAGGGGGAGGGGGGAAGGTATCATGAGGGACAGGAGGAGAGGGGGATGGGGCTGGAGTTTCGGGATGCTTAAGAGGATTTTGGGAAGAAGACGACCAGGTTTGGGAAGATGCCACGTGGCATCCACCATCTTGTGGACCCCCTAGGGGCTGGGGGCCATTTTGGGCATCACTGCTCTCTGGAAAGCTATCACGTGCTGTAGGTTTCAGAGGAGGGGACACAGGGGATTGGGAAAGGTTCCACGCAGCCTGGCCAGGGCCTTGTGGACTGGGCAACTCAGGCATTTTAGCAGACTCAGGGATTCGACTTCCCAATGAGTGTGCTCTGTTTAAAATATCAAGTTTTGGGGAAAGAGGTTTAGGGGTTTTAGAACTAGGAGAGGGAGAAACAGGGAGAGCAGAGGTACATGGCTTTACATTTGGCTTCTTCTCCATTTCTTTTTGTTTGAGCAATGCTGTTCGAATTTGTAAACTCCAAAACACAAATTTAGCTGAGGGTGCATTGCCAGATTGTCCTAAGGTTATCAATTCATTCCCAACTTTATCCCAGAATTGAATATTGTGGATTTCTTCAGGGGAGATTTGTGGGAAGTGGAGGAAAAGCCATCTTATAAACTGTTTCAATTTTCCCTTTGAAAACTTCACATTACCACTGTCTAAAATGCTAACAATATTATAAAAGACTCCTTTTTGTACAATGCTGAGTTTCAAACCCATGTTAGATGTGAAAGGCAAAGTACTAAATCCCGCCTGACCAAAAACAAAGCTAAAATCAGCTACCGATTTCTAAAAAAAACCACAGATGGAAAGCGATAACGAGCTGACAAAAGCTTCACAATGCAGCTGTATATACTGCTTTTAAAATTCCCGGGCAGCAGCAGCAGGGCACGCCCTGCCGAGCTGAGGCAGAAACAAAGCCCCCCCTGCCGTGGAATGCAGTCCCCCCGTGGAGCAGAGAGAGTAGCCACGCCACGCGGCAAGCTGAAACCGGGGCCCCCCGTGCCGCGTGTGCAGAGAACCCCCCCCTCCCCCACAGAGAGCTGAGAAAGAGAGTCCCCCACGGCAAGAGAGCTGAGAGCCCCCCCTCCCCCGCACAGAGAGAGAGAGAGAAAGATCTCCCGACCACGTGGAGAGAGCCTAGCCTGCAGAGCCGAGAGGAATGGCAAAGAGCTCCCACGCGAATTCTAAAAGACAGCAAAACACGCGGCAGAAAGCTAAAAGCGAGAACGCATTGAATTCCCGTCTGTGGGGCTGCGCAGCCAAAAATGCAAAGGCAAAAAGGAACAGAACTCACGGCAGAGTCTGTTTTTGAGCTCCTGCTCTACCGAGAGCAGAGATACTCACCCGAAATGGAAGCTGTAGCTGGCTGGGTACAGGCAGGTCTCTTCACCGGAACAGGACCTCTCTGTGGGCGAGAGAGGCTACCCTGTCCTCCCTCTGGAAAATCTGCTCACCAGAAAGGAGCTGGGCTTTCCAGAGGCGCCGAACAGTCCACGAAACTTCTTCTGGGAATATTCCCTAAGTCTCTAGCCGAGGGCCTTGCAACCAAAGCCCCTTTCAGCTGGATGCACGGCTGCCAGAAGGTTCTCCGAGGTGCTGCAGGTCCGTCTCGGGCTGCAAAGTCGCTTTGCCCATGCAGGGACGCCAAATATTGGAAAAAAGGTTCCCAATATTACCAGTTAGATTGTGCCTGGGCCAGTCTGACCCTCGCTGCTGGGCCAAAGGCAGCAACTGCGGTGTATCACCCCAGAGATACCTTGGCTTGCGGGTGGTTGCAGCTGGGCACTGAACAAGTCCAGGCTTGTAAGGAAACCCCGTTTACCTCAGGAGGAATGGCTTCAGGCGATGGTGAAGAGAAAAAGGAGAGGATTCTGCTGGAGGGTTTAATGTCCAGAGGTTTATTCCATGGTTACAGAGGTCTGAACGTGAGCAACTGCTTCAACAGAACCCCAACCGCATGCTCTGATCACCTTTTTAAGCTCAGGGATAGGGGGAGGGGAGGTACAGGTGAGCCACCAACCAGGTGAGAGGGGCAGGGTCTCAGGGGAAGATGACACCCAGAAAAGCCAATGACCTCTGGGCATCGGGGCATCCTTTGAACTTGACCAACCACATGACGCCTTGCTGGAATGTTAAGTCTGATTGACAGGACTCACTCAGCATGGGGGTAAGGGGGAAGGGAGAGAGGTATAAGCACACTTGGGGAAATGACCTGGAAGTCTAAAATGGGACATTACAGCACACCACAACATGGGGGATTTTGGGGTCCCAAATTTGGGGTTCAAAGAGGGGATTTGGGGTCCAAGATTTGGGGGGATTTGGGGTTTTGGGGTCCCAGTTTTGGGGCATTTTGGGGAATTTTGGGGTCCAAGATTTGGAGGATTTGGGGGGGTCCCAAATTTGGGGGAATTTTTGAGTTTTGGGGTCCCAAATTTGGGGATTTTGGGATTTTTGGGTCTCAAATTTGGGGATTTTGGGGGGTCCCATGGGGGTTTTGGGGGGGTCCCAAATCTGAGAGAATTGGGGATTTTGGGGTCACAAAGTTTAAAAAATATCCCCCAAAAAATTGGAAAAAAAACCCCAAAAAATAACCCAAAAAATCTCAACAAAAAGTAAAAAAAAGATCAAAACAATGGCCAGAATACCCCAAAATATCCGAAAAAATCCCCAAAATTTAAAAAAATATCCCCCAAAAATACGAAACTATAACCCCCCCAAATATGGAAAATATAACCTAAAAATCCCCAAAAAATAACCCAGTAAAATCTCAAAAAAAACCCCAAAAATCGAGAAAAATACCCCAAAATATCCCAAAAGAATCCCAAAAATGTTTTTAAATCCCCTAAAAAAATTGGAAATTATAACCCAAAAAATCCCCCCAAAATTAACCCAGAAAAATATTAAAAAATATTGCAAAAATACCCCAAAATATCCTAAAAAATCCCCAAAAAATTTAAAATAAAATATCTCCCAAAAAAGCGAAATTATAACCCCCAAAAAATCGGAAAATATAACGAAAAAAATCTCAAAATATAACCCAGAAAAATCTAAAAAAACCCAAAAAAAAAGGAAAAAAATACCCCAACATCTCCTAAAAAATCCAGAAAAATTAATATCAAATATCCCCCCAAAATGGGAAAATATAACCCCAAAAAATTCTCCAAAATGTCTCAAATAATCCAAAAAACAATCTGAAAACATTCCAAAAAACATCCCCAAAAAATTAAAAAACCCTAAAATATTCCCCAAAATTCCCCTCAAAATTCCAAAAAATAACCTTTAAAATCCCCCCCAAAACCTCAAAAGAATCCCAGAAAATAACTCGAAAGTTCTTTCAAAATCTCCCCCCCAAAAAAAAAAAAAAAAATCCCAAAAAATCCCCTCGAAAATTCGCCAACAAATTCCCCAAAATATTAAAAAAAAATCTGGAAAAAATCCAGAAAAAAGCCACAAAAAAATCCCCCAAAATTCCTGGGAAATTAAAAACAATCCCCCCAAAAAATCCCCCCCCAAAATCCTAAATATTTCTCAAAAATCCCTCAAAAATTCCCCCAAAATCCCGAAAAAAATCCAAAAACTTTCACAAAAAGCCCCAAATTTTGGGGCTCCACCTCCCATTAAAAATCCAACAAAAATTCCCCTGAAAACCCCAAAAATTACAAAAAATAAATTTAGAAATTAACCCGGAAAAGCTCCCCAAAATGCCCAGAAAATTGAGACTTTAAAAATCAAAAAATTCTCACAAAACCCACAAAATACCAAAAAAATCCTAAATACAGCCAAACAAAAACGCCCAAAACCCACAAAAAATGCCCAAAAAACTCCACCAAAAACTCAAAAAAACCCCCAAAAATACAAAAAATCCCCCAAAACAGTCCATAAAAAAACCAAAAAACCCCAAAAAATTTAAAATAAAGAAAAACCCAAGG
The DNA here is from genome assembly GCF_035770615.1 of Melospiza melodia melodia. Taxonomy (NCBI): domain Eukaryota; kingdom Metazoa; phylum Chordata; class Aves; order Passeriformes; family Passerellidae; genus Melospiza; species Melospiza melodia. The sequence goes on from NW_026948800.1 coordinate 353,901, forward strand.
AGCCCAAAGCCCCCTCAAAAAAACCCTAAAAACCCCTAAAATAAACAGAAAATAAAACCTAAAATCTCCTGAAAAACACCTTTAAAAGGCCTTTAAAAAGCCAAGACAACCCCAAATACGACCCAAAAACCTCAAAAAAATCCTAAAAAAGAAACAGAAAAAAAAAAAAACTTCTAAAAAACACCGGGAAAAGTCCTAAAAAACCCTCAAAACCCTAAAAAAACCACCAAAAAACCCAGAAAAACCTCAAAAAAACCCTAAAAAATAAACGGAAAAAACCCTAAAAACGCCTAAAAAACGCCTAAAAAACTCCATAAAAATCCCTTAAAAACCTCCAAAAATCATAAAAAACCAACGGAAAAAACCCTAAAAACCACCTTGAAAAGTACTAAAAAAACCCACAAAAAAACCCCCTAAAATATCCCTAAAAAGAAACGGAAAAGAAACCTAAAAAACGCCAAAAAACGGCCTAAAAACAACCCCAAAAACGCCTCAAAAAAACCTTAAAAAACCCTAAAAAACCCCCAAAACCCTCAAAAAAAATCCTAAAAAAAAAAAGAAACAGAAAAAAATCCCTAAAAAAACCCTAAATTCCTAAAAAAACCTAAAAAACACCCTAAAAACAAATAGAAAAAAAAAAAAAAAAAACTAAAAAAGCGGATTTGGGGATGAATTCAGGGACTTTGGAGCCAATTTTGGGGCTGATTTGGGGATTTTAGAGCCGATTTTGGGGCTGATTTTAGGGCTAAACCTGGAGGATTTGTGGCCAAATCTTGGTGATTTTGAGCCAAATTTTGGGGCTGATTTTGGGGATTTTAGAGCCGATTTTGGGGTCAAATTTGGGGCCAAACTTGGGGATTTTGGGGCTGAATTCAGGGACTTTGGAATTTTGGGGCCCAATTTTGGTATTTTTGGGGGCCAATTTGGGGCCGATTTTGGGGCTGAATTTGGAGACAAACTTGGGGATTTTGGGGCCAAATTTGGGGATTTTGGAGCAGAATTTGGGGCCAGCTTTTGGGGTGGAATTTGAGGATTTTAGAACCAAGTTTTGGGGTTTTGGGACAGACTCTTGGGGATTTTGGGGCCAAATTTTGGGGATTTTAGAGCCAATTTTGGGGCTGATTTTGGGGTTGATTTTAGGGCTAAACCTGGATAATTTGTGGCCAAATTTTGGGGATTTTGGGACCAGATTTTGGGGCCAAATTTGGGGATTTGAGAGCAAATTTTGGGGTCAAATTTGGGGCCAAACTTGGGGATTTTGGGGCCAAATTTGGAGCCAATTTTGGGGCTGAATTTGGGAACAAACTTGGAGATTTTGGGATATTTTAGGATGGATTTGGGACATTTTAGGTTATTTTGGGATATTTTAGGGATATTTTAGGATGGATTTCGGATAATTTAAGATGGATTTGAGACATTTTAGGATCATTTGAGACATTTTAGGATCATTTGGGACATTTTAAGGATATTTTGAAAATATTTTAGGAAGGATTAAGGATATTTTAGGGCGGATTTTGGGGATTCAGGATAATTTTGAATATTTTTGGCTCCTTCTATGGGGTGCTCTCTTCTCAGCGGCCGAGTGATCCAGTCCCATTCTGTCATCCATTGCAGGACCCTGGGCACTAACTTGCTTGTCTCCACCTTTGCAGACGATGTCAATAATGCTTCCTGTAAGTCCATTGAATTAACCAGGTACCAGTCCAGCGTCTCTTTTTCCATGAGTAGCCCAATGGTGGCAGGTTCTCGACCGTCCACATCAGTAATTCTGAGACGGCCTTTTTTGATCAACACAGCCAACTGTTCGATTTTTGAGAATATTGTTCTTTTATGTTGTAGCGGTGGTGACAGCCATTCCAACACCCGTATCTCCCCCGTTTTGTTTTCGCATTGGGAGAGAGCGCCAAGCAGGTGACAAGGACTATTCCAAACAGTGAGGTCAATAGGGCAATCTAGCTGTCGACAGGATACATATCCTTGTTGTACACAATTACTGATTTGCTTTAGGGCGGTGTGCTGTTCCTTCATGAGGCACACAGGGGTAGTGGGGTCAGTGCCCTTTAACAAGGATCGTAGGGTCTCCAACAAGTGATTTGGTACTCCCACAATGGGTTTTAGCCACTGTAAGTCTCCTAGCAACTTTTGAGCATCATGTAAAGTCTTAATGTCCAAGTGTAGTTTTAATTTTTGGGGTACCACTCTTTGGTCCATTAGAATCCATCCCAAATACTTCCATGGTTTCGTGGTCTGAATTTTCTCTGTGGCAATAACAAGTGAAGATGCTGCAAGAGTGTCTCTGATGCTGTCAACCTGCAAAGGGGAAAATGGCTGTTGTTGCGCAAACAAAATATCATCCATGTAATGATATATTATGGTAGCTGGCCACTGCTGACGTAATGGCTGTAATGCAGCGTCAACATAAAGCTGGCACAACATGGGGGAATTGCGCATGCCCTGCGGCAATGACGTCCACTCAAATCTTTTGTCTGGTTCCCCACAATTTGTTGCTGGTAGGGTAAAGGCAAACCTCTTCATGTCATCGGGATGCAGCCCAATAGTGAAAAAACAATCCTTTAAGTCGATGATTAGAAGCGGCCAATCTTGAGGTATCATGGCTGGATTCGGAAGACCAGGCTGCAAGGCCCCCATCGGTTCCACCTCGTCATTCACAGCTCGTACATCGTGTACCAGGCGGTATTTTCCTGATTTATTCTTAATCACAAAAATGGGCGTGTTCCATGGACTCGCTGAGAGTCATAAATGTCCTTGCTCGTATTGTTCCTTCACCAATTCATGGGCATGCTTAAGACTCTCCCCTTTCAAGGGCGATTGCTTAACCATCACCGGTGTATCTGTTTTCCAGGTGAGTGGAATGGGGAAAGTCCAAGCAATGGCAATTACCCCAAAGGGTGGTGATTGGCCAACACCACCCCCAGCTGTGTTAAAATGTCCCTGCCTATGAGGCAAGAGACTGTAGGGGGCAACTGAACAACTGAAAACACCACAGATACCTGTTGCCCATCAAATCGCACTGACAGGGGCGGTGTTCTGCTTGCCAAGGTAAGTCCTCCTTCTCCTGTGAGAATGTTTGTTGATGGGAGCAAGGGCCAATGCTGTGGCCATGCTTCTGGAGATATAATGCTGGTGTCTGCTCCCGTATCCAATAGTCCATAAAGGGTTATACTCTGATGTCCATGGGTGATCTGAACTCTCTGTTTTGGCCTCTCCTGTAGATCTACACTCAGGACTGTAGTGCCTGTGGAGCCAAAGCCCTTTCCATCACGCTTCTGTCCAGTAAGCGATGGAAGACCCGATGTCATCTGCGGTAACGGTACCAATTGAGCAACGCGTTGACCTTATGTTATCTTTAGCGGGGGATAAGGGGTGTAAGCCATGATTTGTATTTCTCCTGTATAGTCTGCATCTATGACCCCTGGAAATACAAATAATCCCAGCATGGATGTCGAGGACCGTCCTAGTAATAATGCTCCACATTTTTGTCCTTGTAGCGTGAGAGGACCGTTTACTTCAATTGGTATCCTTGCAGGCTGGTTCATCATTAATGTGACATCTACTGCATCTGCTATATCCAAGCCGAGGCTTCCTGCTGTTGTTGGCTGCAGACAGGAGGTGGCGCTGATGTCGCGGCGGCAACTTGTGTCTGGGTGCGGCCGGCGATTGGCGCCGGCAAGCCGTGGTGTTTTGGGAGCTGGATTGGCAGCTTTGGCACCACACGCCAGTCGCTCTGCATTCTCGGCGCATGTGTCCCCCATTGCCGCATCGGTAGCACATGAGGTGTGATCTCGAGCCTCCCTGCGTGACTGCCATTGAGCCATTTTGGAGAGGAGCAAGAGCAGCTAACACCTGATTGTGAGTGGATTCTGCTTGCTTTTGCAGCCCTAATCCTAATTCCTTTAAGGCATCTACTAAAAATGCTTGTGAGACTGTTGGCTGTAATGCCATTCGCTCTAGTGCTTCCTCAATGGTCCAATTTGCTCCCAGAGTGGCTAGCACCCTTTGCGTGGCCGGATTGCTATTTTGTAAGGTGCGCTGCTTTAATAGTGCCCCCTTCATATATTCTGCAACTCCCGCCCGGTCTATGGCCACAGCTGCTTTGTCAATAAAACTCCCAAATGATTCCTCTCAACCTTGTTTTATGCCCATGTACGCTGGCAGCCCTCCTGGCTCTTTACCCCTCTCTATGGCAGCACGTACCAACCGCATGGCTTCTCTAATCTTATCTGCTCCTGATATCAACTGTGCCTCCGTGTGCAAGTATGCCCTTAAGCCCATGAGCTCATCTATCGTCACTCCATGCAGCGGATCCCCCTGAGCTCGCTGTGTTGCAACCGACTCATTAACCAAGGCTTGCCAATGCGCATTAAACAACAATTGCTGATGCTGAGTAAATATTAACTGTACTATTCCCCTCAAATCATTTGGGCACACAATCTGCGTATTAAAGAGATAATCCAGCATCTGCCTAACAGGTTCGCTTTTTACACCGAACTGGCTAACTGTGGACCGCAACTGGGATAACAACTTCCAGTCTAAAGGGGTATACTCCGCCAGATCCTGTGTGTGGTTCCCCTGAGCATCCTACTGTGGTGTGTATGTAACCGGACAGGCAAGAGCAGAAGCGGCCTCCATTGCCTCACCATCCCCCGTTTGCATTGCCTCTTTTGCCAGAGCAGCCCAAGCCTCCCTCCTCTGTTTAGCCATCTCCTCCCACAGGTCACTGAGTGCCCCGGGATAGGATCTGACTCTCCGAGAGTTCTGCGCTGTTGGCGCTTCTGCACAGGCCATTCGGGTGGGGGAGGCGGCAGGCTCAGCTCGCTCTCTCTGCGGGGAGGCGGCGGGCTTAGCTCACTCTCTCTGTGGGGGGGCGGCGGGCTTAGCTCGCTCTCTCTGCCGTCCTCCAACTCGTCCTTCTCCTCTGTGCAGATGGTCCCCCCGCGCCTGTAACAAAATCCTCCATACCACACTGTTGTAAACCCTTTGGTATTAACACCTTGTTTACTGAAGTCGCAAGAGGATCGTCCTCACAACCATACCCTATATTCCTCTTATGAGCTTCTGTCACCCTTTCTGCTGCCTTGCGCTCAGAGACATGTTGAAGCAGTGTATTGTGCACCACCCACCATGGCTTGCCCAATTTCTTTGCTGTCTTATCATCTTCTAACACCGCTTCCCACAGTATATCCCCAAATTTTCTCCATTCCGCGAGCTCATGGACCGTATGTGGGTTAAGGAAAACCCCCTTAGCATAGCCGTAGGCTAACAAACCTGGTAGCTCCTTTTTTAGATCTATCCCCTTTACTCCTCACCTTTCTAAATACGCGGCAAAAAGATCATATGCTGCTTGCCTATCCATACCTATTCGTATACGTCAGTGCTGTTGCGGCTTTCCAGGCTCTGGCAGACACGTATGGCCCGAGTCACCGATGTGAACTTCGAGGGTGCTTCAAAATTCCGGCACCGTTCCGGCTGCGATCAGGACCCAATTCCAACTTCCCTCGACTGTGGCGTGTCCTCCCCCCTTTTCTTTTTCAGCAAGACACGGAGGCAGACGTCGAAAGAAGGAGACCAGGACACCAGATGGTCATCAACAGGTCTAATTTATTGATTGATTTGGCAACCTAAATACAGTCCATAATGAGCCTCATACATATTGCAAAAGTTGAACTCAGGGTTGGCTATTCAGCTACATGTCAACCCCGCCTAATTTAGCCTTTAGCTACATTCCTGTGGTTAGCAAGAATAGCAACTTCTGCATTCCACATCCTGTTCTTGTATAACTTCAGCACCTTCTTTGTGAACAAGGACACCCTGCCCGCGAAAGGGCCTCTGCCCTAGTTAGGACATCTTTACCAAATTGATTCGGCTGTGTCCCCTCTCCTTGAGCCACTCTTTGACAAAACTCTCCACAGGATTCCACCTCCAAAATTCTGTATATCCAAGGGTTGCTCCCAGGTAAATCTGTCAGTCTGGCTGGCCTTGGCCTCTGGTGAATGCCCCTGCAATGCTGGGGTTGAGTTCCTTCCTTCCCATGGAGATCCCTGGGACACTGTGGGGACCGCATGGAACCAAAGGGATCCTTGTGGCACCACTGGAGCCCATGGAACCAAGGATATCATTGTGGCACCACTGGAGCCCATGGAACCAAGGAGATCATTGTGGCACCACTGGAGCCAATGGAACCAAGGAGATCATTGTGGCACCACTGGAGCCCATGGAACCAAGGAGATCATTGTGGCACCACTGGAGCCCATTGAACCAAGGGGCCATTGTAACACAGCAGGGCTTCATGGAACCCAGAGACCATTATCACTCTGTGGGGCCTGATGGAACCATGGAGACCATTGTGACCCTTCAGGGCCTCATGTCACCAAGGGGACATTATGACACCTCAGGTCCTCATGGAAGCAAGGGACCATTGGGACACTGTGGGGCCCCATGGAACCGAGGGAACAGGGAGCAGGTCTGGCTGCAAGCACTGAGCCTGGCCGGAGTCACGGAACCATCTGCAGGCCCCAGGTGAGATATGAACTCTTTCAGTGCTTCCATCCTCCCTCGAGGGAGAGAAAAGGACAAAGTGCAGGCACATAGAGGAGCAACATGAAGACACCGAGGTCAGTGAAGAGGAAGTTGAGTCCAAGATGGGAGGCATGAGGAGATGTCCTGATCTTGGGGCTGAAATCCTCTTGTAAAGCTATGGAGAAGGATGCAACTGATACATCAGACTCTCTTTTTCCCCGTATCACATTGAAAAGTACGAGGAAATGACTTGTTCAGCAAAGGCCTCCGTGCTAAAGTAAGCAAATGTTGAAATAGCTGTGATCCCATGAGAAGTTAGAACACTGAAAAAGTGAAGAGTGATGAGATCCTGTGCTTTCCGAGGGAGAAGAAAAAGATCTCTGTTCTCAGACATGAAGATGATTTCAGAAATAGATGATGAGAACCTTTGCTCTTAAACAGCTCATCTTTAAACTAATACCCCATAAGTTGACATGGCCCATAAACACAACTGTAAAAGAGCTTTGAACAACTGGGAGGGATGTCCCAATTGCAGATTTTTCTGGGCAGTTGCTATTCATGGAAATTGAGAGCGGCAAGAGAAGTGTCTCTTCTGGAAAAGTCTCCATAGCATGAAAGAGAGACTCCTCTCCTTAAGCGAACTCAAGAAAGACTATTCCAGTAGGGTTAAACTGACTGAAAATTCTAGGTTTGTCTCTTTATACTGTCAGTAAGGAAGAAAAGATTGTAGGGAGAGGAGAAGTGTTCTGAAAGTTTTGTTCTTATTACTCTTTCTTTTAGTTGCTATTAATTAACTTTTCCTTATACTCTCTTAAAGTTTTGAGCCTGCTTTGCCGTTCTCCTAATCTTATCACACAGGAGGAAATGAGTAAGGATATTCTAGTGAGTGCACTGGTAATTAGCCAACACTGAAGCCACCACAATAATTGCTGCATTCTCCAAGAAATCTCAAATAGGTGAACGAAAACCACTACAGAAATATTTCTGATGAACTGAACTAGAACAGAGGGAAATCAAGGTAGAGCCATGGTTTGTCAGGACTTGCTTGATCCTAATGAGCCCTGTGGTGCATTTGGAACTGAGCCCTGGAATCTTAGGACCTGAGAGGAGATTGCACAAACCTTTCCAGGAGTCAAACTCAGAAAAAAACCCCAAAGTGTCTCAAATCATAGATGTGTCCCACTGAGGTCCATCTGCTACACAGGCTCCTCATGGACTTCTTGGAGGAGAGATTTGGAGGCCAGGATGGCACAAAAACTTCTAAGAGATTCAGTGTGGAAAGGAAAATCCAAAGTACTTTAAAAACCTTGAGTATCCTAAAGTATTAATGAGCTCCACTGAGTGTCAGTACAAAGCTCTCAAGGGACTTGTTAAAGCAGAGAAATGGGGCCATGATTGCACAAACCTCTCACAGAGTCTCTATCTAAAGGGAAACACCAAGTACCCTAAAATAATTGAAGTACCCTGAAGCATTAATGAGCCCACAAAGTGTAGTTACTGACAAAGCCTCTCCAGGGACTAATTACAGCAGATAATTGGAGGCCGTGATTGCACAAACCTCTCAGAGACTCCAAGGCAAAAACCAAACCCAAAGTCCTTTCAAAAACTCTGTGAGCATTCAGGAGCCCCCAGGGCCATTGTTGAGCAAGGCTCCCCAGGGACTCCTTCCAGCAGATCCTTGAGGCCACTGGGATGTGGGCTAGGGGGGGATGCTGAGGGCAGGACAAGGAGCTGACAGTGCCCAGCCTGGCTGGGGCTGTGCCAGGAGGCCCCAGGGCCTCAGGACAAGGTGTCTCCTCACAGCCCTTGGTGGCACAGACACTGCTGTGCCCCAGGGCACCAAGACTTGACTTTTCCTTGTTCCAACCTGTCATCACTGCCTCCAGTTCTCTGCTTTGCCTGGGGTCTGGGGACACTTTCTCAGTCGTGTCCCTCTCTGGGACCCATTAAAAGTCCAAGAAAGTTTAGAGCTGGATTCTGACTTGCAGTTCTGGAGAGGTTTCTTAGCTCCCTCTAAAAAACTGATGTTCAGGGCCTGAGCACAAAGCCCCAGAGGCTCATTAATGTCTTTCTGCTGTGTCTGTGCTGCTGAGCTGGGCTGGGCTCCTGGTACAGAGGCAGCTCCTGGTAACCAAGCAGAGCTTCAAAAGCACATTTCTCTTGATGAGCAGCTCTTCTGCCAGCCCAGCAGGGCTGGGGCACTGCCTGCAGCCATCCCAGGCAAAGCACAGAGGCACAGAGAACTTAAATCAGTCAGGGCTGGGAAGGTGCTGAGAAGTGCCTGGGGCACAATCACTGCCAGCCCTTGGCACAGGAGCCTCTGGCTGCAGGACAATGCAGCTGCAGCTCCTGGAGCCATCTCCTAAAGCTGGAACATTCTAATGCCTACAGAGCCTGTGAGTACATTCTCTGATTGTCTCCTGTGCAGAGCAGTCAGGGGTGCCCAGGGCTGTCCTGCAGAGCAGGGTCCTGCAGCCCAGGGTGCTGTGCTGGGGCAGGGACTCTGCTGCCTGCCAGGGAACGCTCTCAGCCAGCCCTGGCAGCTGCTCCAAACACTGGGGGAAGAGATCTGGGTGGAAGGAGACAGCTGGTGCAGCTTGGAAGTGTTCTCCTTGTGTGGGGAGGATGCTGCATTGTTCAGGACTGCTCCCATCCCGGCATTTAACTGCAGAATGTTTCCAAGTAGATTTTACAGGGAGTACAGCAAGGCAGGGGCTGCATAAAAGGGAAAAATTTATTAATCTACTGCTTTGGATTGCTGGGATGGAAAAATGCACGTAGATATTTATCTCTTGGTTCATGTTTAGAAAAAATAAATAATTTAATCTCAACTCTAACTGAAGCAAGCAGTGACAGAAATCAGCACAGGACCCCTCACAGGCAGTATCAATATCACTTTTCCAGTCTCCTCAGGGTTGCACTGACGTTGCCATCAGAGCCTGGAGAGCCAGAGCTGCCCCTGGGCAGTGCCTGAGCTGGGAGGGGTCTGCAGGGCAGAGCTGAGCCCCCAGGGCTGGGCTGGGCTCTGGCAGCACTGGCAGGGCCCAGCCCTGGGCACAGGGAAGGAGCTGCTGGCAGGGACAGCTCCAGGCAGCAGAGCCCTGGGCAGGCAGTGGGGGGAAAGTGCCCCCAGGCTGTGCTGGGATATTTCAAGTCCTCTCCAAACCCAACTATTCCATGGTTACTTTCCTTACAGATCCCCATGCCAAGGCACAGTAAATGTCCAACAGCAGCTCCATCAGCCACTTCCTCCTGCTGGCATTGGCAGACACACGGCAGCTGCAGCTCCTGCACTTCTGCCTCTTGCTGGGCATCTCCCTGGCTGCCCTCCTGGTCAACGGCCTCATCATCAGCGCCGTAGCCTGCAGCCACCACCTACACACACCAATGTTCTTCTTCCTGCTCAACCTGGCCCTCAGCGACCTGGGCTTCATCTGCACCACTGTCCCCAAAGCCATGCACAATTCCCTCTGGGACACCAGGAACATCTCCTACTCAGGATGTGCTGCACAGCTCTTTTTCTTTATGTTCTTCATCTCAGCAGAGCTTTCCCTTCTGACCGTCATGTGCTACGACCGCTACGTGTCCATCTGCAAACCCCTGCACTACGGGACCCTCCTGGGCAGCAGAGCTTGTGCCCACATGGCAGCAGCTGCCTGGGCCAGTGCCTTTCTCTATTCACTGCTGCATACAGCCAATACATTTTCTCTGCCCCTGTGCCATGGCAATGTTCTGGGCCAGTTCTTCTGTGAAATCCCACAGATCCTCAAGCTGTCCTGCTACAAATCCCACCTCAGGGAACTTGGGCTCATTGCAGTTAGTGTCTGTTTAGGTTTTGGTTGTTTTGTGTTCATGGTTTTCTCCTATGTGCAGATCTTCAGGGCTGTGCTGATGATCCCCTCTGAGCAGGGACGGCACAAAGCTTTTTCCACCTGCCTCCCTCACCTGGCCGTGGTCTCCCTGTTTGTTAGCACTGCAGCCTTTGCCTACCTGAAGCCCCCCTCCATCTCCTCCAAATCCCTGGATCTGGCCCTGTCAATTCTGTACTCAGTGGTGCCTCCAGCCCTGAACCCGCTCATCTACAGCCTGAGGAACCAGGAGCTCAAGCCTGAAGTGTGGAGACTGATGACTGGATGCTTTCAGGAACATTAATTTGATGGCCAATTTCTGCAAACCACTTATAATAGAAGTCATCTTATTGTTGGTTTGACTGTAGTTTTTTTTTTTTTTTCCTTTTTATTAGTTTTCTCATATTGTCCACAAATAAATGTCTTTGTTTGTGCCATTTCTCATTTTGTTTCCCTCCAACTTCCCTGTGGCCACAGACTTTGTCAATGAGGGGTTGCGCTCTGGGTGACTTTAAAGGAAATAAAGGATGTCCCAGCCACGTTTTCTGCAGAGATGCCCCTTTTGTTTCCTTCTCTGGAGCTGCAGCAGCAATGTCTGTGTGCAGAGCTGGGGGCAGATCAGTGCTGGCTCAGCAGCTGTGCCCAGCAGCAGCAGCACTTGGTGTTGCCAGTGCTGCTGCCGTGGCCCTGCCCCGCTGCCCTGGTGGCCCTGGTGTTGCTGCAGGGCCTGAGTGCTCTCGGGGCCGGGCACAGCCCTGGGGGTGGCAGTGTCAGGGCTGCAGCAGGGACAGGCCAAGTAATATAAATAATTTGTATTATAAATCATCTTGGATAATTCTTTTGGATTTGTCCTTTTTTCCCCTGTGTTTTAGTTTTTTATTATTGTCCACAAAGTAAAACCATTGTTTGTGCCATTTCTCATTTTGTTTCTCTGCACCTTCCCTGTGTCCACAGACTGTGTCAATGGGAGGCTGTTCTCTTGGTGTCTTTAAAGGAGATAAATGATCTCCCAGCAAAGTTTTCTTCAGTGATCCCCTTGTGTTCCCTTCTCTGGAGCTGCAGCAGCAATGTCTGAGTGCAGAGCGTGGGCCAGATCAGTGCTGAGTCCATCAGCTCTGATCCTGCTGGCCACACCATTCCTGATCCAGACCAGGAGCCATTGGCCTTCTTGCCCAGCTGGGCACACTGCTGGCTCATGTCCAGCCTGCTGTCCATCAGTCCATGCAGGTCCCTTTCTGCCTGGCTGCTCTCCAGCCACTCTGTCCCCAGCCTGTAGTGCTGCAGGGGTGGTTCTGGCCAAAGTGCAGGACCCAGCACTTGGTCTTGTTCAACCTCAGCTTGTTGGATTTGGGCCCTGGATCCAGCCTGTCCAGGGCCCTGTGCAGAGCCCTCCTACCCTCCAGCAGATCAACATTCACACCCAGCTTGGTGCCATCTGCAAATTTGCTGATGCTGGACTCAGTCTCCTCATGCAGATCATCAGTGCAGATATTAAAATCCACGCTGGCTGGCTCTGATCCCTCGGCCATCCTGTGGGTGCCCTGTGATGGCACTCAGGGTGATCTGTTCCATAACCTTGCCGGGCACCCAGGTCAGGCTGACAGGCCTGGAGTTCCCCAGCTCCTCCTTCCAGCCCTTCTTGGGGATGGGCTCACACTGGCACCTCCAGTCCTCTGGGACCTCCCTGCTGAGCCAGCACTGATGGTAAATGATGGAGAGCAGCTTGGGGAGCTCATCCACAGCTTCCCCACCCCCGTAGGATGGATCCCATCTAGTCCCAGAGACACCTGTGAGCATCTGAGAGGACCAGCAGGTCACCAACTTCTTCCTCCTGGATTCCAGGGGCTATTCTGCTCCATGTGCCCATCTACCAGTTCAGGAGAACACTTGTCCTGAGGAAATCCAGTGCTAATATTGAAAATTGAGAGAAACAAGGTGTTAAGTAGCTTAGCCTTTTCTTTATCTTTAGTTACTGTATTCTCCACTGCATCCAAAAAAAGAGTAGGTGTTCTCCTTATCCCATGTTTTGCTAATTATTTATTTGTAATAACATTTTTTTTTTTTATTTTTTACAGAAGTCGCCAGGTAATGCTCTAATTGAGTTTCGCCCCTCAACTTTTCTTTCTGCATGACCAAATAACATTCTTAAACACTTCCTAAGTTTCATGACGTTCTGTCAAAAGTTGCGTCCTCTTTTTTTCCCCTGAGTTCCCATAAAAGCTCCATGGGCAGCCAGGCCAGTAATTTTCCTCACCAGCTCATCTTCTGCCACACTGGGACAGGCTGCTCCTTCCCCCTTAAGATAACTGTCTTGACATGCGTCCATGTTCCCAGTCCCCTTTGTTTTTAAGGTCTGTTTCTCTTTCAAAATTCAGTACTTATTTGGTACTCCCCAATTCTGCATCCTAAACAGGTCAAAGTCTGCCCTTCCTAATTCCAGTGTGGCAGTTTGGTAGCTGCCACTCCTTCTTTCACAGAACATTGAAAACTTGATTATTCATGGTCACAGGCAGCCTCTGAGCCCCACATCTGCCACCAGCCCTTCTCTGTTTGTGAACAGCAGGAGATAGATCTGTCCTTGGCAGTGGGAGTGTTACCAAAAATTCGGTAAAACAGAAAACTCCTTAACCCCAATGCAGCATTAAGAAGCAGCATTCTTTATTCAGCTGGATGCACGGGGGAGAGCTCCTCCCAAAGCCCTGCAGGCTGAGTGCAGGAAAGTTTCTGTTTATATTCTGTATATTGCACACATATTCATTGATTTTCCCAGACTAAACATAAATATGATAATAATTTCCCCAAAATCATTAACATATTTCCCCTCCCCTTTTCCCATGTGTTCTTCTGTCCTGGTGTCCCTCTGGTGGTCCCTGGTGGTTGTGGACCCCAATGTTCCAGTGGGGCAGGCTGAGCTGGCAGGAGGCTGGTGAACTTTTAGTTCCTCTTCTCACACAATGGGCATTGTGTGGTTTCCATCTGTGACATCAGAGACCATCTGTGTGACATTAGAGAATGGGCTGTGACATCACAGAAAAGGCTGTGACATGACAGAGCAGGCTGTGACATCACAGAGCGTTGCCACCACTACAGGGGCTATGGTGTGGTGTCCCGGGTCGAGCACGGCTCTGTGGCAGCACCCCTGCCACACGGACCAAGACACGCTGACACCAATGTGGTGGACAGTGAAATGGCCTTTATTAACTGCCAACAGGGGTAATTTATAACAGGGGGTAACGGCAGGGCAACGGTAAAGGGAGAGGGGTTAGGCGTAATATCGCGAGATCTCCCAGATAACACGATATCTTAAACCCACATTCCCCTCCCCCCTTCATGACCTATTAAAAACATAGGAAACGGTAATGTTAAAACTGCCTAGTGGGATAGTAACAAACTTGTAACTGCAACAAAACAAACAACTGTAACAACTTTTAAGAAACTTGTGAGTGTAAATATTTAACAAATGAAAAGTTAAATAATGTAACGCACACAAAACTAACTATCTCTAACTGTTTTTCTAAGAAAAAATAAATATGAACTTATTTAAAACACAGGGCGATCTGTCAGGGGGCTGATTGAACTGTGACTTTGGGCATTCTTGCAGGACTTCCTCAGCTTATGTGTTGTCATCAGAGCACCAAATTACAGAATCACAGAATCACAGAATCACAGAATTTCAAGACTGGAAGAGACCTATAAGATCATCTAGTCCAGCCGATGTTCTAACCGTTCAGCTAGATCATGGCAGCAAGTGCCACATCCAGTCTTTTTTTAAATTCTTCAAGGGATGATGCCTCCACCACCTCACTGGGTAAATGATTCCAGTTTCTGACCACTCTTTCTGTGAAGTATTTTCTTCTTACTTCTAACTTACATCTACCTTGACGCAACTTGAGACTGTGTCCTCTTGTTCTGTCCGTTGTCGCCCGGAGAAAGAGGCCGACCCCCAGCTCACTACAGCCACCCTTCAGGAAGTTGTAGAGAGTGATGAGGTCACCCCTTAGTCTCCTTTTCTCCAGGCTGAACAACCCCAGCTCCCTTAGTCGCTCTTCATATGGCTTGTGTTCCAAGCCCTTTATTAGTTTCGTTGCTCTCCTCTGGACACGCTCAAGTAACTCGACGTCCCTCCTGAAGTGAGGGGCCCAGAACTGGATGCAATACTCTAAGTGAGGCCTCACCAGTGCCGAGTACAGGGGAAGAATGACCTCCCTGCTCCTGCTGGCCACTCCATTTCTGATACTGGCCAGGATGGCATTGGCCCTCTTGGCTACCTGGGCACACTGCTGGCTCATATTCAATCGACTGTCAACCAGCACCCCCAGGTCCCTTTCCACCTGGGCACTATCCAGCCACTCCATCCCCAGCTTGTATCGGTACAGGGGATTATTATGGCCGAAGTGCAATACTCGGCACTTGGACTTATTGAAGCTCATCCCGTTTGATTCCGTCCATATGTCCAGCCTTTCCAAGTCTCTCTGAAGAATCCTACACCCCTCTAATTGATCTACACTCATTCCCAATTTGGTATCGTCAGCAAAACTACTAATAAAAGACTCTAAGCCCTCATCCATATCATCAATAAAAATATTGAACAAAACTGGTCCCAACACAGACCCCTGAGGGACACCACTGGTGACTGGTCGCCAGCTAGATGTGACACCATTCACCAGCACTCTCTGGGCCCGGCCATCCAGCCAGTTGTGAACCCAGCAAAGGGTATTCCTATCCAGACCACGGCCAGCTAGCTTGTGTAGGAGTATGCTATGGGATACACTGTCGAAGGCCTTGCTGAAATCCAGAAAAACAACATCTACAGCCTTCCCTGCATCCACTAGCCGGGTTACCTGGTCATAAAAAGTGATCAGGTTAGTTAGACATGATTTACCCCTCCTAAATCCGTGCTGGCTGGGTCTGATACCCTGGCCATCCTGCAAATTTTGCATGATGGCACGTAATATGAACTGTTCCATTATTTTGCCAGGTATAGATGTTAGACTGACTGGTCTATAATTGCCAGGATCATCCTTTGCACCCTTTTTGTGAATGGGTATCACATTGGCCAGCTTCCAGTCATCCGGAACCTCACCAGTAATCCACGACTGTTGGTAAATGATAGAGAGTGGCTTTGCAATCTCATTTGCCAACTCTCTCATCACCCTGGGGTGGATCCCGTCTGGTCCCATAGATTTGTGGATGTCCAAACATTTCAATAGTTCTATAACTGCCTCTTCTTGGATAATGTGGGGACCATTCTGTTCCCTAAAACCATCTACCAGTCCAGACGGACGGGAGTCTTGAGGGCAAGTCATCTTCTCTTTAAAAACCGAGGTAAAATAGGCATTGAACACTTCTGCCTTCTCCTCATCTGTAAATACTAAATTCCCACCTGTGTCCATTAAGGAACAAAGGCTGGTCCTACCTTTTTTCCTACTATTAATATATTTATAAAAACATTTTTTGTTATCCTTAACAGCGGTCGCTATCCTGAGTTCAAACTGGGCTTTGGCCTCCCTAATTTTTTTCCTGCATACTCTAGCAGCCCTCTTGAATACATCCTTGGAGACCTGACCCTTTTTCCAACTCTGATACGTCCTCTTTTTATTCCTAAGCTCTTCCAAGATCTCCTTACCCAGCCAGGCTGGACGTTTGGCCCGTTGACTGATCTTTCGGGATACAGGAATGGTTTGTTCCTGCGCCTTCAAGATCTCTGCCTTGAAGTAAGCCCACCCTTCCTGAACTCCTTTATTTTTAAGGGCGGCTTCCCAAGGGACACTCTGAATTAATCTCTTAAACAGGCCAAAGTCCGCCCTCCGGAAATCCAATGTACGAGTTTTACTCGTGCTCCTCCTAACATCGCCAAGTATTGAAAACTCTATTATTTCATGATCGCTCTGCCCTAAACGACCTCCAACCATCACGTCCCCCACCAGCCCATCCCTGTTTGTAAATAACAAATCTAATGTAGTCCCTTCCCTGGTGGGTTCATCTACCAGTTGTAACAAAAAGTTATCTTCCATAGTTTCTAAGAATTTTCTTGATTGCCTCTTGACTGCTGTGTTAAATTCCCAGCAGATATCTGGTAGATTAAAGTCACCAACAAGAACAAGGGTTGATGCTCTTGAAACGTTGCACAACTGCTTATAGAATAGATCGTCGACTTCTTCTTCTTGATCAGGTCGACGATAACAGACTCCCAATGTGATGTCGGCGTAGTTAGCCTTCCCCTTAATTCTTATCCATAAACATTCGACACCTTCTTCCTTTGTTTCAATTTCAATGGCATCGAAGGTTTGCTTAATATAAAGAGCTACGCCACCTCCTCTTCTTCCTTTTCTATCTCTCCTGAAGAGTCTGTATCCAGCCAATGTAGTACTCCAGTTATATGAGTCATCCCACCACGTTTCCGTGATGGCAACTACATCATAGCTTTGCAGTTGTACCATGGCCTCCAGCTCTTCTTGTTTGTTGCCCAAACTTCGTGCATTTGTATACATGCACTTCATCTGGGCAACTGAGTTCACCCCTATCTTACGTTTACAATTCTTGGGCCTACTTCCAATTAGCTCAGCTGGTTCCCATTCCCCCTTCGAGCTTAGTTTAAAGCTCGCTCAATGAGGTCTGCCAGTTCATGAGCTAAAATCCTTTTGCCCTTAACGGAGAGGTGTACCCCATCTGATTCCAGCAAAGAAGATGCTGTAAAAGTTTCGCCATGGTCATAAAATCCAAAATTATGTCGATGACACCAACCCTTAAGCCACTTGTTAATGATACGAATTTTCCTATTTCTTCCATCTTTATCCTCCGCCACCAAAGGGACTGAGCACATCACTACCTGTGCTCCTGCCTTGTCAATTACCTGACCTAGTACCCTGAAGTCCTTCCTGATTACCTTAATGCTCCTCTTCTCGATCTCATCACTGCCAGCCTGAATTATCAGCAGTGGATAATAATCAGAGGGCTGAATCAGTCCAGGAAGTCTCTCAGTAATATTTTGTACCCGGGCCCCAGGGAGGCAACAGACTTCCCTGTGGGATGGGTCTGGTCGGCATATAGGACCTTCAGTTCCTTTCAGGAGGGAATCACCTACGACGATTACCCTTCTTTTCTTCTTGGTACTAGAGGTAATAACTCGTGTTGCAGGTGAAACATAATTAGGAGGTTCACTAGGCAGACAATTCTCTCCTAAACCATCTAGTTGTATCTCTGGATCCAATATCTCATACCTGTTCTGTAGTGGTACTTGGCTGGATGATGGAGGGGGACAGATTTTTCCATTTTTACCCCTCACAGGGACCCATTCCCATTCCTCTTCATCCACCAAATGCCCTTCTAGCGTCTGAGTGTGGGAGGTATATAAATCCTCAGTCTCTTGGTTAGTAACCTCCCTTAAAGATGATAGGGCTGAACTCCACCAATCTATTTCCCTTTCACTTTCCCTAATACTCCTTAATCTTTCTACTTCCTCCCTAAGCTCAGCCACCATTAAAAGGAGGTCATTCACTTGTTCGCAGCGTAAACAGTTCTCCTCCACAGCACTCCCTGATGCCATCAATAAACTCAAACATTCTGAGCAGGGGTGCGTCTGTACACTCACGTCCTTTTTGGAGGGCCCAACTTGATCACTTACACCAGCCACAGCTTTTGATCTTGTAGAAACCATTATTAACAAACACCCCAGAAACAACCAGACGGCAGGGGACTCAAAATCCGGAGGTTCAGGAATCCGGGGATTCAGGATATCCGAGAGTTTAGGAATCCAAGGATTCTAAAATCCGAGGTTACAGGAGTCTAGGGGTTTAAAAATACAGAGATTTGGAAATTAAGGATTTAAAAATCCGGTGTTTCAGAGTTCCAGGAATTCTCCAGCAGCAAGTTGGCACCACAAAGCTGCTAAGGTAGTAACAGAGACTCTTCAAGGGATGCAGAATGCAGGGAAGGGAGCAAGGCACAGCTCCACAGAACAGCTCCACGACACAACTCCGCGGTACAGCTCCGAAGCTCACCTCCGCAGCACAACTCCGCGGCACACCCCCACGGCACAGCTACACGGCCTAGCTCCGCGGCCTAGTTCTGCGGCACAGCTCCGCGGCCCAGCTCCGAGGCCCGGCTCCGCGGCACAGTTCCGCAGCACAACTCCGCGGCCCAGCTCCGAGGCCCGGCTCCGCGGCTCGGCTTCGCGGCTCAGCTCCGCAGCACAACTCCGCGGCCCAGCTCCGAGGCCCGGCTCCGCGGCTCCGCGGCTTAGCTCCGCAGCACAACTCCGCGGCCTAGCTCCGAGGCCCGGCTCCGCGGCTCGGCTCCGCAGCACAACTCCGCGGCCTAGCTCCGAGGCCCGGCTCCGCGGCTCGGCTCCGCAGCACAACTCCGCGGCCTAGCTCCGAAACCCGGCTCCGCGGCTCGGCTCCGCAGCACAACTCCGCGGCCTAGCTCCGAGACCCGGCTCCGCGGCTCGGCTTCACAGCTCAGCTCCGCAGCACAACTCCGCGGCCCAGCTCCGAGGCCCAGCTACAAGGCCCGGCTCGGCGACACAGCTCCGCGGCACAGTTCCGCGGCACAACTCAGCGCAGGGACACTGTCTTGTCCGCCATTAAAAAAAAAAAAAAAAAAAAAAAAAAAAAAAAATTGTCCTCCCAGATCTGTAATCTGTTTGACTTTAAAACCAGGGTGTTTTGGAGAGCCCATGTCCAGACTCATGTTCTCCCCAAAACACCCTTTGGACCCCTTGGCACAGGAAAAGTTCTGGGTTGACTGGTATTCCATCTAAGTAGAGTCAGAACTTGGCCAGAGTTCCAACTCCACTTGACGGATACAGTTGGGAAATTTAGGAGACTAGAGAATGGAAGAGTACAAAGCCGTGGCTAATTCCAAGTCCTGCACCTGTGAGATAGCGTGTCCTTGGGCCTAGCTGTAGTAGGATAACAAATAGTGAAAGAGACATGAGAAAAGAGAGATGTAACCCCTAAGGAATGAGGAAGAGTTCATGGTATAGTTTAACCAATAGATTGCTTGGCTTACAGAATATTCATAAGCTTATTATTTGCTGTATAAGTGTTTGATGCTTTCTTCAATAAACTGGACCTGTGATGAACCACCTGGTGTCCTGGTCTCCTTCCTACGACAGAACCCCATAACCACATGACCGTGATGGACCTCCATAACCCCATAACCTTGATGGACCTCCATAACCACATCACCCTGATGGACCCCCATAACCACATGGCCTTGATGGACCTCCATAACCCCATGACCTTGATGGACCTCCATAACCCCATGACCTTGATGGACCCCAAGGACCTTGATGGACTCCCATGACCCTGATTGACCCCCATAACCACATGACCTTGATGGACCTCCATAACCCCATGACCCTGATGGACTCTCATAACCACATGGCCCCATGACCTTGATGGGCCTCCATAACCTCATAACCATGATGGACCCCCATAACCACATGGCCCCATAACCCTGATGAAACCCCCTGGACCCATGACCCTGATGGACCCCCATAACCCCATGATCTATCCCATAACCATGATGGAACCCCATGACCCTGATAGACCTTCATAACCACATGACCGTGATGGAACTCCATAACCCCAAAATCATGATGGACCCCCATAACCCCAATAAATCCCCATGACCTTGATGGACCTCCAAAACCACATGACCCTGATAGACCTTCATAACCCCATAACCCTGATGGACCCCCATAACCACATGACCTTGATGGAACCCCATAGCTCCATAACCATGATGGACCTCCATAACCCCATAACCCTGATGGACCCCCATAACCACATGGCCTTGATGGAACCCCATAACCCCATAACCATGATGGACCCCCATAACCACATGACCTTGATGGAACCCCATAACCCCATGACCCTGCTTACTCCCATGATCTTGATGGACCCCCATAACCACATGACCCCATAACCCTGATGGAACCCCATAACCACATGTCCCTGTGCAGGATGTCCCTGTGCGGGACGTCCCTGTGCGGGATGTCCCTGTGTGGGATGTCCCTGTGCGGGACGTCCCTGTGTGGGATGTCCCTGTGCGGGACGTCCCTGTGCGGGATGTCCCTGTGCGGGACGTCCCTGTGTGGGATGTCCATGTGCGGGATGTCCACGTGCGGGATGTCCCTGTGTGGGATGTCCCTGTGCAGGATGTCCACATGCGGCACGAAGCCACCAGCGCCCCACAGGAACACCCGGGGCAGCTGGGCCACCACCAGGAATAGCGCGTCACCCGCCAGGACGGGGTGGCAGGACACCGGGGAGAAGCCTGGGGGAGAGGGGACATGAGTGAGGAGACCTTGGAGACCTTGGCGACCTTGGAGATGTTGGAGATGTTGGGGTGATGGGGATCTTGGGGACCTTGGGGAGCTTGGGGACACTGGGGACCTTGGAGACGTTGGAGATGTTGGAGACCTTGGGAATCTTGAGGACGTTGGGGACTTTGGGAATATGGAGGTTGTTGGGGACATTGGAGATGTTTGAGACATTGGAGATTTTGGGGTGATGGGGACATTGGAGACCTTGGGGACATTAGGATGATGGGGACCTTGGGCACACTGGAGATGTTGGGGTGATGGGACATTGGAGACATTGGAAAACACTGGGGACATTGGAGATGTTGGGGCAATGGGGACCTTGGGGACATTGGGGGCACTGGGGACATCAGGTGCACTGGGGTGATGGGGCCTTGGGGACCTTGGGGACATTGGAGAACGTTGGGGACACTGGAGATGTTGGGGTGATGGGACCTTGGGGATACTGAGGACATTGGAGACCTTGGGGACATTGGAGATGTTGGGGACCTTGAGGACCTTGGGAGTATGGAGGACACTGGGGACATTGGGGATGTTGGAGCAATGGGGACCTTGAGGACCCTGGGGACATTGGGGTGATGGGGACCTTGGGGACACTGGAGATGTTTGGGACCTTAGTAACCTTGGGGGCCTTGTGAATATGGAGGGTGTTTGGGCCGTTGGGGACATTGGGGACCTTGGGGATGTTGGGGTGATGGGGACCTTGGGGACATTGGAAACCTTGGGGACCTTGGAGATGTTTGGACATTGGAGATGTTGGGGTGATGGGACATTGGGGACATTGGAGATGTTGGGGACCTTGGAGATGTTGGGGTGATGGGACACTGGGGACATTGGAGATGTTGGTGTGATGGGGACCTTGGGGACATTGGAAAACCTGGGGGACATTGGAGATGTTTGGACATTGGGGACATTGGGGACCCTGGAGATGTTGGGGTGATGGGACACTGGGGACAATGGAGATGTTGGGGTGATGGGGACGTTGGGGACATTGGAAAACCTTGGGGACACTGGAGATGTTGGGGCACTGGGGACCTTGGGGACCTTGGGGACATTGGGGGCACTGGGGATGTTGGCGACTTTGGGGACTGTCCTGGTTTAGGGCAAATTTGTTAAAGAATCTGCAAAGGAGGGCCCCTCCAGAAAGGAAAACCCACATGGCCCCTCCCCCCAACCGGTTCGGGAAAAAATTCCTTGGAGAGAGGTGGAAAGAACCTGTTTATTTCAGGCACAGCACCCCCCAGCACACAAAATGAACAATACCCGATGACACCGCTCTGAGAAAATGACAAAATCAGAAAGTCTCTTTCGGGGGTGGTTGCTCTGTTCTCAGTCCCTCCGGCGCTGGGGCAGCTGCTGCAGCCAAACCTTCGGTGTTCCCGGGTCCAAGTCCGGAGCAAGTTCGAGATGGTCACAGAAACAGGAGAGGAGAAACAGTCCAGGAAGGAATTTGGACTGTTTAGCTAAACTAGCTAATAAGCAAAGGCCAAAGCAGAGCAGAAGCAAGAGCAGAAAAGAGAGCAAGCAAAGCAGCAAGCTGAAAGCAAGAAGTGAAAAACAGCCCTATGTACTGCCTGTTTCTGTGTCCCTGATAAGAGAAACCCAAACAAAAATTCCACTCTTCAGAGACGGTCTTAAAGGCACAGAACATATGAATGGGAATACAAGCATCATAACGTCACCCCAGGACATTCCACCCCTTATCCCCATATCATCAACTTTCTACAACACATCATGCATTATTCATACAAAATTTCCATCTCTTCCCCCAAAATTATAAGCAATACCCATCATGCCTTCATCACATCCCCACACTGGACCACTGAATCCAGGCCCTATATTACAGAGCTGCAGGATTCCCCCTTTTCACTTCAGTCACTTAAAGCTCCATCTATCAGTTGCTCAGACCATCGACACTTACACATTTACTTCTCCATCTTCCACTTGCCCAGACCTTCAACACTTACACATTTCCCTCTATCTCATGTCTGTATGGTTTAATGTACAGACAATGGCAGTAACATCCAATGAACAGTGATATTGCATATCATTCTTACCCCACAATCAGATTTCCGTGAACAACAACATCGTGTTGTTCCATCTCTTTGCATTATCCACCACGTGCAACCCGGTCCCTGAGCAAAGACAACCCCACAAATGGGTTTGTCTGTACGTGAGGCAGAATTGGTCCACACAGTCTTCCCTAACAAACCTCTGATATGTACCACTGGGACTTTGTCTCCTTCTATTACATTAAGGGACTCAGACTGGGCAGGACCTGCTCGGTTGGTGGAACCTTGGGTGTTAACTAACCAGGTGGCCTTTGCTAAATGCTGCTCCCAATTCTTGAAAGATCCCCCACCCAAAGCTTTCAACTGGGTTTTTAGTAGTCCATTGCACCTCTCCACTTTTCCTGCAGCTGGTGCATGGTAGGGGATATAGTACACCCACTCAATGCCATGATCCCTAGCCCAGGTGTTGATAAGGCTGTTCTTGAAATGAGTCCTGTTGTCTGACTCAATCCTCTCAGGGCTGCCATGTCTCCACAGAACTTGCTTTTCCAGGCCCAGGATGGTGTTCCGGGCTGTAGCATGAGACACAGGGTAGGTTTCCAACCATCCAGTGGTGGCTTCCACCATAGTCAGCACGTAGCGCTTGCCCTGGCGTGTCTGGGGCAATGTGATGTAGTCAATCTGCCAGGCCGCCCCATACTTGTACTTGGACCACAGCCCACCGTACCACAAGGGCTTCACTCGCTTGGCCTGCTTGATGGCAGCACACGTCTCACAGTCATGGATAACCTGAGAAATACTGTCCATGGTTAGATCCACCCCTCGGTCTTGTGCCCACTTATAGGTGGCATCCCTGCCCTGATGGCCTGAGGCATCATGGGCCCATCAAGCTAGGAATAACTCCCCCTTATATTCCCAATCTAGGTCTCTTTTGGACACCCCTATCTTTGCAGCTTGGTCTACCTGCTCATTGTTTTGGTGCTCCTCACTGGCCCTACTCTTGGGTATATGGGCGTCTACATGGTGGACTTTCACAGGCAGTTTCCCTACCCTGGTAGCGATGTCTTTCCACTCATCAGCAGCCCAAATTTGTTTCCCTCTATGTTGCCAGTTTGCCTTTTTCCACCTTTCCAGCCATCCCCACAGAGCATTGGCTACCATCCATGAATCAGTGTAGAGGTAGAGCTTTGTCCACTTCTCTCTCTCAGCAATGTCCAGAGCCAGCTGAACAGCTTCGAGTTCAGCAAGTTGGCTCGATCCACCTTCTCCTTCGGTAGCTTGCGCAACCTGTTGTGTGGGGCTCCATACAGCTGCTTTCCACTTCTGGTTCCTTCCTACGATGCAACAGGAACCATCAGTGAAAAGAGCGTAGCGTGTTTCCTCTGGGGGCAGTTGGTTATAGGGAGTAGCCTCTTCAGCACGTGCCACTGGTTATTGTTCCTCTTCATCTGTGACACCAAAATTCTCACTTTCGGGCCAATTTGTAATGACCTTCAAAATCCCAGGGCGATTCAGTTTACCTATACGGGCGTGCTGAGTGATGAGAGCAATCCACTTGCTCCATGTAGCACTGGTGGCATGGTGAGTGGAAGGAACCTTGCCTTTGAACATCCAGCCCAGCACCGGTAGTCGGGGTGCCAGGAGGAGTTGTGCTTCAGTGCCTATTACCTCCGAGGCAGCCTGGACTCCTTCATAGGCAGCCAGGATTTCTTTCTCTGTTGGAGTGTAGTTGGCTTCAGACCCTCTGTAACTTCTACTCCAAAATCCCAGTGGTCGACCCCGAGTCTCCTCAGGCACCTTCTGCCAAAGGCTCCAGGACAAGCCATGGTTCCTGGCTGCAGAGTAGAGCCTGTTCTTTACCTCTGGTCCTGTCCTGACTGGGCCAAGGGCCACTGCATGAGCAATCTCCTGCTTGATCTGTGCAAAGGCTTGTTGCTGCTCAGGGCCCCACTGGAAATTGTACTTCTTGCGTGTGACCAGGTAAAGAGGGCTCACAATCTGACTGTACTCAGGAATATGCATCCTCCAAAAACCTATTGCACCCAAGAAAGCTTGTGTCTCTTTCTTATTGGTGGGTGGAGACATTGCTGTGATCTTGTTGATGACATCTGTAGGAATCTGACGCTGTCCATCTTGCCAGTTCACTCCCAGGAATTGAATCTCACGAGCTTGTCCCATTACTTTGCTCTTTTTAATGGTGAAACCAGCTCCCAGGAGGATCTGGATGATTTCCTTCCCTTTCTCGAACACTTCCGCAGCTGTGTTTCCCCACACAATGATGTCATCAATATACTGCAGATGTTCTGGAGCCTCTCCCCTTTCTAGTGCAGTCTGGATCAGTCCATGGCAGATGGTGGGACTGTGCTTCCACCCCTGGGGCTGTCGGTTCCAGGTGTACTGCACTCCCTTCCATGAGAAGGCAAACTGAGGCCTGTATTCTGCTGCCAGAGGAATGGAGACAAATGCATTGGCAATGTCTATAGTGGCGTACCACCTTGCTGCCTTGAACTCCAGCTTGTACTGGAGTTCCAGCATGTCCGGCACGGCAGCGCTCAGGGGTGGAGTCACTTCATTCAATGCACGGTAGTCCACTGTCAATCTCCATTCTCCTTCAGATTTTCGCACAGGCCAGATGGGGCTGTTGAAGGGTGAGTGGGTCTTGCTGACCACCCCTTGGCTCTCCAGCTCTCGGATCATCTTATGGATGAGGATCACAGCATCTCGAGTGGTCCTATACTGCCGTCGATGCACTATGGAAGTGGCAATTGGCACTCGTTGCTCTTCTCCCGTCAGGCATCCTACTGCAGATGGATTCTCAGACAACCCAGGCAAGGTGTTCGATTGCTGGATGCCCTCTGTCTCTACAGCAGCTATTCCAAATGCCCATCTGAGTCCTTATGGGTCTTTGAAGTATCCACTCCAAAGGTAGTCTATGCCCAAAATACATGGGGCCTCTGGGCCAGTCACAATAGGATGCTTCTTCCACTCATTTCCCGGTAGGCTCACATCAGCTTCCACCAAAGTGAAATCCTGGGATCCCCCTGTCACACCAGCAATAGAAACAGACTCTGTCCCCACATGTCTTGATGGGATCAATATGCATTGCGCACCAGTATTGACCAAAGCTTTGTACTCTTGTGTTTCAGATGTGCCAGGCCAACGAATCCACACAGACCAGAAAACACGATTTTCCCTGGCCTTTACCTGGCTAGAGGCAGGGCCCCTCTAAGCCTGGTTATCCTTCTTTGCCTGGGCGTATGTTTTGGATGTTCCTTTGAGGGGATCAGACATGTCATCATCATCATACCTGGCTGTTCGGCTACGGGCAACTGGAGCTGCTTTCCTTCTGGTGGCTTCCTTCAGTTCACGTACCCGTCGTGCCAGAACAGCAGTAGGTTTCCTATCCAACCTTCTCATGTTTTCCCCACAATCACACAGGTAAAACCACAGCTAAGCTCGTGGGGTGTACCTTCTCTCACCATCTGGAAAACATCTGCCTTGGATACCGGAACCTCGGATCTGTACTGCTGAAATTTGGAGAAGGTCTTCTTTAATCTCCTCTCTGAGCTTCTTATAGTTCTCCTCTATCTTATCCTCTAAGTTCTGCAGTCGTGTTTCTACCGCTGCAATTCTGGCATGTGTCGGGCCATGTACAGCATCTGCATATGCTCAGAGCTTCCTTGCCATGTCAAGCACAGCCTCATCCCTCTCATCCCTCTTCATGATGGCTAAGGCAGAAGCATATTCGTGTGGCCCAAGTCGTACAAGTTTTCGCCACATCACAGACGTGCATGGTACCAAGTCTGGGTTCCTAGTTGTTACATCATCTGAGAAGATAATCTCTGCCACTGCCATTTCTCTCAGGCGTTGGATCCCTTGCTCTATGGTCTTCCACTGAGTTTGCTACATATAGAGATCGTCTGCACACAGGTATCTTTCTGCTACACTTCTTAGGACCCGTTCCCAGAGGCTGAGTGGGTTAGCCCCCCTCATCATTCCTTGGTCTATGACAGGATCCTGTGACAGGGATCCCAAATGCCTGCCTTCAGTGCCATCCAGAATTGTAGCCTCGCCTGCAGCATCCCAGAGACGGACCAGCCAACTAATTATGGGTTCATCAGACCTTCGAGTGTAGTCCTTCTGTAGGCCATGAAGGTCCTTCAGGGAAAAGGACTCATCTGATCTTGCACCTGCTGCTTTGACTACTGATTTTATGTCAGGAGGCATTGAGGTTCCTTCTCCTTCATCATCATCATCATCATCCCCTGGTCGATTGGTCTTGTTCGTGCATTTCCCGCTTCTAGTTCTGGTAGCAACAGCCATGGGTTTAGATGCTGGCTTCAAGCCTGGGCTGTTGGCTGCAGCCTGAGTCACCGAGACAGTTGCTGATTTATCTCCCTGCCCCCCTGCCTCTGTCTGCCGCCCGACAGTATCTAGCAGTGTGCGATAAGCATATGCCAGGGCCCAGCTCACTGCAATGACCTTCCTCTCCTTAGGCTCATCCTGGTACTTCTCTTTCAGATATTTCCCCACCTCAGCTAGGTTCTGAATTTGTTCATGTGAAAATCCCAGACTATAGGGTCAGAGAATTCCCTCAGGATTTGGCCCATATCCTCCCATTTCCCACACCACTTAGGATTTTCCACACCGGGGTTTACTCCTGAGTCAGGGGCCTCATCAGCCCGTCTAGAAATCTCAGCCCTCATTCTAGAGAAGCAGCAGGCTGTATACAGGAAGGTTACCAGATTGAATACCAGGAAGATGGTTTCTTTAACATTGAGGGGAAACTGAACATCCTTCACTAGTGGTGCAACTGATTCATAGGAGAAGGAGGAAAGCAGGGGCTGAAAAACCTCATTCCCTCCTGCTCCTCCTGCAACCAACTGGATGCATAACCATAGCCATGAACCATACCTGGAGCAGATGCTAGCATGTTTATAAACTTCTTGCACATTATTGCCACCAAGCCCAGCAGGATAGCTACTCTGGTCACTGTCCCTCTGATGTAAAAACTACGTATTAGGGGCAAATACTAAAGCTATTTCTGGATAAGAAAATAAACCTAGGGACCAGAGAGGTACTGAAATCTCAAAAAACCCTAGGGACCAGAAATGCATGCAAACCTTCACCCTATTAGACATTATGAATTCAAAAAGCATGGTTATTAGCTGATTTAAATGAACACAGAGGAATAGCAACCAAAATGCAGTCAAAACAGGGTTTTTCCACTCTCTCTCAAGCCTCACGTTTGGGCACCAATATTTTGTCCTGGTTTAGGGCAAATTTGTAAAAGAATCTGCAAAGAAGGGCCCCTCCAGAAAGCAAAACCCACACGGCCCCTCCCCCCAACCGGTTCAGGAAAAAATTCCTTGGAGAGAGGTGGAAAGAACCTGTTTATTTCAGGCACAGCACCCCCCAGCACACAAAATGAACAATACCCGATGACACCGCTCTGAGAAAGATGACAAAATCAGAAAGTCTCTTTCGGGGGTGGTTGCTCTGTTCTCAGTCCCTCCGGCGCTGGGGCAGCTGCTGCAGCCGAAACTTCGGTGTTCCCAGGTCCCAGTCCAGAGCAGGTTCGAGATGGTCACAGGAACAGGAGAGGAGAAACAGTTCGGGAAGGAATTTGGACTGTTTAGCTAGAACTAGCTAATAAGCAGATGCAAAAGCGGGAGGAGAAGCAAGAGCAGAAGAGCAAGCAAACAAAGCAGCAAGCTGAAAGCAAGAAGTGAAAAACAGCCCTATGTATACTGCCTGTCTCTGTGTCCCTGATAAGAGAAACCCAAACAAAACTTCTACTCTTCAGAGTCGGTCTTAAAGGCACAGAACAGATGAATGGGGATACAAGCATCACCTCAGGACAGGTGAGAACACTGATCCTGTTTTCAATAAACAAACCACAGGTATTGTAAAGAAAAGGAGAGGTTAGAGTTTTCTCTGTAACCTATAGTGAGCTCGAATTTTGCAATATGCATGAAGTCAATTAACACTGTTATAAAAGGTGGTTGATTTGATCAATAAATGGGAGTCGATGCTCATTAATCAGATGGTCGTCTCCCTTCACTTCAATAGAAGTTGCAGTAAAAAATACTTCAGCTCCCGGTGAAACTTCGCCCCCCTGCCGGGACGCAGGGGGGCTGGGAACCAGCAGATCATCCCCCTCCAAAGGGTCTTTTCCCTCTGGCGATGGGGGAAATGAGGCTTGCCCGTTGCATTTAGCAATCCAGGGAAAAACAACTGCTCTTCGTTCCAAGACCAGAAAAAGTTCCTTAAATGTTAGGTAACTTCGGGAGTGTCTGAATCCACGGTCCAAAAGGACTTGGAAAATGGATTCCATGCACTCCCGTACAAAAACATCCAGGGCATACAGCACATTCATAAAAAGCCCAAAAAGTTTTGCCCATCGGAAAAACTCATAGAAATGTCTTTCTGACAGGAAAATTCCAAGAATTCCATCCTCTTCATCCCATTTTTGCCAGAGGGCAATAACGTTCTCCTCTGAAGGGGAGAAAGGAACCTCAGCCCTGGTGGGAATGCCCCATCACCTTTGCAGCCATAACCTGCGAAGGCCAGGATCATCAGGAAGGGAAAAAGCCAACAGTACCTTTTGAAATAGTCCAGCATGCTCTGGCCAGCTCCATGGTGCTGCTGCTCTGTCCGAACATCTTCCTGGAGGCTTTTCAGAAGCTTCTCTTTGTGGTCAGCCTTGCTGTGAACTCTGTCCAAATCAGGATCTTCAGTTCTTCAGCTCCTGGCTAGAATCCACTTCTGTGGTCACTGTGAAGCAACCATCAATGCCACACATTGGAGGTTTTCCCAGTGCAGCAATTGCTCATCTGGGGTCTCACCAATTGATTTGCTCTTCAAACAAGGGGTCACCAATTGATATTACAGGGCTTGCAAGGGTTTTTCAGGGTGAAGAGGGAGACGAGAATGTTGACCTCATGTTCAGAAGGCTTGATTTATTATTTTATTCTATATATATTACATTATAACTATACTAAAAATAAATACAGAGAAAGTTCTCAGAATGCTAGCTAAGCTGATAGAAAAGGAATGAATAAACAAAGGTCTGTGTCTCAGCACAGAGTGAGACCCAGCTCTGCCCTGAGTGGTCAGTAAATCCAAACATTCACCCAAGACCAATCATGCATCCACCTGTTGCATTCCACAGCAGCAGATAACCTTTGTTTACATTTTGTTCCTGAGGTCACAGCTTCTCAGAAGGGGGAAAAATCCTAAAGAAAGGATTTTTATGAAAAGATGTGTGTGACAGCCAAGCATTTCTACCTGGATATAATCTGAGAATGTGAACAACAGAGTCAGCTTTCTCCCACAGGGTTCCCAGAAGAGCAGGTTTCAGCTCCACTGGATCCCAGAGGAGGACCAGAGCGATTGACACCCCCACTGGACCTTCAGAGGAAAACTCCACCTTTCTACAGGCTCACTGCTCCAACAGAGTCACACCTGTCACTGCAGGAGCAGTGCAGCCATGATTTAACGGGAGTGCTACCAACCCTCTGATCCACAGGGTGTCAGGTTGTATTCTGACTCTGTAGGTATTTTTTTAGTATTATTGCATTTGTATTTTTAATTTTCCCACTAAAGAACTGTTATTCCTATTCCCATATATTTTACTTGACAGCTCCCTATTTTGAAAATTGTTATTTCGAGGGAGGGGATTAACATTTTCCATTTCAAGGGAGGCTCCTGCCTTCCTCGGCAGACACCTGTCTTTTCAAACTGACACAATGCCCCAGGACATCCAGGCAGGTAAGGAGGAAGTCAGAGCCCCTTTCCCCCTCTCTCCTGCTCCATCTCCCTTCCCAGCATGGCCCCTGGCTGCAGGACAACCTCGCTGCCAATGCCGTCCTGCTGGGGATGCACTGGGGGGATCTCCTTCCACTTCCCTCTGGCACGGAGGCAAATCTCATCCTCTTCTTGTCTTTCCTCCCCCAGAAGAGGAGCTGAGGATGGAAACCAGGGAGGACAAGTCCCCGTGGCAGAACCTTGTGGAAGAAAAGCCCTACCAGTGCTTGGAGTGTGGGAAGAGCTTCAGGAAGAACTCATACCTGATCCACCACCAGATGATCCACACCGGGGAATGGCCCTACATGTGTGGGGAATGTGGGAAGGGCTTCAGCTGCAGATCCAGTCTCGTGACCCACCGATGCATCCACAATGGGAAGAGGCCCTATGAGTGTCCCCAGTGCCAGCAGAGGTTTGAGATCAGCTCCAATCTCCTCCTGCACCAGCAGATTCACTCAGAGGAGAGGCCCTTTCGCTGCCCTGACTGTGGGAAGGGATTCAAGCTGAAATCCCACCTCACCAGGCACCAGTGGATCCACACTGGGGAGGGGACCTACTAGTGTGGGGAATGTGGGATGAGCTTTTGTCAGAGCTCCAACCTGATCTCCCACCTGAGGATCCAAGCCATGGAACGGCCCTACAAGTGCGGGGAATGTGGGAAGAGCTTCAAGCAGAAGTCCCACTTGATCCATCACCAGAGGATCCACACTGGGGAAAGGCCGTACAGATATTGGGAATGTGGGATGACCTTCAGTCGCAGGTCCCAACTTAATATCCACCAAATGATCCACAGTGGAGAGAGGCCCTACGAGTGCCCCAAGCGTCAGAAGAGCTTTCAGACCAGCTCCCATCTCCTCCAGCACCAGTGAATTCACACAGAGGAGAGGCCCTTCCGCTGCCCTGACTGCAGGAAGAGCTTCAAGCACAACTCCCACCTTGTCGCCCACTGGCGCATCCACACCAGGGAGAGGCCCTACAAATGTCTCCAGTGTGGGAAGAGCTTCTCCAGCAGCTCTCACTTGACCAGACACTAATGGAGACACCGGTAAGGGAAGCCCTGAAAATGCCTCAACTGCAGGAAGAGCTTTGTGCCCTGCTCCAGCTTCAGCCCCCTTGGGAAAACCCATGTTGGTCAGAGCCCTGGTGATCCACATTCCCAGTGATCTGTGTTGGGAAGACATTGGGCTGGTTATCCTTTTCGTTTGGCCCTAATTTTATTCTGATTTGTCTTTATCATATAAAAACACCTTACATAGGACTAAAAAGAAAGTAATTGATTAAAGATGTTTAAAGTCTCACTGTTTCACAGCTATTTGAGGTGGAATTTATGGTTAAAAGACATAATCTGGGGAATTCATGGGTTCTTGGGGGATTTCAGACAGTGTTCTCCGTGACTTTGCAGTCCAGAAGTTATAATGGATTGTTCTGTCACCTCCGAATGACTCAGTCCCACTGAAAACACCTCAATCTTACCCCAAAAAGGCTTCAATCCCACCTCAAAATGGCTTGTTTCAACCTCAGAAAAACTCAGTCCCACGTCTTTTCAATTTCACAGCCTCCAGGGTGAGATGGGGTTGGAAGGATATTGGGAGAAGTGGCATCCAAATTTGGAGAAGTGGGATTGGGATTGTGTGGGGCTGGGTGTGTGGGATGTATTTTAATATTAAATAAACCTTTAAGAATTATTGATTTCTGTCTGATTTATTTTCCATCAGTTCAGTTTTGTTTTTCAGAGTGCCACCTTCTCAGCTGATTGTGTTTGTGGCCTCCTTTCTCTCCTGCCTTTCTTTCCCTGCTCTGTTTCTCTCTCAGTGTCTCCCTTGAGCCAGGGCAGCTCCCACAAAAGACCCTGCCATGATTTAATTCCCCATCCAGGAGCTACAACAGCCATGGGTGAAGTTGTGAAGGCTGGCAGTGATATGTCACTGTAGGATCTTGCTCCACTTGGCTTTTGGCTCCTTCTTAACAGCTTTTCCTTCAAGAGCAGGAACATCTTTTCCTGGCAGTGTGTCCATGGATCCCACAGGGGCATTCCTGAGGTTCCCAGGGTGCTGCTCCTGCCGTGCCTCCCAAGGAGCTGTGCAGGGCCAGGGGACAAGGTCCAGCAGCTCTGTTGGTTCT
Source organism: Melospiza melodia melodia (assembly GCF_035770615.1). Taxonomy (NCBI): domain Eukaryota; kingdom Metazoa; phylum Chordata; class Aves; order Passeriformes; family Passerellidae; genus Melospiza; species Melospiza melodia. The sequence continues at coordinate 386,558 of NW_026948800.1, forward strand.
GCAGTGCCACAAAGGGCCCTGGTTCCATGAGTTTCCATACTGCCAACAGCGGTTCCTTGGTTCCCATGATGCCCTGCTGTGTCACCATGGATATTTGGTGCCATGAAGTTCTTCAGTGTCACAATGGCCTCCCTCGCTCCATGAGCTTCCGCAGTGTCACAATGGACTCCTTGGACAGGCAGTGTCACCATGGACCATTGGCTCCATGCAGCCCCACTAGGACACCATGGACTCCTTGGTTCCATGAGGTTCTGGAGGCATCTCCATGGTCTCCTTGGATCCACAGTGTCACAATGGACCACTGGATCCATGTTGCCCTGCTGTGTCACCATGGCTCCTTGGTTCCATGGGACCCCAGGGTCACAATTGGCTCCTTGCTTCCATGTCACCCCCTCAGTGCCAAAATGGCCCCTTCATTCCATGAGGAACAACAAAAGTTTTGTGGGAACATTGAGCAAATCCTGCTTAACACAGCTGGGAACATCTGTTTGCATTCAAGAGAGAGGTTAAAGTGAGGATGGCACCAGCAGCTTCCATCTGCAACAGAGATCCAGGGAAAGGACAAGGACAGAGAATTCAGCTGCAAGACTCAGAGAATTCTGCTTCCAGAGATCATTTCTGCTCACACTGTCCCTTGTAGAAAGATGACACCATTCCAGGCAGACTGGACTGAGCAGGTGGTTCCTGAGTGGAGTTTGTTGTTTAGGAAACATGCTCAGGCTTTTCCATTCTTTCCTTCCCAACAGGAAAATCTCTCTTGGGCCTGCGTGCAGGCAGAGCCCTGATGAGAGCAGGGGGGACATGGTGCAATGGGCTGGGACATGGAGCTGCAGAGCTCAGGGACAAGGCTCTGCTGCTGGGCACAGGGATATCCGTGCCAGGTGGGCCATGTCAGACATGGTGAGGCTGGGGGTGAGGAGCAGCTTGTCCAAACAGGGTCAGCCCTCAAGGGGCTCATTCTTCTCTATGCCCAGTCCTCCTAAGGAGACATTCAGCATCAAGGTAACCTGGGGAATGCTTCTATCAGCTCTTCTTTAAACTGAAAATAAAAAATACTCACTTGATTAAAGAAAGCAAGTCATGAGGTGCACTTTGAAATCTTCCTTCTTAACAGAACTCCAAACTGACTATAATCATCTGCACAAGCCCTGGAGACCTGAAGGAAGAAAGAGACCCCGAGGGCTTTCTGTATTTTATTGAGCCCCATAGTAGACTTAGGGCTGAGTCCAGGACCCTCAGGCACTGAGACAAGTCTGAAGAAGCTGCTCAAGAAGTCAGAAGCAGAACTCCAAGTCCCTTGGAACATCACTGGGCCCCACTGAGGGCAGGGACTGCCAAAGGCTCCCCAGGGACTGCTGACAGCAGATCCTTGAGGCCAGGTTTGCAGGCAGCCAGAGGCTCTGAGCAGGGAACTGCAAGGCTGAGCAAGGCCTGGGCTGGTTGGAGGAAGCACAAAGGCCAAGCCCTGAGCCCAGCCTGGGACAGCAGGGCCTGTCCCTCACAGGTGGCTTGGAGCTGTTTGTGGGGCAGTGGGATGTGAGGGGCAGCAAGGACAAATGTCATAAACCTGTGGGACACTCCAGATCCTCATGGAACCAAGGGGCCAGTATTACACTGTGGGGCCTCATGGGAACAAGAGCCCATTGTGAGCCTGCAGGGCTAGAACACTCCAGAACACTGAAATGATGGGGGTAACCAAAGGGTCCTTGACTTAAGTTTCGTGCACAGGAGAAACACCAAGCAGATATTCTCAATATGGCCAGATGCAAAGAATATTCTTGGTAGTAAGGGACCCACAAGGATCATCAAGTCCAGCTCTTAAGGGAATGGCCCACACAGGAATTGAACCCACAGCCTCAGTGATACCAGCACCATGCCCTGACCAATTGAGCTAAGAGGTCAAAATGACACAAAATATTACTGACAAAATATAGACAATCAAGGAACTTTTGCAAGGGGTTTAATACAACACCCACTTCACCATAAAAACCTTATCATAGGATTAACTTCATTAACGTAGCCCCTTTAACTCAAAAACCTTTAACCCTTAAAATGTTAAGTGATCCAAAATATTCCACGTAAGTAGGATTAGAAAGAGAAGAAATAGAGAACAACAGAAAGATAGAAGATCTATAGAAAGACAGACACATAGATAACAACTGGTCAGGTTCCAGCATCCACAAGAATGGAACCCCAAGAGAAGGCAGGATCCAGACCCTGCACTGGTCTCCGCTCCTGCTTTTGACCCCCTGGGCCTTCATGGCCCTGCCCCTGGGGTGGGACTGCCAGTTGTTTGCCCAATCAGAATTAGGGTAGGGTAGCACCAGCTGCTGGTGTGTGATTGATTGGCAGCTCAGCCAATCAGAGCTGGGTTAGTAGAGTTCCTTCCCCCCCCCCCCACTGTGTGATTGACATCTCTGCCAGGCCAGGGCTTGGGGCAGGCCTCTCTCTCACCACAAAACAAGGCCTGACCCGGCCCTGGCCCCACACAGGCATTCTGAGCATCCCAAGGTGTCTCGGGACATCGATCTCATCCAGCCTCTGACAGCAACCACAGTGACACTACGGAACCTCATGGAGCCATGGGTCAGTTGTGACAATGCGGGTCTAAGGACACCACGGTGACACTAAAGAATCTCATGGAGCCATGGGGCCATTGTGACACTGTGGTGCCTCATGGAATCAAGGGACCATTGTGAAACTCGGGGCCCCAAGGAACCAAGGGTCTATGGTGACCTTGTGCTGCCCAAAGTGTCACTGAGGAGCGAGCCATTGTGACACAGTGAGGGCGCATGGAGCCGAGGAGCCATTGTGACACATCAAGGCTTTGTGGAACCACAAAGTCATTGTGACATCGCAAGGCCTTATGGAAGCATGGGGCCATTGCGTCACTACAGAAGCAAGGGGAACATCGTGACACTCCAGGGCCTCATGGAACCAAGGAGACCATTTTGACACTGTGGGGTCCTATGAAACCAAGGAAACATGGAACAGGTCTGGCTGGCTGGGCCTCCTGTGGACCACCTGACAGGTCTGGCTCACCTTGGCATGTCAAGGGCTGCTTCTCATCTGCCCCTGAAGCACTGGGGCTCTAGGCTTTCCTTCCTATGGAAGAGAACTTTCCTTCTTCTCCAGGGGACCATAGCCAAAACTGGGATTCCTCCTCTAAATTTCCATATATGCAAAGATTGTTTCCAGATAAAATCTACCAGGAGAGACAGATCTTGCTGCCTTGGGAACCTGGTGGCCACCTCTCCTCCGCTTTTCAAACACTGGGACCATGTACTTTTCTTTCTTATGGGAAAAAACATCCATCTCGACCAGGTGCCCATGGGCAAAATTGGCCATCTGCCCCCAGAATTTCCTATATCCAAGGATAGCTCCCAGACAAAAGGTGCCAGGACTGACAAGCCTGGCTGCCCTTGGCACTCATCTGCCTCTGAAACACTGGGGCTTTTTGTTTTCCTTCCTTATGAAAAGAACTCTTCTTTCTGTCCAGGTACCCACAGCCAAAATTGAGATTCCACCTCCAAAATGCCCAATGTCCAAGGATAGCCCCTAGAATAAAGGTGCTAGTAGAGATAGGCCTGGCTGGCTTGGCCTCAGGGTGGCCACCTCTCATCTTCTTCCAAAATACTTGGACTTCGCAATTTTCTTTCCTATAGGAAAAAACAATCCATCTTGACCATGTGCCCATAGCCAAAACTGGGATTCCACCTCCAAAACTTCGTATATCTAAGAGCTGCTCCCAAGAGAAAGCTGCCAGGACAGCCAGGTCTGGCTGCCCTTGCCCTCTTGGGGGTTGCCTCTCCTCTGCTTTCCAAACACTGGGGCTTGGAGCTTTCCTTCCAATGAAAAGAACCATCCTTCTTATATATGCAGAAATGGCTGAAAATGGGATTCCACTTCCCAAATTCCCTAGATCCCAGGGTTTCTTTCAGACAAAAGCTACCAGGACAGAGAGGTCTGGCTGGACTAGGCCTCTGATGGCCGCCTTTCATCTGCCACTCAAATACCGGTGTTCCGTGCTTTCCTTCCTATGGAAAAGAACTGTTCTTCTCTTCTGGATGTCCATGTCTGAAATTGTGATTCCACCTCTAAAATTCTATATATCCAAGGGTTGCTCCAAGGCAAAATTTGCCAGTACCTTCAAGGCTGGCTGGCCTTGGCCTCTGGTGATTGCCCCTGCAACACTGGGGCTGGGTTCTTTCCTTCCCATGGAGATCACTGGTACACTGTGGAGACTTCATGGAACCAAGGGGATCATTGGGGCACCACTGGAGCCCATGATGTCAACAAAGGGCCATGGTGACACAGCGGGGCTTCATGAAACCCAGAGGCCATGATGACTCTGTGGGGCCTGATGGAACCATGGAGACCATTGTGACCCTTCAGGGTCTTGTGTCACCAAAGGGGCATTGTGACACCTCAGGGCCTCATGGAAGAAGGGACCATTTGGACACCGTGGGGCCCCATGCAGCCAAGGGAACATGGAACAGCTCTGGCTGGCTTGGCCTCCCAGGGCCACCTGACAGGTCTGGCTGATGTTGGAATATCAAGGGCTGCCTCTCATCAGCTCCTGGCGTACTGGGTCTCTGTGCTTTCCCTGCTATGGAAAAGAACTGTCCCTCTTTTCAGATGCCTAGTGCCAAAATTGGTACTCTTTCTAAAAAAATTCATATATGCAAGGGTACCTCTCAGAACAAAACCTGCCAGCTCTGGCTGGCCTTGGCCTCCAGTGGTCATCTCTCATCTGCCCCTGAAACAGTGGGCCTCTGTTCATTCCCTCCTATGGAAAAGAACCAGATTTTGTGTCCAGGGGCCATGGCCAAAATTAGAATTTGGCCTCCCAAATTCCATATATCCAAGGATTGCTCCCAGACAAAAGTATCCAGGACAGACAGGTCAGGCTGGCCCTGTCCTCTGGTGATTTTCCTATGAGCTGAATGTTTTCATTTGCAAACACCTTGGGAGAGGGCCCAGAGATCTCCCAAGGTGGAGTTTTGAGGCCTTGGGCACATGACCAGTACATATGGACAAAGGAGTTCTGTGCTCTGTGCTGTTGTGGTGGTTTTGCATCACCGAAGTGATGTTCTAAGAGAGACTGCTAGCAGTTTCCTCTGTGTCTGACAAAATAACCAATCAGTAATTAGCTTTGAGAATAGACAATCTGCTAAACCACTAAGGAAACTGTACACACCTCTGTGAAGACACATGTTAAAGATCAAAAAACCGCTGGGGTTTGCCTGCAACCCCTGGGCAGGGGGAGGAGAAGCCCCCAGCCGTGCTGCTGCTGTGTTCTGGCCTGGCTGCTGAGATCCTGGCCCTGCCCCAGCGCGGTCCATCCTGACACAGTCCCAGCGCAGCCGCTGCAGAAACCTCCATCGCAAAGCAGCTCCGGCCAAAGCACCGAGCCTGGCCGGGGTCACGGAACCATGTGCAGGCCCCAGGTGAGATATGAACTCCTTCAGTGCTTCCATCCTCCCTCGAGGGAGAGAAAAGGACAAAGTGCAGGCACACAGAGGAGCAACATGAAGACACTGAGGTCAGTGAAGAGGAAGTCGAGTCCCAGATGGGAGGGATGAGGAGATGTCCTGATCTTGGGGATGAAATCCTCTTGTAAAGCCATGGGGAAGGATGTAATTGATACATCAGACCCTCTTTTTTCCATATAACACACTAAAATGTATGAGGAAATGACTTGTTCAGCAAAGCCTTCTATGGCAGCAGCTCTCTGGCCACAGAGAGAAACACAACTTTCCCAGGCATTGTTTTGGAAAAGTCTTTGGAGAAGATCAGAAAAAAGAAAATATTCTTAGCTTAACTTGCTGCACTTGGTATTTTAAACAAGTTGAATGTGTTATGGAGATTTGTTTACCAAAGAGTGGGTTTTTAATTAGCTAATGGTGATGGTGTTTGGATTGGAGCCATTTAGGTCCACCTGTAGAAAACTTGGGTATAAAAGTATGGGTTTCTTAATAAAGATTATTGATCAGCCTTCTGTAAATCATTGAGTCAATGTCTAATATTACCCGTCAGGGAGCCCTTAACGTGACAGGCCTCCATGTAAAGTAAGCAAATGTTGAAGTATCTGTGATCCCATGAGAAGTTTGAACAGAGAAAGAGAGAAGAGTGTTGAGACCCTGTGCCCTCATGCAGAGAAGATCTCTGTATTCAGAGATGAAGATGACTTCAGAAATAGGTGAAGAGGACTTTTGCTCTTCCACAACTCATCTTTAAACTAATACCTCATAAGCAGACATGGCCCATGAACACAGCTGTGTGAAAAGTTGTGGAAAAAATGGGAGGGACTTCACAATTGCAGATTTGCTGGGCAGCTGCTATTCACTGAAATTGAGAGCAATGAGAGAATTATTTTCTTATGGAGAAGTCTGCATAGAATGAAAGAGAGACTCCTCTCCCCAAGAGAACTGAAGGAAGGCTCTTATAGAAGTGGTAAACTGACGGAAAACTTCAGGTTTTGTCTCATTACATTGTCAGTAACAAAGAAAAGGTTTTAGGGAGAGGAGAAGTATTCTAAAAGTTTTTCTGATTCTTATTTCTCTTTCTTTGAGTTACTATTAATAATCTTTTTTTTAATTCCCTTTTAAAGTCTTGAGCCCACTTTGCCTTTCTCCTAATTCAATCTGACAGCAGAAAATCAGTAAGAATATTCAAGTGAGTGCACAGGTAATTAGCCAACACTTAACCCACCACACTAATTGATGCATTGGCTAAGAAATCTCATATTAGTGATCCAAAACTTCTACAAAGAACTTCGTGATGAACTGCATGAGAACAGAGGAAAATAATGGAAAAGCCATGGTTTGTCAGGACTTGCTTGATCCTAATGAGCCCCATGGTGCATTTGGAGCTGAGTCCTGGAACCTCAGGGCCTGAGGGGAGGTTGCACAAACCTTTCCAGGAGTCAAAGTCAGAGGAAACACCAAAAGTGTAGCAAAGCATGAATGGGTCCCACTGAGGTCCATCCCCAATACAGGCTCCTCATGGAGTCCTTGGAGGAGAGAATTGGAGGCCAGGATTGCACTAAAAGCTCTCAGACACTCAGCGTGGAAAGGAAATTCCAAAGTACCTTAAAAACCTTGAATATCTCAAATCATTGATGAGCCCCACTGAGTGTGAGTACAGAGTTCTCAAGGGACTCATTAAAGCAGAAAATTGGGGTCAGGACTGCACAAGCATCTCATAGAGTTTGTATGAAAAGTGAAACACCAAGTACCTCAAAACAGCCGAAGTACCTTGAAGCGTTAATGAGCGCACTGAGTGTTGTTACTGACAAAGGCTCTCAATGGACTCATTAAAGCAGATAATTGGAGGCCATGTTTGCAATAAACATCCCAGAGACTCCAAGGCAAAAGCAAAATCCAAAATCCTTCGAAAAACTCTGTGAGCATTAAGGAGCCCCCAGGGCCATTCCTGAGCAAGACTCCCCAGGGACTCCTTTCAGCAGATCCTTGAGGCCTCCCCTGGAATGTGGGCTGGGGGGGGATGCTGACGGCAGAACAAGGGGCTGACAGTGCCCAGCCTGGCTGGGGCTGTGCCAGAAGGCCCCAGGACCTCAGGACAAGGTGTCTCCTCCCAGCCCTTTGTGGCACAGACCCTGCTGTGCCCCAGGGCACCAAGACTTGGCTTCTCTTTGTCCTCACCTGCCATCACTGCCTCCAGTTCTCTGCTCTGCCTGGGGCCTGGGGACACTTTCTCTGTCATCTCACTCAGTGGGACCCATTAAAACTTCAAGAAACTTTGGAGTTGGATTCTGACTTGGAGCCAGAATTCTGGAGAGGTTTCTTCTGCTCCCACTCAGGGACTGATATTCAAGGCCTGAGCACAAAGCCCCAGAGGCTCATTAAAGTCCTGCTGCTGTGTCTGTGCTGATGAGCTGGGCTGGGCTCCTGGCACAGAGGCAGCTCCTGTAACCAAGCAGAGCTTCAAAAGCACATTTCTCTTGATGAGCAGCTGTTCTGCCAGCCCAGCAGGGCTGGGGCACTGCCTGCAGCCACCCCGGGCACAGCACAGAGGCACAGAGAGCTTCAATCAGTCAGGGCTGGGAAGGTGCTGAGAAGTGCCTGGGGCACAATCACTGCCAGCCCTTGGCACAGGAACCTCTGGCTGCAGGACAATGCAGCTGCAGCTCCTGGAGCCATCTCCTAAAGCTGGAACATCCCAGTGCCTTCAGACCCTGTGAGTACAACTCTGAGTATTTCTGGTGCAGGGGAGATGAAATGCTCATGAAGCTCTGACATGCTTAGGGGTTCTGATCAGTCATGGACTATTTCCAAGACAAGAATTTTGATAAGAACGTGGAAATTTCCAAAGATTTTGTATTCAATTTCATACTACTGGACAATGGCAGGGAAGGGGTATAAAGATTAAAGGATGATTATGACTTTTGACTAGTGTCTGAGACATTCGAACTGTTCATATTAGTGATCAGTAGGTTCACAGGAGATCCCTAATATGCTTGCAGCCACTCTGCCCATGGACAGCACCAGCATCACTTTTGCTCTTAAACATCAGGTTCAGTATGAGCTGTCCTTTCACCAAGCTGCAAACAGACCCTGCCCCCAGCCAGCGCCCTGCAAACAGGAAGGGTTCTGTCAGTTCAAGGAGAGTGCCCAGAGATTTGGGGTCTGTGAGTGGTGGCAGGGAGAGATCAGGCACAGGGAAACACCTTTGGGAGGGAAAATCTCCTGGAAGCAGAGAGATCAGGCAATGAGAGAAAACAAAACCCAGCAATGCTGTTGCAGGGAGAGTTTAGAGATGCCCACAGGATCCCCTCCAGTGCAGCTCCTCCCTCTGAACAAGCCCCCTCCCTCCTGTGCCCCCAGTCAAGCCTCAGCCCTCAGGGCCAGGGCTCCAAGGCGTGCAGCCCCTCCTGTGCAGGCAGAGCTGCAGCAGAGCCGTGGGGCAACTCTGCAGCACAGGGTCCAGTTCCCTCTGCAGAGCACAGGGCTGGAAGCAGCTGCCAGGCCCTGGGGGCTCTGGCAGGGGGCACAGCTGGCTCAGGGTGATGCTGTCCCCAGTGCCCGTCTCTGGGCAATGCTGTCAGTGCAGCCAGGGAAGGAGCTGCATCTCCCTGATTCCAATCCCATCATAAGGACACTTGAAAGTCGCCCTGAGATTTCAGTCCAAACTGCGACCTTCAATCCCGGATGCAAACCTGTCCTAGAGCATCTCTGAGTTATAAGATTAATGGGGAAAGGTAGAGGTGTTGTAACAGTGAAAATGCTGCTGGGTTTGTGAAATGAGCAATGTGAGTCCTTGGCTACAAATATGGAGCTGGGCTGTGGTGGATCCATCTGCTCTCAGCAGTACCTGGTGACATTTTATGGGCAGCATAAGAAAGTGATTATCCTTCACCTGAGGATGGTTAAAGCCCAGAGAAACTCCAAAGAGAATGACATGACAGACCATCTCCACTCACGCTCCACTCATCATCTTGCCTCAGGGAACTCACTCTGTTCTACCAGAGGGCAGCAGAAATACTGAGGGTTTGGTATCCAAGAATACCTGGAGAGACATGGGGGAAGCTTGAAAAGAAAACCAAAGAACTCTTAAATACAGAAGATTTTCTGTGTGTATTTCAGGGGAGGGTATATGGGAAGTGTCTTTGATTTTGGTTACAGGTATCTCCTCTATCTCTTCACTGTCCTTTTCTCCATGAACGAGTCCCCGTGTGCAGCCCCAGCCAATGTCCAACAGCAGCTCCATCAGGCACTTCCTCCTGCTGGCATTGGCAGACACGCGGCAGCTGCAGCTCCTGCACTTCTGCCTCTTGCTGGGCATCTCCCTGGCTGCCCTCCTGGGCAACGGCCTCATCATCAGCGCCGTAGCCTGCAGCCACCACCTGCACATGCCCATGTTCTTCTTCCTGCTCAACCTGGCCCTCAGTGACCTGGGCTCCATCTGCACCACTGTCCCCAAAGCCATGCACAATTCCCTCTGGGACACCAGGCACATCTCCTACTCAGGATGTGCTGCACAGCTCTTTTTCTTTATGTTCTTCATCTCAGCAGATTTTTATCTCCTGACCATCATGTGCTACGACCGCTACGTGTCCATCTGCACTACGGGACCCTCCTGGGCAGCAGAGCTTGTGCCCACATGGCAGCAGCTGCCTGGGCCAGTGCCTTTCTCTATTCACTGCTGCACACAGCCAATGCATTTTCCCTGCCCCTGTGCCATGGGAATGTCCTGGGCCAGTTCTTCTGTGAAATCCCCCAGATCCTCAAGCTCTCCTGCTCCAAATCTCACTTCAGGAAATTTGGGCTTCGTGCTGTTAGTGCCTATTTAGGACTTGGCTGTTTTGTGTTCATTGTTTTCTCCTATGTGCAGATCTTCAGGGCTGTGCTGAGGATCCCCTCTGAGCAGGGACGCCACAAAGGTTTTTCCACTGCCTCCCTCACCTGGCTGTTCTCTCCCTGTTGCTCAGCACTGGCTTTTTTGCCTACCTGAAGCCCCCCTCCATGTCCTCCCCATCCCTGGATCTGGCCCTGTCAGTTCTGTACTCGGTCGTGCCCCCAGCCCTGAACCCCCTCATCTACAGCCTGAGGAACCAGGAGCTCAAGGCTGCAGTGAGGAGACTGATGACTGGATGCTTTCAGGAACATTAAACTGGCTGCGTAATTTCTGCAAATCATTTGTAATAAAAGTTAGTATTGATACTTCCTGTTGGTTTCATTTTGGAGGTTCTTTTCCTTTGTTGTACTTTTCTCATATTGTCCACAAAGAAATGTCATTGTTTGTACCATTTCTCATTTTGTTTCTCTCCAACTTCCCTGTGGCCGCAGACTGTGTCAATGAGAGGCTGCGCTCTTGGAAGTTTTAAAGGAGCTAAGGGATGTCCCAGCAATGTTTTCTGAAGATATGCCCTTGATTGCCTTCTCTGGAGCTGCAGCAGCAATGTCTGTGTACAGAACTGGGGGCAGGTCACTGCTGGCCTATCAGCTCTGCTCCTGCTAGCCACACCATTCCTGATCCAGTCCAGGAGCCATTGGCCTTCTTGGCCCGCTGGTCACACTGTTGGCTCATGTCCAGCCTGCTGTCCATCTGTCCCTGCAGGTCCCTTTCTGCCTGGCTGCTGTCCAGCCACTCTGTCCCCAGCCTGTAGCACTGCAGGGGTTGTTGTGGCCAAAGTATAGGACCCAGCACTTGGATTTGTTAAACCTCACCTTGTTGGATTTGGGCCCTGGATCCAGCCTGTCCAGGGCCCTGTGCAGAGCCCTCCTACCCTCCAGCAGATCCACACTCACACCCAGCTTGGTGACATCTGCAAAGTGTCCTTAGTTCCATGGTCCCCCTCAGTGTCACAATGTCCCTTTGGTTACACCAGGCCCTGCACTGTTACACTAATCTCCTTGGTTCCATGGGGTCCCAGAATGTGACAGTGGACCCATTGTTTCCATGGGGCTTCACAGTGTCAGTGTTCTCGTTAGTGCTGCTGTTTCACAGTGGCCACTTGGTTCCATGAGTCCCCAGGGTGTCACAATGGCCCCATGGTTACATGAGGTCCCACACTGTCACCATGGTCTCTGTGGTTCCACAAGTCCCCTCAGTGTCACAATGGACTCTTTGCTTCCACGAGAACACACAGTGTCAAATTTTTCCTGATTCCTTGAAGCCCCCTCATATCACAGTATACCCTTGGTTACACAAGGCCCTGCAGTGTCACAATGGCCTCTGTGGTTCCCAAAGGACGAGGACACAGAGTGTCAAAGTGCACTCCCTGATTCCATTTGGCCCCAGAGTACAACAATGGACCCCTGGTTCTGTGGGCCTGCACGGTGTCACCATGGTCCTCTTAGTTCCACGAGGCCCTGAAATGCCCCAATGGCCCCAGAGTGGCCCAATCATCACAGAATAACAGAATCAAATAGGCTGGAAAAGACCTTTGGGATCATCAAGCCCAACCAATGCCCTAATACTGCCAGACCATGCCACTAAGTGCCACTGGAGAGAGACAGTGACTCTGTCACTTCCCCCCTGGCCAGCCCATTCCAGTTCCCACTCACCCTTTCTGTGAAGAACTTCTTGCTACTGTCCAGCCTGAGCCTCCCTTGGTGCAGCTGAAGGCTGTGTCTTCTTGTCCTGCCCTCCAGCAGATCCACACTCACACCCAGCTTGGTGCCATCTGCAATTTGTGAATGGTGGACTTGATCCCCCGACCTAGATCATCAGTGAAGATATTAAACAGGACTGGGCCCAACACAGATCCCTGGGGACACCACCAGTGCCTGGACACCAGCTGGGTGCAGCACCATCCCCACCACTCTCTGGGCCCAGCCTCCAGCCAGCTCTTTACCCTGGGAAGGGTGAACATGTCCAAGCCATGGGCTGCAGCTTTTCCAGGGAATTCTGTGGCTCATGGTTTTAAAGGCTTTGAAGTCCAGGCACACAACATCCACAGCATTTCCTGCATCCATAGGTGGGTCACCTGGTCATAAAGGAGACCAGGTTGGCCAGGCAGGACCAGCCTACCCTAAATCCACGCTGGCTGGCTCTGACCCCTCGGCCATCCTGTGGGTGCCCTGTGATGGCACTCAAGGTGATCTGTTCCATAACCTTGCTGGGCACCCAGGTCAGGCTGACAGGCCTGGAGTTCCCCAGATCCTCCTTCCAGCCCTTCTTGGGGATGGACTCACACTGGCACCTCCAGTGCTCTGGGCCCTCCCTTGTGAGATCTCAGCACCTCAGGATGAGGGTGCAGAGTGACCGAGAGCACCATTGGGGGGCTCGGGAGTCTTGAAATGTTGCTAGAAGTGTTTGGTGACAAGACTTTAATCTTACACAGGAGATAACACTTGTATGAGGACTGGGAAGATTTCACTAAGTGAATGGTGAAGGGATAAGTTAATTAAGGTGTAGAACACAGGGTTTAAGATTTCTGTACAGGGGGGTCTAAAGAAGTAAGATAGAAGAATTGGAGCGTGTCTTGTCTTTCTTCTTTTTCTTCTTGGCTTCTATCTTCTGTGGTGATGGTGGCACTTTGAGATTAGTCTTTACTAAAAGTACACCAGTTAATAAGAGTAGAAAGTATTAGAGAAAAATCATAAATATTGTACACGTAACTTTAGGTATAAAGATAAGTGACTGCTTCGGAGGCTGAAGAGTGTGCTCATGTCTGACTTGCTGTGCAGACTTCTGTCAAGCTGAAAGAAAATCTTTTAGATAAACAATTAATAAACACTGAGACTGAAACAAGATCAGAAGTCTCTCTTCGTCTTTTGAAGTGCGGGCTGTCTAAGGCCACTCTGGGCCTTTCTAAGTCTTTGAAACAACTGAGAAACTGAGCAAGTAGCATCTCTGAGCTATCTCTGAACATAAAACAGCTGAGAAGAGAAACTGACAACCAGCAAACATAAATCGACCATAAAACAAAAGAGAAAGAGAAAAATGAGATCCGACATCTGGCGTTCCCTGCTTGGGCTACTCCCCACCAACCCTTTCAGGGGGGGATCAGCCCTGAAGAGCTGAAGCTCAAGAGCTGAAGAACAAAGAGAGCAGCTCCAATCTAAGACGAATTCTCAAGAGAGCACTGATAGCTCCTGAAGAGAGAAACCTGAAGAAAAAAGAAAAAGAAGAAAAAAAAAAAACAGCCAGAAGCGTCTGCAAAAAACAGCAGTCACTGAGAATTACATCTCTCAGCTTCTACCGAAGACAATTCATAGCAGAGCAGCCCGGATCAGAACCGGAAGGCGCCTCCGGATTCTTCTCCTGTGACCTGCTAGACAGAGACGGGAGGCTTCAGACAACTCTGACGACAGATTCAGTGAGAAAGTCAAAATATAAGAACATAATTGCACACACTCTCCCAACAACAACGAGAAATTTTGTCCGCCTTACAAGGCGTAACTCAAGCACACACAGAAGAGATCCCAAAGAAAGAATAAAAACAACTATTGTTGTGAGCAAAGCTTAATTACCCACTGGCCGAAACATGCCTGCTATTCGAAGTGGGGTTTTAGCAAGAAATCAATAAGCACTGATATTTCTTAATGACAAAAAAAGACGAGACAGCGTTAAAGCTGCTCTCGCCAGCAAGAGTAATGCTAGAGAAAAGCATACCAGTTCAGTCGAAAAGACTGGGAGAGCAACGAAAAGTTGCTCTGCATCCTCAGCAGAAGAGTAGGGGAGCAAAGCTCCAGAAAAAAAAATTATTTCTAGCCTTAAGAAGCCAAAAAGAAAGAGCTCTCGAAGAAAGAGAGCAAGAAAAATATTAAAGCCCCAGTCCCAAAACCCAGAAACCCCAAGAAACTCCTAAAGCGTCCTGAAACTCCAGAGAGTACAAGAGAGTCAAGATCAAAAAGAGAAGTAAAAGAAAACAGAGAAGAAATCGGGGGGGGGGGGGCGCTTCCTCGCGGGGGCACGGCGCGGTAGCAGCAGAGCAGACGGAGAGCGCGAGAGAAGAGATACCAAGAGACACGAGTCCCGGTGCGGCTTTTGTCAGCACGGCGCCGGGGGGTGGCGGCCGCTCCGGCCGGCAGAATAGCGGAGACGCGCGCGGCGAGCAGAACTCGCAAAAACCCGCAGACAAATTCAGCTCGAATTGCGGGGCGGGGCGGGCCCAAGTGCCGGCGGAGGGCGGGCCGTACACACCGGCGAGAAGAATAGACACAGAGACAGAGTCAAGGGCAGACCGAGAGAAGAGACCTGAGAAGTAGAACAAGAGAGAGAGTGACGTCAGCCCAAGAGAGACAGAGAGAAGCTCAGAAAGCACGCATGCGCAGAGTAGAGCGCGGGCGGGGGCGGGCCCGTGACGTCTCGGGCGAGGAAGAGCCGTGCTCGAGTTCCTATGTCCCAGCAGCTCCACACCCTCTTCAAACTTAGTACCTCTAAATGAAAACCCTCGGAGTCCCAGTCCCTTCCCTTCAAAGGAGACGTTCTGGTGTTCAAGCTCCATTTCCAGCTGAATTAAAAGCCAGGCAGACACGGTCTCAAACGAGATCACGAACACGGCAGTTGACAGAACGAGAAGCAGTCCAGCTCATGCTGTCGTCCGACCTGGAGAGGCCGGTGACAGCGCCACCTAGTAGAGAGAAAGGCTTTCGCTTGTGTCTCCACAGAGCGAGATCTGACGTAGGTGTCAGTACGACACGTGAAACTATTTCGAGTGCGAGAACATGAAAACGCAGATCCAAGAAACAAAATCCAAAAAACAAAAAGACGAGTACTCAGACAAGAGTCGAGACTCAAATAGCACAAGACGACTTAGAAGAGAAATAAAAAGAAACTAAAGACTTTAAAAGAATTCTCTGTTAAAGTCCTGAAAGAAAAGCGAAACAATGATTTCACATAGAAGCGAAGCCATGAGTTTTATGATGCTTATCTGCATCATTCTTTCATTCATTGCAGTAAGCAATGAGAGTAATATACCTATTAGTCAGCAAAAGCAAAATGTATAGTAGAATTCTTTGACATCTCTCCCATTTGGAGAGGAATTTTAAAGGTAGACTTCTTTGACATCTCTCCCATTTAGAGAAGAATTTTAAGAATAGAGTTCTATGTTTTAATAATTCTACTAGTCCTCATACTTGTTATCCCATGCATATTTGCATGTTTAAAACACACTGTGAATCGAATAGCGAAAGAAGTTTTCCTAGTGCAAACAGAAGGGGGAGATGTGAGATCTCAGCACCTCAGGATGAGGGTGCAGAGTGACCGAGAGCACCATTGGGGGGCTCGGGAGTCCTGAAATGTTGCCAGAAGTGTCTGGTGACAAGACTTTAATCCTACACAGGAGATAACACCTGTATGAGGACTGGGAAGATTTCACTAAGTGAATGGTGAAGGGATAAGTTAATTAAGGTGTAGAACACAGGGTTTAAGATTTCTGTACAGGGGGGTCTAAAGAAGTAAGATAGAAGAATTGGAGCGTGTCCTGTCCTTCTTCTTCTTCTTCTTGGCCTCCATCTTCTGTGGTGATGGTGGCACTTTGAGATTAGTCTTTACTAAAAGTACACCAGTTAATAAGAGTAGAAAGTATTAGAGAAAAATCATAAATATTGTACACGTAACTTTAGGTATAAAGATAAGTGACCGCCCCGGAGGCTGAAGAGTGTGCCCATGGCTGACTTGCTGTGCAGACCTCTGTCAAGCTGAAAGAAAATCTTTTAGATAAACAATTAATAAACACGTAGACCGAAACAAGATCAGAAATCTCTCCTCGTCCTTTGAAGCGCGGGCTGTCCAAGGCCACTCTGGGCCTTTCCAAGTCTTTGAAACAACCGAGAAACCGAGCAAGTAGCATCCCTGAGCTATCTCCGAACATAAAACAGCCGAGAAGAGAAACCGACAACCAGCAAACATAAATCGACCATAAAACAAAAGAGAAAGAGAAAAATGAGATCCGACACTCCCTGCTGAGCCAGCACTGATGGTAAATGATGGAGAGCAGCTTGGGGAGCTCATCCACCAGCTCCCTCATCCCCCTGGGATGGATCCCATCTGATCCGATACACCTGTGAGCATCTGAGTGGCTCAGCAGGTCACCAACTGCTTCCTCCTGGATTCCAGGGGCTGTTCTGCTCCCTGTGCCCATCTACCAGCTCAGGAGAACACTTGTCCTGCAGACAACCTGTCCTAATATTGAAAGTTGAGATAAACAAGGTGTTAAGTAGCTCAGCTTTTTCCTCATCTTCAGTTTCTATATTCTCCACTGCATTCAATAAAGAGTAGTTCTCCTTATCCCATTGTTTGCTATTAATTTACTTAGAGAAACATTTTCTATTATTTTTCATGGAAGTGTCCTGGTTAAACTCTAATTTAGCTTTCACATCTCAACTTTTCTTTCTGCATGACCTAACATCATCCTTGAACACTTCCTAAGTTGCCTGACCTACTCTAAAGGTGATGCTCACTCTTTTTCCCCTGAGTTCCCACAAAAGCTTCACGGCCAGCCAGGCCAGTTATTTTCCTCACCAGCTCATCTTTTGCCACGCTGGGACAGGCTGCTCCTTCCCCCTTACGATTACTTTCTTGAAATGTGTCCATCCTTTCCAGACCACTTTGTTTTTAGGGCTGTGTCCTACAAAAAATTAGGATGCCAATTTGGTACTCCCCAAATCAGCATCCTGAACAGGCCAAAGTTTTCCCTTCCTAATTCCAGTGCAGAAGTTTTGTTGCTGCCTCTGCTTCTTTCACAGAACATTGAAAACTTGATTATTCCATGGTCACTGTGCCCCAGGCAGCCTCCGAGCCCCACACTTGCCACCAGCCCTTCTCTGTTTGTGAACAGCAGGAGACAGAGCTTTTCTTGGCAGTGGGAGTGTTACCAAAAATTTGGTAAAACAGAAAACTCCTTAATCCCAATATAGCATTAAGAAGCAGCATCCTCAGCTGGATGCACAGGGGAGAGCTCCTCTCAAAGCCATGCAGGCTGAGAGCAGGAAAGTTTCTGTTTATTTTCTGTATTTTGATCACATATTCACTGATTGCTTGGACTAAAAATACATATGATAATCATTTCCCCAAAATCATTACCACATTTCCTCTCCCCATTACCCATGTGTTGTTCTGTCCTGGGGTCTCTCTGGTGGTCCCTGGTGCTCGTGGACCCCAGTGTTCCAGTGGGCCTGGCTGAACTGGCAGGACACTGAGGGTGGTGAGCTTCCAGTTCCCCTTCTCACACAATGGACATTGTGTGGTTTTCAGAGGCCTGGGGTTGTGGAGAACAAGCTCCAGGTGTCAGCTCACCTGGTGGAGACAATTTATCATCTGGTAACATGAGGTCACAGAGTGGTCTATGACATCACAGAGTGGATTATGTGAGGTCATTGAGCATCTATGACATGAGATACAGCCTCTGTGACATCACAGAGCCAGCTGTGACATCATAGGGCAGAGTTCTGATGTCACAGAGAAGACTGTGATGTCACAGAGCTGGCTGGGACATCAGATACCATCTGTGTGACATTAGAGAATGGGCTGTGACCTCACAGAGCAGGCTGTGATATCACAGAGGGGCTGTGTGACATCCCAGCAGGGCTCTGTCAGGTCAAGGTGAGCTTGAGAGTTCCCCCATAAGCCTTTAGTGTTGTTATGCTAAGTTGTCCAAATTCTATTCCCCTATTGGTTACTTGTTTCCCTTATATAGTTATTGTTCTAGAGTGTTCTACCTCCAAGCGTACATGTTTTTGCTTCCTCTTAGTCTTGGATCTTTGGATCCTGCCCCTCATACTGTTCTCAACTTCTCCATTTTTATAGTTTTTCACCCTGTTAATAAAGTTCCTTTTAAACAACTCCATTGATCCTGCTCCTTTTCCTTTTTGCCACCCTTGCCCTGAAGTCAGGAGAACCAGAGAGATTTGTTGCAGCCACCTTCATTGTGAGAATTGGCATCCGAACAGGGGCCATGACATTCAGGGCTCCCTGTGTCAGTCATGTCAGCTGGGGTTAGCTGATGGATAGGCCAGTGCTTCCCGGGATTTTGGATTGTGCCGGGCCCGGTGGATTCATCATTTCTTCAAGGGACCTCGGCCAGGATCAGCAGGGACAATGATGGTTTCACCTGCATAGGATTGCAGGTGGGTTTGGGGAAATGCAAGACATTTATTGCCCATTTTGCCACTTTGTTTTTACAAGATGCGCCCACATCCCATTATTGATTTGGGGTGTTCTGGTGGCTCTTCCCCATAGGGGAAAGAAAAGGAAAAATGGGAAGCCAGATGTCCAAAGTAGAAAGGAGCATATATGGATCCTTTCATTCTCACTGATCATGACATCATATTTTCAAAGAATGAATTAAAATCAGTCATGAGGTGGATGTTTAAAAGTTTTCCAGAGGACTCTGCTGACGAAATCCATACCACTGAATTTTGGGACTCAGTGGGAGTTAAACTGTACAATCTTTCAATCAAGAAGGACCCCATTGCACCCCGCATGCTCCCCATTTTCCACACCAAATTTGAGACCCTTTACCAGCAAGAAACATGTTGAAAACTCAATCCATTGGTCACTCCTAAAGTGGGACCTCCCCTCAAACATGCCTTTCTCAGACCTTTTATGATGGTCCAAGATGGCAATGGCCACGCAGTCTTGGAGCATCATGCCCTGGAGAGTCAAGATGGAAGGAGCCTGAATGTGACTTGGGAGCCCGACCATTCTCCCTCCATCTTGGCTTCTCCACTTCCTGCTACCACAACCTTCTCTTCCGCCCTCAACAAATCTCCAGACTCCACCCCCACAACGGCAGGTCATGTCCCCACTGTCAATCATTCCATCTTCACCCTGGGACATGCCTCCAGAACTCCACCCCAGAAGTCTGCCATCCTAAATCAAGGCCTGGAATACCTGACAAAATAGCAGTGCCCTTTGCCTCACCGTCCAGCAACAATATAACACCCATGGTCAAAGATACTAAGCCCAACTGTCACACTATTTCTAATCTAAAAGTTTCTGCTCCAAGTTATTCTTCCTCTCCAGAAGACAGTTTGGATTCCCAGAGCCACCTTTCCCCTCAACCCCAGAAGACCCCTAGGAAAGAATCCAGCAAGAAGCAGTTAAGGAAGGAGACTGGCCAATAGTCTCAAAACTCCCTTTGCGCCCATATGTTATGAAAGAAGGGGGAAGAATCCCAGGTATCAGCCATTGATTTACGGGGAAATCAAGGATCTGTGCAGGGCAGCTAAAGAGCATAGGAAGGACTTACCTTGTTTTAATGACCTAATGAGAGCCATGTTTACAGCATGTCTTAACCCCCTATGATTTAAAATATATTATGACCATGTTGTTGTCACCTACAGAATACACCCTGTGCAAAGGGGGATGGAAGTGTTTACTAAATCAATTAATAGCAGACTATGCTAATAATGAGGCAAGGGCAGAATTGACAATCAACCATCCAGCTGGAGAAGGACAACACAGCCTACCAGATGATCAAGCAGCAGGTATCCTGAGAGAAGTATTGGATGATATCAAAGAGATGGCTTTGAAAGCTTTAATCCAGATATCGGGTGGTAGCAACCCCAATTTGGACTACCTTGGGTGCCTGCAGCTAAAGCTTTAGGACAATTAGACCATCTTGGGTGCCTGTTAAGTAAGCAAACCAATGCTACCTTCCTCACATTAAGTGGCCTGCTGTCAGACATAGAAACCATCAGACATGCCATCTCGCAGAACAGTGATAGAGTTTTTACTCTGCGCACATGGGTATGGCTATGTAGACTCCGAGAGCTGTGTTGTAAGAAACTTTCCAGCCAAAGCAAGTCAATCCACAAGAGCATTCAAGTACTGAATGAAGGGTTCAAGAAGCTTCAAGTGGAAAACAACAACTTGTTCAATAAACTCTTCCAATCCAAGGGACTAAAGGGTTGGATGATGTCTAGCTAAAACAGGACTGTTCATTCTCTTAGTGGTTGTTGCTGTATTGTTAATTGTCCCATGTTTGTTTGGATGCTTTTAGAAAGTCTTAAAAAATTCTTTCAGTTCCATCTTGGTTGTAAAACAGAAAGGGGGAAGATACCCAACACAGACTCCTCATGGACAACTCGGACAACAGAATTGGAGGCCAGGATGGCACAAAAACCTCTCAGACACTCAATACTGGAAGGAAATTCCTTAAAAGTACCTAAAACCTAAAAGTATACTAAAATCCAAAAAGTACCCTAAAAATCTTGAGTATCTCAAGACATTAATGAGCCCCACTGAGTGTCAGTACAAAGCTCTCCAGGGACTCATTAAAGCAGATAACTGGGGCCATGATTGCAAAACCTCTCACACAGTGTGTATCAAAAGGGAAAAACCAAATACCTTAAAATAACTGAAGTACCCTCTAGTATTAATGAGCCCCACTGAGTGTTGTTACTTAGAAAGCCTCTCCAGGGAATAATTACCACAGATAATTGGAGGCCATGATTGCACAAAGCTCTCAGAGACTCCAAGGCAAAAGCCAAACCCAAAGTTTTTGAAAAACCTGCAGTCCCTGCAGGGAGCATTCAGGAGCCCCCAGGGCCATTGCTGAGCAAGGCTCCCCAGGGACTCCTTCCAGCAGATCCTTGAGGCCACTGGGATGTGGGCTAGGGGGATATGCTGAGGGCAGGACAAGGGGCTGACAGTGCCCAGCCTGGCTGGGGCTGTGCCAGGAGGTCCCAGGGCCTCAGGACAAGGTGTCTCCTCACAGCACTTGGTGGAACAGACCCTGCTGTGCCCCAGGGAACCAAGACTTGGCTTCTCGTTGTCCCCCCCTGCCATCACTGCCTGCAGTTCTCTGCTCTGCCTGGGGACACTTTCTCATTTGTGCTCCTCAGTGGGACCCATTAAAAGTCCAAGAAACTTTGGAGTTAGATTCTGACTTGGAGATCTAGAGAAGTTTCTTCAGCTCCCTCTCAGGGACTGATGTTCAGGGCCTGAGCACAAAGCCCCAGAGGCTCATTAAAGTCCTTGTGCTGTGTCTGTGCTGATGAGCTGGGCTGGGCTGCTGGCACAGAGGCAGCTCCTGGTAACCAAGAGGAGCTTCAAAAGCACATTTCTCTTGATGAGCAGCTCTCCTGCCAGCCCAGCAGGGCTGGGACACTGCCTGCAGCCACTCTGGGCCCAGCACAGAGGCAAAGAGAGCTTCAATCAGTCAGGGCTGGGAAGGTGCTGAGAAGTGCCTGGGGCACAATCACTGCCAGCCCTTGGCACAGGAACCTCTGGCTGCAGGAAAATGCAGCTGCAGCTCCTGGAATGATATCCTAAAGCTGGAACATCCCAATGCCTACAGACTCTGTGAGTACCTTCTCTGATTGTCTCTTGTGCAGAGCAGGCAGGGGTGCCCAGGGCTGTCCTGCAGAGCAGGGTCCTGCAGCCCAGGGCACTGTGCTGGGGAAGGGACTCTGCTGCCTGCCAGGGACAGCTCGCAGCCAGCCCTGGCAGCGGCTCCCAGCACAGGGGGACAAGATCTGGGTGGGAGGAGACAGCTGGTGCAGCTTGGAAGTGTTCTCCTTGTGTGGTGAGGATGATGCATTGTTCAGGACTGCTCCTAGCCTTACATTTAACTCCATAACATTTCCAAGTAGAATTTACAGGGAGCACAGCAAGGCAGGGGCTGCATAAAAGGGAAAATCCTGCTTTTATATTCTACTACTCTGGGTGGCCATTATAGGAAATTGCCCATAGGTATTCATCTCTCATTTCATGCGGAGAAAAATCAAAATATTTTCTCTCAGATCTTAATAAACCAGGCAATGCAGAAATAATCACAGGAGCCCTTAGAGACAGCATCAGTGTCGCTTTTCCAGCCTCCTCAGGGTTGCTGTGATGTTGCCATCAGAGCCTGCAGAGCAGAGCTGTCCCTAGGAATTGCCTGAGTTGGGAGGGGTCTGCAGGGCAGGGATGAGCCCCCAGGGCTGGGCTGGGCTCTGATAGCACTGGCAGGGCCCAGCCCTGGGCATAGAGAAGCAGCTGCTGGCAGGGACAGCTCCAGGCAGCAGAGCCCTGGGCAGGCAGTGGGGGGAAAGTGCCCCCACGCTGTGCTGGGATATTTCAAGTCCTCTCCAAACCCAAATATTCCATGGTTCCTTTTTTTACAGATCCCCATGCCAAGACACAGAAAATGTTCAACAGCAGCTCCATCAGGCACTTCCTCCTGCTGGCATTGGCAGACATGCGGCAGCTGCAGCTCCTGCACTTCTGCCTCTTGCTGGGCATCTCCCTGGCTGCCCTCCTGGGCAATGGCCTCATCATCAGCGCGATAGCCTGTGGCCACCACTGGCACACGCCCATGTTCTTCTTCCTGCTCAACCTGGCCCTCAGTGACCTGGGCTCCATCTGCACCACTGTCCCCAAAGCCATGCACAATTCCCTCTGGAACACCAGGAACATCTCCTACACTGGATGTGCGGCTCAGTTCTTTTTCTTTGTGTTCTTCATTGCAGCAGAGTTTTATCTGCTGACCGTCATGTGCTATGACCGCTACATGTCCATCTGCAAACCCCTGCACTACGGGACCCTCCTGGGCAGCAGAGCTTGTGCCCACATGGCAGCAGCTGCCTGGGCCAGTGCCTTTCTCTATTCGCTGCTGCACACAGCCAATACATTTTCCCTGCCCCTGTGACATGGGAATGTCCTGGGCCAGTTCTTCTTTGAAATCCCCCAGATCCTCAAGCTGTCCTGCTCCAAATCCTATCTCAGGGAACTTGGGCTCATTGCTGTAAATGCCTGTTTGGTATTTGGCTGTTTTGTGTTCATTGTTTTCTCCTATGTGCAGATCTTCAGGGCTGTACTGAGAATCCCCTCTGAGCAGGGACGGCACAAAGCCTTTTCCACCTGCCTCCCTCACCTTGCCGTGGTCTCCCTGTTCATCAGCACTGGCATATTTGCCAACCTAAAGTCCTCATCCATCTCGTCACCATCCCTGGATGTGGCCCTGTCATTTCTGTACTCGGTGGTGCCTCCAGTCCTGAACCCCCTCATCTACAGCCTGAGGAACCAGGAGCTCAAGGCTGCAATGTGGAGACTGATAACTAGATGGTTTGAGGAACGTTAAACTGCTAACAAATTTTACAAACCATTTCTAATACAATTTATCTTTGATAGTTCTTCTTGATATCATTTTGAGGGTTATATTTTTTTGTTTTACTTTTTAAGTATTGTCCACAAATAAACGTCATTGTTTGTGCCATTTCTCCTTTTGTTTCTTTGCACCCTCCCTGTGACCACAGACTCTGTCAATGAGGGGCTGTGCTCTCAGTGCCTTTAAATGAAGTAAAGGATCTGTGAGCAGAGTCTTCTGCAGAGATGCCCTTTTGTTGCCTTCTCTGGAGCTGCAGCAGCAATGTCTCTGTGCAGAGCTGGAGGCAGATCAGGGCTGGCCCAGAAGCTGTGCCCAGCAGCAGAAGCTCTTGCTGTTGCCAGTGCTGCTGCTGTGGCCCTGCCCCGCTGCCCTGGTGGCCCTGGTGTTGCTGCAGGGCCTGAGTGCTCTCGGAGCCGGGCACAGTCCTGGGGGTGGCAGTGCCAGGGCTGCAGCAGGGACAGGCCATGGGCACTGCTGGGGCAGCGCTGACGCCTCAGGCCAGGACCTGGGGGCTCCAGGCTCCTTGCCCAGGCTCTCTCAAGAACACGGCCAGGCCAATGCTCAGCACTGAAAACCCCCGTGAGCAGCCCCAGGCTGGCCGTGGGCAGGCTGGGGGCAAACAGCATGGCTGGGGCTCTGCAAGGGCCCTGGGGCAGACGGGAAGGAGCAGCAGAGCAGGGGCTGATCCATCCCCAGTGCGCTGCACAGCCCAGGGCAGCGTCCCAGAGCGTCCTGATGGAGCTGCCAACAACATCCCCTCTCTGCAGGCCTGGCCTCTCCCCCAGCTCACACAGGTGCCCCATCCTTGCAGGCACAGACACAGCAGCACTGGCTCAGCAGCCCCTGTTTGCATTGCACAGAGCAGGGGGAGCACCCCCATGCTGTTGGTGTGGGGACATGAAGCTGAGGGAGCACAAATGCCATCAGCCCCTGGGGCCAGCAAGGGCTGGGGGACACCAGGGAAACCACTCAGCTTTGTCCTGGCCTCTGCAGTCAGCCAGAAAGTTTGTTCCCATCAGCTGGGATTTTCCTGTCCCACTGCAGACGCTGTTGCTCAGAGCCAGGGCTTCCTGGCAGCCACCCCCAAACTGCCCTGAGCATTCCCTTTGGTTCACCTTTGCTTTCTTTACTCTTCCTGATACAAATTTCTTCTAATTCCCCACCCCAGTGGACCCTGAATTAGACATAGCACTCGAGGTGCTGCCCAACCAGTGCACAGCACAGGGGAAGAATCACTGCCCTGCTCCTGCTGGCCACACCATTCCTGATCCAGGCCAGGAGCCATTTGCCTTCTTGCCCACCTGGGCACACTGCTGGCTCATGTCCAGCCTGCTGTCCATCTGTCCCTGCAGGTCCCTTTCTGCCTGGCTGCTCTCCAGCCACTCTGTCCCCAGCCTGTAACACTGCAGGGGTTGTTGTGGCCAAAGTTCAGGACCCAGCACTTGGACTTGTTAACCTGACCTTGTTGGATCACACATCCTTGTTAAACCACACCTGGATTCAGCCTGTCCAGGGCCCTGTGCAGAGCCCTCCTTCCTCATCCTCCATCAGTTCCAAACTCACACCCAGTTTGGTGTCATCTGCAGATTTGCTGATGTTGGACACAATCCCCTCATCCAGACCATTCCATGCAGACACTGGAATCCACGCTGGCTGGCTCTGACCCCTCGGCCATCTTGTTGGTGCCCTGTGATGGCACTCAGGGTGATCTGTTCCATAACCTTGCCGGGCACCCAGGGCAGGCTGACAGGCCTGGAGTTCCCCAGCTCCTCCTTCCAGCCCTTCTTGGGGATGGGCTTACACTGGCACCTCCAGTCCTCTGGGCCCTCCCTGCTGAGCCAGCACTGATGGTGAATGATGGAGAGCAGCTTAGGGAGCTCATCCAGAGCTCCCTCATCCCCCTGGGATGGATCCCATCTGATCCCACACATCTGTGAGCATCTGAGTGGCTCAGCAGGTCACCAACTTCCTCTTGGATTACAGGGGCTGTTCTGCTCCCTGTGCCCATCTACCAGCTCAGCAGAGCACTTGTCCTGAGGACAACCTGTCCTAATATCAAAAATTGAGAGAAACAAGGTGTTAAGTAGCTCTGCCTTCTCCTTATCTTTAGTTACTATATTCCCCACTGCATCCAATAAAGAGTAGAGGTTCTCCTTATCCCATGTTTTGCTATCAATTTAATTGTGGAAACATTGTCTATTTTTTTTTCACTGAAGTGTTCAGGTTAAACACTAATATAGCTTTCACCTCTTGACTTTTTTTCTGCACGACTTCGCAACATCCTTAAACATTTCCTAAGCTGCTTGACCTTCTGTCCAAAGTTGATGCACCTCTTGTTACCGTTGAGTTCCCACAAAATCTCCACGGCCAGCCAGGCCAGTCATTTTCCTCACTAGCTCATCTTTTGCCACACTGGGACAGGCTGCTCCTTCCCCCCTAAGATTACTTCCTTGAAATGTGTCCATCCTTCCTGGACCCCTTTGTTTTTAAGGGATGTTTTCCTTAAAAAGAATCAACGCCTGATTCAGTACTCCCCAAATCTGCATCCTAAATAGGCCAGAGTCTGCCCTTCCTAATTCCAAGGTTAGAAGTTTTGTTGCTGCCCCTCCTTCTTTCCCAGAACATTGAAAACTTGATTATTTCATGGTCACTGTGCTCCAGGCAACCTCTGAGCCCCACATCTGCCACCAACCCTTCTCTGTTTGTGAACAGCAGCAGACAGAGCTTTCCTTGGCAGTGGGAGTGTTACCAAAAATTCAGTAAAACAGAAAACTCCTTAACACCAGTGTAGCATTAAGAATCAGCATTCTTTATTCAGCTGGATGCACGGGGGATGGCTCCCCCCAAAGCCATGCAGGCTGAGTGCAGGAAAGTTTCTCTCTATTTTCTCTATTTTGCACAAATATTCATTGATTTTCCTGGACCAAACTTACATATGATAATCATTTCCCCCAAATCATTAACATATTTCCCATCCCCTATACCCATGTGTTCTTCTCCTCTGGGAGTCTCTCTGGTGCTCGTGGACCCCAATGTTCCAGTGGCTCTGGCTGAGCTGGGAGGACACTGAGGCTGCTGAACTTCCAGTTCCCCTTCTCACACAATGGGCATTGTGTGGTTTCCAGAGGCCTGGGGATGTGGAGAACAAGCTCCAGGTGTCAGCTCACCTGGTTGAGACAATTGATCATCTGGTAACATGAAGTCATAGAGTGGGCTATGATATCACAGAGTGCAGAATGGGAAGTCATGGAGAAGCTACAGCATCATAGATTGCATTTATGACATCACAGAGCAAGCTGTGACAGCACAGGGCAGCGGTCTGACATCAGAGAGCAACTAGGAGATCACAGAGTTGGCTGTGACATCAGAGACCAGCTGTGTGACATTAGAGATCAGACTATGACATCACAGTGCAAGCTGTGACATCCCAGAGGGGCTGTGTGACATCCCAGCAGGGCGGTGTCAGGTCACTGGTTTGGTCACTCTGCCCCAGCTCCCCCTCACTGTTTCTCCCAACAAGTCCAATGCTGTCCATGCCCAGCAGGGTCCCTGTCCCCCGGGATCCCCCCGGCCCACCTGGAGCCACAGCCTCCACCAAAGGATGTTCCTCAGGATCCACCCCAGAGCCTGACATGGGGACAAGGGGCCAGGACTGTGTGACCAGGACATAAAGGACGGGGATTATTCATGTCACTGTGGCCTGGGTTGGGTTGACCAGGGCAGGAAAGATGTCTGGCAGCTGGAGCAGGGTCTGGGAAGGGCCTCCAAGGTTGGGCTGGAGCCCTTGGGCTGTGAGCAGAGGCTGAGGGAGCTGGGCTTGTCCAGCCCAGAGTAGGGAAGGCTGAGGGGCTCCTCATCCCAGCCTGGCAGTGCCAGCCAGGAGGGAATGGAGAACACAGAGCCAGGCTCTTCACCGGGGGCTGGGGGGAGAAAAAAGCCAATGGGTGCAAGGGGAAAGAGGGGAGATCAGCCAGGACATGAGGAGGTGAAATGTGTCAGGCTGGTTTCAGCATTTCCTCACCACCAAGAGCAGCCTGACCTCCCTTTCTCCATTCCCCACTGGCAGCTTTGCAAATCAGGAATCGTTCAAGCTGTTTTACACCCACACCAGGATGAACATCCTGATACCAGGACTTAATTGTGTTTACATCGATCATAGAACCATGTTTGTCTAAATAATTTTAGTATGGAAATCACTCGTGAATGGTGCACTCATCAGATACTGCTGGGAGGTTGCACGTAGCTGTGATTGTTATTAAATTGTATCCTGTTCAACTATGATCTGTTGGCCATGAAGAGAAACTTTCTGTGCCTCTGAGTCTCACCAGTTCCTGACCCCCAAAGGACACAAACCTGATGAGTTGTGGTTCCCACTGAGGTGGTGGCACCTGGGCCTCCCTCTATAGCCAGAGCAGAGCTTCCTTGTCCCAGAAAGTCCCTGGCAATGGAGGGATGATGGAAACAGGACAGGCTGTGAGGATCAGGGGCAGGGCAGAGGAGTTGGGAATTTAGCTGCTAGAGACTGGAAAAGTACAAAACTGTGGCTAATTCCAAGTCCTGCACCTGTGAGATAGCGTGTCCTTGGGCCTAGCTGTAGTAGGATAACAAATAGTGAAAGAGACATGAGAAAAGAGAGATGTAACCCCTAAGGAATGAGGAAGAGTTCATGGTATAGTTTAACCAATAGATTGCTTGGCTTACAGAATATTCATGAGCTTATTATTTGCTGTATAAGTGTTTGATGCTTTCTTTAATAAACGGGACCTGTGATGAACCACCTGGTGTCCTGGTCCCCTTCGACGACAAATGGTTGACCCCGAACGCTGACCCCTCGTCTCGACTAAAAGAAAAAGGGGGAGAACACGCCACGGTCGAGGAAGTTGGAGCTGGGTCCTGTTGCAGCCGGGACGGTGCCGGAGTTTTGAAGCACCCTTGGGGTTCACATCGGTGACTCAAGCCATCCACATGCTGCTGGAGTCTGGAAAGCTGCAAGAGCGCTCATGAAAGAGGTATGTAAAGGCAAGCAGCATATAAGTCATCCACCGCGTATCTAGAATGGCGAGGGATAAAGGGGATAGATTTGTTATTATCCTACAGATACGCTGAAGAAACTTTCCTTAACCCACATGAACTTTCGGAATGTAGAAAATCTGGGGATATACTGTGGGAAGCAGTGTTAGAAGATGGTAAGTCAGCAAAGAAACTGAGCAAGCCATAGCGAGCGATATACAATACACTTCAGCATGTCTCTGAGTGCACAGCAGCAGCTGCGGCTCGGGACGCCTGCGAGGCTGTGCTGCTCCAAACTCGGCATGGGCGCTCCGCCATGGGGAGCAGCTGCGGCGAGCGGCCGCCTGAAATGCTGTGCTGCAGCGGCGGCAGCGGCGGCAGCCACGGGAGGTTCGCCCCCTCCGACACAAGCGCTGCGGGACCGGAGCGCTTCTTGCAGCAGGAGCGCTCTCCCTCCGCCCCGCAGCCGGCAAAAGCTTCAGTGTGAGACCTAACAGCTTAATAAATGTAACTCTTGTCAACAAAAGAAAAGATTCCTACTGCAATTAAGAAGCCAGTGATAATAAACAAAGGACACCGAGGACCATTACGGTCAAGACGTTTTTCACCTAAGTTAAAAGGACTTTTTGTTTTTCCTAGCAGAGACTGTAAAAGAGACTTTAAATATCAGAAGCCCAACTAACTCAGTCAGTAGAACATTAAACTCTGAAATTATATTTTGAAAAAATTTAAAAATGTTAAAAATGTTTTAAAGTGGTTGTAGAAGTAAGATATAATGAGTGTGGTTTTTGTATTTTTTAAGCTTTGTTTAGATGTGATAAAAATAAAAGCAAGCACTGAATTTAAAAGCATTTTTCCACAGGTATACCTTGAACAAACTTCTTATGTTTAAGTGCATTCAAGTATAAAAATGCTGCAGCAAATACGTGAAGAAACTTGTTTAAGTTTAGTATTTTAGAATCAGGCCTGTAAGTAAGTTATAGTAAATGCTATATTTTATTTCTATAGTAAGTATTATCCGTTGCTAAGTAGTTTAAGTTAAATTATCTATTAAGTGCCATCAAATGTTGAATACTGTTAAGGTTTAGTTTTGTTAAGTTTATCTCCTGTTAAGTTTAAGTGTTATTAATTTTAAATAAAGCTAGATTCTGTTTAAATTAAATTAGGTTTAAGTTATGTAGAATTTAAAGTCAGTTAAGTTTTGTTTAAGTTTTGTTAGATTTAAGTGATTTTACATGTAAGTTCTGTTGATTTAAAAATCTGTTAAGTTTAAGTAAAGATAAGTTTAAGTAATGTTAAGTTCTATTAAGTTTAAATGTTTTAAGTTTAAGTATTTTAAGTCTAGGTACTATTAAGTTAAAGTGATGTTAGATAGATCTATACTTTTATGATAGGCGTTTATTTTTATGACTTGTGTGCAAAGTGTTGTTGTGAACATCAGAGAAACTCTAGTTAAAAAACGACAATCAGAAGCATTTGTGAGTAGAGCCATTCCTGTTTGAAGTATATCTGCTGTTTGAGAATAGAAAGCAAACTGACCAGACAATTGACACGGGTGAAACCTGCGCACATGTTACTCCTTTAGCTTATTTTTGTAAGTTGTATTAGCACACCTGAGTTTGGTTTGAGCCTTGTAGCACACAGAATTCTTTTTGTATCTGTTATATAGCATATCCTATAAATAGTGATAGCCTTTTTGGTTTGTTTCCCTGGCTTAGATCCCTTGTAAGAGAGAAACCTTGCTAGTGGACAATACTGTTTGAAATACTGTTTAGTTGTTAGAATTGCCTATTTTGTGTTGCAAAGAGTGTGACACAGTTAACCCATAGAATTTTGCTTTTCATAAGAAATAAAAACAGGGGAAGTGTTGGGAAATTTAGGAGGCTGGAGATTGGAAAAGTACAAAACCGTGGCTAATTCCAAGTCCTGCACCTGTGAGATAGCGTGTCCTTGGGCCTAGCTGTAGTAGGATAACAAATAGTGAAAGAGACATGAGAAAAGAGAGATGTAATCCCTAAGGAATGAGGAAGAGTTCATGGTATAGTTTAACCAATAGATTGCTTGGCTTATAGAATATTCATGAGCTTATTATTTGCTGTATAAGTGTTTGATGCTTTCTTCAATAAACGGGGCCTGTGATGAACCACCTGGTGTCCTGGTCTCCTTCCTATGACAGAACCCCATAACCACATGACCGTGATGGACCTCCATAACCCCATAACCTTGATGGACCTCCATAACCACATCACCCTGATGGACCCCCATAACCACATAACCTTGATGGACCCCCATAACCCCATGGCCCTGATGGAACCCCATAACACCATGACCCTGGTTACTCCCATGATCTTGATGGACCCCCATAACCACATGACCCCATAACCCTGATGGACCCCCATAACCACATGTCCCTGTGTGGGATGTCCACATGCGGGATGTCCACGTGCAGGATGTCCCTGTGCGGGACGTCCACGTGCGGGATGTCCCAGTGTGGGATGTCCATGTGCGGGATGTCCCTGTGCGGGATGTCCCCTTGTGGGACGCCCCTGTGCGGGATGTCACCGTGCGGGATGTCCGCATGCGGCGCGAAGCCACTGGCCCCCCACAGGAACACCCTGGGCAGCTGGGCCACCACCAGGAGCAGCGCGTCACCCGCCAGGACTGGGTGGCAGGACACCGGGGACAAGCCTGGGGGAGAGGAGACACGAGTGAGGAGACCTTGGAGACCTTGGGGACCTTGGAGATGTTGGAGATGTTGGGGTGATGGGGATCTTGGGGACCTTGGGGACCTTGGGGACACTGGGGACCTTGGAGATGTTGGGTGATTGGGACCTTGGGGACATTGGAAAACCTTGGGGACATTGGAGATGTTTGGACATTGGGGACATTGGGGACCTTGGAGATGTTGGGGTGATGGGACACTGGGGACATTGGAGATGTTGGGGTGATGGGGACACTGGAGACTTTGGGGACATTGGGATGATGGGGACCTTGGGCACACTGGAGATGTTGGGGTGATGGGGACATTGGAACACTGGGGACATTGGAGATTTTGGGGACCTTAGAGACCTTGTGGACATTGGGCATGTTGGGGTGATGGGGACCTTGGGAATCATGGAGATTTTGGGGACCTTTGGGACATTGGAGATGTTGGGGAGCTTGGGGACATTGGAGATGTTGGGTGATGGGGAACTTGGGGACCTTGGGGAGCTTGGGGACATTGGAGATGTTGGGGACCTTTGGGATTTTGGGAATATTGGGAACCTTGGAGTTGTTGGGGTGATGGGACTTTGGGGATACTGGGGACATTGGAGACCTTGGGACATTGGAGACAGCTGGGGACCTTTGGGACCTCGGGAATATGGAGGGTGTTGGGGACATTGGAGATGTTGGGGTGATGGGGCCTCGGGGACCTCTGAGACGTTGGGGACCTTTGAGGGCAATGGGGACATTGGGGACCTTGGGGACATTGGGGTGATGGGGACCTTGGAGACATTGGGGCTTTGGGACATTGGAGAATGTTGGGGACCTTTGGGACCTTGGGAATATGGAGGGTGTTGGGACCCTTGGAGATGTTGGGGTGATGGGACCTTGGGGACATTGGAGATGTTGGGGTGATGGCATATTACCGCACCTGAGTGGGTCGCAGCTGGTGATAGAGAGACGGTGAATCCTGTATCTTGATCAGAAGGCTTGATTTATTAAGATATTATATATAATACATTATTACTATACTAATAGAATATAGAGAGAGGTTTGCAGAGCAGCTAGGCTAGCTAAGAATAGATAGAAAAGAATCTATAACAAAGTTGTGGCCAAGGACTCAGTCCCCTAGCTTGCACTGGTGATTGGCCCTTAATTAGAAACATAGGAAATGAGCCAATCAAGGTGTCCCTGTTGCATTCCACAGCAGCTGATAATAATTGTTTACCTTGTCTTCTGAAGCCTCTGGCCTCCAGAAGCAGCAGAAATCCGAAAGAAAGGATTTCTGTGGAGAAATGTCTGCTACAATGGCACCTTGGGGACATTGGAGATATTGGGGACCTTGAGGACCTTGGGAGTATGGAGGACACTGGGGACATTGGGATGATGGGGACCTTGGGGACACTGGTGATGTTTGGGACCTTGGAGACCTTGGGGACCTTGTGAATATGGAGGATGTTGGGGCTGTTTGGGACATTGGGGACCTTGGAGATGTTGGGGTGATGGGGACCTTGGGGACATTGGAAACCTTGGGGACCTTGGAGATGTTTGGACATTGGAGATGTTGGGGTGATGGGACATTGGGGACATTGGAGATGTTGGGGACCTTGGAGATGTTGGGGTGATGGGACACTGGGGACATTGGAGATGTTGGTGTGATGGGGACCTTGGGGACATTGGAAAACCTGGGGGACATTGGAGATGTTTGGACATTGGGGACCTTAGGGACCCTGGAGATGTTGGGGTGATGGGACACTGGGGACATTGGAGATGTTGGGGTGATGGGGACCTTGGGGACATTGGAAAACCTTGGGGACATTGGAGATGTTGGGGTGATGGGGACCTTGGGGACATTGGAAAACCTTGGGGACACTGGAGATGTTGGGGCACTGGGGACCTTGGGGACCTTGGGGACCTTGGGGGCACTGGGGATGCTGTGGACCTTGGGGACTTTGGGGGCACTGGGGATGTTGGGGACCTTGGGGACATTGGGGGCACTGGGGAGGTTGGGGACCTTGAGGACTGTCCTGGTTTAGGGCAAATTTGTTAAAGAATCTGCAAAGGAAAACCCACACGGCCCCTCCCCCCCACCGGTTCGGGAAAAAATTCCTTGGAGAGAGGTGGAAAGAACCTGTTTATTTCAGGCACAGCACCCCCCAGCACACAAAATGAACAATACCCGATGACACCGCTCTGAGAAAGATGACAAAATCAGAAAGTCTCTTTCGGCGGTGGTTGCTCTGTTCTCAGTCCCTCCGGCGCTGGGGCAGCTGCTGCAGCCAAACCTTCGGTGTTCCCGGATACCAGTCCGGAGCAGGTTCGAGATGGTCACAGGAACAGGAGAGGAGAAACAGTCCAGGAAGGAATTTGGACTGTTTAGCTAAACTAGCTAATAAGCAGAGGCCAAAGCAGAGCAGAAGCGAGAGCAGAAAAGAGAGCAAGCAAAGCAGCAAGCTGAAAGCAAGAAGTGAAAAAACAGCCCCATGTACTGCTCATCTCTGTGTCCCTGATAAGAGAAACCCAAACAAAACTTCTACTCTTCAGAGTCGGTCTTAAAGGCACAGGACAGATGAATGGGGATACAAGCATCATAACGTCACCCCAGGACATTCCACCCCTTATCCCCATATCATCAACATACTGCAACACATCATGCATTATTCATACAAAATTTCCATCTGTTCCCCCAAAATTACAAGCAATACCCATCATGCCTTCATCACATCCCCACACTGGACCACTGAATCCAGGCCCTATATTACAGAGCTGCAGGATTCCCCCTTTTCACTTTAGTCACTTAAAGCTCCATCTATCACTTGCTCAGACCATCGACACTTAGACATTTCCTTCTCCATCCTCCACTTGCCCAGACCTTCAACACTTACAAATTTCCCTCTATCTCATGTCTGTATGGTTTAATGTACAGACAATGGCAGTAACATCCAATGAACAGTGATATTGCACATCATTCTTACCCCACAATCAGATCTCCCTTAACAACAACATCGTGTTGTTCCATCTCTTTGCATTATCCACCACGTGCAACCTGGTCCCTGAGCAAAGACAACCCCACAAATGGGTTTGTCTGTACTCGAGGCAGAATTGATCCACACAGTCTTCCCTAACAAACCTCTGATATGTACCACTGGGACTTTGTCTCCTTCTATTACATTCAGGGACTCAGACTGGGCAGGACCTGCTCAGTTGGTGGAACCTCGGGTGTTGACTAACCAGATGGCCTTTGCTAAATGGTGCTCCCAATTCTTGAAGGATCCCCCACCCAAAGCTTTCAACTGGGTTTTTAGTAGTCCATTGTGCCTCTCCACTTTTCCTGCAGCTGGTGCATGGTAGGGGATATCGTACACCCACTCAATGCCATGTTCCCTAGCCCAGGTGTTGATAAGGCTGTTCTTGAAATGAGTCCCGTTGTCTGACTCAATCCTCTCAGGGGTGCCATGTCTCCACAGAACTTGCTTTTCCAGGCCCAGGATGGTGTTCCAAGGCTGTAGCATGAGACACAGGGTAGGTTTCCAACACATCCAGTGGTGGCTTCCACCATGGTCAGCACGTAGCGCTTGTCCTGGCCTGTCTGGGGCAGTGTGATGGAGTCAATCTGCCAGGCCTCCCCATACTTGTACTTGGACCACCGCCCATCGTACCAGAGGGGCTTCACTCGCTTGGCCTGCTTGATGGCAGCACACGTCTCACAGTCATGGATAACCTGAGAAATACTGTCCATGGTTAGATCCACCCCTCGGTCTTGTGCCCACTTATAGGTGGCATCTCTGCCCTGGTGGCCTGAGGCATCATGGGCCCATCTAGCTAGGAATAACTCCCCCTTATGTTCCAAATCTAGGTCTATTTTGGACACCCCTATCTTTGCAGCTTGGTCTACCTGCTCATTGTTTTGGTGCACCTCATTGGCCCTACTCTTGGGTACATGGGCATCTACATGGCAGACTTTCACAGGTAGCCTCACTACCCTGGTAGCGATGTCTTTCCGCTCTTCAGCAGCCCAAATTGGTTTTCCTCTATGCTGCCAGTTGGCCTTTTTCCACCTCTCCAGCCATCCCCACAGAGCATTGGCTACCATCCATGAATCAGTGTAGAGGTAGAGCTTCGGCCACTTCTCTCTCTCAGCAATGTCCAGGGCCAGTTGAACAGCTTTGAGTTCAGCAAGTTGGCTGGATCCACCTTCTCCTTCGGTAGCTTGTGCAACCTGTCATGCGGGGCTCCACACGGCTGCTTTCCATTTCCGGTTCATCCCTACGATGCGACAGGAACCGTCAGTGAAAAGAGTGTAGCGTGTTTCCCCTGGTGGCAGTTGGTTATATGGAGGAGCTTCTTCTGCCTGTGTCACTGGTTCTTGTTCTCCATCTGTGACACCAAAATGTTCACCTTCAGGCCAATTTGTAATTACCTCAAAAATACTAGCGCAAATCAGTTTACCTATATGGGCACGCTGTGTGATAACAGCAATCCATTTTCTCCATGTAGCACTGGTGGCACGGTGAGTGGAAGGAACCTTGCCTTTGAACATCCAGCCCAGCACCGGTAGTCGGGGTGCCAGGAGGAGTTGTGCTTCAGTGCCTATTACCTCCGAGGCAGCCTGGACTCCTTCATAGGCAGCCAAGATTTCCTTCTCTGTGGGAGTGTAGTTGGCTTCAGAGCCTCTGTAGCTACGACTCCAAAATCCCAGTGGTCGTCCCCGAGTCTCCCCAGGCACCTTCTGCCAAAGGCTCCAGGACAAGCCATGGTTCCCGGCTGCAGAGTAGAACATGTTCTTTACCTCTGGTCCTGTCCTGACTGTGCCAAGGGCTACTGCATGAGCGATCTCCTGCTTGATCTGTGCAAAGGCTTGTTGCTGCTCAGGGCCCCAGTGGAAATCATTCTTCTTGTGGGTGACCAGGTATAGAGGGCTCACGATCTGGATGTGCATTCTCCAAAAGCCTATGGCACCTTGGAAAGCTTGTGTTTCCTTCTTGCTGGTTGATGGAGACGTTGTTGGGATCTTACTGATGACCTCAGTGGGAATCTGACACCATCCATCCTGCCACTTTACTCCCAGGAATTGGATCTCTTGGGAAGGTCCTTTGATTTTGCTCTTCTTCATGGTGAAGCCGGCTTCCAGCAGAATCTGGATGATCCTCTCTCCTTTCTCAAACACTTCCATTGCCATGTTCCCCCACACAATGATGTCCTCAATGCACTGCAGGTGTCCTGGAGCCTCACCCTTTTCCAGTGCAGCCTGGGTCAGTCCATGGCAGATGGTGGGGCTGTGCTTCCACCCCTGGGGCAGTCAGTTCCAGGTGTACTGCACGCCCCTCCAGGTGAAAGCAAACTGAGGCCTGCATTCTGTTGCCAAAGGACTGGAGAAAAATGGGTTGACAATGTCAGTAGTGGCAAAGCACTTTGCTGCCTTGGACTCCAGCTCGTACTGGAGTTCCAGCATGTCCGGCACAGCAGCGCTCAGTGGTGGAGTCACTTCATTCAATGCACGATAGTCCCCAGTCAATCTCCATTCTCTGTCAGACTTGTGCACAGGCCAGATGGGACTGTTGAAGGGTGAGTGGGTCTTGCTGACAACCCCTTGGCTCTCCAGCTCATGGATCATTCTGTGGATGGGATCACAGAATCTCCATTTGTTCAATATTGCTGGCGGTGTAATTGGTGACAATTGGCACTTGTTGTTCTGCCACCCTCGGGAGTTCTACTGCAGATGGGTTTTCTGATAGTCCAGGCAAGATGTTTAATTGATTAATGTCCTCTACCTCTACAGCAGCTATTCTGAAGGCCCACCTGAGTCCCTTTGGGTCTTTGTAAAGTTGTTCCAGAGGAAGTCTATGCCCAGAATCCACAGGGCCTCTGGGCCAGTCACAATAGGATGTTTCGGCCACTTCTTCCCAGTCAGGCTCACCTGGGCTCACAACAGGGTCAATTGCTGTGATCCCCCCTCACCTCAGCAACAGAAACAGGTTCTGCCCCCACATGTCCTGGTGGCATCAGGATACACTGCACGCCAATATCAATTGTATTAGTGGGGTACCCCGATGAAGGAAGGAATGATGAATCTGACCTCATATTCTCAGAAGGCTAATTTATTATTTTAAGATACTATATAATATTAAAGAATACAAAACTAAACCATACTAAAGAATACAGGAAGGATACTTACACAATGCTAAAAAGCTAATTATGAAAGCTCGTGACTCTCTTCAGAGTCCTGACACAGCTTGGCCCTAATTGGCCAATGAGTGAAAACACACCAGAAACCAATGAAACAATCACCTGTTGATAAAAAATCTCCAAACACATTCCAAAGGAACAAAACACAGGAGAAGAAAATGAGATAATTATTGTTTTCCTTTTTCTCTGAGGCTTCTCTGCTTCCCAGGAAAAAAATCCTGGGCGACAGAATTTTTCAGAAAATGTGAATGCCACAAGTATCAAATAAGGTATCATATTTTTGTGGCTCTGATGTGCCAGGCCATCGGGTCCACACAATCCAGAAAATCTGTTTTTGCTGTGCCTCTTCCTGGCTAGAGTCAGTGTCCCTCTAGCCCTGGTTATCATTTCTTTCCTGGGCATACATACTAGAGGTTCCTTCAAGGGGATCTGACAGATTATACCTGGCAGCTCGGTCACAGGAGGCTGAGGCTACCTTCACTTTAGTAGAACTCTCTTGGTTGGTGTTTCCCTCCTTGAGTTGCCACACCCGTGCTGCCAGGACAGAAGTGGGTTTCCCATCCCACATTCCCATGTCTTCCCCATGGTCATGAAGGAAGAACCACAGGTCAGCCCGTGCAGTGTATCCTCTCTCTCTAGCTGGGGAATATTGGGCCGTGACTGCGGCCTGTGATTTGCACTGGTGCCATATGGGAACTGTTCCTCCTCACCTCCTCCCTCATCTCCCTCTGTGGTCCTTAATAACAGCAGAGACATAATCCTGCATGGGGTCATTGATCACACTCTCACAGTTTCTAAGCTTGTTGGTGACAGAACCCACTGTCTTTTGGTTATTATGGGCATTAATTATTGCAATAAAGGTGGGGTATTGGGATGGCCCCAGGTTTGCCAGGCTCCACAACATTTGCCCTGTGCACCTGACCTTGTTGGGGTCATTATCATGCTGTCCATCCCTCCCAAAGAGTATCTCCAATAATTCTGCCACTTCTCTCAGCTGTTAGATCCTTTCCTCAAGGGTCCTCCAGCACATTCTATGGTGGCGCTCCTGCATTCTTTCTCTGTGGACAAACCTCTCTCTGACACTCATTAAAAGCCACTCCCAGAGAGAAAGGGACCCTGGCTCCCTTACAAAAATCTGATTGATACCTGAGTCCCGGGTCAAGGGTCCCAAATTCCTTGCCTCACTACCATCCAGCTGGACACCTGTACCCATAACTTCCCAGACCCGAAGTAGCCAGGTTGTACAAGCCTCACATCCCTGTCATACAATGTCTTTGTGCAGATTACAGGCTTTCGTACATCAGGGACTCGGTGATGATTGCAACCTCTGGCTCCCCGGTGGCTTGTGAGGGCCCTCCCCTATCTGGGCGCTCTGCTTTCATCTTAGATCTCCATGTTTCTAGAGGGGCAACTGCTGCTGGCTGTGACTGCCTTTGCAATTCAGCTGGAACCTGGACAGTTGTAACATCTGTGGGTTTCACTGCTGCACTATTAGACTTTCCCTCTTCAAGGCAGGGAGAGGTTTCCTCACTAGCTGGGGAAGTGTATTCTTTCAGCATCTGGCCCATTTCATGTATCTCCTTCACCAGACCCCCCACCCATTCTGGGTAGTTCACATCTGGGGTGGGCTGTGGGGCAGGGTCAGGCTCTGGGGCAGCAGCATCCCTAGACTCTGGTGGCATGTTAGGTTCTGGGGTTGGTGTCAGGGTGGTTATCCAGTTTAGTCACCCCTTCTCTCTAAATGCTAAATAGAACAGGCTTATCAGCAACACTAGCCACTGTATGATATCATTAATATTCAGAGTGGAACTGAACCCTTCAAAATCTGGTGGTGTGGACACAAAGAAATGGCTAAAGGGTTGGGAGAAGATTTCACACAATGTCATTTCCTTACAGCAGTTGCCATTATAAAAAGTAACCCCAAAACCATACTGTTAGTGTGTGATAGCTGTGAATCCATGTGCCTGCTTTCCAGAGGAAGTTAAAAATCCATGAATTCCTCACCTTATTCACCCATAAAACAAACTGCATAACAGACACAGTAGCCTTGGTTATAGGACCCATGTTTAGATAAGGGCCTACAAATGGGAGAAATACAGCCACAATCACGTGCCACCCAAACCAGGGCAAGCTGGACCACATGGTATCGCTTAATGAGGTTTCTATAGCGGCACACGCAAATTATTAGATTATTCAAGAACTTATTCCCTTTTTGTTTCTGTGCCCTCTAGCTGCACGTTGGGCACCAAAATCTGTCTTGGTTTGGAAAGACTGGAGTCTGCAAAGGAAGACAGGAACCTTCCCTGAAATGGAGAATGTAACCCTCCCCACCCCTCAGAATAGCTATAAATTTTAAATAAGGGACTCTCAGGCAAAAATATGGGAGCAGGAAATAACAGTTCTTTAATAGGGAAAAGAAAAAAAAGAATAAAATAAACAATGCAGTACACTAGAACAACACTGAGAGAGTCCAGAACCCAACCTGACACCCTGTGGATCAGGGTGTTGGTGGCAGTCCTATTGGAAATGTGGCTGCAGTCCTCCTGAATTATCAGGTGTGGTTCTGTTGGAGCAAGGGGGATCTGTAGAGAAGGATGTATTCTTCCTCTGAAGAGTCAGTGGAAGGAGAGAAAGCTGCTGTTCCTCTGGGAATCCCATGGAGAAAGCTGTGCTGGTGTCTCAAAATTTCTGGATTATATCTGGGTAGCAATGCTTGGCTCCTCCCTCTGGGCAGAGCATCTCACAAGGGGATGTTATAATTCTTATCAGTCATGCA
This sequence comes from Melospiza melodia melodia, assembly GCF_035770615.1. NCBI lineage: Eukaryota > Metazoa > Chordata > Aves > Passeriformes > Passerellidae > Melospiza > Melospiza melodia. The sequence goes on from NW_026948800.1 coordinate 426,742, forward strand.
GTGACATTCAGTAGTCTGTTATCAGCAGATGTCCCCTCCCAAGGGAGGTGTGAATGTGGTCACTCAAAGAGAGAGATAAAGCAAACTGCCCACTTGACAAAAGATAATCTGCCATACAGATGATAATTGAAAACATCTTGCATTGCAATCTTCAACAGAGATAATTCCCTCCCTCTGGCTGCTACTTTTCTCATAACATTCTGGTTCACTTTTTGACAAATTAAACACTCTTTTGTAATTGATTTTGCTAGGTCATTTACACTTATGCTTAGGTTATTTCTTAGGAAATGATCACATAGTCTTTGAACTCTCCAGTGGGTCAATTATGTAATACTGTTAGCACTGTCTGAACAAGTGCTTTGTTTAAAAACACCCATCCATCTGAGATTAACTATTCCCCTGGTTGCCTTTGGTGTAACATTAAATCTTTTATAACTTCCTGTTCTTCTTCACTAAATATGGGTTCCTCTCTTCTTTCTCCCCTGTCAGGTGTGGTCTCTGCTTTAAAAACTTTCACTGGATCCCCTGGTTCTAAAGCTTCTTCCTTTGCTATCTGATCAGCCACTTGGTTTCCTCTAACTTCAAAATTGTCTCATTTTTGGGGCTCTTTCATATGGACCACTGCTGTTTCTGTTGGTTTCTGTAATGATTCTAATACGGACTTGACCAGGTTCTCATGGGCTAAGCTTTTTCCTTTTGAGCTTAGATATCCAGGCTCCTCCCGTATTTTCCCAAATGTGTGAACTAACCCAAATGCTTACTGGGAATCTGTATAAATGGTTGTCTGGTCTCCCTCCAGTAAGTCTAATCCTCTTTTCAGGGCATATATTTCACAACTTTGGGCTGACCAGTTTTGGGGTAGTTTCCCTTTTTCATCAATTTGTAAAATTTCTCCATCTATGATGGCATAACCTGAAGCTCTTTGTCCATCTACTACCCTTGAGGAGCCATCTATGAACAAGATTCTTCCAGTTGCTAGAGGCTGATCTTCTAAATCCTCTCTTACTTTTGTTTGAAGGTTAATCAATTCAAGACAATCATGTTCTAAATTTTCTATAGGCTCTCCCATAAGGAATTGTGTTGGATTGAGGGCATTTGATGTGATTAATTCTAAATCATCTGTGTACATTAGTATTATTTAATATTTTAATATTCTTGCATTGGTTAGCCACTGCTGAGCTCTCTGGTTCAGCACTGTTTTAAGATGTGAGGAGTATGTACTTCAATTTTTCCTTATAAGGTCAATTTTTGGGTCTCCTCTATCAGGATTGTGGTTGCTGCTGCTGCTTGTTTACTAACTGGCCAGCCTCTAGCCACCGAATGCAACAACTTGGAGATGTAAGCCACAGGTTTCCTGCAGCTTCCCCACTCTTGAGTTAGTACACCATAGGCTATACTCTCTTCAGCACTTACAAACAGATCAAAGCACTTCCTGAGGTCTGGTAAGCTTAGGACCGGGGCAGAAGATGACTTGTCTTTTAAGCTCTCCAGTTGTTGATCGTCTTCTGCTTTCCAAATTATGGGGTCTGGACCTACCAACTTATTGTATAAAAATTTTACACTTTGTGTGTATTGATCTAACCATAACTTGCAGTATCCAAACATGCCTAGGAGTTTTCTCACATCTCTTTGTTTTGGAGCTGGGAGAACACTTGTGTCCCAATTAGGAGGAGGTAAAGAGACATCAGTAGGAGGGGGAGAAGAGCTTGAGTGCATGTTAAGTGGAGCTGAAGAAGGGGTGGAGAGTGAAACAGGTGGAGTATGTACTCGTGGTGGTGCAGAAGCCACTGGAGGAACCAAAGGGGGTGGTGAGGGAGTGGCCACCAGGGGACATACCGGGTCTACCACAGAGGAAGCCAAAGAGGTAGAAGAAGGAATTAGAGGAGGCGGTAATGGGATGGCAGCCAGGGGAAAAGCCGTATCTGCCATTTGAGGTGCCTGAGGAAGAGGATGATAAGGTGGAGGGGAATCAGGAGGCCAGTAGTCCAGGAGGTCCCACCTTTTACTACTCTCTCTAACTCCGGCATCCCTTCTTTCAGTCCCCTCTTTCTTCCTCTGCACCTTACAAATTCACACACCTTCATCCCCAATAGCACTCTTTAGCCAACAAGCCACATACAATAATTGCTCAGGATCAGTATCTCCTCGAGCTGTCAGATAGTGACTCAGCTGTTGACACATCCACTTGTCTTTTGTCCTATACCACGGCCATCCTCCTTGCACATCTAACTCTGGCCAGACTTCTACCCAGTAATGAATAATCTTAACCTTATCTAATCCCTCCATGGCCTCGATAGAATCTCATCTCTCTAGCAGTTGACCTAAGGGACTAGGAGGAGGGTATATTCCTCAGTCTTTTGCCTCTCTTCTTACTATTAAATCCTCCCATTTTTTCGGTCTCAACAGAAAAAAATCACAAAGGTGCCTCTACTCGAAAAGAATGCACTAAAAGGTGACTCAAGAAAAATCTTTTTTGAGGAGTCTCTGCTTCCTCCACTGAACTTCAGATTTGCCTGATCCCTTTCTTCAGGACTTTAAAAGAAAAGAAATGTCTAATTTCAAGTTTGCCTAATTTCCCTAATGCTAGGACTTATGTGTCAGGACTTCAAAAACTTGAGATCCTGTCTTTCCCCGCCGAGACTCATGCCTGATCTCCTTTGTAAGGACTTAATTTGCCTGCAGGACTTGTGGGCTTGCCTGAATCCTTCTCGCAACTTGTGATTACTTCCCCCTGTCAGGACTTTTGGGGTGCGTGCCACTCATACACTATTTCCTCCACATGCCCGGCGGGGGGCCCTCTTTACCCCTTAGGACGTGACTCACTCACGCTGATTCTACTCGCTTCCCCCCTTTCCTGGCTGGCCCCCTCATGGGGGTTTGGAACCGCAGTACTAAGGGGTCCACACTCAGGCTGAGGGTCCGAGCTGCCAGTCCTAATCTCACTCACACACACTCGCTTGCCCCCTACTCCCACCACCAGATATTTCTCGCCAGTCCAGTGCTCCTCTGCATCACTGGTCCCAAGCCGATCTTCTCTGGTCCTGATAGCCAGCTGTCCTGGAGGTCCAGTGTGGGCGGCCATCCCAGTCCTGATGTCCTCTTCAGGCACAGCTATCCCAGACAAGGGCCCAGCTGAAATAAATAGGGCAGGAGATCTTTCTCCTTTTAATGCCTTTATTAAAAATCAGCTCGCATGGGAAGGACTGACATGTCTCATGCGTATTTTGGGGGTGGCACAGAGTAGGAGGAAAAGTGCAGCTGTGTCCACTGGTCTGCGGGCACAGCTGTGGCTCCTGTCCTCACAAGAGCACCAGGAGATTCCCAGTATTTTGGTCTGACATTTGAGGTCCTCTTTCCAGCCAACATGTTTTTAGGTTAGGGTGAGGGGTAAAAAGAGTCTTAGCAGGCACTGGATTCTGTTCTTCACGTCTAGACATCACTTTGATCCCTCAATTCCATGTTGGTTCATTGTTTTTAGGAGTTTTTGATAGGTTTGGTGAAGGGCTTCCTCATTTGCATGCCAACCCCAATGTCATTTGCATGCCAACTTGGTTGTCCCATCCTCTGAACTGTTCCGGGTGCCATCCTCCTGGAAACAGCAGAGTGCTGCTCGAAAAAAGGGGGATTCCCAACCATCAACAACAGGTAGTTGACGAAAAACTATTAACAACAGGTGATTACAACAACAAACAGTTACAACTCTACCCTGGCAGCAACTGGCCCAACCTGTGAACTCTGCAACTTTTTAAAAAAATGGCCACCTTTTCCACTCATAACAGTATGACATCACAGAGAGTGTTTTGGGACATCCCTGAGGGAGTTGTGCTATCACACAGCTTCTGTGACATCATAGAGTAGGGTGTGTGGCCATAGAGGAGATCCTGCCATCATAGAGGGTGGCTCAGTGACATCAGAGACTGGGTTGTGACATCACTGGGTGGCTGTGTAACATGATAAGCAGGTGGTGACATCAGAGAACAGATTCTGACATCATATTGTGGCTTTCTGACATCACAGAGTCTTTTGTGACATCACAGTGCAACTGCCTGACATTCCAGGCTGACATCTCAGAGTTGGCTCTGTGACATCACAAAGGTGCTCTGTGACATCCTAGAGTGGGCTCTGACATCACAATGTGACATTGCAAAAAAGCTGTGTGAGATCACTGGGGGCTGTGTGACATCACAGGATGCTGTGTGAGATCACAGGGGCTGTGTGACATCACAGGAGGAGGTGCGACATCACAGGAGCTGTGCGAGGTCACTGGGGAGGTCACTCTGCCCCAGCCCCCCTCACAGTTCCCCCCACAGCAGTCCAACCCTGCTCGTGCACAGCGGGGCCCCTGTCCCCCTGGGTCCCCCCGCCTCCAGCCCTGCAGCCTCCCCCAGAGGATGTTCCACGAGATCGACCCCAGAGCCTGACACGGGGAAGGGGGGCCGGCGCTCTGGGGGTGGTACCGGGGGACAGGGACCCCCCGGCAGAATCCCTGTGTCCCCCAGGGCCAGAGCCTTCACCCTGTTATGAACAAGGGCTTGAAAGTGCTGAAAAAAGCCCCAGAAAGGGATCAGCAAAAAACAGATTTAATATTAAGGGACAGCAGCACAAAGTTCTTTGGCAAGAGTCACTCTGCTCCTGACTGGACACTTCAGACACTCCAAGGAAACAAAGCAACAAAAAACCAAATCCAGGCAACCAAACCAGAAATGAACCGAGAACTGTTCCTCTGTGTGTGTGTGAGAAAATCACAGTGAGGGCAAGGATGAAAGGAATACGGCCCAAAAGATTAACAGAGCTCGAACTTAACAGGACTTAACCTTAAGTGATACCTTCAACTTCACAATTTAGCAAAAGAACAGAGCTTAACAGTATTTAACCTTACTTACAACCTATGACTTAGCAATCTAACAGACGAATAACACTTAACAATATTCAACTTAACTTATATTCAACATAAAAAGTTAGCAAAAGAAAAACTCTTAGCAGCATTTAGCTTAGCTTAGACTTCATGACTTAACCTCACTTACAGGCCTGACTGAGTCAGCTATCCAAGGCACTCAAGCCCCTCAGGGAGCAGCATTTCTGCCACATTTCCCCAGCACAGGCACTCCTGTGTGCACACAAACACAAAGAGTCAGTGCCAGGCACCTGTGAGAAATTTCCCTGAGGGCAGGTGTAGAAGTCCATCCGAAAATCCTTCATTTTTTGCCTCACAATTGTCATGAGAAAAGACTACCGAAGAGTTAAAAGTGCTGAGCCGGTTGGGAAAGACCTTCCCCCAACCAAGAACAGTATATATATTGGGGTTCGGCCCGACTGTCCTTTGAGATCTCCCCAAGACGTGTACCAGCGAGTTTCGGCGGCGGGACCCCGAAGACATCACGTCTTGGTAGCTATACCCCATTCCCTGACCTTCTTTCCTCCCTTTTTTTTTCCTTGTCTTACCCTTCTCTTCCCCGGATCCCTTAACCAAATGCATATTTAGCTGTGGTTATAATCAATAAATTGCACCTTGTTGATTTGTTACTGCAAAACCCCTGTGCCTCTTGTTGGTTATTTTTGCACCCAAAAATCATTCGTCACCCGTTTATTTCGGGCGGACCTTCACATAATTGGCGTCACGGACAAGGATTCCAGCAGCCAGTGAGATTTTGCAGGTTTTGTGTAGTTTGTAACCTCTCACAAACTACACACGCCAAAGCCAAATCTCATGCTCGATTGAGCACACAGGCTCCGGAATTGACACAAAAGATTTTTCGGTGCAAAAGCAGGGGAAATGGTTACTGTCATTTCTGTTACTGATTTTACCGGCACGGACACTGACACTGATACTTCTCCTGATCCTGATATTGATGCTGTTACTGATATTGATACTGATACTGATACTGTTGTTGTTGTTGTATTTGAATTGAATCTGAACCTGTTACTGTTGTTTTTGAGGTGAATTTGAACCTGTTACTGTTTTTTACTGCTGTATTTTTTGTACCTGGACTGTCTAAAAGGGAAGGGGCAGACTTGAAGTAATTAAGCAGTGCCTTTTAGACAGATATTGTCCCTTCACCTACACAGGGAGCGAGGGGCGGCCCAGCGAAGGCTGAGTGGCTTTTTCCCTGTTCTAGGTTCTGGTCCCCTCACAAAGAAAACATTTGTGTGTGTGTGTGTTCATGTGAGTGCGTATCTGTACTGTCTGGGAAGGAAGAGACAAATTTGAAGCAACCTCACAGGGCCTCCCAGACTGATTCTGTCTCTTCAACTACCCAGGGAAGCAAGGGGACAGTGGAAAGGCTGTGTGATTTGTGTAACTTAAGTTAACTCCCTGGTGTAGCTTTGGTCCCCTCACAAAATGACTAAAAACTTCAGTGCAAAAGGTAAAGCTGAATTTTATGCTCTGCTTGCTAAATACAATGCCACACCTCCTCCGGGGGGAGAAGAATGGGCAAGCTGCAATTGGTTTAACTTAGAAAATGTTATTGATAGAATATCTTCTTTGCAACATGAAACAAAATTTAAACTGGGCAAAAATAAAACCATCCTCTGCTCAGTCTTGGGTGCCTGTCTCACAGCAGCCATAGAAACTCGCTTTAAGGGAAAAAGTGAGGAAAATGCTATCATAGACTCCCTCCAAAACCTAGTTGAAGTTTTGCAAAAACAATTGGATGAAGAAAGAAATGTAAATAACTTGTTACGGACTGCCCTGAGAGAGGAACATGTTAAAAATTCACAGAACTCTGATTCCTCAAAAGAAACAGAGGAGAAAGAAACTCCTCACACTAGTCAAAATTGTTCTCAAACAGAATTAACCCTGATGAAAAATTGCGGGAAACACTGCTGTAACAACATAAAACCTCTAATTAAAACAGAATACAACTATATCAATAATGAAGATTTTAGCCCGCACAAAACCACTAAAGAAATCCCGTACACTGCTACTGAATTAACAAAACTTGCAAAGCAGTACGGGCTTCTCCCCCAAAAATCTGAAACAGAACACATTTGTCAAGTGTCTCTCACTGGGGGAGAACAGATTGTTTTGTCAGAACAAGAAGCCGGCGGGTGCTGGAGACATGGGGTGTTCCTAACAACAGCAGACAGACGCATCCCATGGTCCCCAAATCAGCACACAGCTCATTGGGCTGAGGGGCTTAACCCCTTGGAAAGGAGAGACCATTTGGTTGGTACTATTGACCAACTCCTGGAAAACATTCACAAATCCGGCTGCCTGCAATTGATTCATGAAAAGAAATTAATTCCTGGTTTTGAATCTCCAATCCAATCACCTGTAAAGCCTGAAATTATGACCTCTTTAACTCAAAGGCTTCCGGGAACACTTAAACCTACAGCAATTCTCCTTCAGAAAACCATAGTAGCTCTGTCTCCTATAGAAAGACCAGATAAACTTCTTAGTAACCAGAATGACCCTTTTGTTCCCCTTTATGACTTGCTGAGAAAAAGAATAAAATGGGATTGGACTTCTTCTCAGAAGGAAACATTGCAATTGCTGATTCTTGAAGTGACAGCTCACCAAGCACTGGACCCTATCTATCCTACAGACCCCTTTCAGGTGGAGTGGGGATTTGCCTCCTCACAACTTTCAGTAAACATTTGGCAGCAGGGTCCCGAGGGTCTGACAAAGCCTGTTGGGTTTTATTCCTATGGTTTCAAAGATGCTGAGAATAGGTACACTACCTGGGAAGGGGTGTTTGTGGTTGGCTTGGCTTCCAGGGAGGTGAAGGAGAACTGGGCAATCCAAGAAACTGGGAGCTTGGGTAGCAGCCAAAATAAACCTGCCTCTGTGACTAAAGCAACCCCTCCTCTCTCCCCCACTTCTGCTAACAGAGAGGAACAGGACAATGCCCAGGTTGGGGAACTGTTAACTGTTTGGAGTATTTTCCAAAGTGAGGGACAGAATTACTTTCTTGTCTGTATTAACACCAAGTCCTATGCTATGTTTATATTTGGGTTGCTCCAGGCTGATGCTTTTAAAAGAGGTACAGGAGATAATACTGTTAAAGCAATGCAGGGATGGTTTGGGATTTTCCTAAACCCACAGGAAATTCAATCTGGTAATGTTTCTCACTTTACTGTCAAAAGTGTGCAGGATAGGGCAGAAGGTGAAAAGATTAAATGGACTTCTCACACCTCTTACTATAGATGGAGGGTAAATGAGTGTTCCAAAATCACTGCTTTTTGCCAGACAGCTCCAAGCACAATTCCTTCAGAACAGGGAGCAGATGATTTCAAGAACCCAGGGCATTACCCTGGACAACCTGTTTTTGGTGGACCCCCTGCTGCTGTAGGGGAAGTACCACTGCTGTTCAAAACCTCTCTGACAATTCCATTGTTCTAACCTTTTCTGCCTCTTCGTGGCAGAGTCTGTTGTGTTTACTTTTTCAGAAGAACTCCAAGGGACATGAAGACCTGACAAACCATGATAACACTAGTGATGATCAACAGAAATAATGTTTTTCCTTCCCCTCATGGTAACACCAGGTGATGATATTATACATAACATGTAAATTAATTGAACTTGAATAAATTGGCTGTCACAATTAGAGATTTGACCAAATTACAGCAACTACTGCAGTCATTCTTATTGGCTTTTGCGAACACACCAGAGACTGCTATCAAGCATATTACCAAATTGGGAAAGAGTGAATGTGGATGATCACAAATTGGTAATTGATGCACTTAGTGCTACACAGAACAATGTTTCCTTAGCCCTCAGCTGTATCCAGGCACAATTGTAGATGCAATCTGTCTCTGCTGCAATTATAAGAGAGGGCGAGGAAGGCACCTTCCCCACAGAAATTCGGAAAATAATCTGGGACAGTGCCACTGAATTTGAAAGAGAATTCCAATCCTGGTGGAACCTGGTGAACTTTACCTATGACCCCATTTCAAACACAGCCACTGCTTTTGTCCTAACCATACGCAATGCCTCTGTACATTTGGTCTTCCCTGTTATTGCATTAGGATTAAACCATGACGGAGCTGTTCTCTATCCTACTGAACATAGGGGATGGGCCCGTCAGGTTGATGACAAATGGCAAACTGTTAACCTGGAAACTTGTATTGTCCGAGAACAGCAAGGGTTTATCTGTGAAAGCAATGCAATTGTAGCTCAGGATATCTGTTTGGACACAGAGCAGAACATCTGTCATTTCGAGATGCGTCCACATGAGGATACCCAGACAGCTCTTATATACATAGGCAATGGCTGTGCATGCTTTAGAACCACATGTGATTCTGTCTTTGTAGAAGATGTTGTGGTAGATACAAAGAATCATTCAAATTTTTGTGCTTGTAACTTTACTAAGATAGTAGGATGCGATTTCTCTTATGAAGCTCCAGTTACTTCTCACCACCTACTGCAATCCAACTACACGCTGATCCAGAAGCTGATGCCCACTCCTATTAGAATGAACCTCACCCTCGTGAGACAACTATTGCTCCATCAAGACCTGATTGACATCCTCGAGAAAATCAAGGAGAGCAGACAGAAGACCCTGGTGACTGTTCATCACAACGTGAGACAAATACACCGGGTTATGGAGAGGGTAAAGCAAGATGCTGAGCATAGGTGGTGGGATACTCTCTTTGGGTGGTCACCTACTGCCACAGGTGTTCTGAACAGTGTGTGCCATCCAATTGTTGTTCTTTTGATCCTAGTTACGCTTGGCGTTATCTTGTCAGCAGCCCTATTCATTTTGAATTGGAGAATGATGAAAAAGCTTAAGAGACTGTCAGCTGTAGTCAATGCACACCGCTTAGCTGATGTACTCAATACAATAGATGTCCCCAAAACACTTGATACGAAACGGTTATGAATCAAGCATATGTGCTTTAGAACAACTTCGTAAATATCAAGTATGATTTGCAGAAAGTTACTTTATTTTTAGAAAATAATTTTAAAAGACGATAATATTATGATTTGTTTGTTGTTTTGATTATTTGTGATTTGTTTTAATCATTTTGAAATTGTTAAACAAATGATATTGCTTTCAGTGATGAATATTTTTTGAAATTGTTAAAATTAATCATAATTTCTTGAAATCGTTATAAAAAATAACCACGTGTGAAGTTGTTATGATGATCAATAATAATTATGTTTATGTTTGTTGGTTCCCCTTTTCCCTTTTTCTTTTCCTTCTCTTCCCCTTTTATCCCCTCTCTCCTGTCATCCCTACTTTTCCGGGGTTATGCTACCAACGTGCAACGAGTCTCAAAGACACTCTAGAGCTCTGCTGATGAAGATTCCTCAAGACAATCGTGAGTCACGGGGTCGTGTAGAAGTCCATCCGAAAATCCTTCATTTTTTGCCTCACAATTGTCATGAGAAAAGACTACCGTAGAGTTAAAAGTGCTGAGCCGGTTGGGAAAGAAAGTCTCCTGCTTATCTAGTGTGTTCACAAGTGATGCTTGCAGAACACGCCATGCTGTACTCGAAGGGGGCATGCTGCCCTTTTCTGGACAATTGAACTGGACTTTCTTCCAAACTCCTGACCTGGCTGGACTGAGCTCTGGGGTGGCTCCCCCCCGCTCCATGAGAAGACCCCTCTTGCCTGTCTCCAACCACCGTGACAGACCAACAGAGATGCGAATCCCCTCATCAAGGAACCAAGAACCCCTCTGGCACCCTATTGACACCCCCATGGCACCCCCATAGCACCCCCATGGCAACCTCCTTCCAGAGACTGGGACATGTGAGCATTCGGCCATGAAAACAATGGACTTCTCCCCTCCATGGAAACCTAATTTCAGTTACCTTCCCCCAACCAAGAACAGTATATATATTGGGGTTCGGCCCGACTGTCCTTTGAGATCTCCCCAAGACGTGTACCAGCGAGTTTCGGCGGCGGGACCCCGAAGACATCACGTCTTGGTAGCTATACCCCATTCCCTGACCTTCTTTCCTCCCTTTTTCCTTGTCTTACCCTTCTCTTCCCCGGATCCCTTAACCAAATGCATATTTAGCTGTGGTTATAATCAATAAATTGCACCTTGTTGATTTGTTACTGCAAAACCCCTGTGCCTTGTGTTGGTTATTTTTGCACCCAAAAATAATTCATCACCCGTTTATTTCGGGCGGACCTTCACACAAGGTTATGGAACAGATCACCCTAAATGCCATCACAGGGCCCCCACAGGATGGCCAAGGGGTCAGAGCCAGCCAGCGTGGATTTAGGGGTGGCAGTTCCTGCCTGACCAACCTGGTATCCTTTTATGACCAGGTGACCCACCTTTTGATGCAGGAAAGGCTGTGGATGTTGTGTGCCTGGATTTCAGCAAAGCCTTTGACACTCTGTGACAGCATTCCCTGGCAAAGCTGCAGCCCACGGCTTGGGCAGGTTCCCTCCTCGCTGGGAGATTTAAGAGCTGGCTGGAGGCTAGGCCCAGAGAGTGGTATGGATGGTGCTGCACACAGCTGGTGTCCAGGCAGTGGTGGTGTCCCCCAGAGATCTGTGTTGGGCACAGTCCTGTTTAATATCTTCACTGATGATCTGGGTCAGGGGATCAAGTCAACCGTGCACAAACTGCAGATGGCACCAAGCTGGGTGTGAGTGTGGATCTGCTGGAGGGGAGGACAAGAAGACACAGCCTTAAGCTTTACCAGGCGAGGTTCAGGCTGGACAATAGAAAGAAGTTCTTCACAGAAAGGCTGAGTGGGCATTGTAATGGGCTGGCCAGGTGGGAGGTGGCAGAGTCACTGTCCCTCTCCAGTGGCACTTAGTGCCATGGTCTGGGTGACAAGGCAGTATTAGGGCAATGGTTGGACTTGATGATCCCAAAGGTCTTTTCCAGCCCATTTGATTTTGGCATTCTGTGCACTCTGGGGCCATTGTGACACTGCAGGGATTCGTGGAACTGAGAGGATCATGGTGACACCGTGCAGCCCCATAGAACCAGGGGTCCATTGTGGTGCTCTTGAGCCAAATAGAACCAGGGAGTGCACTGTGACACTCTGGGTCCTCGTGGAACCACAGAGGCCATTATGACATTGCAGGGCCTTGTCTAACCAAGGGGTTTCACCATTTTGGCAATGCAAAACCAAGGATACCATTGGGAGACTCCAGGGCCCAGTGGAATCAAGGGGCCATTCTGACACTGCGGGGCATCATGGAACAAAGGGGACATTGTGAAACTGTGGGGCCTCATGCAACGAAGGGGACATTGTGACACTGCAGGATGCTGTGTAACCAAGGGGCCACGGTGACATGATGGGGCCTCCAGGAATCTGGAAGAACGTTGTGACATTGTGTGGCCTCATGGAAACAAAGAGTCCAGTGTGACACTGAGGGGACTTGTGGAGCCACAGAGACCTTGGTGACAGTGTGGGACCTCATGTAACCATAGGGGCATTGTGACACTCTGGGGCCTCATGGAACCAAGGGCCCACTGTGGAACTGCAGCACCAACGAGAACATTGTGACACTGTGAAGCCCCATGGAACGAAGGAGTCCATTGTCAAATATTGAGGCCCTATGGAACCCAGGAGACCAGTGTGACAGTGCAGGGCCTGGTGTACCAAGGAGGCCATTGTGACAATGAGAGGCTTAATGGAACCAAGGACATCTTTGCAGATGACACCAAGCTGGGTGTGAGTGTTGATTCTTTGGGAGCATAGGAGGGCTCTGCACAGGGACCTGGACAGGTGGATCTAGGGGGTGAATCCAACAAGGTGAGGTTTAAAAAGACCAAGTGCCGGGTCCTGCACCAGGGCCACAACAAACCCTGCAGTGATACAGGCTGGGGACAGAGTAGCTGGACAGCAGCCAGGCAGAAAGGGACCTGCCGGGAGTGATGGACAGCAGGCTGGGCATGAGGCAGCAGAGTGCCCAGGTGGGCAAGAAGGCCAATGGCTCCTGGGCTGGATCAGGAATGGTGCGGCCAGCAGGAGCAGAGCTGCTGTGCCAACACTGATCTGCCCCCAGCTCTGCACACAGACATTGCTGCTGCAGCTCCAGAGAAGGGAACACAAGGGCATCTCTGGAAAAAAACTTTGCTGGGAGATCCTTTAGTTCCTTTAAAGCCAAAAGAGTGTGGCCCCTCATTTACACAGTCTCTGGCCACAGGGAAGTTAGAGAGAAACAAAATGAGAAATGGCAAAAACAATGACATTCCTTTGTGGACAATATGAAAAACTAATACAAAGGAAAAAAAGAACAAACCACAACCAAAGCAACAAGAAGTATGAAAGATGTCTTTTAGTAGAAGTGATTGGCAGGAACTGGCCAGCAGTTTAATGTTCCTGAAAGCATCCAGTGATCAGTCTCCACACAGCAGCCTTGAGCTCCTGGTTCCTCAGGCTGTAGATGAGGGGGTTCAGGACTGGAGGCACCACTGAGTACAGAGCTGACAGGGCCAGATCCAGGGATGGGGAGGACATGGAGGGGGGCTTCAGGTAGGCAAATGCTGCAGTGCTGAGGAACAGGGAGACCACCGCCAGGTGAGGGAGGCAGGTGGAAAAGGCTTTGTGCCGTCCCTGCTCAGAGGGGATCCTCAGCACAGCCCTGAAGATCTGCACATAGGAGAAAACAATGAACACAAAAGAGCCAAAACATAAACAGACACTAACTGCAATGAGCCCAAATTTCCTGAGATAGGATTTGTAGCAGGAGAGCTTGAGGATCTGCGGCATTTCACAGAAGAACTGGCACAGGGTATTGCCATGGCACATGGGCAGGGAAAATGTATTGACTGTGTGCAGCAGTGAATAGAGGAAGGCATTGGCCCAGGCAGCTGCTGCCATGTGGGCACAAGCTCTGCTGCCCAGGAGAGTCCCGTAGTGCAGGGGTTTGCAGATGAACACATAGCGATCATAGCACATGATGGTCAGGAGGAAAAACTCTGCTGAAATGGTGCAAGTGCAGGGCAGCTGGAACAGGAGAGAGGGACAGAGCAGCTCCCCTCAGTCTGCACTAAGCCTCAGACAATCCTCCTGCCTCCCTGGACTCTCTGTTCTCCCGCAGTGCAGCAGAATCTCTTGTTCTGCCTCCTGCAATCCCCATCCCTTCATGCAGGCAGCTCCTTCTGCCTTGACTCAACATTCTTTATACAAATCCCAAAACCAGGACTGGCCCCTGCCCTTAATGTGCCCCTGCACTGACTTGGGATCAGGGCTGACTCCCACGTGTCCTGCAGACCAAGGTCCAGCTCCTCACACAACATTGGCCAGCAGCAATCAGGGCTCCAGCAACAAAGGTGAAGGAAGGTCTCCTAGACACAGACAAGGGGGAGGTGTTTAGAGGCAAAAAAGGGTCTATGAAAAAGGGCTTTGACTCTTCTGGAGAAATCTCCCCCCAGTTTTCACTGTAATTCCTTTTTGAAAAGGTTTCAATGTCCTGAGGCAGCAAATGTCCAACAGCAGCTCCATCAGGCACTTCCTCCTGCTGGCATTGGCAGACACACGGCAGCTGCAGCTCCTGCACTTCTGCCTCTTGCTGGGCATCTCCCTGGCTGCCCTCCTGGGCAACGGCCTCATCATCAGCGCCGTAGCCTGCAGCCACCACCTGCACACGCCCATGTTCTTCTTCCTGCTCAACCTGGCCCTCGCTGACCTGGGCTCCATCTGCACCACTGTCCCCAAAGCCATGCACAATTCCCTCTGGGACACCAGGAACATCTCCTACACAGGATGTGCTGCACAGGTGTTTTTCTTTCTGTTCTTCATTTCAGCAGAGTTTTTCCTCCTGACCATCATGTGCTATGATCGCTATGTGTTCATCTGCAAACCCCTGCACTACGGGACTCTCCTGGGCAGCAGAGCTTGTGCCCACATGGCAGCAGCTGCCTGGGCCAATGCCTTCCTCTATTCACTGCTGCACACAGTCAATACATTTTCCCTGCCCATTGCTGTGCTCAGCCTGCACAGGAGGAGCCCAAGGGCTGGGCCTGGCCCTGCAGCTGGAACTGCCATTGCAGAGAGCCCCTCAGCAATGCCAGCAGCACCTGATCAAGGCAAGGAGAGAGAGGGAGCCAGGCCTGAGGAAAAGCCTTTCCCTGGCCAGCCCTGCCCAGCCCCTGCCAGGCAGCAGCAGGGCAGGACAGTGGCCCTCAGGCCCTGGTCAGCAAGGAATGGGCACATGGCCAGAAAGATGCCCTTCATCTCTGGGGCTGCTCTGCTGGCCCAGGAGGGACTGAGGGCCCCGAGCTCCCGGGCTGAGGGCTGTGCTGGCTGCGAGGGGACACAAGAGCTGTGCTGCTCAGGGCAGTGTGTGCCCTGCAGGGCAGGCTCAGCAGGTGCCACATCTGCCCTGCAGCAGGGCTTCCCTCAGCACAGCCTCCCTCCCTCCCTGCCTGCCCACGGCTCTGCTACTGGAGCTGTCCCAGCCCCAGCTGCTCCTGTGGCCCCGGGCTCCTTCCCTGCCAGAGCTTCCAGAGCCCAGCCCAGCCCCTGGGCCAGCCCTGCCCTGCAGCTGCTGGGCCCTGCAGGGATTAAAAACAGCTCCCCCAGCCTGGGCACCATGGAAAGCTGACGCTGAATGGATCTGGGGGCTGGGCAGGTGCAGGCACTTGCTGAGGTGCCAAGGAATCCTCAGGGTGATGATTTAAGAGTCCCAGCCCCTGCTCCCAGCCCTGTGAACAGCTGAGTTTCCATTGCCCCCAAGCTTAGCCAGGGAAAAGTGGAAGCACAGATTCAGGAAAGCAGAGACCCAAGTAGGAAACTCCTGCCCTGAATGAGTTCATGACAAGTCCTCTCAGAAATGAGCAGGGCATGAGCTGGAGCTCTGAGCAGCCCTGGCTGCAGCCCCAGCTTCACCCCCTGCAGCCGTCCCTGGCAGCAGGACCCATCCTGCCCTGTCCCTCTGACGGTGCCCAGGGCAGCCCTGCTCTGCAGGACATCCTCCTTCTCCTCCTTCTACTCCTCCTGTGCCGCAGAGAAACTGGGAGAGTCCTCCTGACACATCCCCCAGGCTGTGGGGTGTGCTGGCTTCAGGAGATCCCTCCAGGAGCACAGGGGACATTGCCCTGCACCCACACACTCACCATGCACAGGGCTGTGAAGATCTTTCCCCAAGTGAAGTCTCAGCTCAATGTCTTCCCAATCCGATTGCTTTCAGCCTGTCTCTGCCTGGCTCCTGTCCCCTCAGTGCCTGCAGGCAGAGCCCTCAGCCCTGCTAGGCTGGGAGAGGAGCTGGTCCTGGGAAGAGCTGTTCCTTTAAAGCTCAGCAGCACAGACACAGCACAAGGACTTTAATGAGCCTCTTGGGGCTTGGGTTTTTTTTACATCAGGCTCAGTCCCTGAGAGAACGTTCAAAAAACTTCTCAAGAACTCAAAGTTAAATCGAAACACTGAACTTAAAAAAAGTTTTAATGGGTTCTGTGGAGAGACACGACTGGGAAAGTGTCCCCAGGTTCCACTTAGAGCAGAACACTGGAGGCATTGGCAGTGGTGACAGCTGGGGACAAACAAGGCAAAGGTGTCTCTGGTGCTGATCACACCTGGATGTGTTTGAGGAATGCCAAGGGCCCAGGCCTGAGCCCCAGCCCCTGGCCAGGCAGATCCTGTCCCTCCCTCCTTGCTCAGGGCTCTTCCCAGGATGGGCACTGGCATGTGGGGATGGGCAATGGCAAGGGCAGGAGCATGGGGCGGCCCCTGCCAGGCTGCTGAGCAGGGACAAGAAGGCAATGAGGCCCCAGCCCTGCAAGGATCACTTGTCTCCTGCTCCTGCCTCAGGCCCAGGGCCAGCAGCCACGGCCAAAGTGCTGCCCAAGGTGGCTCTGGCAGGGCTGTCTTGCAGCTGCTGCCCATCCCTGTGCCCTGTGCCACCCAGGCTGTCCCACGGTGTCCCTGCCCTGCGCCTCTGTCCCTGCAGGCTGTCGGCATCCCCCGGCTGCCCCACCTGGCTGGGCCCTTCCTTTGCTGACAGTTCTGCCTCCTGCCTGCCCACACAAAGCCTGGGGCTGACCCAGGCTCTTTCTGGGGGATGTGTTGCACCACAGCCCTGCCCTGGGAGGGAAATTCTCATCTCCTCATGTCCAGTCTTGGTCTCCCCTTCTACATTTGTGGTATAATTTCTCTATCTGGCTGTTTCCCATTATGGAGAAAAAGCTCCACCTTTTCCTAATCCACCCTTCCAGCCCTTCCAAGACACTGCTGTTCTCTCCTCAGTCTCTTCACAGGTGAGCCCTGGCACATCAGCCTCCATACATGAGTTATGTTCTTGAGGCCTGTGTTATGGTTTGGGCCTGGCAAAGTCAGAGCCCCCATGAGTACACCTTTTCCCCGGTGTCTGCTGTGAGATGTGACCAGGAATAAGCAAAGCAGGCTCCAAACTTAAACATAAAGAAAAGTTTATTAACTAAGCTACACACAAACAATTACTAAACTACACACAAAAGAAGAGAAAAAAAAAAAAAAGAAAACACGAGGAAAATGAAAACCTCACAAAAAAACACTCTCCCCCTCCTCCCCCCTAAATTCCCAATACAATACATCCTCCAAAATCACCAGTTCTGGGTCCAACACCACCCTTTAGATTGCTCAAACTTTCAACTCCTCAAGAGGAGAGGGAGTCCTTCCATGTGTCGTGGTGGCCTTTTCCGTCCTTGTTCCGGTGCTCTCACCACCGAACAGGGATCAGGACTGCTTCCAGGGTTGTCTTTTTAAGGATGCTTTGTCCAGTTCCAGAAAAGCACAGTATCTCACCTTCCCACCTTTGGGACATCTGTCCCCCCCATATTTTATATACCCCCTGGGGCTGAGGGGTACCCACACTGAATCTTCTTTGGCACTGGGACATTTCTCCCCCTGGACTCAGTCTCTGTATCACACGGAAACATGGCTCTGTCCATGGCTACACGAAAGAGTCCAGCATAAAATGCCACTCCATCTTCTCCATTCCTTCAACATCTCTCACTCTCTCTCTCTGGTCCAGACCTCCATCACTCGTTCATTTCCTTCGTCCTCCTCCACTCTTATCACTCATCTAGGAAGGGTTAATGTTCTGTAAGGTTTTCATTGTCCAAACAACGTGATTAAAAGTGTGCCGAAAGGGAGAAACGCGACCCACCCCAAAGCCTTGACCACAAGGGTCGCTGATATTCCAATTGGCCATGCAGAAGCCTTTCAGATAGGCCCTTCAGCCGGATTGGACTCAGACCCAATCCTTCGTATGTTAGAAGCTACCTTCCTATCCCTGAACGAATCCAACCCTAACCTAACTGAATCCTGTTGGCTTTGTTATGATGTCGAACCTCCCTTTTACGAAGGAGTCGCTCTAAACACTCCCTTCAGTTACTCCACAGCAGACGCACCCAACCAATGTAGGTGGGACACCCCTCGCAAAGGAATCACCCTGAGTCAAGTGACAGGCCAGGGCAGATGCTTTGGCAATGCAACCCTAGCTAGGCGGAAAGGCAACCTCTGCACCGAAGTTGTCAAACCCAACGGGAAAAACAATAAGTGGGTAGTCCCATCTGCATCTGGGATGTGGGTTTGCCAGCGATCTGGAGTGAGTCCATGTGTGTTCCTTGCCAAATTCGATGACTCTAACGACTTTTGTGTCCAAGTTCTGATTGTTCCTATGGTCCTGTACCATGCAGATGAAGAAATGTATCGCCATTTCGAGGAACCCAGTCGGCTTCACAAAATAGAAATAGTAACAGGTATAACTATCTCAATGCTGCTGGGCCTAGGAGCAGCCGGAACGGCCACAGGAGTCTCAGCCTTGGCAACCCAGCACCAAGGACTGTCACAGCTGCAGGCAACAATTGACAAGGACCTGCAGAGGATCGAGAAATCCATCTCCTTTCTAGAGAAGTCAGTCTCCTCGCTCTCAGAAGTGGTCTTGCAGAACAGGCGAGGACTAGACCTCCTGTTCATGCAGCAAGGGGGGCCTGTGGGCCACCTTGAAGGAGGAGTGCTGCTTCTATGCAGACCACACGGGAGTCGTGAGAGACTCCATGGCAGAACTCTGGAACAGACTGGCTCAGAGACAGAAAGACAGGGAAGCCCAACAGGGTTGGTTCGAGTCCTGGGTCAATCGATCACCATGGCTAACCACCCTAATTTCTACCCTAATAGGTCCATTGGCAATGCTACTTTTAGCTGTCACCTTCGGACAATGCCTGCTGAACAAGCTAGTCTCATTCATTCAGACCCGCCTAGAACGGGCCAACATCCTGTTCATAGGCTGTGAATTCGACCAGGGAACACTGCCAGTCACAAGATTTTCTACCCAGGTTTACCAAACCCCTTTCTTTGTGAACAACCCCATGCCTCATTTCAGTGCCTATGTATATGACTACTTCGTTCATTTGTGAAAAAGGAGGGGGGAGATGTAGTAGATAGGGTCAGGCGCTCGGAAAATCTCGCGATGTCACGGAAAGCAGCAGGATTCCTCTCCCCCTAACGCCTAGTGATAAGGGATCACCCAAGAATGTTGTCCCCCTTAACATTAGTAACTTTCTACTCCTTACTAACCAATTACAGTAAGGTAAGACCCCCTGACGTAGAGAAAAAACTTTCCCAGTATAAAACCCGACGAGGCGGGACAATAAAGGTCTTGAACCATCCACCATACTGGTGTCTGTGTGTGTTCTTGGCCCGAGTGACCCTGGAGAGTTTGGGTCGCCATGCCGTTTCCTCAGAACCAGGTCGCCTCGCCTTGCATCAGAAGGCAACAGCATCCACACCAGGGAATGCCCTACAAGTATGGGGAATGTGAGAACAGCTTCAGTCGTAGGTCCCAGCTCATCATCAACCAAATAATCCACACTGGGGAGAGGCCCTATGAGTGTCCCAAGTGTCAGAAGAGGTTTCAGACCAGCTCCAATCTCCTCAGCCACCAGTGGATTCACACTGAGGAGAGGCCCTTCTGCTGCCCTGACTGTGGGAAGGGCTTCAAGCACAACTCCATCCCCGTCACCCACCGGCACATCCACATTGGGGAGAGGCCCTACGAGTGTCCCCAGTGTGGGAAGAGTTTCTTTGGCAGCTCTGACTTGACCAGACACCAATGGAGACACCGGTAAGGGAAGTCCTGCAAGTGCTCCAACTGCAGAAGAGCTTTGTGCACCGCTCTAGCTTCATCCCCCATGGGAGGATCCACATTGGTCAGAGCCCTGGTGACCCACATTTCCTGTGATCCATGTTGGGGGGACACCTGGCTGGTTATCCTTTTGGTTTGGCCCTAATTTTCTTCTGATTTTTCTTTATCACTTAAAAACACCTGAAATATGACAAAAAAGAAAGTAATTGATCAAGGATATCTAAAATCCTACTATTTAACAGGTGTTTGAGGAATATTCTGGAAGATTTGTGTGTTCTTGGGGGATTTCAGGAAGTGTTCTCCATATCCTTGCACTCCAGAATTCAAGATAAATTGGTCTGTCACCTCAAAATTATTCAATCCCACTGAAAACACCTCGATTTTACCCCAAAATGGCTCAATTCATGTCAAATTGTTCCCACCTCAGAAAAACTCAGTCCCATGCCATATCTAGTTGATTCCACAATCTCCAGGGTGAGATGGTGTTGGAAGGAGACTGGGAGAAGTGAGATCGAAATTTTTGAGGGTGTGGGATTGGGATTGTGTAGGTCTGGGTGTGTGTGATCTATTTTGATAGTAAATGAAACTTTCAGAACTATCGATTTCTGTCCCATTCATTTTCCATCAGTTCCAGTTCTGATTTCAGAGTGCCATCTTCTCAGCTGATTGTGTTGGTGTTCTCCTTTCTCTCCTGCCTCACTTTGCCTGCTCTGTTTCTCTCTCAGTGTCTCCCTTAACCCAGGGCAGCTCCCACCAAAGATCCTGCCCTGATTTACTTCCCAATCCATGAGCTACATCAACCATGGGTGAAGTTATGAAGGCTGGCAGTGAAATGTCATTGTAGGATCTTGCTGCACTTGGCTTTTGGCTCCTTCTTAAGAGCTTTGCCTTTGAGGGCAGGAACATCTTTTCCTGGCTGGGAACTGGAATTCCAGCCCCTGGGAGTGTGTGCCATGGATCCCAGAGGGGCATTCCTGAGGCTCCCAGGGTGCTGCTCCTGCCATGCCTCCCAAGGAGCTGTGCAGGGCCAGGGGACAAGGTCCAGCAGCTCTGTTGGTTCTGCAGTGCCACAACAGCCGCTGGTTCCATGAGTGTCCATACTGCAAACAGAGGTTCCTTGGTTCCCATGATGCCCTGCTGTGTCACCATGGATATTTAGTGCCATGAAGTTCTTCAGTGTCACAATGGCCTCCCTCTCTCCATGAGCTTCCGCAGTGCCACAATGGCTTCCTTGGATGGGCAGTGTCATCATGGACCATTGACTCCATGCAGCCCCACTAGGACACCATGGACTCCTTGGTTCCATGAGGTTCCGGGAGTGTCTCCATGGTCTCCTTGGATCCACAGTGTCACAATGGTCCACTGGATCCACATGGCTCTGCTGTGTCACCATGGGCCCTTGGTTCCATGGGACCCCAGGGTCACAATTGACTCCTTGCTTCCATGTCACCCTCTTAGGGTCAAAATGGTCCCTTCATTCCATGAGGAATACAGAAGTTTTGTAGAAACATTGAGCAAATCCTTCTTAATAAAACTGGGAACATCTGTTTGCATTCAAAAGAGATGTTAATGGTGACGGTGGCACCAGCAGCCTCCATCTGCAACAGAGATCCAGGGAAAGGACAGGGACAGAGAATTCAGCTGCAAGACTCAGAGAATTCTGCTCCCAGAGACCATTTCTGCTCACACTGTCCCTTGGAGAAAGGTGACACCATTCCAGGCAGCCTGGACTGAGCAGGTGGCTCCCGAGTTGGGTTTGTTGTTCAGGAAATCTGCTCAGGCTTTTCCATTTTTTCTGGTTTGAAAGCAAAACCAGTGAGAGACTCCAAGTCACAATTACAATTTATTAGGAAAAGAAAAAAAAAACAAACAACAAAATGCATTCAATAATACAAAAGAAAAAACATTGACAAAGTCAGAATACCACTTGACACCCTGTTGGTCAGGGTGTTGTTAGCAGTCCAGTTGGAATGGTGGCTGCAGTCCTCCTGGAGTGGCAGATGTGGTTATGTTGGAGCAGTGATCCTGTAGTAGGCTGTAGTCTTCCTCTGAAGATCCAGTGGAAATGGCAGCTGTTCCCTGGGAAATCCAGTGGAAAGGCAGCTTGTTCGGTCCCAAACCCCAGATTATATCCTGGTGGGGATGCTTAACTTCTCCCCACTGGGCGGAGCATCTCACAATGAGCTAAAATCATTCTATAAGTCATGGGGTGGGTCAAGAAATGGCTCCCAGAGGGAGTTATCTCTGAGTCGCATGGCAAGGCATTGATTGGCCCATTTACAGGAGATAAGGAAAAAGTAATGCCCTTCCTGCTTTCAACAGCTCTTGAGGATTGGAATAGAATACATCTTTACATTGTAACCTAGGACATCTATCACTGATGGAAGGGTGGGATGGAATAACTTCATATTTGAGGTCATTTTGAGCTCTGCTGGGGGTTTCCCGAGGTCTGGTAGTGCTGTTGGCTTCAGGAACAGTTTGGGCAATGGCTCTGGGACTGAGGGCTGGGTGAAAAATGAGAACGGTTGTTAGTCTTGTATTTACAGTCTTTTGCTATATGTCCAGTTTTCTCGCAGTTATAACAGTTTCCACTGCCTTTATTACATTCTGTATTGAGGGGAAGCACATTTAATGCAACCAGTGCTTCCATTGCACCCTGGCCTGTGGCCTTGGCTAGGCTGGAGTCACGGTCTGAGACTGCTTGACAAATGCAAGCATCAACCATCTGAGTGATGGTCGGCTCATGGACAAGGCGGAGGGTGTCCAGAACCTTTCTGCACTCAATAATGGCATTACAGAAAGCTAATTTGCTAATAAGATAATCCCAGACCTTTTGATCATCTACCTGTTTTTCCAGCACTTTATTAAGGTGATTGACAAATTTGATGTAGCTCTCATCCAGGCCCTGGCAAATGTCAGTGAAGTCAATGTGGGATGTAGAAGTGCCAGGTGCAGGAGGATAGACCTTGCAGCACCTTTGAGATCTTCCAGTATTGACCGGGGGAGGACTTCAGCCTGATATTGCAGTCTAGTATAGTCTCCTTCCCTGGTAACACAGTCCGTTGTGAGGTGTTGTCACCGTTCTTCCTCAACATAACCTTTTGGCAATTCATTAAATTTATTTATCCAAAGTTGTTTCCACAAAATAAACTCAGCAGGTGACAATATAATTTTTATACACTCTATTAAATTTTATGGTACCATCGTGTGGGCAGTAAATGGTGCATCCAGCAAATTCTTAAAATAGGGAGAACTCCTCCCATAGTCCTTTGCAGCATTAACTAAGTCCTTAATTTCCCTATGGAGGTAGAGAATCCAAGATTCAGATGGCACCTGTGCAGTATAAGCAGGGGCCAAAACCTAAATGGGAATCCATAGGGAATAGATTTAGGTTTTGGCCCCCGCTTATACTGCCCAGGTGCCACCTGAATTTTGGATACCACCTCCCAGTCCCCCTCCTTCGCAGCTTTGCTCCACATCCTCTTCCAAGAATCCTTGGGCTCATCCTCACTCTCAGATAAGCTATCGCTCTCTTCCTCTGCAGAGGAAGCAGGTCTGCTGGGAGGGGCGTAGGGCATTCAGCCAACTGGCAACACACTGCGTTGAAGGCCTTTGGTAGCCAAAATGGCTTCCTTCCAGTTGGCCCCATGTCCAGTTCCAGGGTTGGAACTCAACATCAAGGTGGGGCCTTTCACAGGGGAGGTACGTGGAGCAAAGGCAGGAAATGGGGATGAAGGCCAAAGGGAATCTAAAATGGTGGTCTCTCTAACAGGAGCATTGCCATCTTGTGATTTATAGGAAGGGGGATTAGGATCAGGAGATGAAGTAATGTGGGTGAGGGAACATCTCAGGGCAGCATGGCCACTACCACCCTGAGGAGAGGACAGAAAAGGAAGGGAGATGACAGGCAGCAGATGGCTTGTCTGTGCCAAAGGGCGAGATCCATCTCCTGTCCTGTTCTCAGGGAACATGGGTTTGGGAACGTGGTGGGAGGATTGAATAAACCAGGACAATGGGTTGGAACCATGAACTCGTTACATGATCCCATAAATTGAATGAAACAACAGATACAATTTCCCAACTTTTAAAACCCCTTGACCCCTTGTGTTTGTAAAATATAAAGCTTTTTCCCAACAGCATCCCAAAATAGTAACTGATAGATAGAATCAACAGACATATCAGGAAACTCCTCAAATAACCATGAACAATACCTTTTAAACTCCCCTCAGAAAATGAACTCCCCTCTAAATTTAAAACTCTCCAACACTTAACAAAAACATCCTTTGCAGCTTGGAACTGATTATTTTCCATAGCTGCACCCAATGAAAGAGGAAATGCCCATCCACAGGAACGGAAAATCAAAAGTCCAAACCCCTGGGAGCTCTCTGCCACTCAGTCACTCACTCTCAGTCTCACAGGCACAATCTTCAGCCAAAGTGGGGCCTGTGGGGCTGTCAGCAAAGCTGGTCTCACAGATGTTGAGGGGATTGTTGACTTCTTCAGTGAGATTCAATAAAACTCAAGTCTCATTTCAGTGTTGTGGTTGACCTGAAGGGGTACAGCTTCCAGTGACATCTGGCTGGCAGGATCACTGCTGGAGATGCTACCGGGGACCTTAACAAATCATGTCCCTGTTTGGGTGCCATGTGTAGCATCATTGCTCTGCTGAGGCCCTTGTAGCATCCAGCACTCATGAGCCCAAAGCTCACTGCTACCTTAGAAAGCTGACAGAACAGGCAGGATGGGTTTTCATATGATCTCCTGCAAACTGGGTTTATTGGTACAGGAACAGGGTACACAGCTGAACAGGGTCCAGGGATGAAGACAGGGTGTAGGCTGAGGGAACAGGGTCTTATATGGGGTAGTGAGGGTGGAGCTGAGAGTCAGAGTCCAATGGATATGGGGGAAAATGGTGCAGAGAAGGGGTCAGAGCTCAGGTCAGCCAATAGGGAAACAAGGGTGGAGGAATGCAGCAAACTAGGGTCAATGGAGGGACAGAGGGAGAACATTCTAGGGCTAAACAAATGTAGGCAATAGGAGTTGAACTAGGATAATTAGGCCAATGGGCCAATGGGGTAACATAACGTGACATGAATCATGTGTCTGCAAAGATCAATGGGAGAAGAAAGCATCTCACCCTAACCTGAAAGCCTATTCCTCTTATCTGGAACCAGTCCTCCATGTCTAGGGGATTGAGACTCTGATGGCAGGGCTCTGGGCCTCCACACATCCTCACAGCTGGCCCAGGGCAGGTCTGGAGTGGTCTTGGTGGCAGCTTGGGCTTGGCACACACTTGAGGAGGGTGTCTGTTTTCAACAGGGAGCTTAGGAGTTTTAGATTACTAAAATAAAAGAAGAAAAACCCCACTCTGACTGAGTGCAGCAAGTTCTCCAAGATAAGCTGACCCCAGGTGAGTGAGGAGAGACAGGATGGGGTTTGGAAATGTGGAGCAAGGCTCTCCACACTGGGTCAGATCTCAAGACACAGCTTCTCAGAGCAGGCCAGACCTCCTTAGGAAAGCCCCTGGGTCTATCAGTCACAGAATGCTGCTATCATTTCTTCTCTAAAGAGAACGATACACGCCTAAACCAGGAATATGGATTTATTGGAAGCTATTTGAAATATTTCTCTGTAACAATAGAAAAAGAACTTCCTAGTGAGCTGCACTACAGTAGAGGGAAATCAAAGCAAAACCATGGTTTGTCAGCATGTACTTGATCATAATGAGCCCCATGGTGCATTTGGAGCTGAGCACTGAAACCTCAGGGCCTGAGAGGAGATTGCACAAACCTTTCCAGGAGTGAAAGACGGACAAAAAACCCAAAGTGTCTTGAGGCATGAATGTGTCCCTCTGAGGTCCATCCCCAACACAGGCTCCTCATGACTCCTTGGAGGAGAGTATTGGAGGCCAGGATGGCATGAAATCCTCTCAGAGACTCAATGTAGAAAGGAAAATCCAAAGTACCTTAAAAACCTTGAGTATCTCAAAGCATTAATGAGCACTACTGAGTGTCAGTACAAAGCTCTCAAGAGACTTGTTAAAGCAGATAACTGGGGCCATGATTGTACAAAGCTCTCACAGAGCCTGTATCAAAAGGGAAACACCAAATACTTTGAAAATACTAAAGTACCCTGAAGTAATAATGAGCCCCAATGAGTGTTGTTACTGACAAAGCCTCTCCAGGGACTAATTACAGCGGATAGTTGGAGGCCATGATTGCACAAAGCTCCCAGAGACTCCAAGTTAAAAACCAAATCAAAGTCCTTTTAAAAACCTGCACAGACGCTCCCGGCACAGAGGCAGCTCCTGGCAAGGGCAACGCTGCAGAGAGACAGCTCTGGCCAGGAGCAGCTCCTGTGCACAGCCCAGCAGGGCTGGGGCACTGCCTGCAGCCACCCCGGGCACAGCACAGGGGCACAGAGTGGTTAAACTCAGCCTGGGCTGGGAGCACAGAGCAGAGCTCGCTCAGGGCTCACTAGAGCAGAAATCAGCCCAGGTTTGAAGCAGTCATTCCCTGGCTGTGGGAAGAGAAGCTGCCGTTCCTGCAGGGATCTCCTGGAGCTGGCACATCCCACAGCTTTGAGGACCTTTCAGGAGGATTCTCAGAGCTGCTCCAGAGCAGGGCTGTGGCCCTAGGGCAGGGCTGGCTTTCCGTGCTGCCCCAGCCCAGGCACAGCCCAAGGCAGCTCCTGTTGCCAGGCTCTGCTGCAGGGCTGAGCAGCCGGGGCTGCAGCCAGGGGTGCCCAGGGCTGTCCTGCAGAGCAGGGTCCTGCAGCCCAGGGCGCTGTGCTGGGGCAGGGACTCTACTGCCTGCCAGGGACAGCTCTCAGCCGGCCCAGGGAGCTGCTCCCAGTGCTGGAGAGAAGCTGTGGGGGGAAGGAGCCACCCTGAGCAGGGCAGGGGCTGCTGCTGAGAGGGGCTGGGTGGCTCAGGGCTGCTCCCAGCTCCAGACCAGCCTGGGCACTGCTCCGGAGGACACTTCCCAAAGAAGGTAAGCCAGGGATTGCTGGAAAGGTCAGGAGCTTTTCTGAGAGTGTTTTCAATTTCCTACTTAGAGAAAGATGTGAATGTTGGAGTGGTGACAAAAAGATTTTTGTATTTTTTACATTTTTATATATTCATAGCTCTCTAAATTACTATTATATAGTTACAATTCTATAATCCTTACTTAACTCTATTAAACTCTTAACTGTATTAAACCACTATTATATTCTTATATAGCTTTAATTCTGAATTAAATCTAGTATGTTTCCTTACCTTTCTCTTAATAACCTGACTGTCTAAATATATTCCTAAAATGCTGTATAGTCCTATTCTTTTATATAGTCCTGAAATACTATATAGTCTTCTAGGAATTGGACATATAGGAGCATTTTGGGTTTTGAGAATGATCAGAATATGAGCAGTCATTATAAAAAGTGAAGGCAAAGAAGCCTTTGCACCTACTCCAATGGGTTGACCCAGGGGTGTGTAACTAGGGAAACTAAATCTCCTTTTGGATGCTCCTGTTAAATATCCTCATTATCAACCTTAATAAATTGTTGAAATCGGGAGGTGGGTGTGGCCTTTCCCACTGGGACACCTGGAAGTTTCCAATAAGTGTCTGGTTTATACTTTACTTTACTGTTCTAACACTGCTGCAAGGGTTTTTTTTTTCTCGTTGGATTATAGACAACAGGGGGATGAGAGAAGCAGATCAGGAATTGTAATCCCAGAATCACAGAACATTCTGAGTTGAAAGTCACACACAGGATCATCAAAGGAATGTTTGAACATTTACACAGACTCCAGAACTGTGACTTAAGCTGGTCAGTATCTCTGCTGGGAGCCTCCCAAAGGCCCTCAGCCACTCCTCAGCCCTGGACAGCAGCAGCATCACCTCTGCAGGGCCCAGCAGGGCTCTCCTGAGCTGCCCTTGCCCAGTTGCACACAGAGCCTGCCCCAGCCAGGGCCCTGCACACAGGCAGGTTTCTGTAGGGCCCTGGCCAGGGCACACAGGCTGGGATGGGCTCTGTGAGCGCTGGCAGGGACAAGGCTCCTCTCAGGAGGGAATGTGCAGGCCCAGGGAGATGCTCAGGGAAGGAGAGGGGGCTGAAGAGAGCAGAGCTGGGGGCAGGAGGGCACGGTTGGTGTGTGGGAGGTGCCAGGCACAGCTGGGCATGGGAACACTGTCCTGAGTGCCCGGCTGTCTCTGCCCTGCCCTCTCAGGCACAGCACCACAACATCTTCTCTTGGTTCTGCCCTGCCCTGATATTGTCACTGTTATCTGCTGCTCTCAGGGAGGCTCTGGCATTTGCAGCAGCTGAGTCAGGCACTGCCCTTGGCATTCCTGCCAGGCAGGGGTGTGTCCATGGGAATGGGGTGTCCAAGCTTCCCTGGCACCTGTGGGGCTGTGGGCAAAGCAGTCCATGGGAAAGGTGAATGAGCTGAGCCCCCTCCCTGAGATCCCATCATGGGCTCAGCCAGGGATCTCCTTGCTGTGCCCTTCCAAGCTCTGAGCTGCCCTCCTGGGTGCAAATCTGTGCCAGAGCCTCTGGGAGCTCCCTGAATGTCCCATGGGGAAGGGCAGAGCTGCAACAGCTGAGGAAATGCTGTTGGGTTTGCCAAGGGGGCCGTGAGTGTCCTTGGCACAAGGGGGTTCTGAGACCTTGTCCAGAGACCTTGAGGGAGAGTGAGAAATTCAGGGATCCCTCTGCTCTGGGTAGGGTCTGGTTTATCCCAGGGAGACCCAGGAGTGTGACTGTGCTCTGATTGCAGCCTAAGGTGCAAAGCCAGGGCAGCTGGGAACCAGCCCATCCAGCCCCTCACCTTCCTTTAGCCACAGGGAATACTTTCCCTCTCACATGTCTAAGTGGGAAACTCTGAGTGCAGCCAAAATGCTGGGGATTTCTGACCTCAGAGAGCCTAGAATGATGTGTGGGGAGGAAAACAATTCCTAAAACCAACTCCTGCCCTCTATTTCGTTTAGAAATGGGAGTGCAGACACTACCAAGGCTTTCTGCATTAGGAGTGGTTCCTCTGACAAATCCTGAATATCTAGCCTTGTCCCTCTGCCCCATGGCCACAAACCCAGAGCAGTGGGGCAGGGATGGCTCCTCAAGAGCCCCCATGCGCAGGCCTGGCTGCTCCTGGCAAACTCAGCCAGCACAACTGGAGCTCAGGCAGGGACCCAGGTGAAGGTTTTCCCAGAG
Source organism: Melospiza melodia melodia (assembly GCF_035770615.1). Classification (NCBI taxonomy): domain Eukaryota; kingdom Metazoa; phylum Chordata; class Aves; order Passeriformes; family Passerellidae; genus Melospiza; species Melospiza melodia. Next base: position 455,925 of record NW_026948800.1, read on the forward strand.
AAGGAACAAGGGTGGGTGAGTCTCAGCAAGACAGTCTGCAGAGAATGGCCCAGGTTTGGCTCCAAGCAGCCTCTTCTGACCTATCACTGTCCTTTCTCCATGAACAGGTTCCCATGTGCAGCTCCAGCAAATGTCCAACAGCAGCTCCATCAGCCACTTCCTCCTGCTGGCATTGGCAGACACACGGCAGCTGCAGCTCCTGCACTTCTGCCCCTTGCTGGGCATCTCCCTGGCTGCGCTCCTGGGCAACGGCCTCATCATCAGCGCCGTAGCCTGCGGCCACCACCTGCACACGCCCATGTTCTTCTTCCTGCTCAACCTGGCCCTCAGCGACCTGGGTATGATCTGCACCACTGTCCCCAAAGCCATGCACAATTCCCTCTGGGACACCAGGGACATCTCCTACACTGGATGTGCCACACAGCCCTTTTTCTTTGTGTTCTTCATTGGAGCAGAGTTTTATCTGCTGACCATCATGTGCTACGACCGCTACGTTTCCATCTGCAGGTCCCTTTCTGCCTGGCTGCTCTCCAGCCACTCTGTCCCCAGCCTGTAGTGCGGCAGGGGTTGTTGTGGCCAAATTGCAGGACCTGGCACTTGGACTTGTTAAACCTCGCTGGCTGGCTCTGATCCCTGGGCCATCCTGTGGGTGCCCTGTGATGGCACTCAGGGTGATCTGTTCCATAACCTTGCTGGGCACCCAGGGCAGGCTGACAGGCCTGGAGTTCCCCAGATCCTCCTTCCAGCCCTTCTTGGGGATGGGCTCACACTGGCACCTCCAGTCCCCTGGGCCCTCCCTGCTGAGCCAGCACTGATGGTAAATGATGGAGAGCAGCTTGGGGAGATCATCCACCAGTGCCCTCATACCCCTGGGATGGATCCCATCTGATCCCACACACCTGTGAGCATCTGAGTGGCTCAGCAGGTCACCAACTGCTTCCTCCTGGATTCCAGGGGCTGTTCTGCTGCCTGTGCCCATTTACCAGCTCACCTGAGCACTTGTCCTGAGGACAGTGTGCCCTAATATCGAAAATTGAGAGAAACAAGATGTTAAGTAGCTCTGTTTTCTCCTTATCTTTAGTTTCTATATTCCCCACTGCATCCAATAAAGAGTAGAGGTTCTCCTTATCCCATGTTTTGCTATTAAATTAATTGTGGAAACATTGTCTATTTTTTTTTCACGGAAGTGTTCAGGTTAAACTCTAATTGAGCTTTCACCTCTTGACTTTTTTTCTGCACGACTTAGCAACATCCTTAAACATTTCCTTGCTGCTTGACCTTCTGTCCAAAGTTGATGCATCTCTTGTTACCCTTGAGTTCCCACAAAATCTCCACGGCCAGCCAGGCCAGTCATTTTCCTCACTAGCTCATCTTTTGCCACACTAGGACAGGCTGCTCCTTCCCCCTTAAGATTACTTCCTTGAAATGTGTCCATCCTTCCTGGACCCCTTTTTTTAAGGGATGTTTTCCTTAAAAAAAATCAGTGCCTGATTCAGTACTCCCCAAATCAGCATCCTAAATAGGCCAAAGTCTGCCCTTCCTAATTCCAGTGTAGAAGTTTTGTTGCTGTCCCTCCTTCTTTCATAGAATATTGAAAACTTGATTGTTTCATGGTCACTGTGCCCCAGGCAGCCTCCGAGCCCCAAATCTGCTACCAGCTCTTCTCTGTTTGTGAACAGCAGCAGACAGAGCTTTCCTTGGGAGTGGGAGTGTTACCAAAAATTCAGTAAAATAGAAAACTCCTTCACACCACTGCAGCAATAAAAAGCAGTATTATTTATTCAGGGGGATGCACAGGGGACAGCTCCTCCCAAAGCCATGCAGGCTGAGAGCAGGAAAATTTCTGTTTATATTCTGTATTTTGCATACATATTCATTGATTTTCCCAGACAAAATATACATCTGATAATAATTTACCTAAATCATTAATGTATTTCCCCTCCCCTGTTCTCCTGGGGGTCTCTCTGGTGGTCCCTGGTGGTCATGGACCCCAATGTTCCAGTGGCCCTGGCTGAGCTGGCAGGACACTGAAGCTGGTGAACTTCCAGTTCCCCTTCTCACTCAATGGGCATTGTGTGGTTTCCATCGGCCTGGGGTTGTGGAGAACAAGCTCCAGGTGTCAGCTCACCTGGTGGAGACAATTTATCATCTCATGACATAATAGACTGCCTCTGTGACATCACAGAGCCAGCTGTGATATCACAGGACAGATGTCAGACATCACACAGCATAGTATGTGTGAAGGTCCGCCTGAAATAAACGGGTGACGAATGATTTTTGGGTGCAAAAATAACCAACAAGAGGCACAGGGGTTTTGCAGTAACAAATCAACAAGGTGCAATTTATTGATTATAACCACAGCTAAATATGTGTTTGGTTAAGGGATCCGGGGAAGAGAAGGAAAAAAAAGGGAGGAAAGAAGGTCAGGGAATGGGGTATAGCTACCAAGACGTGATGTCTTCGGGGTCCCGCCGCCGAAACTCGCTGGTACACGTCTTGGGGAGATCTCAAAGGACAGTCGGGCCGAACCCCAATATATAAACTGTTCTTGGTTGGGGGAAGGTAACTGAAATTAGGTTTCCATGGAGGGGAGAAGTCCATTGTTTTCATGGCCGAATGCTCACATGTCCCAGTCTCTGGAAGGAGGTTGCCATGGGGGTGCCATGGGGGTGCCATGGGGGTGTCAATAGGGTGCCAGAGGGGTTCTTGGTTCCTTGATGAGGGGATTCGCATCTCTGTTGGTCTGTCACGGTGGTTGGAGACAGGCAAGAGGGGTCTTCTCATGGAGCGGGGGGGAGCCACCCCAGAGCTCAGTCCAGCCAGCTCAGGAGTTTGGAAGAAAGTCCAGTTCAATTGTCCAGAAAAGGGCAGCATGCCCCCTTCGAGTACAGCATGGCGTGTTCTGCAAGCATCACTTGTGAACACACTAGATAAGCAGGAGACTTTCTTTCCCAACCGGCTCAGCAGCTTTAACCCTTCAGTAGTCTTTTCTCATGACAATTGTGAGGCAAAAAATGAAGGCTTTTCGGATGGACTTCTACACGACCCCGTGACTCACGATTGTCTTGAGGAATCTTCATCAGCAGAGCTCTAGAGTGTCTTTGAGACTCGTTGCACGTCGGTAGCATAACCCCAGAAAAGTAGGGATGACAGGGGAGAGGGGATAAAAGGAGAAGAGAAGGAAAAGAAAAAGGGAAAAGGGGAACCAACAAACATAAACATAATTAATATTGATCATCATAACAACTTCACACGTGGTTATTTGTTACAACAATTTCAAAAAATTATGATTAATTTTAACAATTTCAAAAAATATTCATCACTGAAAGCAATATCATTTGTTTAACAATTTCAAAATGATTAAAACAAATCACAAATAATCAAAACAACAAACAAATCATAATATTATCATCGTCTTTTAAAATTATTTTCTAAAAATAAAGTAACTTTCTGCAAATCATACTTGATATTTACGAAGTTGTTCTAAAGCACATATGCTTGATTCATAACCGTTTCGTATCAAGTGTTTTGGGGACATCTATTGTATTGAGTACATCAGCTAAGCGGTGTGCATTGACTACAGCTGACAGTCTCTTAAGCTTTTTCATCATTCTCCAATTCAAAATGAATAGGGCTGCTGACAAGATAAAGCCAAGCGTAACTAGGATCAAAAGAACAACAATTGGATGGCACACACTGTTCAGAACACCTGTGGCAGTAGGTGACCACCCAAAGAGAGTATCCCACCACCTATGCTCAGCATCTTGCTTTACCCTCTCCATAACCCGGTGTATTTGTCTCACGTTGTGATGAACAGTCACCAGGGTCTTCTGTCCACTCTCCTTGATTTTCTCGAGGATGTCAATCAGGTCTTGATGGAGCAATAGTTGTCTCACGAGGGTGAGGTTCATTCTAATAGGAGTGGGCATCAGCTTCTGGATCAGCGTGTAGTTGGATTGCAGTAGGTGGTGAGAAGTAACTGGAGCTTCATAAGAGAAATCGCATCCTACTATCTTAGTAAAGTTACAAGCACAAAAATTTGAATGATTCTTTGTATCTACCACAACATCTTCTACAAAGACAGAATCACATGTGGTTCTAAAGCATGCACAGCCATTGCCTATGTATATAAGAGCTGTCTGGGTATCCTCATGTGGACGCATCTCGAAATGACAGATGTTCTGCTCTGTGTCCAAACAGATATCCTGAGCTACAATTGCATTGCTTTCACAGATAAACCCTTGCTGTTCTCGGACAATACAAGTTTCCAGGTTAACAGTTTGCCATTTGTCATCAACCTGACGGGCCCATCCCCTATGTTCAGTAGGATAGAGAACAGCTCCGTCATGGTTTAATCCTAATGCAATAACAGGGAAGACCAAATGTACAGAGGCATTGCGTATGGTTAGGACAAAAGCAGTGGCTGTGTTTGAAATGGGGTCATAGGTAAAGTTCACCAGGTTCCACCAGGATTGGAATTCTCTTTCAAATTCAGTGGCACTGTCCCAGATTATTTTCCGAATTTCTGTGGGGAAGGTGCCTTCCTCGCCCTCTCTTATAATTGCAGCAGAGACAGATTGCATCTACAATTGTGCCTGGATACAGCTGAGGGCTAAGGAAACATTGTTCTGTGTAGCACTAAGTGCATCAATTACCAATTTGTGATCATCCACATTCACTCTTTCCCAATTTGGTAATATGCTTGATAGCAGTCTCTGGTGTGTTCGCAAAAGCCAATAAGAATGACTGCAGTAGTTGCTGTAATTTGGTCAAATCTCTAATTGTGACAGCCAATTTATTCAAGTTCAATTAATTTACATGTTATGTATAATATCATCACCTGGTGTTACCATGAGGGGAAGGAAAAACATTATTTCTGTTGATCATCACTAGTGTTATCATGGTTTGTCAGGTCTTCATGTCCCTTGGAGTTCTTCTGAAAAAGTAAACACAACAGACTCTGCCACGAAGAGGCAGAAAAGGTTAGAACAATGGAATTGTCAGAGAGGTTTTGAACAGCAGTGGTACTTCCCCTACAGCAGCAGGGGGTCCACCAAAAACAGGTTGTCCAGGGTAATGCCCTGGGTTCTTGAAATCATCTGCTCCCTGTTCTGAAGGAATTGTGCTTGGAGCTGTCTGGCAAAAAGCAGTGATTTTGGAACACTCATTTACCCTCCATCTATAGTAAGAGGTGTGAGAAGTCCATTTAATCTTTTCACCTTCTGCCCTATCCTGCACACTTTTGACAGTAAAGTGAGAAACATTACCAGATTGAATTTCCTGTGGGTTTAGGAAAATCCCAAACCATCCCTGCATTGCTTTAACAGTATTATCTCCTGTACCTCTTTTAAAAGCATCAGCCTGGAGCAACCCAAATATAAACATAGCATAGGACTTGGTGTTAATACAGACAAGAAAGTAATTCTGTCCCTCACTTTGGAAAATACTCCAAACAGTTAACAGTTCCCCAACCTGGGCATTGTCCTGTTCCTCTCTGTTAGCAGAAGTGGGGGAGAGAGGAGGGGTTGCTTTAGTCACAGAGGCAGGTTTATTTTGGCTGCTACCCAAGCTCCCAGTTTCTTGGATTGCCCAGTTCTCCTTCACCTCCCTGGAAGCCAAGCCAACCACAAACACCCCTTCCCAGGTAGTGTACCTATTCTCAGCATCTTTGAAACCATAGGAATAAAACCCAACAGGCTTTGTCAGACCCTCGGGACCCTGCTGCCAAATGTTTACTGAAAGTTGTGAGGAGGCAAATCCCCACTCCACCTGAAAGGGGTCTGTAGGATAGATAGGGTCCAGTGCTTGGTGAGCTGTCACTTCAAGAATCAGCAATTGCAATGTTTCCTTCTGAGAAGAAGTCCAATCCCATTTTATTCTTTTTCTCAGCAAGTCATAAAGGGGAACAAAAGGGTCATTCTGGTTACTAAGAAGTTTATCTGGTCTTTCTATAGGAGACATAGCTACTATGGTTTTCTGAAGGAGAATTGCTGTAGGTTTAAGTGTTCCTGGAAGCCTTTGAGTTAAAGAGGTCATAATTTCAGGCTTTACAGGTGATTGGATTGGAGATTCAAAACCAGGAATTAATTTATTTTCATGAATCAATTGCAGGCAGCCAGTTTTGTGAATGTTTTCCAGGAGCTGGTCGGGTGTACTGACCAAAGGGTCTCTCCTTTCCAAGGGTGTAGCCCCCCTGCCCAATGAGCTGTGTGCTGAGTTAGGGACCATGGGATGCATCTGTCTGCTGTGGTTAGAAGCACCCCGTGTCCCCAACACCCACTGGCTTTTTGATCTGACAAAAGAATCTGATCTCCCCCAATGAGAGACATTTGACAAATCTGTTCTGTTTCAGATTTTTGAGGGAGAAGCCTGTACTGCTTTGCAAGTTTCGTTAATTCAGTAGTAGTGTACGGGATTTCTTTAGTGGTTTTGTGTGGGCTAAAATCTTCATTATTGATATAGTTGCATTCTGTTTTAATTAGAGGTTTTATGTTGTTACAGCAGTGTTTCCCGCAATTTTTCATCAGGGCTAATTCTTTTTGAGTGAAATTTTGATTAATGTGAGGAGTTTCTTTCTCTTCTGTTTCTTTTGAGGAATCAGAGTTCTGTGAATTTTTAACATGTTCCTCTCTCAGGGCAGCCCACAACAACTTATTTACATTTCTTTCTTCATCCAATTGTTTTTGCAAAACTTCAACTAGGGTTTGGAGGGAGTCTATGATAGCATTGTCCTCACTTTTTCACTTAAAGCAAGTTTCTATGGCTGCTGTGAGACAGGCACCCAAGACTGAGCAGAGGATGGTTTTATTTGTGCCCAGTTTGAATTTTGTTTCATGTTGCAAAAAAGACATTCTATCAATAACATTTTCTAAGTTAAACCAATTGCAGCTTGCCCATTCTTCTCCCCCCGGAGAAGGTGTGGCATTGTATTTAGCAAGCAGAGCATAAAATTCAGCTTTACCTTTTGCACTGAAGTTCTTAGTCATTTTGTGAGGGGACCAAAGCTACACCAGGGAGTTAACTTAAGTTACACAAATCACACAGCCTTCTACTGTCCCCTTGCTTCCCTGGGTAGTTGAAGAGACAGAATCAGTCTGGGAGGCTCTGTGAGGTTGCTTCAAATTTGTCTCTTCCTTCCCAGACAGTACAGATACGCACTCACATGAACACACGCACACAAATGTTTTGTTTGTGAGGGGACCAGAAACCTAGAACAGGGGGAAAGCCATGCAGCCTTTGCTGGGCCACCCCTCACTCCCCTGTGTAGGTGAAGGGACAATATCTGTCTAAAAGGCACAGCTTAATTTCTTCAGGTCTGTCCCTTCCGTTTTAGACAGTCCAGGCACACAAAAATACAACAGTAAAAACAGTAACAGTTTCAAATTCAGCTCAAATACAACAGTAACAGGTTCAGATTCAACTCAAATACAACAACAACGGTATCAATATCAGTAACAGCATCAATATCAGGATCAGGAGAAGTATCAGTGTCGGCATCAGGGCCGGTATCAGAGTCAGCAACAGTAGTGACAGTGACAGTTACCCCTGTTTTGCACTGAGAGATCTTTTGTGCCAATTCCGGAGTCAGAGCACTCAATTTAGCATGGGATTTGCCTGCAAATCCCTCTGTCTACTGGAATCCTGTCCGTGACGCCAATTTAAGGTCAGGGTCCATCCTAATGGACAGATGACCTGATGGTTCATAGGAATGATCTCAGAGTGCAAAACACCAACATGGTACAAGGGGGTTTGCAGTGATAATCAAAACAAATGCAGTTTTATTGAAATAACTACAGCAAAAATGTGATAGAGGGATTAAGAGAGAGAAAAAGAGAGAGAACGAGAGAGAGAGAGAGGGAGAGAGAGAGGGGATATAGCTACCAACTCAGAGACGAAGTCCTTTGGTGCAGTCCAGCCGAGGGTCCGCCTGCTACGCTGGGGAGATCTCAAAGGCTCTAGCTGACTCAGAGGTTTTTATTACTGAAAATTGTGAGGGGCGGGGAAACAGATACAATGGGGAACAGATGTAACAGGTAGTCTATGTTCTTAGCAGTAAATGAGCTTGATAGGTGTAACAGGTAGTCTATGTTCTTAGCAGTAAGCGAGAGCCATTGTATTCTCGGTCCAGTGGTCACAACCTGCAGGCAAACATCTCGCTTTGGTCAGCTTGCCTCCCCCACACACCTCCCTGGGCTGGGGGTTTCAGTCCCAGTCCTTGGAAGGAGCAGAGGGGCCTTTTAGGAGTTTCATGTCTCAGTCCTTGGTGGAAAAGCTTCTCACATCTCCGTCTGTCATGGTGGTTGTAAAACAGGTGAGGGTCTTCTGTGGGAGACCACCTGGAACTCAGGAGAAGTCCAGCCAGGCTGAGGGGTGGGACAGCTTCCAAAGCTGCTATTGTTGCAAACAGGGCATGGTGCCCTCTTCTTAGCATACAGCAAACACTCCTGTGAAAACAATAGCTCAACACTGAGCTTTCAGGTCTCAGGGCTCGTGGCGTGTGACTTTTCTCCTCCAGAGCCAGATATAGACGGGGGGGGGGGGGGGGGGGGGTGGGGTTGGGTCTTCTCTTCAGTGGTCTCCCAAGGACGATCGTGAGGGCAGATGAGGGAAAATTCTGATGGACTCTCACACCCAGTGTCCCCAGTCTTCTCAGATTGGCCCCAGTGTCCCCTGTATGTCCCAGTATCCCCCAGTGTCACTCCCAGTATGCCCCAGTGTCTCCCACAGCATTCCCAGTGTTCCCCAGTATGTCCCAGTTCCTCCCCAGTGTTTCCAAGGACAGTTTCATTTCTCACAGTGGCCGCAGCAGCCAAACCCAGCAGTGGGGCCAGTGCAGTGCCCATGGCCACAGCCCCTTGCAGGGGCCCAGTGCAGCTTGGGCTGATGATCCACCCTCACAGCTGGCCCAGGACAGCTCTGCAGTGGCTTTGCTGGCACCTGGGGCTGGCACACACTTGAGCAGTGTGTCTGTTTGCACTGGGGAAACTCAGCAGTTTGAGATTGCTGCAAAAAGTACAAAAAGGGAAAACCCCTCTCAGGCTGGGTGCAGCCAGCTCTGCAAGCACAGCAGGGCCCAGGGCAGTGAGGACAGACAGGATGGGGCTGGGCAATGTGGAGCAAGGTTGTCCACACTGGGTCAGAGCTCCAGGCACAGCTTCTGTGAGCAGGCCAGAGCTGCTGAGGAGAGACCCTGGGTCAATATCAAGCACAGAATGCTGCAATCACCTCTGCCCTAAAGAGAAATTTAATAAAAGACACCCTTTAAAATAGGAATGTGTATTTTATTACTGCTCTTTGAAATCTTTCTGCATAACTGGACTAGGAAAACTTTAATGACCCTCTCAGGGCTTTCCTGTTCTTTACATCAGACTCAGTCCTTGAGAGTGTCTTGAAATAACTTCTCAATAGCACAGAGTTAAATTTAAACTCCAAATATTCTTGATTTTTAATAGGTCACACAGAGGGGACGCCACTGGGAAACTGTCCCCAGGTTCCAGGGTCAGCAGAACACTGGAGGCAGTGATGACAGCTGGGGACAAACAAGGCCAAGGTGTCTCTGGTGCTAAGCAAAGCTGGATGTGTTTGAGGAATGCCAAGGGCAAAGGCCTGAGCCCCAGTCCCTGGCCAGGCAGATCCTGTCCTGCCCTCCTTGCTCAGGGCTCTTGCCGGGATGGGCACTGCCATGTGTGGATGTGCAATGGCAAGGGCAGGAGCATGGGGCAGCCCCTGCCAGGCTGCTGAGCAGGGACAAGGAGGCAATGAGGCCCCAGCCCTGCAAGGGTCACTTGTCTCCTCATGGCCTCAGGCCCAGGCCCAGCAGCCATGGCCAAAGTGCTGCCCAAGTTGGCTCTGGCAGGGCTGTCTTGCAGCTGCTGCCCATCCCTGTGCACTGTGCAGCCCAGGCTGTCCCATGGTGTCTCTGCCCTGCACCTCTGTCCCTGCAGGCTGTCGGCATCCCCCGGCTGCCCCACCTGGCTGGGCCCTTCCTTAGCTGACAGCTCTGCCTCCTGCCTGCCTCTGCCTGCCCACACAGAGCCTGGGGCTGATATCAAAAGGGTTTTTTCCATGTTTACCCTGCCCGTGATCTTTCAGCACAGGAACAAGACATGCAGGGGCTGCTGTCCCTGCAAGGATGGGTGGAAGAGAAGAAGAAGAAGACATCTGGCTCAAGGGTGCAGGGACAGAGAAAACAAAAAGTGAATCTGGGAACTTGGGGTGGGTTTTACGGAAATGGGTAAATTGTAATTCACATTTTGCAACTGCATATGTGCAACACACTGGTAGAATTACACGTTCATGTGAGGTTGGGAGATATTCCATGTTGGATCTCTCTCCTGAATAAATGATACCCTCTGAAATAGCAAATTAATGTTCAGGAGCCTTATTCTGATATTTCAGAGATTTGGTGACAGTGGTTCCTCACAGAACCAAGGACTCAGCTGTGACACTGTGCAAACTCATGGAACAAAGGGTCCATGGTGACACAACAGAACCCCATGGAACCAAAATCCATTTTGGCACATTGGGGCTACATTGAACCAATGCTCCATTGTGATACTGCGGATTCAAGGAGACCATTGTGACCCTGAGAAACCTCTTGGAACCAAAGGGCCATTGTGACACAGCAAGGCCTGATGGAACCATGGCTCCATTTTGACACTACAGAACCTCACGGAACCAAGGTGACCATGTTCTACCGCGAAACCTCATGGAACAAAGGGACCATGGTGACACTGTGTCATGGTTTAAGCCTGGCACAGAGCCAGTGCCCCCATGAGAATACCCTCTCCCTGGTGTCTGCTCTGAGATGTGACCAGGAATAAGCAAAGCAGGCTCCAGCTTGGAAATAAAGAAAACTTTATTAACTAAACTACAAGAAAAGAAGGGAAAAACTATAAGGGGAAAATTGAAAACCTTACAAAAAGCACTTTCCTCCTCCTCCCCACCAAATTTCTCGATGTAATATATTCCCCCAAATCATCAAATCTCAGTCCAGCATCCTTTAGAATACTAAAACTTCAGTCCATGAAGAGGAGAGGAGTCCTTCTTGCACCATAGACTTCCCCTGGAAACATGCTGAAACCTCGTGTTCTTCCATGTCACTCAGCACTGCCCGGAAAATCCTTTGCCATTATGACATTTTTCCTTCCATGCCCAGTGCTCTCACCACTGTGCATGGACCAGAGCTGCTTTTAGGGTTGTCTTTTAAGGATGCCTTGTCTCACTCCAAAAGAGGCACAGTCTCTCCTTCGGGACATCTGTCCCCCCCATTTTTTCACTCCCTGGGGCCGAGGCCTGCCCACAATGAACCCTCCTGGTTCTGAGGCACTGCCTCCCCCTAAATGCAGTCTCTGTGTCACAGGAATAAAAAATGGTTCAGTCTATGGCCACATAAGGATAGTCCAGCCAAAAGGCCACTCCATCTCTTCCCCCACTCAGCCAATCTTCTCCACTTTCCTCGGGCCTAGTCCTCGTTATCTCATCTCTTATCTCTCTTCTTATTCAGCTCCGAGGAGGATCAGCATTTTTGCAAGGTCCCAGTCATGTAAGAAAAGGGTTAAAAATTTCAGTCTCTGCCTGTCCTAGAGCTCCGGCACTCCCACGCTGCTCTGGCCCCTGCTCTGGCCGGGCACTTTCTTGCCGCACTCCCCCCTTCTCCTCCTCGGCCAGCTGCTATCACATTCTGTCGCCGGCTCTCCCTCTCTCTCTCTTGTTGGGGGAGATGGGGTGGCTCGATGTCTCTTGGGGCTCCTCCACCCTTCCATCCTCAAGAGCCTCCTCACCCCGCACCTCTGTCCAGGCCCAAGCCTACCGCATGGCTGCCCCTCCCCCGCCCAGCAGCAGCAGCGGGACGGGGGAGGGAGATCCGACCTCTTTGCCTCAAAGTTCCAAGAGAGAACTCCCAGGGCCGAAGCTCTGGTTTTTAACCCCTGCGTGATCTCAGGGGTGTGTCCAAACCCCACTGGCCACATCAGGTGCCAGTATCAAAATCTGAGCACCCATTGGTTTGACCACAACATCCCAGAATTCCCACTTCTTCCTGGTCAAACCAGCACACACTGCAGAACCGAGGAGACTGCCGCTGGCAGCGTGAGAGCTCATGGAACCAGAAGTCCATTGTGACACAGGATGTACACCAAGGGTCCTTGGGCCTGATGTACACCAAGGGTCCCTTGTTAAACTGTGTGGCCTCATGGAACCATGAGCCATTGTGACACAGCAGGGCCTCATAGAACCTGGAGGCCATTATTAAAATTGGTGGCCTTGAGAAAACAAAGGGCCTTTGTGGCACTTCAGAGCCTTGTGGAGCCAAGGGAACACTGTGACACTGTGAGGCTCCATGAAACCAATGGCCTGTTGTGACACTGCAAGGCCTTATGGGATCATGGAGACCATTGTGACACTGCAGGGCCCCATGGAACTAAGGATCCAAGAACAGTACAGGACCCCATGGAACCAAAGGTCCATTGTGACATTGCGGGGCCTCGTGGAATCCTGAAGGCCATGATGACACTTGGAGGCCTTGTTGGATCAAGGGGCTCTGCAGGGCCTCATGGAGCCAAGGAGACCCTTCTGACACTGTGAGTCCCCATGGAACCAAACGTCCATTGTGACACTGCAACACCAAGGAGACCCCTGTGACACCGCCAGGCCTCATGGAAGCAAGGGACCATGTGACACTGGAGCCCCATGGAAACAAGAGGCCAGTGTGAGACATCTGGGCCTGATGAAACCAAGGATCCAATATGACACCACCACTGTGACCCTGCAGGGCCCCATGGATCACAGGGAACAGGGAACAGGCCTGCTTGGCTTGGCCTGACTGGTCCAACTGCCCTTGGCATGTTGAGGGTCTCTTCTTACGTACCCCTGAAACCCTGGGGTCTGGGCTTTCCTTCAATTGGAAAAGAGCTGCCTTTCTCATTCAAGCATCTATGGCCAAAATGGGATTCCCCCTCCAAATTTCCCAATATCCAGGGATTTCTCCCACATAAAAGCTTCCATTACCAACACGTCTGGCTGACCTTGTCTTCCTGAGGGCTGGCTCTCACCTGCCTTCAAACAGTGAGGCTGTGTGCTTTCCTTCCTATGGAAAAGAACTGTCCCTCCTGCACAGGCACCCATGGCCGAAACTGGTACTTGTCCTCCAAAATTCCTACATTCAAGGGTTTTTTCTCCCAGACAAGATCTCCCAGTACAGACAGGTCGTGCTGGCCTTGGCTTCTGGTTGTTGCCTGAATTCTGCCCTGAAACACTGGGGCTCTGCCCTTTCCATCCTAAGGGAAAAGAACCATCCTTCTTCTCCAGGTGCCTGTGGTCGAAATTGGGATTCCAACTTCAAAAGTCCTATATCAAATGATTGCTCCTACACAAAAGCTGCCATTACAGAAAGGTCTGGCTGGCCTTGGTCTCTGGTGCCTGCAGTTCATCAGCCCCTGAAGCACTGGGGTTCTGTGCTTTCCTTCCTATGGAAAAGAATCTTCTTATTCCTCAATGGCCAAAATTGCTACTCCTCCTAAAATATTCACGATATGAAGGGTTTCTCCCAGACAAAACCTGCCAGCTCTCTCTGGCACTGTGGGCTCGGATGGCCACCTGTCATCTACTCCGGAAACACTGGGGCTCTCTGCCTTCCTTGTGATGGAAATAGAACAGTCTCCTTGTCCAGGGGCCAGGGCCAAATTTGAGATTTGGCCCCTAAATTTCATATATCCAAGGATAGGTCCCAATCAAAAGCTGCCAGGAGAGATGAGTTTGGCTGGCTTGGCCTCCCAGTGGCTGCTTCTCATCTACCATCAAACCCTGGGGCTCTCTGCTTTCCTTCAGATGGAAAAGAAATGGCCTTTTCATCAAGGGACCAGTGGCCAAAACTTGTATTCTAACTCCCAAATTATGTGTATCCAAGGATTTCTCTCAGGCACAAGCTGCAATTCCAGAAAGGTCTGGCTCACCTTGGCCCTTGGTGGCTGCTGCTCATCTGCCCCTGAAACACTGGGCCTCAGCTTTCCTTCCAATGGAAGAGAATCGTTGTTCACATCAAAGAGCCCATGGGCAAAACTGAAATTCGGCCTAAAAAATTCTATTTATCCAAGGATTGCTCCAAGGCAAAAGTAGCCAGGACACACAGGTCTGACTGGTGTTGTCCTGAGGTGATTTTCTTAGACTATGAGCAGAATGTTTTCATTTGCCAATACCTTGGACAGGGCCCAGATATCTCCCAAGGTGGGGTTTGGAGGCCTCAAGCACATGAGCACTCTACAGGGACAGAGGAGCTCTGTGCTCAGTTGGGTGGGGACTGAGGACAGCAGAGGTGAGCCCTGGAAGGGACTGAATGGTGGTTTCAGAGGTGGTGGATCTTTTTTACATAGTAGAGAACAGACAGAGAAAGAAAGAATTAATGCAAAGGAGAGATAGGGAGGGCCAGACAGGACCCAAAGAGAAAGGAATTTCCCTCTCAGAGCAGGACTGTGGTGCAACATGGCACCCAGAAGGAGTCTGGGTCATCCCTAGGCTTTGTGTGGGCAGGCAGGGGCAGGCAGGAGGCAGAGCTGTCAGCTAAGGAAAGACCCAGCCAGGTGGGGCAGCCGGGGAATGCCGACAGCCTGCAGGGACAGAGGTGCAGGGCAGGGACACCGCGGGACAGCAGGAGGCAGAGATGTCAGCTAAGGAAGGACCCAGCCAGGTGGGGTAGCCGGGGAATGCCGACAGCCTGCAGGGACAGAGGCACAGGGCAGGGACACCGTGGGACAGCCTGGGCTGCACAGGGCACAGGGATGGGCAGCAGCTGCAAGACAGCCCTGCCAGAGCCAACTTGGGCAGCACTGTGGCCATGGCTGCTGGCCCTGGGCCTGAGGCCATGAGGGGACAAGTGACCCTTGCAGGGCTGGGGCCTCATTGCCTTCTTGTCCCTGCTCAGCAGCCTGGCAGGGGCTGCCCCATGGTCCTGCCCTTGGCATTGCACATCCCCACATGCCAGTGCCCATCCCGGGAAGAGCCCTGAGCAAGGAGGGAGGGACAGGATCTGCCTGGCCAGGGACTGGGGCTCAGGCCTTTGCCCTTGGCATTCCTCAAACACATCCAGCTTTGCTCAGCACCAGAGACACCTTTGCTTTCTTTGTGCCCAGGTGCCATCACTGCCTCCAGTGTTCTGCTCTAACCGGAACTAACCAGGGACACTTTCTCAGTCATGTCCCTCAGTGGGAACCATAACAACTTCAAGAAACTTCAGACTTTCAATTTAAGTTTGAGTTCTTGAGAAGTTTTTTGAACACTCTCTCAGGGACTGAGTTTGATGTAAACAACACCAAAGCCCCAGAGGCTCATTAAAGTCCTTGTGCTCTGTCTGTGCTGCTGAGTTGGGCTGGGCTCCTGGCACAGAAGCAGCTCCTGGCAAACCAAGAAGACCTTCAAAAAGACATTTCTCCTGAGGAGCAGCTCCTCTCCCAGCCCAGCAGGGCTGGGGCACTGCCGGTAGCCACCCTGGGCACAGCACAGAGGCACAGAGAGCTTCAATCAGTCACGGCTGGGAAGTGCTGAGAAGTGCCTGGGGTAGAATCACTGCCAGCATTTGCCGCAGGAACCTCTGGCTGCAGGACAATGAAGCTGCAGCTCCTGGAGTGATCTCCTAAAGCTGGAACATCCCAAAGCCTACAGACTCTGTGAGTAAAACTCTGAATATTTCTGGTTCAGGGGAGGTGAAATGCTCATGAAGCTTTGACATGCTGAGGAATGCTAGTCAGTCATAAAATATTTCCAATACAAGGATTTCATTAAAAATTAGGACATTTCCAAAGACTTCGGATTCCTAATATTGGAGAATGGCAGGGAGTGGGGGGATTAATATTCAAGATTGATTATGAATTATAATTACAAAATTTTAAAAGTTTCTGAGACATTGGAACTGTTATTTTTGTGTTCTGTAGATTCACAGGAGATCCCTAATGTACTTTCAGCCACTCTGCCCATGAACAGCACCAGCATCCCCTTTGCTGAACCCATCAGGCTCAGTCTGAGCTGTCCTTTGTCCCATCTGCAAACAGAACCTGGCCCCAGGCAGTGCCCTGAAAACAAGCAGGGTTCTGTAGGGCCAAGGAGAGTGCACAGAGATTTGGGGTCTGTGAGTGCTGGCAGGGAGAGATCAGGCACTGGGAAACACCTGCTGGAGGGAAATCTGCAGGAAGCAGAGAGAAGATCAGGCAATGAGAGAAAACAAAACCCAGCAATGCTGTGTCAGGGAGAGTTTAGAGATGCCCACAGGATCCCCTCCAGTGCAGCCCCTCCCTCTGAACAAGCCCCCTCCCTCCTGTGCCCCAGCCAAGCCTCTGCCCTCATGGCCGGGGCTCCAAGGTGTGCAGCCCCTCCTGTGCAGGCAGAGCTGCAGCAAAGCTGTGGGGCAGCTCTGCAGCCCCGGGCCCAGTTCCCTCTGCAGAGCACAGGGCTGGGAGCAGCTGCCCGGCCCTGGGGGCTCTGGAGGGGGCACAGCTGGCTCAGGGTGACGCTGTCCCCAGTGCCCGGCTCTGGGCAATGCTGTCAGTGCAGCCAGGGAAGGAGCTGCATCTCCCTTCATCCAATGCCATCATAGGGACACCTGGAATCTCCCTGAGATTTCAGTCCAAGCTTTGAGCTTCCCTCCAGGATACAAACCTGTCTGTAGCATCTCTGTGTTATCTAAAAGCCCCACAGTGAGACACAGAAGGTCTATGATGAGAAAATACTTTTGGGTTGGTGAAATGAGCCCTGTCCTGGGTACAAATGTGGGGCTGAGACCTTGAGAAGGGGATGGACATTTGGTGGACTGTGGGGATCCATCTGCTGTCAGCAATGTCAGGATGGTTTTTAAGGGAAACATGGGAGGGTGATCATCCTCTGTCTGGGAAAGGTGAAAGCTTAGAGAATCCTGAAACAGGACAGGGTGACAGACATCCTCCCCTTCTTCTCCACTCACCACCTTGCCTCAGAGAACTCACTGTTCTCCCTGAGGGCAGCAGAAATGCAGAGAGTTTCTGACATCCAAAAATAGTCAGCAGGGGAGATGAAGAAAAGCTGTAAATAACACTAGTACATTTTAAGAGACTTTACCATTCCTGTTCTCTGGCAGTGGGAGGGCAGATGCTGACAGGGCTGTCTGTGTTAACAGAGATTCAAAGAAGAACAAAAGGACAGGTCCCTGTGCCCCTCCTATGTCTGCACAGCAAGGCTGAACTATAAAAACCTCTGTGTGTACCTACCCTAAACCTGAAGTCCCACTCAGGCAGCACCAGCCAGGGCTCCAAACTTGGAGCTGAAGAAAAATCTTCTGGAAATTGAAAAGGGTGTCAGAGTGTTACAGGAGAAGGGTTTGTGGAAAAAGGCTTTGATTTTGCTGGAAGAAGTTTCTCCTAACCGGTCACTGACTTTTCTCCATGAACAGCTCCCAATAGCCAGAGAAATCAAATGTCCAACAGCAGCTCCATCAGCCACTTCCTCCTGCTGGCATTGGCAGACATGCGGCAGCTGCAGCTCCTGCACTTCTGCCTCTTGCTGGGCATCTCCCTGGCTGCCCTCCTGGGCAACGGCCTCATCATCAGCGCCGTAGCCTGCGGCCACCACCTGCACACACCCATGTTCTTCTTCCTACTCAACCTGGCCCTCAGCGACCTGGGTATGATCTGCACCACTGTCCCCAAAGCCATGCACAATTCCCTCTGGGACACCAGGAACATCTCCTACAAAGGATGTGCTGCTCAGCTCTTCTTCTTTATGTTCTTTATCTCAGCAGAGCTTTCCCTCCTGACCATCATGTGCTACGACCGCTACGTGTCCATCTGCAAACCCCTGCACTACGGGACCCTCCTGGGCAGCAGAGCTTGTGCCCACATGGCAGCAGCTGCCTGGACCAGTGCCTTTCTCTACTCACTGCTGCACACAGCCAATACATTTTCCCTGCCCCTGTGCCATGGCAATGCCCTGGACCAGTTCTTCTGTGAAATCCCCCAGATCCTCAAGCTCTCCTGCTCCAAATCCTACCTCAGGGAACTTGGGCTTCTTGCTCTAAGTGTCTGTGTAGCCTCAAGCTGCTTTGTGTTCATTGTTTTCTCCTATGTGCAGATCTTCAGGGCTGTGCTGAGGATCCCCTCTGAGCAGGGACGGCACAAAGCCTTTTCCACCTGCCTCCCTCACCTGGCTGTTGTCTCCCTGTTTCTCAGCACTGGCTTTTTTGCCTACCTGAAGCCCCCCTCCATCTCCTCCCCATCCCTTGATCTGGCCCTGTCAGTTCTGTATTCGGTGGTGCCTCCAGCCCTGAATCCCCTCATCTACAGCCTGAGAAACCAGGAGCTCAAGGCTGCAGTGTGGAGATTGGTGACTGGACTATATCAGAAACATTAAACTGCTTGCCAATTTCTGCAAATCACTTGAAATCAATGTAATCTTTCATTGTTCTTCTTGCGTATGGTGGTTGGTTTATTATTCTCATTCTTTTTTTATTTTTAGTATTGTCCAAATGAAGTGCTACTGGTTTTGCCATTTCTCATTTCATTTCTCTCCACCTTTGCTGTGGCCCCAGATTGTGTCAATGAGGAGCTGTGCTCTCAGTGGCTCTAAAGGAAGTAAAGGATCTCCAAGCAAAGTTTTAACCAGAGTTCCCCCTCTTGTTGCCTTCTCTGGAGCTGCAGCAGCAATGTCTGTGTGCAGAGCTGGGGGCAGATCAGTGCTGGCACAGCAGCTGTGCCCAGCAGCAGCAGCAGCACTTGGTGTTGCCAGTGCTGCTGCCGTGGCCTTGCCCCACTGCCCTGGTGGCCCTGGTGTTGCTGTAGGGCCTGAGTGCTCTCAGGGCTGGGCACAGTCCTGGGGTTGGCAGTGCCGGGACTGCAGCAGGGACAGGCCATGGGCACTGCTGGGGCAGCGCTGACGCCTCAGGCCAGGGCCTAGGGGCTCCAGGCTCCTTGCCCAGGCTCTCTCAAGGACACAGCCAGGCCAATGCTCAGCACAGAAAAGCCCCGTGAGCAGCCCCAGGCTGGCTACAAGGGCCCTGGGGGAGATGGGAAGGAGCAGCAGAGCAGGGGCTGATCCATCCCCAGTGCGCTGGACAGCCCAGGGCAGCATCCCAGAGCGTCCTGATGGAGCTGCCAACAACATCCCCCCTCTGCAGCCCTGGTCTCTCCCCCAGCTCACACAGGTGCCCCATCCTTGCAGGCACAGACACAGCAGCACTGGCTCAGCAGCCCCTGTTTGCATTGCACAGAGCAGGGGGAGCACCCCCATGCTGTTGGTGTGGGGACATGAACCTGAGGGAGCACAAATGCCATCAGCCCCTGGGGCCAGCAAGGGCTGGGGACACCAGGGAAACCACTCAGCTTTGTCCTGGCCTCTGCAGTCAGCCAGAAAGTTTGTTCCCATCTGCTGGGAGTTTCCTGTGCCACTGCAGATGCTGTTGCTCAGAGCCAGGGCTGCCTGGCAGCCACTCCCAAACTGCCCCGAGCATTTCCCTGCCTTCACCTTTGCTTTCCTTCCTCTTTCCTGATCCAGATTTCTTCCTATTGCCCATCCCTGTTCCCTCCCCTCCAAGGAGCCCATCCCTGTTTGCCCTTTCCTCTCTGGCCCCACTCCCCATTGCAGTTCCTGACTTCGCACCATGGGAACGTCCCTTGGGCAGCAGGATCATCCTACAAGCGCTGCAGGAATTGTCTGCAGGCTCCTGCAGTGCCTGGTGCTGCTCCCTTGCCAGAGGCACCCCAGGCCAGGGGGGCACATCTGGGCTGCTGTGTCTGGCTCTGGGGCTCCCTGTTCTGGGCAATGAGGAGGAGCTGCAGAGGCTCTGCAGGACTGACAGGATGGGCTTTGGGGCTGCCAGGAAAAGCTGAGGCACCTGGGCTGCTGGAGCTCCTGAAAAGGAGGCCCTGGGCTCATGCTGCAACTTCTCCAAGGGTGTTTCCAGAGGATCCCAGAATCAGCAATGTTGGAAAAGACCTCGGAGATCATCAATCCAATCTTTCCCCTGCCACTGCCTTGTGTCTTCTGAACCTCCTCTTCTCCAGGAAAGACAACCCCAGCTCCCTCAGCTGTGCTCCAGACCCCTCCCAGCATTGTGTCCCTTCTCTGGACACCCTCCAGCCCCTCCATGTCCTTCCTAAATTGGGGGCACCAGAACTGCAAACAGCACTTGAGGTGCTGCCCAAGCAGTGCTGAGCACAGGGGAACAATCCCTGTCCTGCTCCTGCTGGCTGCATCATTCCTGATCCAGGCCAGGAGCCATTGGCCTTCTTGGCCACCTGGGCACACTGCTGGCTCCTGTGCAGCCTGCTCTCCATCAGTCCCTGCAGGTCCCTTTCTGCCTGGCTGCTGTCCAGCCACTCTGTCCCCAGCCTGTATTGCTGCAGGGTTTACTGTGGCCAAAGTGCAGGACCCAGCACTTGGACTTGTTAAACCTCACCTTGTTGGGTTTGGCCCCTGCCTCCATCCTGTCCAGGAGCCCTGCTCCCAGCATGAGCCCAGTTGTCGCCCCTGTGTGCTTCCAGTTTACTTGTCACTCCCAGGATGATCCTGCTCACTTCCCCTCACTCCTGGCAGGATCCCTCTTCTTCCCAGTATGAGCCCAGGCACTCCCAGCCATTCCTCATTATGATGCAATTTGTACCCAACATGGTCCCATTTGCGCCCAGTTGCTCCCACTTTCATCCAGTGTGTTCCCCATTCTCCCAGTTGCCCCTAGTATAGTCCCAGAAACTCCCAGTATGATCCCAGTCACACCCAGCATGCTCCTAGTCACTGCCACTTCCTCCCAGTGGCTTTCAGCCTAATTTCACTTGCTCACAGCCACTCCCAGTCAATCCCAGTATGATTCCAGTCACCCTCATTTTGATCCCAGTCTCAGCCAACATGGACCCAGCTGCTCCCACTGTGATCCCAGTATGATCCCAGCTGCTGCCAGAATAGTCCCAGTTGTTCCCAGTTCCTCCCAGTGTGATCCCAGTTGTCCCTCGAATAGTCCCAGTCCCTCTCAGCATGGTCCCACTCACTGCCAGTTGCCCCCAGCATGGTCCCAGCTGTTTGCAGTGTGGTTCCAGTCCACCCAGTATGGTCACAGACACTCCCAGTATATCCCAGTGTGCACAGTAATGTTCTGGTTAGCTCAGAATGATCCCTGTCTTTCCCAGTTCCTCCCAGTTTCTTCCAGTATGATTTCAGTTTCTGGCAGTTTCCTGAAGTAAGGTCTTAGTTGCTCCCAATATGATCCCAGTTATAGTCTCAGTCCCCTCAGCATGGTTTCAGTACCTTCCAAATGATCCCAGTTGCTCCCACTGTGCCACATTTTCCTCCCAGCATGGGCCCAGTAGCTCCCAGTAACCCCCAGTCAGGATCCATTCTCATCTGCAGTAATCTCAGTGGTTCCCAGGATGATCCCAGTTGCACCCAGTCACTCCCAGTATGGTTACAGCCACCCCCAGTATGATCCCAGTCTCTCCTAGTATGTCCACATTTTCCTCCCAGCATGGTCCCAGTAGCTCCCAGTACCCCCCAGTCAGGATCCATTCTCATCTGCTGTAATCTCAATGGTTCCCAGGATGATCCCAGTTGCACCCAGTCACTCCCAGTATGGTTACAACCACCCCCAGTATGATCCCAGTCACTCCCAGTATGGTTACAACCACCCCCAGTATGATCCCAGTCCATCCCAGATCCTCCCAGTATGATTCCAGTCATGCCCAGAGTGACTCCCTGTCACTCCCAGTGTGAGTCCAGTTGCTCCCAGTCACCTCCAGCATGGTTCCAGTCACAGCCAACACCTTTCCAGTCACTCCCAGTTTGGTTCCAGTATGAATCCAGCCACTCTCAGATACTCCCAGTACTATTCCTGTCAATCCCAGTATGATGGCAGTCAGTTCCAGTATCACCCCAGCATGGGCACAGCTGCTCCCATTATCATCCAGTATAGTTCCAGTTGCTCCCATTTACCCCAGTGTGGTTTCAGTCTCTCCCAGTGTATCCCAGTTGCTCCCACTATGTTCTCAGTCAGTCCCAGTTGTCCTCAGTTGCTTCCAGCCTGATCCCAGTTGCTCACAGCCACTCCCAGTCACCCTCAGTGCAGTCCCAGTTGCTCCAAGTAAGATCCAGTATGATCCCAATCAATCCCAGCATGGGCCCAGCCTCTTCCACTGTGATCCCACTAGGACCCCAGTTGCCCCCAGCATGGTTCCGGTTGCTCCCTGTTCCTCCCAGTGTGATCCTATTTGCCCCCAGTATGGTCCCAGTCACTCCCGATATGATCCCAGTTCCTCCCAGCATGGTGCAAGTCATGCCCAGTTGCCCCCAGTGTAGACCCAGTCACTCCCACTCACTCCCAGTTTCTCCCAGTTTGTG
This sequence comes from Melospiza melodia melodia, assembly GCF_035770615.1. NCBI lineage: Eukaryota > Metazoa > Chordata > Aves > Passeriformes > Passerellidae > Melospiza > Melospiza melodia. Next base: position 478,263 of record NW_026948800.1, read on the forward strand.
GTCCCAGTTCTCCCCAGCACGGTCCCCATTGTTCCCAGTGTGTTCCCAGTCATCCCCAGTGTGATTACAGACACTCCCAGTATACACCAGTTGCCCTCAGCATGTCCGTGGTCATTCCCAGACACTCCCAGTGATCCCAGTAAGGTGCTTGTTACTCCAGTATGATCCCAGTCACACCCAGTATATCCCAGTTGCCTCCAGCATGCATCCAGTCATTCTCAGTTCCTCCAGTTTGCTTGTAGCATGATCCCAGTTTCTCTCAGTTGCTCCCAGTAACCCAAAGTGTGATCTTGGTTTCTCCCTTTAAACACCAATATGAGCCCAGTAAGCTCCAGTAGGATCCTTGTCACATGCCAGCAGTCACAGTGTGGTCCCAGTATAATCCCAGTAACTTCCAATCACTCCCAGTATGGTCCCAGTTGCCTCCAGCTAGATCAACACAGTCAGTTCCAGTATGATGCCATTTGTTCCCAGCGTGTTCCCAGTTGTTCCCAGTTGCTCCCAGTCCCCCCCAGTATGGAGGATGATGTGCAGGGTGTGTTCCCAGTCACTCTCAGACTCTCCCAGTATTAGTCCAGTCCTTCCCAGTACGATCCAGAGATGACCCCAGTGTGTTCCCAGTCCCTGCCAGTATGAACCAGTTGTGCTCCACATGGTTACAGTTGCTCCCTTTCACCCTCACTTTTGTTCCAGTCACTCCCAGTCTCTCCCAGTGTACCCCAGTTCCTTCCAGCATAGTCCAGGTCACTCCCAGTTCTTTTCAGCATGATCCCAGTTGCTCCCAACCACTCCCAGTCAGCCTCAGTGTAGTCGCACTCCCTGCCAGTGAGTCCAATCCCGGTCATCACTAGCATGATCCCAGTTCATCTCAGTATGAGCCCAGTTGCCTCCAAACACCCCCAGCATGCACCCAGTGACTCCCAGTTCCTCCCAGTTGCTCCTTGCATGATCCCAGTTGCTCACAGCTGCTCCTGGTCACCCTAGCATAATCACACTAATTCCCAGTATATCCCAGAATGATCCCAGTCTCTCTCAGTGTGATTATAGTCTCCCCAGGCATGGGCCCAGCTGCTCCCAGTATGATCTCAGTACAAACCAGTCCCTCCCAGTGATTCCACTCCCCACCCGTCTCTGTGTTTCCCCCTCCTGGATCTCCCAAGAGGAGACCCAAAAGCTGGCAGTCCCAAGCAGGGTCCCCAGCAAGGCCCAGTTTGGATGTGCAGCCCCCAGTTTGCCCAGTTTGCCTCTCCTTTTGCCCAGGCCGGGTTCCCCCCACCCAGGGTTGTGAGGGGTTTTGTGTGTTGGCAGAGCTGCATGTTATGGAGAGAATTTAGGTGGGTCTTGGGGAAGATGGAAAGGGGTTTTGTGATTTTTGGGGACATTTATGTTGCAGGGAGTGGTTGGGGATGTCCTAGCCTGGAGCTGTGGGGTGGTTGGAGGGGTGCAGGAGTGGCTATGGGGTTGGGAGGGGGTTTTTGGGTGGTCGTGATCCCCCAGAACCCCAAAGCTGCCACCAGACCCCACCCCACAAAATAATGCCAGCAGTCAGGGGCTCCATGTTGGGGTTCATCCTCCTGGTGCTGCAGGAGAAGGTGAGGGGGGGGTCCCCAGGGACTGTGCGTGCCCAGAGCGTGTGTGATCCCCCCATCCCAGTGTCACCCCCTTGTCCCTCCCCACAGGGCTCCTGCCCCAGCTCCTGCTCCCCTAGAGGGAATTTGGGGAGGGGGCAGAGGGGCTGAGCAGCCCCTGCCAGGGGATGACCTTGGCCCAGCCCCTTTGTTCAGCACCAGGCTGGGCTCAGGGCTGGAGGACGAAGAGGCCGATGGGAAGCAGATCCTGCAGCTGCGACAGTGCTTGGGGTCAGGGCAAGGTCCCACCCTGCACATCTGGCTCAGGTGTGACTCTGCCCCGGCAAGGGAGCAGGACATTCCCATCCCCATGGATCAGGGCTGGGAGCAGCACTTGGAGCACAGACATGGAAATACTGGGAGTGACTGGAAGCACACTGAGGGCTACTGGGAACAATTGAGAATGATGGGTGCATACTGGGGGCAACTGGGGTGACTGGGAATGAATGAGGTCATCCTGGGGGCAACTGGAATCATACTGGGGCAACTGGAGTGATTGGGAATGAGCATGCTGGGGGCAACTGGGATATACTGGTAGTGTCTGGAACAATACTGGACGGGACAACACTGGGAACAGCTGGGACCACGTTGAGGGGGAAACTGGGAGCCACTGGGAGTGACTGTGTCAATACTGGGGGTGACTGAGATCTTATTGGCAGTGACTGGGACTATACTGGGGCAAGTGGGTGCAACTGGGATCATATTGGGAGGAATTTGGGAGCAACTGGAACCATGGTGGAGGCAACTGGAACAATACAGATGGGGACTAGAATCCCACTGGGAGTGAGTAGGAGCATGCTGAGGGCAGTTTACAGTGTGTTGGGAACTCCTGGGATACACTGGGAGCAACTGGAACCGTACTGAGACTGACTGGAATCATGCTGGAATCAACTGGGAGGAAGTGGGAGTGACTGGGAGCATGCTGGGGACAACTGGGATATACTGGGAGAGACTGGGAGTCACTGGGATCATACTGGGACTGACTGGAACCCCGGCAATGGCCTGGGCTGGGTGATGTGGTGCCTCAGGGAGCGCAGGGAGCACTGTGACACTGCAGAGCCTGATGGAACCAAGGGGACATGGTGACACTCGGGGCCTGCCCTGGCCGTGGGGTGTTTTGGAAGCCCTGGGGTGCCCAGAGCAGCAGAGCAGAGCCCCTGGCTCAGGGGCAGCAGCTCCCCAGGACACCCTGGGCGGGCGGGCAGCACGGGATGCCCAGGGAGAAGAGGAAGCCAAGGCCCAGCGACCCAAGGGCACCACCGGCTGAGGGATGGGGCAGGAGGGAGAGACCCATGCTGGGATGGGGATGAGGCTGCCCAGCACTGAACCAAGGTTGTGTGACATCACAGGGGCCGTGTGACATCATAAGGGCCATGTGACATCACAGGGGGCTGTGTAACAGGTCACAGATGGCTGTGTGACATCAGTCACAGATGGGGAGTGACATCACAGGGTGTGTGTGTCATCACAGGGAGGTGAATGACATCACAGGGGCTGTGTGAGATCACTGGGGAGGTCACTGCCCCAGCCCCCCTCACAGTTCCCCCCAGAGCAGTCCAACCCTGCTCATGCACAGCGGGGTCCCCTGTCCCCCCGGGTCCCCCCACACCCCTCGCCGCAGCCTCCCCCAGAGGATGTTCCACGAGATCGACCCCAGAGCCTGACACAGGTACGGGGGCAGGGGCCATGGGGCTGGCACAGGGGGCAGGGATCCCCCAGCAGCATCCCCGTGTCCCCCAGGGCCAGAGCCTGGGCCAGGGCTCCTTCACCCTGTTACGAATGAGGCCTTGAGAGTGCTGAAAAAATCCCCAGCAAGGGATCAGCAAAAACCAGATTTAATATTAAGGGACAGCAGCACAAAGTTCCTTGACAAGAGTCACTCTGCTCCTGACTGGACACTTCAGGCACACCAAGGAAACAAAGAAACAGCAAAACCAAACAAAATCCAGGCAATCAAACCAGAAATCAACCAAGAACTGTCCCTCTGTGTGTGTGTGTGTGTGTGTGTGTGTGTGTGTGTGTGTGTGTGTGTGTGTGTGTGTGTGACACAAGGACAGTGAGGGCAAGGATGAAAGGAATATGGCCCAAAAGCTTAACAGAGCTCAAACTTAACAGGACTTAATTTATACCTTAACCTTAACTGATACCTTCAATTTCACAATTTAGCAAAAACCAGCATTTAGCAGGATTTAATCTTAGTTGTAACCTATGACTTTGCAATTTAACAGAGGATTCACATTTAACAGTATTTAACTCAGCTTTTAACTTATATTAAACATAACAACTTGGGAAACAACAACTCTTAGCAGTGTTTAACTTCACTTAGATCTTGTGACTTAACCTTACCTACAGGCAATGTAGGTAAGGTTAAGTCATCCTGGCACCGCCCTTGGCATAAACAGCTTTCTTTGCCAGTGTGAGAACAGGGATGTTGTGCCACTGAGAGAACAGAAACAGTTCCCAGAGCTGCTCCTTCAGAAGCCAGGAGCTGCTCCTTCAGAAGCCAGGGCAGCAGCAGTGGCTGGAGCAGACAGTGTTTGTGATGAGCTGCAGAGGAGCTGAGCCGAGGGGCTGTTGGCCAAGGCCCAGGCCCAAGGAGCATTTCTCAGCTGGCAGGGCGGCCTGAGAAGGGGACAGGGGGAATGCAGCAGCACAGGGCCCATGGAACCAAGGGACCCTTGTGACACTGTGGGGCCACATGGAACCAAGGGGCCATTGTGACACTGTAGGGCACCATGGCACCAGGGAAACCATTGTGACTCTGAGGGATCATGGAGACCATTGTGACACTATGAGGCCCCATGAAATAAACAAGGCATTGTGACACTGTGAGGCCTCATGGCACCAGTGAGACCATTGTGACGCTGGGGGGTCCCTACAGCACCAAGAGGACCATTGTGATACTGTGGGGCCTTGTGAAACCAAGAGACCTTTGTGACACTGCAGGGATGCATGGAACCAAAGCTCCAGGGTGACACAGAGGGGCCTCCAGTCATCAGTGGCCCATTGGGACACTGTGGAGCCAAAGGAGACCATTGTGACACTGCAAACCTTCAGAATCCAAAGGTCCATTGTGACATTGCAGGGCTCATGGAACAGAGGAGTCACGTGACATTGTGGGGCCTGTGGAACCACAGAGACCATTGTGACACTGCAAGGGCTCGTGGAATTTTTGGGACCATTGTCACACTACAGGGCCTTATGAACCTTGCAGCCACTGTGACGCTGTGATACCCCATTGAACCATGAGTCCATTGTGACACTGCAGGTCTTCTTGTAATCAACGGCATCATTGTGACACTATGGGGCCCCATAAAACCAAGGGAACACAGAACAGGTTTGGATGGTTTAGCCTCCCATATACTGCCTGAGCAGTCCAGCTGACCTTGGCATGTTGAGGGTCTCTCCTCATCTGCTGCTGAAACACTGGGGCTCTGTACTTTACTTCCTATGGAAAAGAACTGTCCTTCTGCTACAGGCACCCATGGCCAGAATTGGAATTTCACCTCCAAATTTCCTTATATCCAGTGGTTGTTCACATAGGAATATTGCCAGGACAAGATTGGCTGGCAATGGTTTCATGGGGCTCACCTCCCCTCTATCCACAAAATACTGGGCAAGGCTTTCTGCTTACCTTCCCATGCAAGAGAACTGTCCTGCTTTCTCCAGGTAACCCTGGCCAAGATTGGGATTCCACTTTCAAAATTTCCTAAATCCAAAGACTGTTCCCAGACAAAATCTGCCATTCCTGACAAGTCTGGCTGGCCTTGGCCCAGTGAGTATCTCACTTGCCTTCCAAATACTGGGGTTCTGTGCTTCTCTTCCTATGGAAAAGAACTGTCCACCTTGGCCAGGTGCCCATGGCCAAATTTGGGTTCCAGCTCCAAGAGTGCCTATTGTGACAGACTGGGGGAGATTGTTGGCTAGAAAAATTTCATGTGTGGGAGAGGAAGGGGCAGGTCCAGCCTTACCCTGCCCTGGAACCCCAGCCCTGCCCTGCCCTGGAACCCCAATCCCCCCAGAGCCTCTATCCCAGCCCAGCAGTGTCTGCCAGGCCCTGGCACACCACAGGCTCCTCCACAGCCACCTCTGGAGCCCCAGTCCAGCTCCTGAGGGACCAAATGAGCCCAATTCCCAGCTGAGGGAAGGGCCCAGGGAGACAAAGGGGTATTGAAGGCTGACCACAAGGCAAGCACACATCTTGACCATATCTCCCCTTGGAATTTCCATCTGAACAACATTGGAATCTGGGTGTGGGTACTTCTCTGTATCTTATTTGTCTTTCTCTCTTTGTGTATCTACTACTTCTATTTCTCTCTCCTTGCAAATTTTGATTAACTTAAAATTGAATAGGCTTACAGTTAGTGAAATTGAATGGGCCAAGCTAATGCTTTGAGAAGTGTTTGGTTTTGATTGACTGTCATATTTAACCTTTTGCCAAAGTTTCTCTGATTTTCTAAAGTCCCCACTAAAAGGCTGTTTGGTTGTTTTGAGCTCCTGAGAATCTCTTGTAGGCATTTCTCCAGTACATCTAACTCAGAGTACACAAATAATTGTAATTCCTTTTAAATGTCTCATTGAGAGAATTGTTTGGTGGGATGGGAGTCAGGCTTGTGTGTCCTGCTTGGCACAGCCCAGGCAGGGCTTTCCCAGCCACATTCCACACTCCATTTCCCAGCTGGAGCCGCTGGTGCCTCTGAGTTGTGCTGCCCCAGCCCCAGGGACGCTCTCCTTGTCTGCCCATTCCCCCACGGTCTCTGGGCAGGGATGGCCTCAGTGGGGGCTGCTGACATCCTCAGCAACTTGGAGGCTGCTGCTGAATTTTCCTGCTCCAGAGGCTTCAGCTTTTCAGTGCAGGAATTCAGTGTCCCAGGGCTCATTAACATTCAGAACACCTTAACAAGTCAAGCCTCTGGGAATAATTTGATTTAAGTGTTCAGATCTTTTGTGGTTGATTAGTCAGATTTCAGAAGCTTATTCAATGTGAATACCCTGAGATTAAAAAGACAGCAAGAAAATATTTTTTTAGGTCTTGTAATTTTTTTTTCACTAGTAATTCATTGACAAGTGCAATCTCCAATTGACATTTAATCCAAGTACCTCCTCATGCAGTTTGAATGGATATGAAAATCATGACCCCTCATGGCTGACAATCAATCAGACTCTGTCCCTGCCCCCACCCCACCATTTCCCCCATCCAAGCCCTGGCACTCAGAGCAGCCTTGTGCAAATCTCCAGCCCACACTGGATCTAGCCAACAGACCACAGCTGAACAGGATACAATTTAATAACAATCACACAATTACAAACTCTTCCCAGAGCCATGTTCAACGTCCCAGCAGTGTCCGATGAGTCCGTCATTCAGAAGTTATTTCCAAACTAAAATTTATTTCACACAAACATGGTTCTGTGATAGATATAAACACAATTAACTTCTTGTATCAGGATTCACGTCCTGGAGTGAGGACAGAACAGCTAGAACAATTCCTGATTTGCAAAGCTGTCAGTGGGGAATAGAGAAGGGAGGTCAGGCTGCTGTTGGTGTTGAGGAAATGCTGAAACCAGCCTGACTCATTTCATCTCCTCATGCCCTGGCTGATCTCCCCTCTTTCCCCTTCCACCCATTGGCTTTTGTCTCCCACCAGGCGCCCCGGAGAAGAGCCTGGCTCTGTGTTCTCCATCCCCTCCTCGCTGGCACTGCCAGGCTGGGATGAGGAGCCCCTCAGCCTTCCCTGCTCTGGGCTGGACAAGCCCAGCTCCCTCAGCCTCTGCTCACAGCTCTGACAAAATTGGTTCTTCTCCCAAATTCTCTACATGCACGGGTTTCTCCCAGACAAAAGCTGCAAGGACAGACAGGCCTGGCTCAATTTGGCTCTGGTGATTGCCTCTAATCTGCCCTGGAAAAATTGGGGCTCTGTCCTTTCCTTCCTGAGGGAAAGAACTGGCCTTCTCATCCAGGTGCTCATGGGCTGAAATTGGGATTCTTCCCCCAAAATCCCATATATCTGAGATACAGAATATTTATACCTGAGATACAAGATATTTATTTTGTTGCTCCCAGATGAAAGCTGTCAGTACGGACAGATTTATCTGGCCTTGGCCTCTAGTGGCTGCTGTTTATCAGCTCCTGGAAGACTGGGGCTCCATGCTTTCCTTCCTGCTTTCCTTCCTGTGGAACCATGATGTCACTTCAGGGCCTCAGGGATCCAAGGGACCATTGTGAAAATGTGTGGCCTCGTGGAACCAAGGACATCATTGTGGCTCTGTTGGGCTGCATGGTCCCAAGAGGCCAGTGTGAAGCAGCAGGGCTTTGTGGAGCCAAGAGGCCATTGCTGCTTTTCAGGGCCCCGTGGTGCCAAAGGGCCGTTGTGATCCTGTGGGGCACCATGGATCCATGGAGAGCATTGTGGAATTGCAAGGCCCCATGGAATCATGGAGACCATTGTGACCCTGTGGGGCCTCACGGAACCAAAGGGCCACTGTGACCCTGCAGGGCCTCATGGAAGCATGGGGCCATTGTGACACTGCAGAAGCAAGGAGAACATTGTGATACTGCACAGTGCCATGAAAGCAAGGGAACATGGAACAGATCTGGCTAGCTTGGCCACCCAGGGCCCACTTGACAGGCCCAGCTGATGTTGGAATGTTGAGGGCTGTCTTTCATCAGCCCCTGGAGAACTGGTTCCCAGTGCTTTCCTTCCTATGGAAAAGAACCATTTGTCCTTCGAGGTGCCCACAGCCAAAATTGATACTCCCCTCGAAAATTCCCTGTATGCAAGGGTTCTCCGAGACAAAAGCTGCCGGACATAGAGCTCTGGCTGGCCTTGGTCTCTGGTGGTCACCTCTCATCTCAAGGAAGCCCTGAGGAAAGTATTTGAACAGGTTTGACTGCTGGGACATCAATGAGTCTCACACTCTTAAAAACTCAGATGCTCTTCTGTTTATGTGTCTCTTCTTTCTTATTGTGTATTATGTGTGAAGTATTATTTTCAGCTAAAAATATTATTCTTATCACTTTACCCGAGTTATCTGAAACAAAACAGCTCATCTACATATGACTCCAGGTCACCTGTATAAGCAAAAACAAGAAACAATCCAGTAGGAATTATTTGTCTCTGCTCCCATCTATCACATCTCTGGAGATGGAGGTGCAGCCCCAGCACTTGGCAGGGCTCAGGGGCTCACAAGCTCAGCTCCCACCCAGAGAACTTGCAGACCCTGGGCTGCTCTTCTTGGCCCCTGCACGCTCAGCCAGGCTGAGATGGACACTGATGGTTTCTGGGCCAGGCTCTCTGAGCCCAGCCCAGCTCCCTGCAAGCTCTGCCAGCTGCCCTGAGCTCTGGGCAGCACCAAGGGCCTCTCCCCAGCCCAGCCCAGCCCAGCCGGCTCTGGCCCCACAGCTCTGCTCAGGCCAGGCTGCTCTGGCCACTGCCCCATGGCCTCAGCCCCTGGCACGGGCACAGCAGCAGCTGCAGCTGCCACAGGACTCAGCCCCACCGTGGGGGAAGGTGCTTGGCCAAGGCCAAAGGAGGCTCCCTGGCTGCCCTGCTCCCCTCGGGCTGAGGTGCTGAGAGCTCTGCAGCCCCTGCTGCCATCCCATCTGCCCAGGGCAGCACAAGAGCCCTGGCCTTGGGGACCTCAAGAGCTGATCCTGCTCCAGGCCCAGGGCTCATGCCAAAGCTGAGGCAGCCGCAAAGCTGTGCCCATTTCTTTCCATTGCTGCTCGGAATGGGATGGATCCTTAGCCACTTGGAGGTTGCTGATGGATTTTACTACTCCAGAGGCCTCTTCTTTGCTGAGCTTTCCTGTTCAGGAATTCAGTGACAAAGGCTCATAAACTTTTGCTCAAAACACCTAAACAAGAAAAGCCCATGGGAATAATCTATGTTTTCAGTTCTTCTGTGGTTAATTAGACAGATTTCAGAAGAGTATTCAAAGTGAATCTGCTGTATTGAAAACAATGCAAGTTTGGTTTTCATTTCCTGTTTATAGATTGGTATCAGAAATGTCCAATTGATATTGACCCCCAGACTCTTCTAAAGCAGTCTGAATACACATGAAAATCAAGACCCTTCATGGCTGACAATCAATAACACTTTGCCCCCACTCCCTCCCCACAATTTCCCTGATAAACCCTGGCACTCCTATGGATCAGGAATGGTGTGGCCAGCAGGAGCAGGGCAGGGATTCTTCCCATGTGCTGAGCACTGCTTGGACAGCACCTCGAGTGCTGTGTCCAGTTCTGGGTACCCCCAATTTCGGAAGGACATGGAGGGGCTGGAGCGTGTCCAGAGAAGGGCAACAAGGCTGGGGAGGAGTCTGGAACACAAGTTTTGTGAAAGGTGGCTGAGAGAGCTGAGGTTGTTTATCCTGGAGGAGAGGAGGCTCAGGGGAGACCTCATCACACTCTACAACTCCCTGACAGGAGGGCGCAGACAGGTGGGGCTCGGGCTCTTTTCCCAGGGGACAGTGACAGGACAGGAGGACACAGCCTTCAGCTGCACCAGGAAACATTTAGGCTGGACATGAGGAATTATTCTCCTCAAAATTGGGCATTGGATTGGGCTGCCCAGGGAGTTGGGTGAGTCACCATCCCTGGAAGTGTTTAAGGAAAGACTGGATGTGGCCCTGAGTTCCATGGCCTGGGTGACAAAGTGGTGTTGGGTCCCAGGTTGGACTTGATGCTCTCCAAGGTATTTTGCAGCCTGGCTGGTTCTCTGATGATTGTGACAGTGCAGGGCCCTGGGGAAGCAAGGGGACATTGTGACACTGCAAGGCCTGGTGGCACTAAGAGGACCATGGCGACACTGTACGACATGGCAGCACAGAGCCAAGGGGCCATTGTGACACTGTGGGGCTGAGTGGAAGCGAGGGGTCCATTGTGACAATCTGGGTCCTGGTGGAACCACAGAGGCCACTGTGACCCTGCACGGCCTTGTGGAACCAAGGGGCCCTTGTGCCACTGAGGAACCAAGGAGACCCTTGGGAGAGCCTGGGGACAATGGAATCAAGGGGCCTGTGCTCCATTGCAAGGACGCTGGGAACTGAGGGAACAACTGTGACACTGTGGTGCCCCATAGAACCAAGGGTCCCTGATGACACTGCAGGATCTTGTGTCACCAGGGCTGCATTGTGACACGGCAGCACCAAGGAATACATTGTGGCACTCTGAGGCCTCCTGGAACCACAGAGGCCACTGTGATCCTGCAGGGCCTTGTGGAACCATGCAGAGCTTTGTGACAGAGCAGGACCTGGTGTCATGATGGGGCGATCGTGACAATGCAGGGCCCCATGGAACCAAGGGGACAGTACTGCTCTTCAGGGACTCCTGGAATGAAGGAAACATGTTTGACACTGTGGTGACCCTTGGGACCAAGAGGCCATTGTGACACGGTGGAACAAAGGAGAGCATTGCTGCACTGCCAGACCTCATGGAACAAAAGATCCATTGTGACACTGCGGGGCCGTGTGGGCCAAAGGATCCAAGATACTTCGTGAAATCAAGTAGTCCTATGAAACCAAAGGGACATTGTAACACTGTGAGGCCTCACGGAATCATGAAGACCATTGTGACAAACACACTGGAATGGAGAGATCTTCAATTAAATAGTAATTGGAGGAGAAAAAAAGAAAATTTGGGAAATTTAGTGACTCCGAGAAAATGGCCCGGGATTATATCCAGTGCAGTGCAAAGGACCAAAAAATGCCAAAAGGAAGCTCACAGATGTTGCAAAAGAAGGGGAAAAAGTCAAGGAGGAAGACAAAACTTAGGGGGAAGGATATGAGGGACATGGAATAGACAATTCATAAAAAAGCCAAAAAAAGAAAAAACTCTTTCCCAAAGTCAAAGCCATCAAAAGGCATGGCATGCCATCAAGGGCAGGGACATGCACCAAAGATTCCTCTATTGGTCCCCATTGAAATCGCAAGATTCCTTTTACCTTCCTGAAAGGAAATATCACTTCCTTGTGGGAAGGGAAAAGGAATCTTGCGAATCCCGAAAGAAAGGCTAAGAAACACAAACTCTCTGGAAAAGGAGATAGGTTGAAATGAAATGCGACTGAAAAAAACAGAAAATCAGGAATTTTAGTGTCTTCATCAAATAGGCTGTGAGGAAATCAGGGTCGCATTGCAAAAAAACCAAAACATACTAATATAAGCTCTCAGATGTTGCAACAGTAGGAGAAAAAGTCAAGGAGGAAGACAAAACTTGGAGGAGAAGATATGAGAGACTTGGCATGGATGTTTAAGAAAAAAAAAAATAATTGTAGAAAAAAATCTTTCCCAAAGTCAAAGCGATCAAAATGCAGGCAGGCCATACCCCATCAAGTGCAGGCACATGGATCAAAGCTTGCCAAAACTGATCCCCACTGAAGGTCAAAACCAAAAAGAAGGACTTACAAACATGCTGGAATGGAGATACCTTCAAAGGAATTGCAATTGGAGGAGAAAAGAAGAAAATTTGGGAAATTTAGTGACTCTAAGAAAATGGCCCGGGATTATATCCATTGCAGTGCAAAGAACCAAACATGCCAAAAGTAAGCTCACCGATGTTGCAAAAGAAGGGGAAAAAGTCAAGGAGTAAGACAAAAATTAGGGGGGAAGATATGAGGGACATGGCATGGACACTTCATGAAACAACCAAAAACAGAAAAAAATCTTTCCCAAAGTCAAAGCCATCTAAAGGCATAGCATGCCATCAAGGGCAGGGACATGCACCAAGAAGTCCTCTATTGGTCCCCATTGAAATCGCAAGATTTCTTTTCCCTTCCCAAAAGGAAATATCACTTCCTTTCGGGGAGGGAAAAGGAATCTTGGGAATTCCAAATGAAAGGCTTCCAAACACTCTGGAAAGGAGATAGGTTCAAATGAAATGCAATTGAAAAAAGCAGAAAATCAGGAATTTTTGTGTCTTCATCAAATAGGCTGTGAGGAAATCAGCTGCATGGCAAAGGTCCAAAACATGCCAAAACTAAGCTCTCAGATGTTGCAACAGCAGGGGAAAAAGTCAAGGAGGAAGACAAAACATAGAGGGGAAGATATGAGAGACTTGGCATAGATACTTAAAGAAAAAAAAAAAAAAGAAAAAACTATTTTCCAAAGTCAAAGCAATCAAAATGCAGGTAGGCCATACGCCATCAAGGGCAGGCACATGCAGAAAGCTTGCCAAAATTGATCCCAACTGAAAGCCAAAAGAGAAAAGAACGACTTACAAACACCCTGGAATGGAGATACCTTCGAAGGAATTGCAATTGGAGGAGAAAAAAAGAAAATTTGGGAAATTTAGTGACTCTGAGAAAATGCCCCAGGATTATCTCAGCTGCAGTGCAAAGGACCAAAACATGCCAATAACTAAGCTCACAGATGTTGCAAAAGAAGGGGAAAAAGTCAAGGAGGAAGACACAACTTAGGGGGGAAAATATGAGGGACATGGCATGGACACTTCATAAAACAACCAAAAAAAGAAAAAAGTCTTTCCCAAAGTCAAAGCCATCAAAAGGCATGGCATGCCATCAAGGGCAGGGACATGCACCAAAGATTCCTCTAGTGGTCCGCATTGAAACCGCAAGATTCCTTTTCCTTTCCCAAAATTTCCTTTCAGGAAGGGAAAAGGAATCTTGCAAATCCCAAAAGAAAGGGTTCCAAACACTCTGGAAAGGAGATAGGTTCAAATGAAATGCAATTGAAAAATGCAGATAATCGGGAATTTTAGTGTCTTCATAAAATAGGCTATGAGGAAATCAGCTGCATTGCAAAGGACCAAAAGATGCCAAAGCTAAGCTTACAGATGTTGCAAAAGAAGGGGTGTCCTTCGGTGACGTTATGATGCTTGTATCCCTATTCATCTTTTCTGTGCCTTTAAGACTGGCTTTGAAGTGTGGAAGTTTTTTTTGGTTTTCTCTTATCAGGGACACAGAGACGGGCAGTATATAGGGCTGTTTTCCCTTCTTGCTCTCATCTTTCTTCTTTGCTTGCTCTCTTTTCTTCTCTCGCTTCTGCTCTGCTTTGGCCTCTGCTTATTCGCTTGCTCTAGCTAAAGATACCAAAATCCTTCCTGGACTGTTTCTCCTCTCCTTTTTATCAACCATTTCGAACCTACTCTGGACTGGGACCTGGGGACACCGAGGGTTTGCACCCTTTTGGCCTGCAGCAGCTGCCCCAGCGCCGGAGGGACTGAGAACAGAGCAACCACCCCCGAAAGAGACTTTCTGATTTTTTCATCTTTCTCAGAGTGGTGTCATCGGGTATTGTTCATTTTGTGTGCTGGGGGGTGCTGTGCCTGAAATAAGCAGGTTCTTTCCACCTCTTTCCGAGGAACATTTTTCCCGGACCAGTTGCGGGGAGGGCTTGTGTGGGTTTTGCTTTCTGGAGGGGCCCTCCTTGCAGATTCTTTGACAAGTTTGCCCTAAACCAGTACAAAACGTCGGTGCCCAAATGTGGGGCTCTAGAGAGAATGGAAAAACCCTGTTTTGACTGCATTTTGGTTGCTATTACTCTGTGTTCGTTTAAATTAGCTAATAGCCATGCTTTTTGGATTCATAATGTCTATTGGGGTGAAGATTTGCATGCATTTCTGGTCCCTAGGGTTTTTTGAGAATTTAATACCTCTCTGGTCCCTAGGTTTATTTTCTTATCCAGAAATAGCTTTAGTATTGCCCCTAATACGTAGTTTTTACATCAGAGGGGCAGTGACCAGAGTAGCTATCCTGCTGGGCTTGGTGGCAATGATGTGCAAGAAGTTTATAAACATGCTAGGGTCTGCTCCAGGTATGAATGGTTCATGGCTCTGGTTATGCATCCAGTTTGTTAGAGGAGCAGCAGGGAATGAGATTTTTCAGCCTCTGCTTTCCTTCTTCTCCTCTGAATCAGTTGCATCACTAGTGAAGGAATGTTCAGTTTCCCTTCAATATTAAAGAAACCATCTTTTTGGTATTCAATCTGGTAACCTTCTTCTATACAGCCTGCTGCTTCTCTAGAATGAGAGCTGAGATTTCTAGATGGGCTGATGAGACCCCTGACTCAGGAGTAGACCCCAGTGTGGAAAATCCCGAGTGGTGTGGGAAATGGGAGGATATGGGCCAAATCCTGAAGGTATTCTCTGACCCTATAGTCTGGGATTTTCCCCATGAACAAATTCAGAACCCAGCTGAGGTGGGGAAATATCTGAAAGAGAAGTACCAGGATGAGCCTAAGGAGAGGAAGGTCATTGCAGTGAGCTGGGCCCTGGCATATGCTTATCTCACTCTTTTAGAGACTGTCGGGCAGCAGACAGAGGCAGGGGGGCAGGGAGATAAATCAGCAACTATCCCAGTGACTCAGGCTGCAGACAACACTCCAGGCTCGAAGCCAGCAGCCAAACCAGATAGTGAGACTAAGCCAGCATCTAAACCCATGGCTGTTGTTACCAGTACTAGAACTGGGAAATGCACCGACAAGACCAATCGACCAGTGGAGGATGATGATGATGATGATGATGATGATGATGATGATGATGATGATGATGGAGGAGAAGGAACCTCAATGCCTCCTGACATAAAATCAGGAGTCAAAGCAGCAGTTGCAAGATCAGATGCAAATATTGAGTCCTTTTCCCTGAAGGACCTTCGTGGCCTAAGGAAGGATTACACCAGACGACCTGATGAATCCATAATTAGTTGGCTGGTCCATCTCTGGAATGCTGCAGGCAAGGTTACAATTCTGGATGGCACTGAATCAAGGCATTTGGGATCCCTGTCGCAGGATCCTGTCATTGACCAAGGAATGATGAGGGGGGCTAACGCTCACAGCCTCTGGGCAGTGGTCTTGGACAGTGTTGCACAAAGATACCTGTGTGCAGATGATCTCTATATGCAGCAAACTCAGTGGAAGACAATAGAGCAAGGGATCCAACGCCTGAGAGAAATGGCAGTGGCAGAGATTATCTTCTCAGATGACGTAACAACTAGGAACCCAGACTTCGTACCATGCATGTCTGTGATGTGGTGAAAACTTGAATGACTTGGGCCTCATGAATGTGCTTCTGCCTTAGCCATCATGAAGAGGGATGAGAGGGATGAGACTGTGCTGGACATGGCAAGGAAGCTCCGAGCATATGCAGATGCTGTACATGGCCCGACACATGCCAGAATCGCAGCGGTAGAAACACGTCTGCAGAACTTAGAGGATAAGATAGAGGATAATCATAAAAAGCTTAGAGAGGAGAATAAAGAAGACCTTCTCCAAATTTCAGCAGTACAGATCAGAGGTTCTGGTATCCAAGGCAGACGTTTCCCAGATGGTGAGAGAAGGTACACCCCACAAGCTGAGCTGTGGTTCTACCTGCGTGATTGTGGGGAAAACATGAGAAGGTGGGATAGGAAACCTACTGCTGTTCTGGCACGACGGGTGCTGAACTGAAGGAAGCCAACAGAAGCAAAGCAGCTCCAGTTGCCCGTAGCCAAACCACCAGGTATGATGATGATGACATGTCTGATCCCCTCGAAGGAACATCCAAAATATATGCCCAGGGAAAGAAGGATAACCAGGCTTAGAGGGGCCCTGCCTCTAGCCAGGTAGAGGCCGGGGAAAACAATGTTTTCTGGTCTGTGTGGATTCGTTGGCCTGGCACATCAGAGCCACAAGAGTACAAAGCTTTGGTTGATACTGGTGCGCAATGTACATTAATCCCATCAAGACATGTGGAGACAGAGTCTGTTTCTATTGCTGGTATGACAGGGGGATCCCAGGATTTCACTTTGGTGGAAGCTGATGTGAGCCTAACAGGAAATGAGTGGAAGAAGCATCCTATTGTGACTGGCCCAGAGGCCTCATGTATTTTGGGCATAGACTACCTTCAAAGTGGGTACTTCAAAGACCCAAAAGGACTCAGATGGGCATTTGGAATAGCTGCTGTAGAGACAGAGGGCATCCAGCAATTGAACACCTTGCCTGGGTTATCTGAGATTATCTGCAGTAGGATGCCTGACGGGAGAAGAGCAACGAGTACCAATTGCCACCTCAACAGTGCATCGATGACAGTATAGAACCACTCGAGATGCTGTGATCCCCATCCATTAGATGATCCAAGAGCTGGAGAGACAAGGGGTGCTCAGCAAGACCCACTCACCCTTCAACAGCCCCATTTGGCCTGTGCGAAAATCTGAAGGAGAATGGAGATTGACTGTGGACTACCGTGCATTGAATGAAGTGACTCCACTGCTGAGCGCTGCTGTGCCAGACATATTAGAGCTCCAGTACGAGCTGGAGTCCAAGTCAGCAAGGTGGTACGCCACTATAGACATTGCCAATGCCTTTTTCTCCATTCCTCTGGCAGTAGAATGCAGGCCTCAGTTGCTTTCACATGGAGAGGAGTGCAGTACACCTGGAACCGACTGCCCCAGGTGGGGAAGCACAGCCCCACCATCTGCCATGGACTGATCCAGACTGCACTAGAAAGAGGAGAGGCTCCAGAACATCTGCAGTATATTGATGACATCATTGTGTGGGGGAACACAGCTGTGGAAGTGTTTGAGAAAGTGAAGGAAATCATCCAGATCCTCCTGGAAACTGGTTTCACCATTAAATAGAGCAAAGTAAAGGGACCAGCTCGTGAGATTCAGTTCCTGGGAGTGAAGTGGCAAGATGGACGGCGTCAGATTCCCACCAATGTCATCAACAAGATCACAGCAATGTCTCCACCCAACAATAAGAAAGAGACACAAGCTTTCCTGGGTGCAATAGGTTTTTGGAGGATGCATATTCCTGAGTACAGTCAGATCGTGAGCCCTCTTTACCTGGTCACCCACAAGAAGAACAATTTCCACTGGGGCCCTGAGCAGCAACAAGCCTTTGTCCAGATCAAGCAGGAGATTGCTCATGCAGTAACCCTTGGCCCAGTCAGGACAGGATCAGAGGTAAAGAACATGCTCTACTCTGCAGCCGGGAACCATGGCTTTTCCTGCAGCCTTTGGAAGAAGGTGCCTGGGGAGACACGGGGTCGACCACGGGGATTTTGGAGTCGAAGCTACAGAGGGTCTGAAGCCAACTACACTCCAACAGAGAAGGAAATCCTGGCTGCCTATGAAGGAGTCCAGGCTGCCTCGGAGGTAATAGGCACTGAAGCACAAATCCTCCTGGCACCCCGACTACCGGTGCTGGGGTGGATGTTCAAAGGCAAGGTTCCTTCCACTCACCATGCCACCAGTACTAGATGGAGCAAGTGGATTGCTCTCATCACTCAGTGCGCCCGTATAGGTAAACTGAATTGCCCTGGGATTTTGGAGGTAATTACAAATTGGCCGAAGGTGAACATTTTGGTATCATAGATGAAGAGGAACAAGAACCAGTGACACGGGCTGAAGAGGCTCCTCCCTATAACCAACTGCCACCAGAGCAAACACGCTACGCTCTTTTCACTGACGGTTCCTGTCGCATTGTAGGGATGAACCGGAAATGGAAAGCAGCCTTATGGAGCCCCACACGACAGATGGCAGAGGCCACTGAAGGAGAAGGTGGATTGAGCCAACTTGCTGAACTCAAAGCTGTTCAACTGGCCCTAGACATTGCTGAGAGAGAGAAGTGGCCGAAGCTCTACCTCTACACTGATTCATGGATGGTAGCCAATGCTCTGTGGGGATGGCTGGAGAGGTGGAAAAAGGCTAACTGGCAACGTAGAGGAAAACCAATTTGGGCTGCTGAAGAGTGGAAAGACATTGCTACCAGGGTAGGGAGGCTACCTGTGAAAGTCCGCCATGTAGATGCCCATGTACCCAAGAGTAGGGCCAATGAGGAGCAACAGAACAATGAGCAGGTATACCAAGCTGCAAAGATAGGGGTGTCCAAAATAGACCTAGATTGGGAACATAAGGGAGAGTTATTCCTAGCTCGATGGGCCCATGATGCCTCAGGCCATGAGGGCAGAGATGCCAGCTATAAGTGGGCATGAGACCGAGAGGTGGATCTAACCATGGACAGTATTTCTCAAGTCATCCATGACTGTGAGACGTGTGCTGCCATCAAGCAGGACAAGCAAGTGAAGCCCCTCTGGTACGGTGGGCGATGGTCCAAGTACAAGTATGGGGAGGCCTGGCAGATTGACTCCATCACACTGCCCCAGACACGCCAGGGCAAGCGCTACGTGCTGACTATGGTTGAAGCCACCACTGGATGGTTGGAAACCTACCCTGTGTCTCATGCTACGGCCCAAAACACCATCCTGGGCCTTGAAAAGCAAGTTCTGTGGAGACATGGCACCCCTGAGAGGACTGAGTCTGACAACGGGACCCATTTCAAGAACAGCCTTATCAATACCTGGGCTAGGGAACATGGCATTGAGTGCGTGTACCATATCCCCTACCATGCTCCAGCTGCAGGCAAAGTGGAGAGGTACAATGGACTACTAAAATCCCAGGTGAAAGCTTTGGGTGGGGGATCTTTCAAGAATTGGGAGCAGCATTTAGCAAAGGCCACCTGGTTAGTTAACACCTGAGGTTCCACCAACCGAGCAGGTCCTGCCTAGTCTGAGTCCCTGAATATAACAGAAGGAGACAAAGTCCCAGTGGTACATATCAGAGGTTTGTTAGGGAAGACTGTGTGGATCAATTCTGCCTCGAGTAGAGACAAACCCATTCGTGGGGTTGTCTTTGCTCAGGGACCAGGTTGCACATGGTGGATAATGCAAAGAGATGGAACAACACGATATGTACCTCAGGGAGATCTGATTGTGGGGTAAGAATGATGTGCAATATCACTGTTCATTGGATGTTACTGCCATTGTCTGTACATTAAACCATACAGACATGAGATAGAAGGAAATGTGTAAGTGTCAAAGGTCTGAGCAAGTGATAGATGAAACTTTAAGTGAGTAAAGTGAAAGGGGGGAATCCTGCAGCTCTGTAATATAGGGCCTGGATTCAGTCATCCAGTGTGGGGATGTGATGAAGGCATGATGGGTATTGGTTGTAAATTTTGGGGGAACAGATGGACATTTTGTATGAATAATGCATGATGTGTTGTAGTATGTTGATGATATGGGGATAAGGGGTGGAATGTCCTGGGGTGACATCATGATGCTTGTATCCCCATTCATCTGTTCTGTGCCTTTAAGACTGTCTCTGAAGAGTGAAAGTTTTCTTCGGGTTTCTCTTATCAGGGACACAGAGATGGGCAGTATATAGGGCTGCTTTCGCTTTTTACTTTTGGCTTTTCTGCTTTGCTTGCTGTCTCTCCGCTCTCGCTTTTGCTTGCTTTTGCTTCTGCTTATTCGCTTGCTCTAGCTAAAGATACCAAAATCCTTCCTGGACTGTTTCTCCTCTCCTTTTTATCAACCATTTCGAACCTACTCTGGACTGGGACCTGGGGACACCGAGGGTTTGCACCCTTTTGGCCTGCAGCAGCTGCCCCAGCGCCGGAGGGACTGAGAACAGAGCAACCACCCCCGAAAGAAACTTTCTGATTTTGTCATCTTTCTCAGAGCGGTGTCATCCGGTATTGTTCCTTTTGTGTGCTGGGGGGTGCTGTGCCTGTTAAATAAGCAGGTTCTTTCCACTTCTCTCCGAGGAATTGTTTCCCGAACCGGTTGGGGGGAGGGGCCGTGTGGGTTTTGCTTTCTGGAGGGGCCCCTTTGGAGGTTCTCTACCAAATTCGCCCTAAACCAGGACAACAAGGGTTCTCCTTCTAGCAAACAAACAAACAAATAAACAAACAAAATATGAAAGTGTTACCTACTCCAGTGTCTAAAGCACTTGGAGGCCGTGAAGGGATGTTTGGCAGGGAAACAGCCCTCGTGCTGAGCATTGGCTCTATGGATCCAAGGCAGGGATCTATGGAAGTCTGCCTGAAGGTCCCTCATGAGCCCCCATGGTCCAGGCTAAAGCTCCCTCAGCCCCTCCTCCCTGGCCTTGTGCTGCACCCCTTGCCCAGCTCCCCTGTCCCTCTGTGCCCACGCTGCAGCCCCTCCATGACTTTCTGCTTCCCAGGGCCCGCAGCTGCACACAGCACTCCAGCTGTGGCCGCAGCGCTGCCCAGCACAGGGCCACGCTCCCTGCCCTGCTCCTGCTGCCCCACTGCTGCTGGCACAGCCACCGTCCCCTTGGCCTTCTTGGCCCCCTGGCCCCACGCTGCCTCATCTTCAGCTGCTCACGGCCGCCAGCCCTGCGTCCTTTGGGCCCACGCAGCTCCCCAGCCACAAAGGTGCCCATTGCACTTCAGATACTGCAGGCACCATTGCAAGATGGCCTTCCTGTTCTACCACCTCATGTTCCAAGTAGATATCATAAAGTTTGATACGAATAGGATTCTAAGTCACTCTGTTTAAATTAAAATTATCTAATACAACTGTAGAGGAAATTGCTCTTAATTAAATTTATCCTATCTGCTGTCTGCAAGCATCGTTCTCTTTTTAAAACTAGGTTTTTAGTTCTTCAAACTCTGAGAAGGAAATTTAAAAATATCTATCGCTGCCTTTGTTACTTTTGTTTCAGGCATGAATATGGATTTTCTTTCGGCCTTCCTAGCTGGCCCTCTTCAGTCTACTGCTACTGGCCAAGCTTACATCTTCCTCTACAATTCTTAAACACCAGGAACATGAAATGTTCCTTTCTCACTCACCTCAGGATCTTCAGCACTGCTGAATACACGCTTTCAGGTGACCTGTAGTGGGAAGGGAAAATGAACCAGATGCTGTCAGAAAACTGCCTGGGCTGCTGAATCCCACAGAACAAGTCAACCCAAACACAGATGATTTCCTGTTTCACAACACCCCTCCAGGGGACACATTTCATTCACACAGCCAGCAAGAGATCAGGACAATATTCATGGTTGTGCCAACACTTTGGCCTGTTTAGCCAGTAAATGAATACAAATATGACCAAGAAAATGCAAATTGCTCTTCAACACTCAATGCTCCTGTTCTACCAAACACATAAAACAGCTTCTGAAATCCTCTCCTTCAGGTACTCTTTTTTTTCCCCAATCAGTTACATACACTAATTCTCATTAACTTGCAGGAAATAGTTGCCCAGAAAAGCTTCCCAAAATTCCCCTGAGCTGTGACAGTTCTATTGTGGAAGAGCACAGCAGCACCTCTACGGATCAGGAGCAGACACTCACTGCTTTAGAGTTTGCATTTTCTTTCAAAGGTAATAACTATTTTAGCACACAGTAAAAGGTTATTAAGTTAGACAGTCAAATCCTTTCATGACAAAATTTAAAAAGAAAATAAGCTTTCTCTGAATCCTGGGAACAACTGAAGAGTTTTTAGAAGGCCTTCCAAGAAGCTCTGCCAGTCTACATTTTCAAAGGTGTCCTGCTTGTCCCAACAAACTGAGGAAATTACAGACTCTGCTGCCACAGACTCTCCCGTGGAGGGAACGGAAGTCCTGCAGGTTCCCCTGCAAATGCTGCCCCTGTGGCTACAGACACCCCTTTTTTAGCTGGACCTCTTGACAGGAGCTTTAGCAAACCACTGGCATCCTAATGCTCTTTCTATTTCAAAACCAGAAACTCAGCCACCAAGAAAGAGCAGGAAGACATATAAAAGCCAGGTTAGGATACACCCTAGCCTAAGTAGAATGGAAACCTCTATTTACGTGCAAAATGTGTAATGTAATACACAGAAAAAGAAATGCCATAGGCAGCAATTGCTGCTTTAGCCAGATGATGAAACATTGTAACAGTGTTGTATGAGTTTTTCCTAAACTAGGAAAAACAAGGCTCTTGTCAGAGGGCAGCTATCCACTGACAAAGGCGCCAGCCAGGAAAGTTCTCCTGATGTGAGCAAGCACTAGGGCTGCTCTGACACTCAGGCCTTCTGTGCACCAAGGCAACCTTCTGATGCCACTACGACAAGGTGGCAACCATGCCCTGACATCACAAAGCAAACGCTCCATGTTGGCCTGTGAATTTATGCAAAGCAATAATCAACCTTCCCTACAGCAAACACAAAAGAGCCTGGGACGTTCTTATCTGTCACAAAGCAGCACAAATTGCCTTCATGGGCCAAACCCTGTTTTTCAGGGATCCAATAGGAACTCCCAAGGGTGCCCCAAGCACCTACAGCCTGTACCCCAGCTGAGCACTCAGATGGGACACAAGCAAAGGAAACCAGACCAAGACAATGGCCCACAGCATTGCACATGTGAGAAATGACTCTCACTTTTAAAATTGTAAACGTTTAGTAAACCTTTACAAAGGACTGAATAAGGAAAAATTGCAGCATTGGGAGTCTCTGTGACTAGCAGCCATGTGCTCATCTACAAAAAGGATGTTCTGCCATTTATACCCTTAGCCCCTCCAAAAGTTTTTCAGTCAACTCTTTCTCTGCTGCCCATGGGTGGAGATTACTTTCTTGCATCCTGACTGGGGGTCAGGTGTTGTTACACCCTGCCTGTTGGTCACAAGCCAGCCCTCCCCAAATGCCCTGACTACCCAGGCTATTACAAGGGGGACGGGAAAGAGGACTATGGGAGGATATATTACAATATAATCACTACTCATTTGAACATCCACATAACATCTACTTCTTAATTGTCAGAGCCAACCATTGCATTACTCGTCTAGAACACACAGAACCAGGAGAGAGGCCACTGTTGGCATCACAGATGAAATGCTTCCTAACAAATCTCCCCACATATTTGCACCTTTATTGGACATGCCCAGGGCTCCGGTGCGGGTACATCTCTGCCTTTCTTCCCCTTTGGCAGCAGTCGAACTGGCAGCATCTGCCCGCCAGCAGCAGCTGCTCCCAGCTGGGAACGCCACTGGCGGTGCTGATTTCCAGAGGCTTCTGTGTGCCAGGGGAAGCCAAGGCAGAAGTGGGTTGAACGGTGCTGGCGCTGCTGCTGCTCTGTGCCAGAGAGCCCTGGATGGGCAGGGCACGGTGCCCACTGCGCTGCGGGCTCCTTCTCCTGCCACAGCTGGGCACACCTGGCAACAAGGCGTGACAACCTGTGGGCAAGCCAAGGGGTTTCTGGGGCTGCACTGCTCTGCACACACCCAGCACACCTGCAGCACAGAATTTTAACCCTCAAACAGGTAAACCAAAGGGAAACAGCTGGAAAATATTTCATTTCAACCATTCCTTATGCTTCAATAGGAATGACCAAAATGAAAGTTAACAAGCAGGGCCAATCTACACTGCCAGCTCAGTGTGAGAAAAGAGGCATTACTTTATTTCAGTGCTGGGTGTGTGAGGAATCACTTCCCTGAAACATGCACACCCACGGGTTGGTATCCACGGAACTAAGACATTACTTTCATTACTTTTATTCATTACTTTGCTCAAACTCACAGGCTAAACATTCTCACAAAGTGTTTGACATGTTTAAATCACTTCCCCAAAATTACTGACATTTAGAGTAGGGGTCTCTTGAGGGTCTCTGGTGGTCATGGGGTGAACATCCCGTTCCTCAAATTCTCCTTCCATGGTTAAGAGCCTTCTTCTCCTTGAATGCATTGCAGCTACCTCCTCAGTAGGCCCACTGTCTTTATTCTCAAGGCTAAGACATCCACTTGCACACATTAACCACTGCTGTGAGGGAAGGTACGACTAAGCACTGCCTATTAAGGCTTAACAAATTCACAATTTGTTGCAGGTCAACACTTCCCCAACATCTCTCGTTCCTTCTCTGGGAATCAAACACAAACATTTTGTGATTCATGAGTCCAAGGCCGCCTCCAGCCCTCCTGTCACCCAGCAGCCCTTCTCTCCTCACAAACAGCAGGCCCAGCAGTGCCTTCCCTCACTGGCTCAGTCACCAGCTGTGTCAGGAGTTCTCTGTCACACACTGCAGGACCATCCTGGACTGTTTGCTCTCCGCTGCACTCTGTTGCCAGCAGACATCCCCACCCTGCTCCATGCCCCTTGCAGAACCCTGCACCTGCTGTCCATGGGCACCTGGCAAGGGGAGGCACTCACGGCAGAGAGGCACCAGCTGCCCTGGGCAGGAACCAAAACCCTCTGGTGGCACAGCTGCTGGCCTGAGTCTGGCACAGCTCTGCACGCCCCACTCCTCACGGGCTCTGGGCTGGAAATGCAATTGCACTTTCTGCCTCATGGAGAAACACCAGGGCTGCACAAACAGCGGCCAGCAGGCCACATCCCAAAGGCACTGCAGCATGGAGCTGAGAAGGAAGAAGACCCTTCCCCAGTTCCTAACCATACCAAAACCACCATAAGGGGGACTGTTAATCTTCTGAATGTAGATTTGATTCACAGGGTGACAAGGGAATCTTCCAATGGAGTTGAAGTTTGGTAGAGTTTTTATTCTGAGTCCTACTCAGACTGTTGATTTGAAAATTTATTTTAAAATATTTTTTAAAAGGCTGTGCAGTCATATGGTTTTGTTCTAATACCAAAATGGCTAGATGAAATGTACTGGCATTTTAATTACATCCAAACTGATTAGTCTGTAAAAGCTTTCAAGCAGAATAGCCACTAAACAAGAAATTCAAATGTGTGGACTGTTGACTTTGCAAATTTCTACTAAAGTTATCAGATAATGAGGCATTTTTAGGTAGATCATAGAGAAAATTAATGCCTATGGATAACTTGATTTGGATAAACCTGTTGATTTCAAATTAAAACTGCCAGCACATACTAAGTGGAAATCTGAATACTCACTCCTATGAGCTCTGATGTATTAGATAGTCATTGTCTGCCATATTAACAAAAATTAACATTCTGGCTATTTTGTTTACTTACAGTCAGGTCTTCAACACTCTTTGTAACACCAGAAAGAGAGCTTTTAGCAATGTGAACCATGGGTTTGTGGAGCATTGCAGAAGGCTCCTATGCCAGCACTAAACGTTCACATTTACCATGGCATCCCTTCTTGCCTTTAATTCCAAGCTACAGCTCAGTTCCTGCAGTACAGATTCACACTTGTAGTCTGTATTTGCAGCTGGTTCTTACTTCCCTGTCCAGAAAAAAATCATGCTGAGATCTCAAATCAAAATAAAACGAGGAGAGAGTCAGGTTCTGGATAGGTATAGCAAGAACTGAGAGATTTTTTTGCAAATATGTTGAAAAGCAGTTTATAAATGCTGCAAAAACGGCAGATTAAAGACTTGCACTCTAACTTGCAAGCTGAGGTTTGCCTGTTCTTTCTGGACTGATTTCTTGAGGCCAGACACTGAACCTAATCAGTAAGAAAATCAAAACCACAGGAGTAGTTTGGAGAATATTGTAAATTATTCTGTCATGATGCTTTTTGCCTAAAAGTTCTGGCCATCATCTGATTGGAGTAATTAGAGGAGATCAAAGCCATCACACTGTGCCTGTGCACACAATTCATTCCCAGGAGTAATCCATGAAGCAACGCTGACAAATCCACACCAGCAGCTGCTGCCACACAGCCATGAAGCAGAGAATATGTATTTCTGCTATACTTGGACAGCTGAAGATGCCTCTGCTGAGCTAATTCTAGTGACTCCCCACCACAGATGAGACCTTGTGGTCAGTCTCCAACAAGTCAGGGCAGTTAATATTCTGCCTAAATGAAGTAAATCTAGCAATACATAGACCATGGAGCCTGAGGAAAGCCAGCAGTTGTGGGAGATTTAATTTGTTTCCATATCTTTCTTTTTACTAATTGATTGCAGTCAATTATTTAAAGAATGTAAACTTATGGCACACCATTGGCTGGAAGGTTGGTCAATCTTCCGTTCATGACTCCTCTGAAAGCATCACCGCTGTGTTTTTATCAGTAGCTCTTCCATCATCATGGCTCACACAGCATTTCCTGCAGCTCTTGCTGGAGTCAGGGAAAGGCACCAGGAGAAGGGGGAGGAAGCTGTGTGCAGAGACTGTGTCAGCTGAAGAGACATTTGTTTCTCTGATTTGGCTGAATGGCTGCAGGAACCTTGCTGGCACTGCTGGTGGGGTGGCCTTTGGCAGGGCTGGGCAGAGTTTGGGGCCCAGGATCCCTCCTCTCGGTGGGACACCAGGGTGAGCAGCCCCTGTCCCAGCCTGAGCAGAGGTTCTGTGGCTCTGCCCGGGGCACAGGGACCTGCCACTGCCATGAGCTCCTGCCGCGGCTCCTCTGGGGCAGCTCCTGCTCTGCAGTGATGATGGGCGCAGCTGGGGGGGGCTGCAATGGAGGGGGGCTTCCAGTGGGCTCTGCTGGTCTGCCACACTGGAGCCAGCAGAGCTTCTGGAAGGAGTCTCCTCTTGTGAGCTGCTGGAGCTGGAGCTGGCCACAGAGCCGCTGTGTTCATCCCTGACAGGCCCAGAGCACAGCAGCCTCTGGGCCTCCTTGCTGCACGATGGCAGTGAGCAGGCCATGGAGCAGAGGTTCAGTATGTATGACTCAGTTTCCTGATAAACTCTGCTAAGAAAACCCTGCATCCGTCCTGCCAGATCTAAGACACTCCAAGAAATCTGTTGGCACTTTGGGAACTCAGAATTGTTTGAATTTTGAACAGTTGTCCTGTGAGCACTTTTGATGATTTTTGTCATTTTGTGTTGATTCAGTTGATCCTTCAGAGAAGCTTTCCTAATAATATAAAACAGGAGAAATTGTGGAGACCCTGGGGGGGCATTCCCTATTCTAGGGAGACACAAGAAGCTTCCCTCAAAAAGCTGCTAAACCCCATTGGCTCCTTCCCCTGTTCTTATGTCTGTTCCTGTGTTCCTGAGCCACACCTTCCCTATTCCCTGATCGGCCCCCTTACCTTTGTACTGCCCTGAGATCAGGGTCAGCCCCCAGGCCCCTGTGGAGACAAAGTGAGACCCTCTGTGTGTGGGTGCTGGGAGCTGAACATCTCCCTGCACGGCTGAATGAAACATCTGTGGAGATTATGCAAAGGTCCTTTTTGCTTCTCTACCCTGGACTATGCTAGCAGCAATTCAGACTGCTACAGAGGAGAAGCTGCAGTACTGGCACCAAGGTTTTGGCAACTTGACCATAGGCACAGAGGGCGTGCAGGATGCTGCTCTATGAATTCCTTAACCAGCCATCTCTGGTGCTGGCATATTCCCTCCAGCTTCTGGTGCAGCCAGGACCACCTTTGGTCCAGTAGATGACATTGTTATTTGAAAAATTGGGCCCACTCCTTGGGCAGGAGGCCATGCACAGGCTCTGGTCCTGCAGCCCCTGCTCAGCTGGGGACAGTGTTCCCTGTGGGGAAGATGGAGCAGCCATCACAGGGTCTGGGGGGCTGCTTTCAGCAAGGTGGCCAGGCTCTCTCCCTGCTGGACTCTAGCAATTGTTTGGGGGAGCTGATGGCAAATTGTATGTAGTCCTGTTCATCTTACTCAGAACACCTGACAGCTTCTATCATTCTTCTGCAGAGTTGGCACGCTGGATTTCTCTTTGCCCACTGCAGGATGCAGCCCAGGCAGAACTGGTGGTGACAGGGCAGAGAAAAATTCACATCCTTCTTAGTGCCCTGGCAGATGGGGCAGCTCCATTCTGTCCCCATGGCCATGTCTGTCTGTCCCAGCAGCAGGGAAGAGCTGAGGACCATGAGCTGCTCTCATTGGCAATCTTGCTTGGCCAGAGCCCAAGCTCGAGCCAGAGTGGTCCAGGCTCTGTCAGTGCCCAAACATAAGCAGAAAGGGATGTTGTATCACAATCCATTCCTTGGTGAAGGAGGTCCATAGCAGCCTCAAGAGGCACCTCAGACACTCAACAGTCAAGGCAGTAACATATGGACAGGACACAGATGGCAGTTCCTGGCTGGGAGAGCATTCATAGGCATATCCAAGGACAAATTTCCCAGGAACTCTCCACAGCTCTGGGATCTGCCCACCAGCTCTGTCAGAAGCTTCAGCAGAACAACCAAAGTCCTAAAAAGCAGCTCCCAGACACTTTCCTACCATCCTGCCTGAGTAGCTGGGTTGCTTGCTGCAAAGCACTCTTTTTCTTCTCTTCCCCAATCCCCTGTGGACACTTGCAGCCAAAATAAAAAGCTCCTGGCCCTCTGTGTGATGTGATAATACAGTTTTTATATTTCCATGCTGGGATGAAAGAAAGCTGTGCTGTGGGTCAGGAGAGGCCAGGACCCACTTGGCCTTTCTGCAGGCTGAGGTGGTCCCAGCAGACATCCTGCTGCTTTTGGGGAATGTGTGAGGGGGAGTGGAGGGGGTGACAGAGAGGCTGAGATCACAGAGTGGAAACTCAGCTCCAGAGTGGCAGTGCAGACTCTCCCTGCTGAATGCCTGCTGGGGCTGGCAAAGAAGGAAAATGCCCCAATAACAGCCCGGTGGCACTGTGTCTCAGGGACAGGTACAGGGAGGTGACAACAAACAGCAGCATGGCCCGGTCGCACAGCTCCTAGGAAGCAGTGACAGAGGGGCCTCATGTGCCAGAGGTTTCAGAAAGGCTGTCTTCTCTAATGGCCACTCTAAAACCCCTTCTCTTTGCCTCTTGGGTTTGTGAATGCTTTTGACAGCCACAGCATCCTGGGGCAACGCATTCCATGATTTCATTAAGCACTCCTTGTAAAGCACCTCCCATTGTTCAACTGAGCTGCCAGCCTGGTCATTTCAGAGGGTGCTGCCTTGTTGGAGAGAAAAATCAATCTTCTGCCTTTCAGGGAGCTGAAGGAGGAGGGACTCTTCACCATCCAACACCTGGCTGGGTCCCATTCAGAGCTCCTGCTTTGTAGACTTGGTGAGGTTTGCTTGGCAGTTGCCAGCAAGGTGAGAACATTGTTCTGAATTGTCCCCCATACTTCATACACAGTGTGTAGAGTAGGTATGTGCTTGCTCACCTCCATGTGTGCTCAGGGTCTGCCTTAATTTCTGGTTTTAGACCTGATATTTCCAATGTCTGTCAGCTGTCTGTAGGATCTGTGGGCACATGCAGCTGTATTTACTGGCAGCTCGGGTATCTGACACTCATCTTTGAGTGTGGTGCCTTCATAATGCAATGTGCAAATGCAGAAACTGAGACACTAATGATGTTAGTTGCCAGAGTCCCAGTCTCTGCCCAAGCTATAATTCAACGCTGCAAATTATTCTGTAGACCTGAGCCTGTGTTTTCTGTTTCCTGGCTGAGTGCTTCAGCTGCTGGTGTTGCTTTTTTGAACAGGAGCACCTGACTCTTTTATCTTTATGACTTTTGCCTTCATGATTTGAAAGCAGCTCTTTATTTATTTTCTAGTAAAAGGGCCTAAAAACAAAGATGTGGACATTTAAGAAGGGTTAAATAGAACACTTAATGAAATTTTTATTTACGCCTGCAGTAAGCAGGTCTGAAGCCAGAAATTGGTGCCAGAGTAAGTGCCTTTCTGTGCTTGTGCTCTCCTGCTCTTCTGTCCTTGTATGCTCCTCTGGACACAATGGGAAGTGTTGTCATTTCCTGGGACTTCTGTTGAAGGCAACTGGTTTTCTTTCCAAGGTGATTCTTATGTTTCCCCTCATGGCTTCCCCAGGTGACCAACCTCGGTTCCAAGGTGTCCTGCTCTGACATTGTCACTCTGGGAGAGCTCTCTGTGACCTTGAAGAAGGACATGGACTCTGAGGTGGATGAGGTTGCTCGGGTCCTTCTCCAGATGGTGTCCAATGCCCCAGAATTTGTTCAGAAAGCAGCCAGTCAGACCCTCGGGATCATGGTGGAGAATGTGACTCCTGCACGAGCAAAGACTGCACTCATGGACATGGGAGTCAAGCAGGTTCTTCTTCTTTTAGTGATGTTCTTCACCTTTGTGTGTGGGGGAGGGAGAAGGGATGAGACAGACAATGGGAATGGTTGGAGGGAAGGGTCCTGTATCCTGCACCTTCTGTGGACTCAGTGACTTGATTCTCCAACCAACCTCCCTTCTCTCCTCTTGTCACCTATTTCTGCCCTCCTGCAGCCCATCAGTTCTCAGAATTACAGAAGTGCAGAATAGGGAAAGTTGGAAGGGGCCCATCAGGACCATCGAGTCCAGCTCCTGGCCTTGCCCAGAGCAGCCCAAGTGTCACACCAAGTGCCTGAGATTGTTGTCCAAATGCTCCTTCAGCCCTGTCAGGCTTGGTGCTGTGACCACTGCCCTAGGGAGCCTGTTCCAGTGCCCAGCCACCCTCTGGGTGAAAAACCCTTTTTCCTGATATCCAAACTAAAGCTCCTCTGACTCAGCTTCCTGCTGCTTCCTGGAGTTCTCCCAGTCTCTCAGATTTTCCTGGATGTGGTGACTGATGGGGAAGGGAAAGTGCCTGCAAAGGCCAAGGATAGAGCCTTGTGCTTTTGTGGGCAGAGGGACAATTGCAATTGCAGCTGTGAGCAGTGTTTTGTATTTCACAGTGCTAACCACAGAGGCCCTGGGAAAACCACGTCTCCTCATGATGCCACTAACTTGGGAAACGAAGAGCATCCTTGCCCTCATGGAGCACATGGGGGACAATCTGCTGGGTGTGGCACAGCCTGCACAGCAGGTGCAGCTCCTGCCAAAGGAGTCTTGTATGACTGTCATGGCCTTAGAGCTCTACTTTCTATTCAAAGTGATGTTTCATGTTAGCCTTGAGATGATAAATCACTTTACAGGCACCTTCACAGGCTGACTGCCATGGGACAGTTGAAGCAAATGCTGCCTTAAATGTTGGTGCTGGGCCTGATAGTTCCCAAGAGACACTCTCTAGAACAGGACAGCCTGGCTAAACTGCCTGCCACCCTTTCCTCAGCTTTGCAATAGGGTAAAACATTCAGATGGATCCATTGCCAAGCCTCACAGAAGAAACAGGCTGCATTGCTGGATATTCTGCAACTTCACAGCCCACCACGTGTTTTCCCTGCATTTGCTGTTTTCCAAAACTCTGCAGATTTCGGGATACATGGGTGAAAAGAGCCTCAATCCTGCTGCAGGTCTCTGTGGTGTGCATCTGCCCCTGCTCTCTCCATTGCCCTTCCTACTCATGGCATGGGGGGCCTGAAGCTGCTCCAGGTTGAGGACAAGGTGAAGGCAATCATGGCTCAGCCTCACACAGAGGTGAGGGGGGAGCTGGGCCAATCTCTGCTGGCAGGAAGGGTCTTGTGGCAGCCCAGAGAGGCTGCGCACATTGCCAGGGAACCGCTGTGCCCTGCATGTGCCCCTGCAAGGAGCTGTGCTGCTGCCAGTGCCCCTGGAGCTGTGGGGCTGCTGAGCTGTGGGGCAGGCGGAGGAGCAGGAGGGTGCATGTGCAGCTGAGCCATTCCTGGGGAGCACAGGGCTCTGGGCTCCCTGCTGTCCCAGGGCAGCCCAGAGGCCAGGCTGGGCCTGTGCCAGCTCTGGGCAAGTGGCTCAGGTTTGCCCTGGCCTGCCTCAGTGTCTGCCAGCAGGAGCATGTTTCCCTGTGCAGCTGTTTGGACATTTCCAGGAAATGTGTCCCATGAAATATGGAGCTTCAGCTGCTTTAGGTTTGCATGGTGGCCTCTGTTAAACTTTGCCTCTCTGTTAAACTTTGTGTCTCCATTTTGCAGATCTGACTGGTTACAGTCTTAAGGAGAAGTTTTCTCGGGACACTTCCAATGTTCCCTCACCCACAAAGTCCTCGCCTCCCATCCAGAAGAGCTCTCTTTCCTCCAAGCTCAGGAAGAAGCTGCCGCCTGTATGAAGAGTGTTTGAAGAATAGGATTGATGCGTTAGGCTTGATAGTTACAGCTGTACATATGTTCTGATCTTTAGATGTAGTTTTGAATTAATGTGTTTTGATTCTGTCTTTAAGTTTTGATGACATGTTTTTAATTCTATATATTTCATTTTGATGATGAAAAAAAGTAAATAAATCAACAAAATTGAAAAAACCAAGAGGAGAATGTGAGACCATGACCTGCTAGCCTAGAGATTATGGGGGAGCATCTCACTCAATGTGCCAGTGTCTCACCACATCCTTTCCTCATTGGGCCTCTTCTCTTTCCTCTTCCTCTTTGGCCATCTTTTCTTTGTGTCATTTGTGCTGCTGTTTTCAACTTGTCATTGTAACAGGGCCACACATTAACATGTTTGGGGGACAATGGATCCAAAAGATCTTGTCTAGTCAAAGGTTTTCTACCTAGGTGTGTTCTGTGCTCACCAAAGGCCTGAGCAAAGAAACCAAGAGAAGTGTGCCCAAATCCCAAAGCTTTGCTCCTTTGCAATCTCCCACAGATCTGGCTCACAGGTGTCTTCAATCACAATTCCATAGGTAAGAAGAGGTCGTGTATTTCACCGGGAAATGATGCACTGCTTTGCCAAAATCACCTGTATGTAAATTTACCCGGGAGAGCAGTGCAGCTGTGTTGTTTTCCCCTTGTTTGCAGAAGGATGAGTGCACTGGGAGGCCAATAACAAGTGACAAGGGTTCCTCAAATCTGCACTGCAGCCTGGCTGCCGTTCAGCCCAGAGCTAGGGGATCATTTTTTCCCATGGACCAGTGCTTGCCAGTGGAATGAATTCCTGCACAGCTGAAAGAAGCAATTCTGGATTCAGCTCCAGCTGTTGGTGGGCTGCATGATCATTGACAATGCTACCCTTCCAGAAATTATTTTGCAGTTTCCTTTCATAGTCATTTGAAGCTTTGAAACTTCACATTTCAAGTTGCTTTGCCTTAGGGAAAAACAATTCTGGGCCCAGTGCAAACTGTAACCTTTTGACAGCAAAGTCCTCATGGTTGCCAGCTTCCGATGTTACACAATGTCACCTGGCTGCATGTGTTTTCTTGGCTCTGGGTCTAGTCCCGGCCTAGTAAAGCCCAGGCAGGGTGGCACATTGCAGGGAAAATTGGTTTGTGAGCTTATGGGGTTGCCATCAGCAGCAGAGTGAATGTGCCCTGTGGGGATTCCTCTGGAATTCCTACCCCATGCCACAATATTCTCTTAGATCTTTCTGAAATATCCTAGAAGAGGCTGTGAAACTTCACATCTCCTTGCACACCCACTGTTTGGAGAGGGGCATTTTTGTCCCTCCTCAAAGTCATTGCTCTTGCACATCAGAAACATGAACATCCACCAACAGGAATGATGCATGGTCCTGCTGCTGCTGCTTCAGAGCTCTGGGAAGGTCAGACCTGGGTGTTACCAATATGAGCACTTAATTAGCACTTCATGCTCCTTCAAGCTGTTCAGATCTCAGGGCTCTTTGTTTCAAAGCAGCCACTGCACCATCTCTGGGGAAGAACAGGAAATGGGAAACAGTGACTGCCAGCCTTGCAAGGGTGTAGGGGAAAACCTGAGGTGTCTGCATCAAAAGATGAATGGGAAGAGTGTAATGGCCAAAGCAAACGCTTCATTAGGATAGCAGGAGCAGTTCTTTACTGCATGCTTGCATGAAGATCATTTGGGATCTCCTTTTTGTATCTCATGCAGAAAAGGAGCTCTTAATAATACCACGCCACTTAAACCAGATTGGGATGCAGCTCTGTAGTGGTTTGCAATGAAGCAGACTGCCTGCTGTGTCACTGCCAGCCCTGCTGAGCCTGTGAGGGACTGTAGTGTATCCCATGCCTGTTTTGCCTCCAAGCAGAGCTTGGTTTTCCTTATTAGTGTGGAGTAAATACAAGAGTAATAAAATGGACAATTAAACTGGTCCCTTTGGAGGATATGCTCATGCTTTCGCATGTCAGTCCTGCACCTCATGCTCCCAAGGCTTGTTACTCATCATAAAGTATTTTAACAAAAAAAACCTCAGCTCTCATGTTACATCTGGAGAAAATTGCACAAGATCATCAAGAATTCTGCTGTCAGGAACAAGACAAGAGCCTTCCGACACTCACTTGCAGCTGTCCTGGATTGCTGCAGCCCTTTGTGCAAAGCTGCAGCTGACAGAGTGTTTGGAGTTGGTTTGGGCCTTTATGAAAGATCTGTGGAGCAGTGTGCAGGGCTCTCCTGGCAGGAAACTGTTTGTCCAAGCCCAGGGACACAGTGCCGGCAGGAGCGGAGCGGCCCCGCTCCCAGCCCGAGAGTCTGTGAGCTGAGCCACGCCGGGGAGGAAAGGCAGCGAGGGGCTCCAGCCCAGCTGCTTCACTGCCCTGCCCGCCCCATGGAGCTCTGCCGCGGGAGAAAGCCGATGCCCGACGAGCCCCCGAGCTTCCATCAGCTGCTGGAACTGCTCCGTGACAGCTCCTGTTCTTCCGAGAGAGACCCCAGCGCCTTCTTGTAACGCGTGTCATGGGGGGATTCTGTTTGTTAATAAACTGTTGGGGGTTTTCCACTTTCATCATCAGTAATAATTTCCTATTGCTGGAAAGGGGTTGTTGGAACACTTCAGAGGAGACGACTTATTGCACAATATCCTGTTTGAAGTTGTCTGAGACTGTGTGAGACAGATGGCTTCACACAGGAGCATCCCCAAGGCTGCTGAGGGGAAGGCACAGAGGAGGACAAACCCCGTATTTCTGAGGGAAACTCCTTGACACCAAACCAACCTGAGCTGTCAAACAGCAGACCTGATGTTTCGAGACATGGGCCAAAGGGGAAACCTTTCAGTGTGTTTGGTCCAGGCTGGGTTATGCTCAAGGCAAAGGTGGTTCAGTGTGTTGGATAATACTCTTTTCTTGACCTAGAGATGGGGACACTGAGAGGTGTTTTAAAAACTTTTATTCCATTTTCAGTCTTATGAGAAGGGTGAGACAATACAGATGTTATAATTCACGCCATCACAATCAGAAGCCAACTATTTCCTAATTATAATACATTATAATTAGTTTTTTTGGTCTATCAGCCTTTTGCCATGCCACATTGTGAATGCCTTAAAGCCAATTATTAAAACTGCCCCTCGTGGGTCCCACTACAATGCATCTTTCATAGCTCTGTTTTTCCAAAATCTTATTTGCAAGGCCATCTTTTGGAACTTTTTTCCACCTCCATTTCTCTCTCAACAATATCTGTCCTATTCCATGGCATTTTTAAGTTAGCATTTCTTGTCTCAAGGTTTATATACAGATTCATACTCTGTGGGCATTCTACTAGGCCCTAAAAGCTTTCTAGATATCCATTTCCCACATCAGTGCACTTAGCTCCTTCTCTCCTCCTTGTGCCTGGCAAGCACAGGAGCCCAGAGCTCCTGCAGAACCCATCCCAGCACTCAGTGGGAGCAAACTTGTGTCCAGTCCTCACCTGGAGCTGTGGTGCCCAGCATTCCACCACATTGCAATGAGGAACTGTTCCTGCTCTTTCAGAAGGAGCTAAGGAGCTTTGGCCTTCAGATCAATTGTCTGCAGGCTCCTGCAGTGCCTGGTGCTGCTCCCTTGCCAGCGGCACCACAGGCCAGGGGGACACATCTGGGCTGCTGTGTCTGCCTCTGGGGCTCCCTGTTCTGGGCAGTGAGGAGGAGCTGCAGAGGCTCTGCAGGACTGACAGGATGGGCTTTGGGGCTGGCAGGAGAAGCTGAGGGACCTGGGCTGCTGGAGCTGCTGAAGAGGAGGCCCAGGGCTCCTCCTGCAACTGCTGCAAGGGTGGTTTCAGAGAATCCCAGAATCAGCAAGGGTGGAACAGGCCATGGAGATCATCAAGTCCAATCCATGCCCTGACACCACCTTGTCTCCCCTGAGCCTCCTCTCCTCCAGGATAAACAACCCCAGCTCTCTCAGCCACTCCCCACAGCTCTTGTGCTCCAGACCCCTCTCCAGCCTTGTTACCCTTCTCTGGACATGCTCCAGCCCTTCCATGTCCTTCCTAAATTGGGGGCACCAGAACTACAAACAGCAATCGAGGTGCTGCCCAAGCAGTGCTGAGTGCAGGGGAAGAATCCCTGCCCTGCTCCTGCTGGCCACACCATTCCTGATCCAGGCCAGGAGCCATTGGCCTCCTTGCCCACCTGGGCACACTGCTGGCTCATGTCCAGCCTGCTGTCCATCAGTCTCTACAGGTCCCTTTCTGCCTGGCTGCTCTCCAGCCCCTCTGGCACCTTGTTGAGGGAGGGAGGCAGGGATGGAACGGGTCCAGATCCAATCCTTCCTGAAATGTGGTGTTTGCTGGCACTGCCATTTCCCAGAATTTGATATTTCCCTATTCTTGCACAGCTCAAGTGCAGCAACTTGCTGGCAAACAAAGTCAAAACCAAGCAAAGACCTGGTACCTACAGCAACCCGATCTCGGATTTGCTGACACCGCCAGTACCCAGATCCGGAATGTTTCAGATGCCTGCACAGCCTAATTCCAGCAGTTTGCTGGCACAGAAAATTAGCATCAGGAAATTTCTCAGTGCCGGCAAATTCCTCACCCAGATCTGGTGTGCGCTGGCACTGCCAGTGCCCACATCTGGCAATTTCCCTCTTCTGGCACCACCCATGTCCAGAATTTGCAGGCAAAGAAAGCTAAAACCTGGCAATTTCCCCTTGCCAGCACCGCCCAATCTGGAGTTTGTTCGCAGCAGGATCCCAAGAAAGATGGAAGGAAAGAAGGAAAGAAAAGAGGAAGGCATCCAGACCCAGTCCTTCCTGGAGCCTGGAGCCTGAAATGGGCTGTTTGCTGGCACTGCCAGTGCCCAGATATGGAAATATCCCTATTCTGACACAGCCCAAGTGCAGCAATTTGCTGGCACAGAAATCCAAAACCTGTGGCAGCTTCCTGCTACTGGGTCTGGAACTGCCCCCACATCTTGTGTTTCCTGCACCAGAACCCAGATTTGGAAATTTCTCAGTGCCAGCAGAGCCCAAATCTGGCAAATTTCTGTCATTGGCAATGACACCACCCAGATCTGGTGTTGGCTGGCAGTGCCAGCGCCTAAATCTGAAAACTTCCTGGTGCTGGCACAGCCCAAGTCCAGTGATTTGCTGGCACAGAAAGTCAAAATTTGGAAATCTGCAGGTTCTGGCACCAGCATCATCCAGCTCATGTGTTTGCTGGGACCGCCAGTGCCCAGATTTGGAAATTTCCCGATGCCTTCACAGCCCAGGTCCAGCAATTTGGTTTTAGCTAGCTTAGGAAGCGAAGTTCCTCGGACTGTGGCTTTCCTTTTTCTTGGAACTGTTTAAACCTGCTCTGGACTGAAAGCCCAGACAAACACTGGCAGCAGCTCACACCTGTGGCCCACCAAGCTCTGGGACGCTGCATTACAGCACCAGAGGGACTTAGAAGAGACCGAGTGAGCCAACTACAACCCACAGAAAGGACTTTCTGAATTTGCCATCTCTTCACCACTGTCAGAGGTTTGATTTAATATAATTCATTTTTCATGCTTGTGAATACTCTACTTGTTAAATAAACTGGGTTTTTTTCCACTTTTCTCAAGAGAAGTCTTTTCCTGAACTAGTAGGGGGAGGGGCCATTTGAACTTGCTTTCTAGACGGACCCCTTTTGGAGATTTCCTCCCAAAATTTGCCCTAAGCCAGCACAAACAGTCACAATGAAAATTTCACCAGTGGCGTAATTTCCCGGTGGCAAATCTTGTGACAGAAGCTTGACCTTGGTCTCCATGAGAGATTCTTGGGAAGAGCAGACAGGAGAAGATTCCTGGAAAACTGAAACAGCTTTCCAGAAGTGAAATGAAAATGAAAGAAACAATCCAAGATGTTTTCCTCTATTTATTTCTATGCTCCCCTTTTCCATGTTGCACTACTTCTCCATCCCAGTAATTCCAGGTGCACTGCACCTCTAAGATCGGTGACTTAGTGATTTTTAGACCCTCTAAAATACCATGAGCCACACACAGTTTTCCTTCCCGGTTTTACAGGAAAGCAACATTGGAGGTGTCAGTGCAGTGCTGGGCTCAGGTAGGAATCCTACCCAAAGGGAAGGTGGCCCGACAGTGTTTGCCCCTCAGCAAGGACAATGCCCAGCAGCAAGCGAGGGGATCGCTGTGCCGGAGTGCAGGAGTCAGGGCTCTGCATCTGGGCCCAGCACTGCAAAGTTCCCGTGTTTGGGCAGACGGAGGGGCTGTCCCCGGGGCGCGCGGGGCTCGAACGTGGGGCTCGTGGGGCGAGCGGGGAACGGACACGGGGACGAACGGCCCCGGTGCCTCAGTTGCAGCGGCGGCAGCAGCAGCGGCGGCAGCAGCGGCGGCAGCAGCGGCGGCAGCAGCAAAGAGCAAAGAGATATTTTGAATACTCTCTTTCTTTCTCTTCTCTCTTTCTTTCTCTCTCTCTCCCTTTCCCGCTGTCGGGCACCCTTCTCTCGGGGTCGCTTGCCCGGCGTCCCTCTCCTCTCCCCGCCTCCCTCTCCCCTACCGGGCCGGGCCATGCCCCCGGCCCGCCCCCGGCCCCGGGCGGGGCTGCCCCGTGCCCGGCCCCGGCCGTCCCGCCGCGGTCTCGCCTCCGTCCGGCTCTGGCCGTGCTGGCGGTGGCGCTGCCGGGCGGGCATCGGTGCCGGGGGCCGGGGCAGCACCGCCGCCCTTCGGCTCCGCCTGGCCCGAGCCCGGCTCCGGCCCCGAGGCAGGCTCCAGTCCCGGCCCCGGTCCCGGCCCCGGCTCCTCCCGGGGCCCGCGGAGGACACAGGCGGCGCGGCCGCTCCCGCCGCCTCCGCTGCGGCTTCCCCGGCCCGAGCTCCGGCGCTCGGCAGCGCGGCCGCCGGCCCCGAGCCTCCCGTGCCGCGTTCCCGGGAGCGAACGCCGGGGCATGGCCGGCCCGGGGCGGGTGAGGGGCGCTCGGGGGCCGTTGCTGGCCCCGGGCCGAGCGCTGACAGCCGCGTCCCGCCCGCAGGGACGGCGCAGGAGGCCCGGCAGGAGCGGCACCGGCTGGGCTCGCTGCTGGGGCGCGCTCCAGGCACAGCCATGGAGCAGAGAGCCCCGAGAGCGCCCAAGCTGGCCTGGGTGGAGGAGGAGGAAGAAGGCCCTGGAGCTACCCCAGCGCAGGAGATTGAAGAGGTGGTGCCGTTCATTCCACCGCAGGAGGGTGAGTGGCAGAGCTGGGCTGCAGGGCTGGAGCCTGCAGCCAACTTGGCCCCATCCAATCCCATCCCATCCCATCCCACCCCATCCCATCCGATCCCATCCCCTGGGCAAATGCCCACGGACAGGACAGAAGAGGGGCCGGGCATACACCCTGCAGGGGCCGTGCTCCATCGCCCTGGAGCATCCCGGGGCTCTCCCTGCCGGGGTAGCACAGTGCTGGGCTGTATTCTCTGGCCTCTCCTGCAGCCCCTCAGCTCTGACTGCGCTCGCTCTTTGCCAGATGCAGCCCTGGAGCGCACACGGGAGCAGGAACGCACCCGTGGCCTCTTCCGCAGCACAGCGCAGGTACCTGCAGCCACCCCCACCTGGGCTGGGCTTGTTGTCCCTGCTCAGCCCAGCACCGTGTGTGCAGCACTCCATGCAACATCCCCGGCTTCTTGCCCTTCTGCTACAGATTGTTGGCAAATTCATGAAGAGGATTCGGGAGGAAGAGACCAGCGTCATGGGCACTGAGCTCAGAGCATACCCTCCCATCTTCAAAACCAACACCAGTGCTGCCCTGCTGGATATGCTTGTGGAGGAGGGTCCTTCCAGTGCAAAGCAAGTAAGCAGCCTGTGGCCTGACTTCCATCCTCCCAACAATTGCTTGGCCTCCCAAGCCACGCCTGCTGCTTACTGTAAGCCTTGAGGCCATGGCAGTGTGGAGGCAAGGGAAGCACTTCTCTGGGGCAGCTGGGGACATTCCTCCCTCTGGCAGCTTTCCAAGTGTCCCCTGCCTTCTCCAGGTGCCTGCCATGGTGAGGTACATCCACCAGTGGCTTGTGGCCAATGATTCTGCCGAGCAGAGGCTGGACAAGGCCCTGCTGAATCTCACCAGAGCACACCCGGATGACGCAGTGGTGACGCTCCTGCGTGTGGCCCCGTCCTGTGACAGGTATGGGGCCCACCTGCCCACAGGGCTCAGGCCTCCCCAGCCCATCACGCTGTACCGCCTGGCCCAGGTGTGTGACCAACAGAGAGTTCCAGGGCCCTCTGGCTGCTGCCTTTCCCAGCCCTGGCACGTCAGCCCCCAAGCCTGCTGCCATGCTCCCTTGCCGCCCCTCAGGGCTCTGTCCCCACAGGGCTGGGCTGCCTGGCTGCTGCTGGCAAGGGCCAGTGGGCAGAGGCAGAGCCGGTGGTCAGCCCGGGCCCCTGGGGATGCCCAGGCCACGGTGCTGTGTCTGAGACCCGCCCTGAGACAGAGCTCTAACCCTGCAGAGCTGCCATCACCATGTGGAAGACCATCCTGTGCTCGCCCAGGACTGCAGAGCCAGTGCAGCTGATACTCCTGGATGTGCTGGGGAGCTGGCCAGAGCGCAGCACGTGCACCTCCGATGGGGACGAAACGGGTGTCTTTGGCCTTGCTGTGAGTTTCTGACACTGGCCTTTGCTGGCCCCAAGGCTGCCTCTCCAGCAGCTCTCCATCCTCCTTCCCCCACTGCATCTCCCTGCCTCAGGCGCTGGCCTGAAACCTGCCCCAGTGGCAGCTTCAGGCCCACCAGGCCCCGTGCTCCCCCTGCCAAGGTCTCTCGGGGTCTCTCCCTGCCCTGCTCAGGCTCTGCCACACAGACACCTGGGCACTGAGCGCTGTCTCGTGGGGCTTTGTCCATTGCAGGCAACCGTGGTGATGTGGAAGATCCTCCAGGAGCCCCGTGTCCCACGTGTAGTGACGCTGTATTTCCCCCACCTGTTTGTGCATCTGCTCTTCCAAGTGTTCTTCAGCACAGAAGAGATGCCAGAGGAGGTGGATACCTTCTGGAAGAAATGCCAGGAAGAGCACGGCCTTGCCACCAGCCCCAACAGGTGCTCCATCCCACTCCTCCTGTCCCTGCCATGTGGCCTGCAAAGGAGCCAGTGCTGCCAGTGTGACCTGGGCTTTGCTCTCTGCCCACAGGTTTGCAGTGCAGACCCTGCAGTCCCTGCTCTGCCTTCTCCAGTGTGAGCAGGTGGTGGTTTCAATGGAAGGCAAGTGTGGCTGGGACACGCTGCTCTGCGTCGATACCCACCACTCTGCCGTGGCTCTGCTGGCCGGGTGAGACCCCCCTTCTCCCCATTGCTCCTGGCATTTGTGCCCCGTGCCTGGGCTGTCCCACACAGTCCCCGTGGCTGGGGCCAAAGGGACGAGCGACAGCCAAGCAGACTGGAAAAGGCTGGGAAAGGGGGTGCCCAGGAGCGGCCACACCTCAAAGGGCCCAGGTCCCCTGGCAGTGGGTGGTGGGGAAAGACAAGAACCGTGTGAGTCAGTGCTGGGAGAGGCTTCCCCCCCCTGCCCCCTGGCTCAGGATCTTAATGCCATTTTCTGCCTTGCAGGGAGATGTGCCATGCATCCAGGCCCTTGTGTAAAAGCATCTTATGCTGCCTCCTTGACATGCTCAGTGAAGAGATGCCATACTGGGATTTCCCTGCCCTGGCATTCCTTGCGGAGGTGAGCCTGAAGGCCAGCATGACCTGGCTGAGCTGCCTCCCAGCTCTCTGCCCTCTCAGATGCCTGGGACGGTGCCCGTGCCCTGCGCTGCTGCCTGGGCCCAGCCCCATGCGGCTCCGGGCTCCTGCCGGCCGGCTCCCCCGTCACTGCCCTGTGCCTTGCAGGTCCTCGAGTGCCTGGACTTGAGGGACTGCAGGGACAGCATCATGGATGTCTTGTCATGGCAGCTGCGGAGGGAGCGTGCAGACATTGGCAGCCAGCTGCTCAGGGTCCTCCTCCCGCGCAGGGACCATTCCCCGCTGGTGAGAAGGGGGCAGTGGCTGAAGCCATGCAGGCAGCGTGGGGCTGGGTAACGCAGTCGCTTGGCCTTGCCTGGCCTTTGGCCGCTGGGGCAGCTGCCCCCAGCTCTCCTGCCTCCCGCTTCAGCTGCCCCAGTGCTTCAGGACAGGCCTTTGGCCTCTGGGCCCTGCGGCAGCAGGGTGGCCTTTCACAAACTTGCCTTCCACGCAGGCCGAAAGAATGTGGGGCCTGACTGAAGGGCTCGTGGAGCTCCCGCAGGTCAGGGTGACCACCATGCTACTGGACTATCTGTTCCTGGATAATGGTGCCCCAATACCCAGCCCCATGGCCCTGCAGCTGGCTAAGGTGTTCCTGCCACTCTTGGACAACGTAAGGCTCTGTGCCCCCAGCCACGGCCACTGGCTGCTGCCCGGACACTTGGTGCCCTGTGCAGATGCAGGCCTGTGCCAATGTGGTCCAGAATCAGCTGCTGCAGAGCTCTTGCTGCCTTCCTGTTCTACAGGGTGACAGCCAGGTGCAGCAGCTCTCCATGACTGTCTTTCAAAACTTGATGTCTGTTGTAGAAGAAGAAGGAAAAACGCTCCTGATGACACAAGTGTGTGAGAGCCTGCTGCCACTGCTCTTCCACTGCCATAATGAGAATCTGCTTGTGGCACAGGTGAGGACTCGTGGGCTGCTGCTGTCCCCCTGGCAGGGGGCTCGGCTGCTTCCTGCCCTGCGCCTGTTGGACTGCAGCCTCCTCCAGGCTGCAGCTCCTGTGCCCTGGGCTCTGGGGCCATCTCCGCATCTCTGCTGTTCTCCAGACTTCTCGGGAAACGCTCCTTTGTGCGGTCAAGTTCCTGAAAAGGAAAGCTCTTGAAAAAACTGTGAAGAAAGAGAAACTCTCCAAGTTCACTGAGCTCCTGGTAAGGATGGCCTGCAAGCCCCAGCCTCAGCCTGGAGAAGGCCCCTGAGGGCGGTGCTCAGTGTGCGGGGCTGGCAGCTGTGCCGCGTCCCGGTACTGCACGCAGAGGCCGCGCGGGCTGTTCTCCAGGCTCCTGTGGGCCCGAGCCGGGTGCCCATGGAGCCCCGGCCCGGCGGGGCTGCGGGGCGGCACCGCGGCTCCCCGGGCAGCAGCCGGCCCGCTGCCCCCTCCCCTCGGGAGCCCTTGGCCAGCGGCTGCTGGCCGCGCCTCAGGGCTGTGCGGGCAGGGGAGGCCGGGGCTGGGCGCAGGCAGCGCCCGGCCCAGGGGCTGAGCCCGCGCCAACCCTTCCCTCCTGCCGCTCTCTGCAGCTGGCAGAGGACAGGAGCCGAGCGGCCGAGCACCTGCGCCAGGCCATGCGCTACCTGGAGAGCCCACAGGAGCCCCTGCGAGAGGCGGCCATCAGGTTCATGGGTGAGTCCCGAGCCCGGGCTGCCCCTCCCCTCCCCGGCCCGCCGCAGCTCGGCCCCGGCCCCGCCTGCTGCCCCGGCAGCGCCAGCCGTGCCCTGGGGCGCCGTGCAGCCCCACCTGGCCTGGGCATTGCTGCTGCCGCCCTCTGGCAGCCGTGCCCTGGGGCGGCAGCGTGCAGCAAGGGCCGGGCTGAGCCCTGCCGGGCCAGCAGCCCGTGTGGCCACAGCG
Source organism: Melospiza melodia melodia (assembly GCF_035770615.1). NCBI lineage: Eukaryota > Metazoa > Chordata > Aves > Passeriformes > Passerellidae > Melospiza > Melospiza melodia. Next base: position 521,938 of record NW_026948800.1, read on the forward strand.
CCGGCAGCGCCGCTGGCAGGGAGCTGTGCCGCTGGGGCCGTGACAGGCTCTGTGTTCACAGGCATGGCCGGGCGGCGCCTGAGAGGGCAGCAGCAGGAGCTGCAGCTGATCTGCACTGGTGAGTGAGGGCAGCGGGCTGACAGCGGGGGCTGCCGAGGGGAGCTGCAAGCCCTGCCCCAGCTGCGGAGGGCTCTGCTCCCGTGGGCAGAGCACACGGAGCTTTCAGGGCCACGTGGGCCATTGGTGGACAGCAGCTTTGGGCTGATCCCCTTGCTCCCTGCTCCCTCCTGGCCATGGCAAGACCCGGCTGGGATGGCCTTGGCAGGGGGCTCTCCTGGGCTCCCCGCAGATCCGGCTCTGACCGTGCCTCTGTTCCTCCCTCTTGCAGCCCTGGAACCCCTGACAGAGGACACGAGCAGTGCCGTGTCGCAGCTGGCACTTGAAACACTGCATGTCCTCCGGGCAATACAGCGTGGGCGATATTCCACCATCTGGAGGCTGCATGATCAGCTGCACAGGGCATGGCGGAGTCGGCCTCGCCTGTCGGGGCTCGGCTGCTGCACTGCCAGATGACTGAGGAGGAGAGCTGATCTGGGAGGCTGTCTTTGCTGGGGCAACCTGAGCCAGGGGTAATTTTCCTTTTCTTGAAGATTTTTCTTTTCTTCTTTTCCCTTTTTTATCTAGTTTGTAAATAAATAATATAGAGTATATGTCATGATATATATTTGTATATATTATAGATTATTGTAAATAATTCAATTCTAGAATGTGTTATGATACACAGACTGCCAGGAGCTTTTCTTTGCTGCCCAGGGTCTGCAGGGCAAGAGGCAGGAAAGGGTGAAAAGGGAGCTTGTGCTCAGCAGCACAGCAGGCTGAGGGGTCCTGAGGCCCTGCAGGGGGAAAAGGGTGCTTGCGCTCAGCCAGCTGCCCAGGCGTGCAGTGGGTAAAGGGAAATGGCCAGAAGGCCCTTGGCCTGTGGTGGTTCTGCTGAAGCCTTTGTGCTGCCCACAGAGCGGCTGGGCAGGGGCCGGGGCTGCGGGGATCCCTGTGAGAGCGGTGCCTGGAGATGGCCACAAGCCCTGTGCCAGGAAGGAACCACCCTCTGTATCCTCCTGCCCGTGTGGTGCTGGCTGCCTTGCTGAGGGCTCCCAGGTGCCTCTGGATGGGGCTGCTCTGGAGCTGCTGTGGGGCTGCGGCGCTGCTGCCGGGCAGCTTGGCCGGGCTGGGGCAGCCCCTGAGGGGCTAGGGCGCTGGCAAGCCCTGAGCAATGGGCTGTCAGAGGCCATAAGCAGCCCTTGTTTGCTTTGGGATCACTGTGATTTTGGGGGGCAGTGCAGGGGGGAAGAGAGAAAATGTGGGCTTTCCTCAGCCATGGCTGGGTTTTTCCCTACCATGTAGGAGTTGGGCCTTCCTCAAGGCTCTGACAGAGATAAGAGTTTTTCCATTTTTCCTTGTTTTCCCTTTTTGCATCTAATCTCTTTTCAATAATGTGTTGTTTGTTTTTCCAGAGGAAGCATTCCAGGTGGTCCAGTGTGGATGGGGAAGTGCTGGGGAGCAGCTGTGGCGTGGATGGGCCATGCCCTTGGAGAAGGCTGAGGCCATGGTTTGGGAGCAGCTTTTCTTGCAGCCGTGGCTGGCGTGAGGTGGGTCCCTGTGTGCTTGGCAGGGTGGGATCAGAGCTTTTGGGAGATGGCAGCGAGCACAGGAACATCCTGCTCTGGGCAGCTGCTGAGGGCTGGATGTGCCGTGGCTGGCTGCAGGCTGGGCACATGTCCTGCCCTCCTGCTCTGTGCCAAAGGCAGCAGGGATGGGCAGCTCTGGGCACAGCTCTGGGCACAGCCAGCATGGCCTGGGCACCGCAGACCTTGGCACAAGGAGCCCTCAGCTGACGGGCGCTTTCTGCTTTCTCTCCTTGCAGCCGGGCTCTGCGGGTGCTGAGGCTGCTCTGGGCTCTGCCAGGGCTCTGCTGGGCTCAGCCCTGGGCCCAGCTGGGCTGGCTCTGCACTCACATTGCTCTCACAGCTCTGCATCAGACGAGCCCATTGTGAGCACAGCGCCTGAGCTTTCTGCTTTGGCAGGTGAATGAGACTGTGCTGCAGGCCCAGAGATTGCAGCTGGGGACACACATCCAACTGGCAAGGACCCAAACTCTCCACAGTCCCAGCTGAACGCCTGGATCTGCACAGGGTGTTTTGTCTGTCCCATTCTTCCTTCTTGACTGGCTGGAATTGTGCAATTGCAGTTTGTTCCTCCTCTAGCAGTGCCACGAGTGGGCCAAAGCTGGCGAGTGGGCCGTGTTCCTGAGGCAGTGCAGTCTGGAGCTGGTGGATGGAGAATTGCCCTTCTGCAGTGCCAAGCCAGAGCAAAAAGCCGTAAGTGGGACTTTGTGACTCTAAGAAACTCTTGGCAGTTTCAAAGGGATTGTGCAGCTCATTCCCAGGCTGAGAAGGAAGGTCATCTTCTAAAGGATTTGGGCTTTGACAGAGTTTCCATTCCCAGTCCGGCTTGGAGCTGGAAGGGCACAAAGCAATTTCCTCTTGCTTCGAGCACAATTTCAAATACCAGTGTTGGGAACAAAGCCCAAAATCTTTTAAGAGGCTGCTGAGGTCAGTAAGATGGATCCATGCCATCAGCACATTTACAATGTAAAGAACTGAGTTCTCTTTTGAAAAAGATCATTTACCTCTTAATGCAAAGAATGTATCTTTGCATTTATATTTTGGTTTTTTCACTAACATTGTGTTATGTTTTTTCACTAACACTTGGATTTTATTCTTATCTTTTACAATTTACCTATTTTTTTCCTTTTTCCTTTTTTTTCCCTCTAAATAGAAAACATGTCCTACAGAAGAAATGTCCTTTGCTCCTGGTTCCTGTGTGGAGCAGCTCCCTCCCTGCTGGCTGAGCTGCTCAGGCAGAGCCCGGCAGCTCCTGGCCCTGCAGCGCTGAGGCTTTTCCCCGTTGCTGGGCACAGACTGATGGAGCAGCACTGCTGAACACGGGCACACAGAGGGACCAGCAGCAGCTGCCTTTGGCCACCTGAGGCTCCAAGGCCCAAACTCTGAGCAGCCAGGGCTGGAAGAGACTGGCAGGATCGGATCCCTGACTCTGGGCCAGGACTGCACAAATGACCCCACAGCAGCAGCAGCAGCAGCAGCAGATGGAGCTGACTTTGAGCACAGCCCCTGCCCCTGTTCCCTCCTGTGTGCAGCGGTGTCACAGCAGCCTGAGGCACCTGGGAGCCCCCAGTGCCAGCAGGGACTGGAGATGGCAGCCCTGGGCTCCTGGAGGCTGTGCAAGGAACGGAGCTGGGCACTCCCTGTGCATGGGGAGCTTCCAGATGGAAAAGGCTGCTGTGCCCAGGCAGCTGCAAGGGCACAGAAAGGAGGCTCTGGAGCACTGGATCTGTGCCAGTGCCACAGTCCTGGGCAGCAGCCAGCGAGCCCTGGGGCAACAGAGGGCACAGCACGAGGGACAGAACCAGGCAAGGGCAGAGACTGGAGAGAGCCAGGCCCGGGAGCAGGAGCAGCTGCTCCATTGCACTCTTGGAGAAAACTCTTGGCTGGTTCAAAGCGCTGAAAGGCGTGAAGGGCAGAGAGGAGGCCACAGCAAACAATGCTCCTGTTTGCACAGCCTCCCCTCTCCGTGTCCCAGAAGGAATTGCATGGACTGTGTTCTTCTCTCTGAGCCGTCTCGTTCAGCATGAGCAACTCGGCACCAGGAGCTGAAGGAGCTGAAGCCTCAGGCCACAGGAGCTGGGCAAGAGGGAACTTTTGGAGCAAAGGAATGCTGCTAAAATAGTCCCAGCTGTATGCAGTGGATATAATCATGGAATCACAGAATCCTTTCTGTTGGAAAAGCCCTCTGAGCTCACCCAGTGCAGCCGCTCACCCAGCAGTGCCAAGTCCAGCACTAAACCACGTCCCTGAAGTGCCAAGGCCTGGACACCAGCCCTGAGTGAGGCCTGGACAGCAGGCCCTGAGCCAAAGGTGGCCTCTGGATGAACCTTCCAAGCAAAGGTTATCTTTGTATCTGCTCCCTGATGAAATATGCATGGTCATTAGGCCCTGTAATAGATGTAGCCACTCATTAGTGAGACATGTATTGACCTTTGTGTATTTAGAAGCCAGACAAGGCCATGAAATCTGACATCTGGCCTTGTTTGGGGCTGAAGGATCAAAGTCAGCTCCCTTGGTTCCTCCTTGAGCCCTGGCCAGGCTTTGGGAGGGACCCAAGAGGAGGATGAAAGCAGATGCTGCCACACTAGCAGTGCTGTCAGTTTGTTCATTCAGCACTGTCAGAGCTGGGCCCTCTCCCAGCGGGGTTGGAGCCTCTCCTGGGGCTGGAGGCACCTGCAGGAATTCCCAGTGCCCAGGAGTGGCTCTGCAGCCCTTGGCTGTGACAGCTTCCCCAGCTGCTGTGTGGGTCTGGGGGATGGTAAAGGCTGAGGGTAAATGCTGCTGGACCTTTCTTAATCACTGCAGGCAATCTGTGGTGGGGATGGTTGGGTGCATTGCTGAGCTGCTCCTTTTGTGATTCTTTGCTGCTTGGAGCTGCAGTGAATGACACTGATTCCTTCAGTTGGAGTCAGTGTCTTTGGTGCTGACTTTGCCCACTGGTAAAACAAAACTGGCACAGTCTGGCCAGATCCCAACAAGATGTCACTTGTTCAGTGTCAGTGTGAGGAATCAGTGCCATCAGAAATTCCCAGCTGGGAAGCCCTTCCCTGGAGTTCCCTGGCTCTGGAATGGGCTGAGGTTGGAGCCCTGTGTGGGCAGTGGGGCAGTTGGGTAAAAGAAGCTGCACCCCTGGATGGCTTCAAATGCACCCAAAAATTGCAAATGGAAAAGGAAAAGACCTTGTGGGTTTAGGCAGACAAAGATGAATTTGTTAAGAGTCCATTGGACACAGCACCTTCAGAAGGAACAATTATTGTTGGAATGCTCCCACATGGAGCAACAGAAGAAGGTTTTAATCTTAGCTCATATGCACCTGTGCAAGTGAAATAATAATATAATAAATAATTATATACATATTTATAGGATAATAAGACCTTCATGTTTATATTTATGGATTTATATATATATGTGTCTATATCTACATATCTATATCTATATTTCTATAACAATATGTACATATAAAATAAGAATAATGTGAAATAGTGCTGACAATACTAATTTGGTATCTTTGGCTGCTCAAGGATGTAACACTAAATACCCTACAGAACAGGATTGGCCAGGACCTTAATGTCAGTTGCCAACTTTGTGAGATTGTATACAATGAAAAAGGAGGGAGGGAGGAAATTGGCTATTTTTGCAGCGTTTGCTGATACTGTGATGCAGAATGCTTTGTCTGTTCCTATGAAAAATACAGTGATTAAGCCTGCAGGGTTTTTCATGTACCAGATTATGCACAAGCTGCAGGATTGGTTGCACGGGTGAAGGGGTAGTTAAAAGAGCAGTTGGAAAAATGAGGAGATGGGAACCTTTGCCCATGGAGAACCCATCTCCCAGATGTGCTCCATGCCCTTCACAATGGCCCACTGGGGAAATGGAAACCCCCTGGCTGTGCACGGCTGCCCCCAGTTTGCAAATCCAACCATGGGCAGTGAGACTTGGGCTGCCTGGGAAATTGTTCTGGCTGTGAGGGCCCCTGGCAGGGCCAGCCCAGAGGCTGCAGGGCTGGGCCTTCATGCATTGGAATTCATTAGGAGAAATTCAAAGCAAATGAGAGCTATCAGTACTGAAACAGGAGTTCAGATTCCTCCAGGACACTTTGCTTTGGTAACTGCTCCCTTGGAGCTTGGCCTTGCAAAGCGTTCCTGTCATGGCAGGAGGAATTGATGCAGAATATTAAGGAGAAATTACAGTAATTCTGTTAAGCTATAGTGACCAGGATTGGATTATTCAACCCCATGACAGGGTAGCACAATTATTGATCTTGCAATATTAAGAACTATTTTGAAAAAAGGAGATCCACCTCCAGTCACCACCGTTTGTGGAGATAAAGGGTTTGGATGCAGCAGACCTGATAATGGAGCCAGATTGTGGGTCCAGAGGCCAAAAGGCCCTTCCGAGGCAGCTGAAGGAGCAGCTCCTAGGAAAGACAACTCTGAGTCCTGGAACCTGGGCAGGAACAATGGGAATGTGTCCCTGCAGACAAGGATTCTGTGTGAGAACAAGTAGATCTGCCAGGATACTGTTTTACACATCCTGCCAGACCAAATCTCCCTGTTTGCCCCACGGGCCCCTGTGGAAAATGCTCTGATCCACAGGGCTCCATTTGAAGGCTGCTGTGACACTGAGGGACTTGCACAGGAATTCCATCCAGGAGCCTGGGTGTCCCTCAGGGACTGGGACCCGGCCCCTTCCAGCCAGAGGGGAAAGGGCCCCCCAGGCCTTGTTAGCCACAGACAGCATGGGAAAGCTGAACAGCAAAGGGCCTGGGGGCATTATTCTGGAATTAAAAAAGTGCCAGCTCCAGGCACAACAGAATTCTTGTTCCTAACTCCAATGGGATTGAGAAAAAAGAATGAAGAACGGTGTCACTAAAGTGACACTCCTGATGTCTGTAAGGTGTACCTTGAAAGTCAGCCAGAATCTTTGTCTGTCACAAACACCTCCAGTGTTTCACCAAGGGATTGGTCATCAAAATGTAATGATGAGTTATGATGGATTGCTGAGCTTATCCTTTTGTAATTCTTTGCAACTGTGCATGATAGAAATGACACAATTCCTTCAGTTGGTGTCTGTGTCTTTGGTAGTGACCCTGCCCACTGGGGACACAGGGCCCCCTCTTGCCTAAGTGTTACCTGGCAAGGCAAAAGCCCTCCCTCCAAAATTTCCCCCTTCACACCCTGAGCATGATGTGCTCTGGTCTGGGGTGTGCCCGGGCTCAGTTGGGGTCCCCTGTCCTGGCTGTGTCCCCTGCCCAGCTCCCCCGCAGCCCCAGCCCCTCCCCAGCGTGGCTGGACGAGGGGCAGGACAGGCCTTGGCTGTGCTGCAGCTCAGCAAGAACAAAACCATCTCTGCGTGCTCAGCCCTGTGCCCAGCACCCGGCCCAGCAGTGTCTCAGTGCCAGGGGCTGTGCCCTCAGTCCCTGCCAGGGGTTTCCATGGCAACTGCCAGGCCAGGTGACCCAGGTGTCCCCCCAGTGCCGGTTGCCATGGAAACAGTGCCCAGCCCCGCCCCTTTCTGTCTGGCTGACCTGGCCTTTGGCCCTGGCAGTGCCGGTGGCTGCTGGTTCCTGGTGCCCGAGCGGCCAGCGCGGCACAGGGCAGGTGGCCATGGCACAGCCCCCAGCAAGGGATCCCCTCTGGCTCTGGGCACTGACACCAGCCCTGAGCAAGGGCCCAGGGCAGCTTCCCATGGCCACCAACCATCACAACAGCGCCGGGCATTGGTTGCCATGGCACCAAACCAAGGAACGGGTCCCTGTGGCCGTTGCCATGGCACCTGGTGGCACCAATGAGTGTCACTGCAATTGTACCTGGAACAGCCCTGGCACCGCTTTGTCCCAGGGTTGCCATGGCAGCTGAGGACAGCAACAGCTGGTGCTCTGCAAGGGCCCTGGGGCAGACGGGAAGGAGCAGCAGAGCAGGGGCTGATCCATCCCCAGTGCGCTGCACAGCCCAGGCCAGTGTCCCAGAGCGTCCTCATGGAGCTGCCAACAACATCCCCCCTCTGCAGCCCTGGCCTCTCCCCCAGCTCACACAGGTCCCCCATCCTTGCAGGCACAGACACAGCAGCACTGGCTCAGCAGCCCCTGTTTGCATTGCACAGAGCAGGGGGAGCACCCCCATGCTGTTGGTGTGGGACATGAACCTGAGGGAGCACAAATGCCATCAGCTCTGGGGCCAGCAAGGGCTGGGGGATGGCAGGAAACCACCCAGGTTTGTCTTGGCCTCTGCACTCAGCCATAAAGTTTGTTCCCATCAGCTGGGGGTGCCCTGTGATGGCACTCAGGATGATCTGTTCTATAACCTTGCTGGGCACCCAGGTCAGGCTGACAGGCCTGGAGGTCCCCAGATCCTCCTTCCAGCCCTTCTTGGGGATGGGCTCACACTGGCACCTCCAGTGCTCTGGGCCCTCCCTGCTGAGCCAGCACTGATGGTAAATGATGGAGTGCAGCCTGGGGAGCTCATCTACAGCTCCCTCATTGCCCTAGGATGGATCCTGTCTGATCCCATTCACCTGTGAGCATCTGAGTGGCTCAGCAGGTCACCCACTGCTTCCTCCTGGATTCCAGGGGCTGTTCTGCTCCCTGTGCCCATCTACCAGCTCAGGAGAACACATGTCCTGAGGATATCCTTTCCTAATATTGAAAATTGAAACAAACTAGGGGTAAAAGTAGCTCAGCCTTTTCCTTATCTTTTGTTACTATATTCTTTACTGCAACCAATAAAGAGTAGAGGTTCTCCTACTCCTCCTTTTTGCTGTTATTTTTTTTATGAAAACATTTTTATTCTTTTTGCTGAACCCTCCAGGTTAAGTTTTATTAGAGTTTTCAACTCTCAGCTTTTCTTTCTGTATGACCCAGCAACACCCTAAAGACTTCCTGAGTTGCTGGTCCTTTTTCCACCCGAGTCTCCAGAAAAGCTCCATGGGCAGCCAGGCCAGTCATTTTCCTCACTAGCTCATCTTCTGCCACACTGGGACAGGCTGCTTCTTCCCCCTTATGATTACTTTCTTGAAATGTGTCCATTCTTCCTGGATCCCTTTGTTGTTAAGGGCTGTTTCCCTTAAAGCAATCAGTACCTGATTTGGTATTCCCCAAATCTGCAGCCTAAACAGGCTAAAGTCTGCCCTTCCTATTTCCAGTGCAGAATTTTTGTTGCTGCCCCTCCCTCTTTCACAGAACATTGAACACTTCATTATTTCATGGTCACTTTGCCCCAGGCAGCCTCCGAGCCCCACATCTGCCACCAGCCCTTCTCTGTTTGTGAACAGCAGCAGACAGAGCTTTCCTTGGCAGTGGGAGTGTTACCAAAAATTTAGTAAAACAGAAAATTCCTTAACCCCAATGTAGCATTAAGAAGCAGCATTCTTTATTCAGCTGGATGCATGGGGGAGAGCTCCTCCCAAAGCTGTGCATGCTGAGTACAGGAAAGTTTCTGTTTATATTCTGTATTTTGCATACATATTCATTGATTGTCCTGGACTAAAAATACATATGATAATCATTTCCCTGAAATCATTAATATATTTCCCCTCCCCTTTACCCAGGCATTCTCCTGTACTGGGGGTCTCCCTGGTGGTCCCTGGTGGTCGTGGATCCCAATGTTCCAGTGGGCCTGGCTGAGCTGGCAGGACACTGAGGCTGCTGAACTTCCAGTTCCCCTTCTCACACAATGGGCATTGTGTGGTTTCCACAGGCCTGGGGTTGTGGAGAACAAGCTCCAGGTGTGAGCTCACCTGGTGAAGACAATTTATCATCTGGTACCATGTGGTCACAGAGTGGGCTATGACATCACAGAGTGGGTTATGTGAGGTCATTGAGCAGCCATGGCATCATAGTCTGCCTCTGTGACATCAGAGATCCAGCTCTGACATCACAGGGCAGAGGTCTGACATCACAGTGCAGACAATGACATCACAGACTCTGGTGTGACATCATAGACCAGCTGTGTGACATTGGAGAATGGGCTGTGACATCACAGAGGAGGCTGTGACCTCGCAGAGGGGCTGTGTGACATCCCAGAGGGGCTGTGTGACATCCCAGCAGGGCTCTGTCAGGTCACTGGGTTGGTCATTCTGCCCCAGTTCCCCCTCACAGTTTCTCCCAACAACTCCAATGCTGTTCGTGCCCAGCAGGGTCCCTGTCCCCCAGGATCCCCCCGGCCCACCTGGAGCCACAGCCTCCACCAAAGGATGTTCCACACGATCCACCCCAGAGCCTGACAGGGGACAAGGGGCCAGGGCTGTGTGACCAGGACATCAAGGACAGGGATTATCCAGGTCACTGTGGCCTGGGTTGGGTTCCCCAGGGCAGGAAAGATGTCTGGCAGCTGGAGCAGGGTCTGGGAAGGGCCTCCAAGGTGGGGCTGGAGCCCTTGGGCTGGGAGCAGAGGCTGAGGGAGCTGGGCTGGTCCAGCCTGGAGCAGGGAAGGCTGAGGGGCTCCTCATGCCAGCCTGGCAGTGCCAGCGAGGAGGGGATGGAGAACACAGAGCCAGGCTCTTCACAGGGGGCTGGGGGGAGACAAAAGCCAATGGGTGGAAGGGGAAAGAGGGGAGATCAGCCAGGGCATGAGCAGATGAAATGAGTCAGGCTGGTTTCAGCATTTCCTCAACACCAAGAGCAGCCTGACCTCCCTTCTCCATCCACCACTGATAGATTTGCAAATCAGGAATTGTTTGAGCTGTTCTGTCCTCAGTCCAGGACAAGAATCCTGATACAAGAACTTAATTGTGTTTATATCTATCACAGAACCACAATAGTCAAAAATTAATTTTAGTATGCAAATCAGTTGTGAACAGTGGACTCATCAGACATGCTGGGACATTGCACATAGTTCAGGGAAGAGTTTGTAATTGTGTGATTGTTATTTTAATATAGTAATTTTTACTAAGTTATATCCTGTTCAGCTGTGGTCTGTTGCCTAGGTCCAGTGTGGGCTGGAGGGAGCTCAGATTTGCACAAGGCTGCTCTGAGTGCCAGCCTTGGATGGGGAAAATGGTGGGGTGGGGGTAGGGACAGAGTCTGATTGATTGTCAGCCATGAAAGGTCCTGATTTTCATACCCAGTCAAACTGCATGAGGAGGTACTTGGATTCAATGTCAATTGGAGATTGCACATTTCAATGAATTACTAGTAAAAAAAAAATTACAGGACCTAAAAAATATTTTCTTGCTGTTTTTTTAAATTCAGGGTATTCACATTGAATTGGCTTCTGAAATCTGACTAATTAACCACACATTTGATTTGAACAAATTATTAATGAAATCAAATTATTCCGAGAAGCTTAGCTTGTTTAGCTGTTCTGAATGTTAATGAGCCCTGGGACACTGAATTCCTGCACTGAAGAGCTGCAGGCTGAACAAGCCTCTGGAGCAGGAAAATTCAGCAGCAGCCTTCAAATTGCTGAGGATGTCAGCAGCCCCCACTGAGGCCATCCCTGCCCAGAGACCGTGGGGGAATGGGCAGACAAGGAGAGCGTCCCTGGGGCTGGGGCAGCACAACTCAGAGGCACCAGCGGCTCCAGCTGGGAAATGGAGTGTGGAATGGGGCTGGGAAAGCACTGCCTGGGTTGGGCCAAGCAGGACACACAAGCCCTGAATTCCATCCAGTAGAAAACTCTGTCAAGGAGATATTTAAAAGGAATTACAATTGTTTCTGTATTCTGAATTGGACTTCCTGGAGAAATACCAACAAGAGATCCTCAGGAGCTCAAAAGAACAAAACAGTCTTTACTGGTAACTTTAGAAAATCAGAGAATTTTTGGCAAAATATTTAATATGACATTCAATCAACACAGAACACTTCTTAAAGCAATGACTTGGCCCTTTCAACTTCACAAACTCTGAGCTATTTGAATTTTACAATTCTCAAATTTGCAAAAGGAACAAAATAGAAGAAAAGGACAGAAAGAGAGAGAGGCAAAAAGGATACAGAGGAGCATACACAGACGTACCAACTCCTGGATTCCAGTAGCGTTCAGATGGAAATTCCAAGAGGAGGTAGGGTCAAGATGTGTGCTTGCCTTGTGGTCAGCCTTCAATACCCCTTGGTTTCCCTGGGCCCTTCCCCCAGGTGGGCCTTGGGCTCATTTGGTCCCTCAGGAGCTGGGCTGGGGGTTGCAGAGGTGGCTGTGGAGCATTGCCTGTGCTGTGCCAGGGACTGGCAGCCACTGCTGGGCTGGGATAGAGGCTCTGGGGGGATTGGGGTTCCAGGGCAGGGCAGGGCTGGGGTTCCAGGGCAGGGGAGGGCTGGACCTGCCCCTTCCTCCCCTATTGGAATAAGATCCAATATTACCAGGTAGATTGTGCCTGGGCTCCTCTGACCCCTGCTCCTGGGCCAAAGGCGGCAACTGTGGTGTTTCACCTCAGAGACACTTTTGGCTGGCTGGATGGTGCAGCTGAGCACCGAAACAAGTCCTGGCTTGTAGAAACTCAGTTTGCCTCAGGTGAGAAGGCTTCAGGCTAAGGTGAGGAGGAAAAGGAGACAGATTCTGCCGGAGGGTTAATATCAAGAGTTTATTCCATGGTCACAGACGTCTGAATCTTAGGTAACATCTCCAACAGAATCCTCACCGCATGGCCTGAGTGACTTTTTAGGCTCCGGGGGAAGGGGGAGGGAAGGGACAGGTGAGCCACCAACCAGGGGGGAGGGGCAGGGTCTCAGGCAACGATGACACCCAGACAGACCAATGACCTCTGGGCACAGGGGCATCTTTTGAACCTGAGCAACCACCTTGCTGGAATGTTAAGACTGATTGACAGCCCCGCAGGGGGCGAGGGGGAAGGGGAAGAGAGATATTGCCACACCTGGGAAGGGGCTGGGAAGTTTAAAACAGGAAATTGCAACACACTGCAACACTCCCCACACAGGAAATGTCTTGAGCCAAGAAACTCCTCCACTCTGTCACAAAAGGGAATACTGGAGGTGAAATCCCAATTCTGGCCATGGGCACCTAGATAAGAAGGACAGTTCTTTTCCTTAGGAATGAAAGCCCCAGTTCTCAGTAAATTTCTGGTTTGATTGTTTGGATTCTGTTTGGTTTTGTTGTTGCTTTGTTTCATTGTTGTGCCTGAAGTGTCCAGTCACCAGCAGAGTGACTCTTGCCAAGGAACTTTGTGCTGCTGTCCCTTAATATTCAGTCTGGTTTTTGCTGCTCCCTTGCTGGGGATTTTTTCAGCGCTCTCAAGGCCTCGTTGGTAACAGGGTGAAGGAGCCCTGGCCCAGGCTCTGGCCCTGGGGGACACGGGGACGCTGCCGGGGGGTCCCTGTCCCTCTATTCCACCCCAGGGCCCCGGCCCCCCGTCCCAGTGTCAGGCTCTGGGGTCGATCTCGTGGAACATCCTCTGGGGGAGGCTGTGGGGCTGGGGGCGGGGGGACCCGGGGGGACAGGGGACCCCGCTGTGCACGAACAGGGTTGGACTGCTCTGGGGGGAACTGTGAGGGGGGCTGGGGCAGAGTGACCTCCCCAGGGACCTCACACAGCCCCTGTGATGTCACACTGCCCCTGTGATGTCACACTACCCCCGTGATGTCACACTACCACCGTGATGTCACACTGCCCCTGTGATGTCACACTGCCCCCGTGATGTCACACTGCCCCTGTGATGTCACACAGCCCCTGTGATGTCACACTGCCCCTGTGATATCCCAGAGCCAACTCTGAGACTCCACGCTATGATGTGATACAGCTGCTCTGTGATGTCACAGAAGTCTCTGTGATGTCAGAAAGTCACTCTATGATTTCACAATCTCTACTGTGATGTCACAGCCTGCTCTGTGATGTTACACAGCCACCCAGTGTTGTCACAGCCCACTCCCTGATGTCACAGAGCCACCTTCTATGATGGCAGGATCTGCTCTATGGCCTCACACTCTATTATGTCACAGCCAGCTCTGTGATGTAACAACCCCCCTCAGTGATGTCACAAAACCCTCTCTGTGATGTCATACTGACACTCTGTAAGGTCACAGCACATACTTTGACCTCAATGCCAGCTCTATGATGTCATGCAGCCATGCCATGATCTCACAGCCTGTTCTGTGATGTCACAAAGTCCCCTCTATGACGCTGTAGCTGCTCAGTGACCTCACACAACAAATTCTGTGATGTCACAGCCCAATCTGTGACCTCACACAGCCCACTCTGTGCTGTCACTCAGCCCCTTGCTGACATCCCAGCTGCTCTGTGCCTCTATGACACAGCCACAGAGGTGCTGCTGTGACACAGCCCCCTCTGGGCCATCCCACAGCCCCTGCCAGTGCTGAGCCCCTGTGAGCTCTGTCTGTGCCCTGCTGGTGTCCCTGAGGGGCCCTGGCAGTGCCCCAGCCCTGCTGGGCTGTGCTCAGGAGCTGCTCCTGGCCAGAGCTCTCTCTCTGCAGCGCTGCCCTTGCCAGGAGCTGCCTCTGGGCCAGGAGCCCGGCCCAGCTCAGCAGCACAGACACAGCACAGGGACTTTATTGAGCCTCTGGGGCTTTGGTGCTCTTTGCATCAGACTCAGTCCCTCAAAGTGTGCTCCAAAAACCTTCTCAGGGACTCAAAAAGAGGGTGAAACACTGAAGTTTCTCATACTTTAAATAGATCCATCTGAGAGACAGGACTGAGAAAATGTCCCCAGGTTCCAGGTAGAGAAGAACACTGGTGGCAGTGATGACAGCAGGGGACAAGCAAGGGAAAGGTGTCTCTGCTGCTGAGCAAACCTTCGCCTCTGTCCCTGCAGGCTGTCAATATCCCCGGCTGCCCCACCTGGCTGGGCCCTTCCTTTGCTGACAGCTCTGCCTCCTGCCTGCCTCTGCCTGCCCACACAAAGCCTGGGGCTGCTCCAGGCTCCTGCTGGGGACATGCTGCACCACAGCCCTGCCCTGACAGGGAAATTCCTTTCTGCTGGTGTTCAGTCTGGACCTCCCAAGCTGCACTTGGTGCTATTAGGTCTTCTTCAGTCTTATTCCTACTATGAAGAAAAGCTCCAGCCTCTCTGAAACCACCCATCCATCCCTCCCAGGCTATTCCCTTTCAATCCTCAGTCTCTACACCACTGACCACAGAGGCCGCAGACTCTCCCTGCTGGTTTTGTGATGAGGCCTCCAAACCTCATTCTGGGAGATTTTTGAGTCCTCTCCAAGGTCCGTGAAAAGGGAAAAATAGCATTTTTAGTTATTTTCTCCTAAATCCTACCGTGACAGAAAATGGGTCAGTATCTTTAAACTGAATGGGGACAAAATAACATTTGTTAGAAGGAGGAAATATTTTACAATTAAGAAAGTGGCAGGAAACTGCAGCTGTTTTTCCAGAGAAGTGGATTCCCCATCCCTGGAATTGTCCAAGAGCAGGAGCTTTGTGCAACCTCTCCCATTGAAACCTGCTCATCCCCAGTGACAGAATTCCTGCATTGTGGGTTCTCTGATGTGCTGGGTGCCCTCACAAGGCTTCTGGCCAGAATGTCTGCTGAGGGCAGCCAGGCTGCTGCTGGGGCAGTGACCTCAAAGCCATCACCATGGTAGCCCTGTCCCCTGGGCCTGGCTCTGCCCTTTCCTCTGCCCCTGCCTTGGCTCTGCTGCCATGAAGAGTTTTGTCATTAATATCTTGTCCCCAAGGTGCTGGGGCCAATGGCTTCCCAGTCAGGCTCCTGGGGCAGAAGTGGCTTTTCAGAGCCCAGCCAGGAATGAGCCCTGAGGCAGCAGCTCTGCATTGGTGGCCACCAGGCTGGGCTGCCAAGGGAGGCTTCTGGCCATGGCCTGCAAGCAGCTGCTGCTGCCAAGGTGCCTTTGGTGCCTCAGGCTCTCCCTGGCACAGCTCCCAGCACGGCACTCTGCCCTTGTGCCCGAGCCCTTCCCTGTGCTGGGGCTGGCCTGGGGCTTTTCCTGCAGTGGGACCTGCCCTGCTGATGGCACAGGAAAGGCAGTTCCTGCTGGAGGAGGAGGCTCTGCCTGCAATGGGCTCCAACAACTCCAGCAAGGTCCTGTTTGCAAAGCCCCCAGTAAGCAATGAAGGAGGGCAGTCACACTGCTTTGGGGGTGAATAATGCTGAAACCGGCCTGACTCCTCCATCTCAAAGTTCAACATCCTCAGAGGGAGCTGAAGCTGTGGAAGAGCTGGAAAAATCCCCAGAGAAAGGAACAACCAAGTGACACCACTGAGAGCTTCTGCAGAGCTGCTGAGCTGGCCCAGCCTGGGCACATCTGACTGACAGGGCAGCACTTCAGATGAGAAAAGCCCCATCCCAAATTATAATGGCAGCATCTCCTGACATTTCCCTTCTTGAGGGGTGTGGGGATTCCTCCCAGTGGTGGGGACACCCTGAAGGTCACTGCTGCAGGCTGAGCCAAAGGGAATTGCCCATGGTTATTGGTCTGGGGGAGTGACATAAATCTCTGCTTAATTACAGATTTTCCTTAATACAGTTGCTTTGAAATAATTTCCTAGTGCTCTGTATAATATATTTTACGTCTCTTGCATCCTGGCAGGAATATTTCTGATTAAGGAAATTTTGTCTAATCATTACCATAATAGAGAAAATATATTTATATAAATATATCTGCCCATGACAGGAACCCCTGTGAGTGTCTGGGACATCCTGGCCCTTTGGCAGCCTGGGGACTCCTGGGATGTCACTGTGGAGCCCCCATGAGTGCCTGTGACAGATCGGTGCCTTTGCAGCCCAAGGTCCCCTGGGATGTCACCATGGAATGGCTGTGACTGCCTCTGAGCACAGGGCTCTTTACCATCCCCAGAAAGCCCTGGGAAGTCTCCATGGAGCCCCTGTCTGTGCCTGTGACATTCCAGCTCTGGAATAGCCTGGAGACTCTTGGAAGGTCCCCAAGGAACCCCTCTGAGGACCTGTGACAAATCTGATCCTAAGCAGGAAACGATCCCCAGCCCCCTGTTGCTATGGTCAGTTTCCATGGCAACCATCACCAGACCCCTGTTGCTATGGGATGTTTCCGTGGCAACCATCACCAGCTCCCTGTTGCTATGGTCAGTTTCCATGGCAACCATCACCAGCTCCCTGTTGCTATGGTCAGTTTCCATGGCAACCATCCCCAGCCCCCTGTTGCTATGGTCAATTTCCATGGCAACCATCACCAGACCCCTGTTGCTATGGGATGTTTCCGTGGCAACCATCACCAGACCCCTGTTGCTATGGTCAGTTTCCATGGCAACCATCACCAGCTCCCTGTTGCTATGGTCAGTTTCCATGGCAACCATCCCCAGCCCCCTGTTGCTATGGTCAGTCCCTTGGCAGCTCCATGGAGACCTCATGCCGGGGTGGTTGCCATGGACACCAGCTCAGGCCTGCAGCCATAGCCCGTTGCCATGGCAGCCACTGGCAGCCCCATCCCCAGGCTCATGGGATCCCAGAACCACAGAATTGGCTGAGCTGGGAGGGACCCATCAGGATCCTCCAGTCCAACTGCTGGCCCTGCACAGGACACCCCAACAATGACAGCCTGGGCCTGGCAGCGCTGTCCAAACGCTGCTGGAGCTCAGAGAGCCCTGGAGCTGGGACCCTTCCCTGGGGAGCCTGGGCAGGGCCCCAGCAGCCTCTGGGCAAAAACCTTTTCCTGACATCCAACCTGAGCCTGCCCCGACTCAGCAGCAGCCGTTCCCTCCACTCCTGTCCCTGGGCACCAGAGGGAAGAGGTTCCCACAGCTCCAGCCAGGGACCCGCTCCCAAGGCTGTTGCCATGGCCACCAGGGCTGGCACCAGCTGGGATGCTCGGTTTCCAGGCGCCGGGGTTCAGGAATGGGATTCCCCAATTTCCTGCCCCCGCTAAAACCACGCTGCCCTCACTGCCCTCCTGACTCCCATGGAAAGCACAAAAGGCAAAGATCCCGGGCTGGGATAAGAACAATTTATTAGGAACAGGAACAAGTTAAGGGACAAACAGAACTGAAACAATCTTGATAACAGAAGGGATAAATGAAACAGTTTCCTGGGAAAACTAAAACACAACTCACTGGGTCTTCCTGGCCACAATTTCCCCTGTTTGGAAAGGACACCCTTCTTCTCAGGGAGAGAGAGAGAGTGTCCCTGTTCTGCACCTGGAAATTCTCTGAGGTGGGAGTGAATGTAATAACACAGCCATGGCAAGACCCTCATGTTTTTCAATGCCACATCATGACACTGGTAGGGGCAGGGAAAGGGACTGGTGTCTTCCCAGCATGGATCATGGGGAACATGGATCACCAGGGTTCTTCCCAATGTGGGTTCTCCCATGGGGGATGAAGCTGGAGTGGTGGATGAAGCTGTTCCTGCATTTGTGGCATTTGCAGGGATCGCTTACTGGTGGCTCCGTTGGTGACTGGTCAAGTTAGAGCTGGTGGTGAAGCTCTTCCCACACTGGGGACACTCGTAGGGCCTCTCCCCTGTGTGGATGCGTCGGTGGATGATGAGGGTGAAGTTGTGCTTGAAGCCCTTTCCGCACTCAGGGCAGTGGAAGGGCCTCTCATCTTTGTGAATCCGCTGATGCTGGAGGAGACTGGAGCTGGTCTGAAACCTCTTCCCACATGTGGCGCATTGGTAGGGCCTCTCCCCAGTGTGGATGCGCCGGTGCTTGATGAGGTCCGAGTTGTGCTTGAAGCCCTTATCGCACTCAGGGCAGAGGAAGGGCCTCTCATCTGTGTGAATCCGCTGGTGCTGGAGGAGACCGGAGTTGCTCGGAAACCTCTTCTGACACTGGGGACACTCGTAGGGCTTCTCCCCAGTGTGGATGCGTTGGTGGGTCACAAGGACAGATCTGTAGCTGAAGCCCTTCCCACACTCCCCACACTCGTAGGGCCGTTCCCTGGTGTGGATCCTCTGGTGCCTGATCAGGTGGGAGCTCCACCTAAAGCTCTTCCCACACTCCAAGCACTTGTGGGGCTTCTCCCCATCATGAAGCTGCTCATGGACCACCAGCTCTGAACTCTGGCTGTAGCTCTGCCCACCTTCCTGGCTCAGGGTGGCTCTTTCTTCTTCAGAGCACCCTGGGCTGGGTTTGGAGCCCCTCCTCATGGGGGATGTCTGAGGTTTTTCTTCCCTGTTGAATTCCTGTGCGTTAAAATCACTCAAAACGGCCTCTTTCACGAGGTTCTGCCATGCAGATTTTTCCTCCCTGGTCTCCATCCTCAGTTCCTTCCCTGGGGAAGGAAGGACAAGGACAGGATGGGATTCGCCTCCATGCCAGAGGGAAGGGGAAGGAGATTCCCCCAGTGCATCCCCGGCAGGATGGCTTTGGCAGCAGGGTTGTCCTGCAGCCAGGGGCTGTGCTGGGCTGGGAGATGGAGCAGGAGAGAGGGAGAAATAGGAACTGACTTCCTCCTCACCTATCTGGGTGTCCTTCCTCTTCCTCACAGCCTCCTTCTCCATCCAATCAAGGTTTGGGAATGGGAAATCCTGTTCTGGGAAGAAAACAAAGGGTGCGCACATTGTCTTTTGTACTGGTTTGAAGGCAAACCTGGGGAGGGTCTAAACCAGAATTACAATTTAAAAGAAAATGAAGATCAAGGCAATGATACAGAAACACTGCCTTAAACGGACAGAGTCAGGATATAACCTGACACCCTGTTGTTCAGGGTGGTGGCAGCAGTCCCAGTAAATGGTTGTGCAGTCCTGTTGGAGAGATAAAGGTGATTCTGTTGAAGCAGTGATCCTGTAGAAGGGTCTGGTCTTCCTCTGGAGGCCCAGTGGTGGTTCTGGAGCTCTTGTCCTCTGGCAATCCAGTAGGCAAGCTGCTCCTGGTGTAGCAAAGCGTCAGCTTATATCAAGGTAGAAATGCTTGGATCCTCCCCCTCGGCGGAGCATCCCACAATGGGAGGATGGAATTTTATCAGTCCTGCAGTGACACTCAATGGCCCATTCACAGAAGATATCTCCCCTGGAGGGCGTTATCAGGGCTGAGTCATGGAAGAGATAAAGAACATTGCCCCACCTGTTTATAACAGTTGATGAAGATGGTGATTGAAAACATGCATTTGGTTACATCTTGCATGGCAACCTGAAGCAGTGGGGCAATCCCTGCTCAGGGGGTGAACACCACCCCCCTTACCCAAACTGGCTCAGCTGTAAAACCCCCACCCTGGGAATGCCACGCATACAGGGGGCAATGTCACACTTGCCCTGCTCCAGGGGAGGGCTCTTTTTCCTGTCATTCCCTTCCTGTCCCCCCTTTTCTATCCCATTTACTTTTCAATAAAATTCATTTTGGGTTTGGTCTCATTATCACCTTAATTGGGGCAGAGGAATCTCTCTAACACTTTTCTTAACCAGACTCACCAGACTGTGAAATTATTTTGGCACAGTGAGTTTAGGCACTGTTCTCTGACCCCAAGTGCCTTTGACAACAGCATGGTGCCCTCCTCTGAGGAAGTTGTGGTTCTCTCTTGAGGAACTCTTTGAAACTGGGCTGCAGATTCCTCTGAGTGACTTATGGGAGAACCAATGAGGTAAATCGCCTTTGTGGGCCTGGAGAGTAAAGAAAATATTTTGTTGTCCTTCTATTACAGCGACCTGATGAAGGTCTTCAGGGTGAGAGAAGTGGATGAGAATCTTGGTTCATGATCAGAAGGCTGGATTTATTATATATGATATATAATACATTATAACTATACTAAAAGGAATAAAGAGAAAAGTTGCAGAGGCTTGCTAAGCTAAGAATAGAAAGAAGAGAATGAATAACAAAGTTCTGTGTCCAGCAGAAAGCAAGGACCAACTCTCCCGTGAGTGGTCAGCAAATCCAAACACTCACAGAAGACCAATCACAGATGCTCCTGTTACATTCCAAATCAGCAGATAATTATTGTTTGCATTTTTCTTCTGGGGCCCCAGCTTCACAGAAAGGACAAATCCTAAAAGAGAGGATTTTATGAAAAAATGTCTGTGACATCCTTCCTTGAAATGTTTTTTTAAAATCACAGGAGGAAAGGGAGCAAATGATACCAGCGAGACTGACAAGGTTCATTCACCCCATGGTGAGGAACACAAGGCTGCTAAAAGTCCTACAAGAAGCTCAGCTCAAGTAGCTAAATTCCCAAATAACTCCTGAATTCCCAGGCTTGAGTGCTTTGCGAAATGTGAGAATCATTTTTCTCTTCATCCCTGTTCACCTTTGTGACAGTTACAGAGTTTACTTTCCTTTTAATGATATCTGTATTGGGCTGAATTTACACTTTTATCAGAATGTGCTAGCAGCTGAGCTGGAGCTGTGCAGGAACCAGTGGAACTTGGAATTGCCACAAAATGGTTTGTACTGTCAGTTTATTAATGTTTGGGATTTGTTTGCATTTTCATCACATCTGACTTGTGGGAAAATCAAATATTCATCAAAGTGATTTATGCAGAGTCAAGTTTGATTTCTGCCAAATTATTTTGTCCAGTGCCCAGGGTATGCTCGAGGGGTCCCTGTGCCTCTCGCCATGGGGGATATTTGGCAGGGGTTTGGGGGGGTTGTCCCTATCCCTGTCACCCCAGGCCATTCCCCAGGGGGTCTCCATCATTCTCACCCCAGAGAATGCCTGGAGGGTCTCCCTCCCTCTCACCCCTGTGCCAGGGGGTACTCAGGGCAGTCTCTGTCCCTCTCAGCCCAGGGGATGCTCGGGGGTCTCTGTCCCCTCACCCTGGGGGATGCTCGGGGGGTCTCCATCCCTCTGGCCTCAGGCAATGCCTGTGCAGGGCTGGGGACCAGGGGCTCTGTGTCCCTCTCTCCGCTGAGGGTGCTCGGGGCTGGGGGGGCTCTCCGACCTTCTCACACCTGGGGAGGCCGGGGGGGTCTCTGTCCCTTTCAGCCCTGGTGTGACCCCACCCAAACATCATTGGGCTCTGGGTGAGCTCAATCCCAAACCCTGATCCTGGTCTCAGTCTCACTCCACATTTAGACACACTCACAGTTCTGTATTTATTCTCATCCCAGTTTCAGACTCATCTATCCCAAGACCCAACCCCAACCCCAGCCCTAAAGCCAATCCCATGTCTAGCCTTAACCCCAATCCCAGCACTAATCCAAATCTCAACCCCAACTCCAATCCCAGCCCCAATTCCAGCCCCTTCCTAAATCCTCAGCCCCAAACCAAATCCCAGGTTCAGCCCTTCTGGGGGTTTGGGGGTGTCTCTGTCCCTCTGAGCCCGATGATGTTTGGGTGGGGTCACAGCAGGGCTGAGAGGGACAGAGACCCCCCCGGCCTCCCCAGGTGTGAGAAGGTCGGAGAGCCCCCCCAGGCCCGAGCACCCTCAGCGGTGAGAGGGACACAGAGCCCCTGGTCCCCAGCCCTGCACAGGCATTGCCTGAGGCCAGAGGGATGGAGACCCCCCGAGCATCCCCCAGGGTGAGGGAACAGAGACCCCCGAGCATCCCCTGGGCTGAGAGGGACAGAGACTGCCCTGAGTACCCCCTGGCACAGGGGTGAGAGGGAGGGAGACCCTCCAGGCATTCTCTGGGGTGAGAATGATGGAGACCCCCTGGGGAATGGCCTGGGGTGACAGGGACAGGGAAAAACCCCCCCAAGCATCTCCCAGGGCAAGAGGAACAGAGGCTTCACAAGCATCCCCTGGGCACCAGACAAAGTAATGTTTTTTCTTGTCAGAAATCAAAATTGACCGTAGATAAAATGCCTTGAATTTATTTTTCCCACAAGTCACTTGTGATGGAAAGGCAAATAAACCCCAAAATTTTATAAGCTTATAATAGAAGCTATTTTGTGGCAAATCCAAATTCCTTTGGTCTTGTACAGCTCCAGCTCAGCTGCTGGCACATTCTAAAAAAAGAAAAGTGGAAAATAGGCCCAATACAGATTATGAAAAGGAAGGGGAAGCTATGCGTAGCTGTCACAAAGGTGACAGGGACAAAGAGAAAAATTATTCTAACATTTGGCAAAGTCCCCCAGCCTGTGAAACAGACCTCCCCTGGAGGGGGCCAAGTGTGTCATTGTCCCCTGTGTGTGTGGCCTTTTTGGGGTGGGGGTTTTACAGCTGAGCCAGTTTGGGTAAGGGGGGTGGTGTTCACCCCCTGAGCAGGGATTACCCCACTGTTTCAGGTTGCCATGCAAGATGTAACCAAATGCATGTTTTCAATCCCCACCTTCAGCAACTGTTATAAACAGGTGGGGCAGTGTTCTTTATCTCTTCCATGACTCAGCCCTGATAATGCCCTCCAGGGGAGATATCTCCTGTGAATGGGCCATTGAGTGTCACTGCTGGACTGATAAAATTCCATCCTCCCATTGTGGGATGCTCCACCCAGGGGGAGGATCCAAGCATTCCTACCTGGATATAAGCTGACGCTTTGCTACACCAGGAGCAGCTTGCCTACTGGATTGCCAGAGGACAAGAGCTCCAGAACCACCACTGGGCCTCCAGAGGAAGACCAGACCCTTCTACAGGATCACTGCTTCGACAGAATCGTGTTCATCTCTCCAACAGGACTGCACAACCATTTACTGGGACTGCTGCCACCACCCTGAACAACAGGGTGTCAGGTTATATCCTGACTCTGTCCGTTTAAGGCAGTGTTTCTGTATCATTGCCTTGATCCTTATTTTGTTACTGAATTTGAATTCTGGCTTAGACTCTTCCTCAGGTTTGCCTTTAAACCAGTACAAAGCTCATTGTGCTCATCCCTTGTTTTCCTCCCTTGTTTTAGGAATATCCCATTCCTAAAACTCGGCCAGATGACGGAAGACACCTCAAGGAAGATGAGGATGCCCCAGGACACCCAGGCAGGTGAGGAGGAAGTCAGTGCCCCTTTCCCCCTCTCTCCTGCTCCATCTCCCAGCCCAGAAAATCCCCTCTATGCAGGACAACCCCGCTGCCAACGCCATCCTGCTGGGAATGCACTGTGGGGATCTCCTTCCCCATCCCTCTTCACGGAGGGAAATCCCATCCTGTGCTTGTCCTTCCTCTACCAGAGAAGGAGCTGAGGATCAAGATCAGGGACGACAAATCCCCACAGCAGAACTACATGGAAGAGACCGGTTTGAGTGGCTCCATGGGAAAAGAATCCAATGGGGAGGAAAAGCCCTGGAGATCCCCCATGAGGAGGAGGTGCTCCAAACCCAACCCAGGGTTCTCTGAGGAGGAAAGACCCACCCTGAGCCAGGAAGGTGGACAGAGCTTCAGCCAGAACTTGGAGCTGGTAGTCCAGGGGCAGCTTCATGATGGGCACAAGCTCCACAAGTACTTGGAGTGTGGGAAGAGCTTCAGGCAGAGCAGCACTCTGATCAGCCAGAGGATCCATGCTGGGGATTGGCCTTATGAGTGTGGGGAATGTGGGAAGGGCTTCAGCTCCAGCTCTGCCCTTGTCATACATCAACGCATCCACACTGGGAAGGGGCCCTACGAGTGTCCCCAGTGTCAGAAGAGGTTTCAGAGCAGCTCCAGTCTTCTCCGGCACAAGCGGATTCACACGGATGAGAGGCCCTTGCGCTGCCCTGAGTGCGGGAAGGGCTTCAAGCACAACTCCAACCTCATCAGGCACCGGCACATCCACACTGGGGAGAGGGAGAGGCCCTACGAGTGTCCCCAGTGTGGGAAAAGCTTCACCCAGATCTCTGTCTTAACCAGACACCAACGGAGGCACCTGGAAGGGAAGCTCTGCCAATGCCCCAATGCAGGAGGACTTTTGTGCACTGCCCCAACTTCATCCATAGTTGGAGGATCCATGTTGGGAAGAGCCCTGGTGATCCATTTTTCCTTCGGATCCATGCTAGGAAGACACCTGTCCCTTTTCCTGCCTCTGCCAATGACATGATGTGGGATGGAAGAACATGAGGGTCCTGCCATGACTGTGTCATTACATTCACTCCCACCTCAGAGAATTGCCAGGGACAGGAAAGGGACACTCTCTCTCTCTCTCTCTCTGTCCCTGAGGAGAAGGGTGTGCTTTCCAGGCAGGAGGAAATACGTGGCAAGGCAGACCCAGTAAGTTGTGTTTTAGTTTTCCCTGTAAACAGTTTTATTTATACACTCTGTTATCAATATTGTTTCTGTTCCATTCATTCCTTATATCATTGTTGTTCCCAAAAAATTGTTCTTATCCCAGACCAGGATCTTTGCCTTTGTGGTTTCCATGGGAGGTGGGAGGGCAGTGAGGGCAGCGCAGTTTTAGCAAGAGCAGGAAATTGGGGAATCCCATTCCTGAACCCTGGCCCCTGGAAACCGAGCATCCCAGCTGGTGCCAGCCCTGGTGGCCATGGCAACAGCCTTGGGAGCGGGTCCCTGGCTGGGGCTGTGGGAACCTCTTCCCTCTGGGACCCAGGGACAGGAGTGGAGGGAACGGCTGCAGCTGAGTCGGGGCAGGCTCCGGTTGGATGTCAGGAAAAGGTTTTTGCCCAGAGGCTGCTGGGGCCCTGCCCAGGCTCCCCAGGGAAGGGTCCCAGCTCCAGGGCTCTCTGAGCTCCAGCAGCGTTTGGACAGCGCTGCCAGGCCCAGGCTGGCATTGTTGGGGTGTTCTGGGCAGGGCCAGCAGTTGGACTGGAGGATCCTGATGGGTCCCTCCCAGCTCAGCCAATTCTGTGGTTCTGGGATCCCATGAGCCTGGGGATGGGGCTGCCAATGGTTGCCATGGCAACGGGCTCTGGCTGCAGGCCTGAGCTGGTGTCCATGGCAACCACCCCTGGCATGGGGTCTCCATGGAGCTGCCAAGGGACTGACCATAGCAACAGGGGGCTGGGGATGGTTGCCACGGAAACTGATCATAGCAACAGGGGGCTGAGGATGGTTGCCATGGAAACTGATCATAGCAACAGGGGGCTGGGGATGGTTGCCATGGAAACTGACCATAACAACAGGGTCCTGGTGATGGTTGCCTGCTAAGGATCACATTTGTCACAGGCACTCAGAGGGGTTCCGTGGGGACTTTCCAAGAGTCTCCAGGCTATTCCAGAGCTGGAATGTCACAGGCACAGACAGGGGCTCCATGGAGACTTCCCAGGGCTTTCTTGGGATGGTAAAGAGCCTTGTGGTCAGAGGCAGTCACAGCCATTCCATGGTGACATCCCAGGGGACCTTGTGATGCAAAGGCATCGATCTGTCACAGGCGCTCACGGGGGCTCCACGGTGACATCCCAGGAGTCTCCAGGCTGCCAAAGAGCTGGAGTGTCCCAGAAACTCACAGGGGTTCCTGTCATGGGCACAGTGGGAGCTTCAGGCAAAACCTTTATTTCTTTTTTGGAGAAACTCCTGCTGAGACATGAGATGGAGAAATTACATACTGCAGGCACCATGGATCCTCAAACCCCTGCAGGGCCCCTAGACTTCTAAAATTCCTTCTAAGAGAGGAGACTGGGAGCAGTTGCATCCAATCCCATCTCCAGACTTTGTCAAAGGTGTTAAAGATTAGACACGTGGAATTGAACTTTAATGCAATTTTCCCCCCAGGGTTAAAGATTGAATACCAGATAAATTTATATAAATACAGCTCTGATTTTTTCTGATCATTATTAGACAGAATGGTTCATTCCCACCACAAAGTAAATGAAAAAAGGGAGTTTTTGTTACAGTCTGAGGTGGTCTGCACACAACCTTCCCCCAGAGTTTCTTGTGCCAATGGGTAGGAACCACGAGAGCACCAGCACATAGACACAGACAGACACACACACAGACACACATACACACAGACACACACACACAGAGAAATGCTGAAAGTGTCCAGGGGCCAAAGACAAAAACAAAGGAAAGTCCAGGGTACAAATACAGGGAAAGAGGGTGCAGAGTAGAGCACCGGGGATCCAATGCTCTGAGGGTTCAGGGGCGGTACACATGGAAGGGACCAATAGTAAATGCCAGTGTGGATGGGTAGGGTTACACACCAGTGGGAAAACAGGGAAGGGAGAACTCACCAGAACATGAACATATAAGAGTTAAAGGGGTAGAGAAGGCCAAGGGAGAGTACAGAACTGGGACAAATTAACATAGTGCTGCAGAGCACCATGGGGAAGCCTCTTTCCTCGCCCTGAGTTGTGAGGAATGCCCAGAGCCTACAGTGTGTCTCTCCAGGGCATTTCTGCTGGCTTTTCCCTGGTAGGCTCACAGGTTTGCACAGTTGTGCAGTGTCACAATGATCTCCTTGGTTCTGCATTCCTGCTGTGGCTGCTGTGTAACAATGGACCTGTGATACCATGAGGCTCCATAGTGTCACCATGGTCCATTTGGTTACACAAGGCCCTGTTGGGACATGATGAACCCTTGGTTCCATGAGGGGCCTGGGCTCCCACAGCCCCTCACAGGGCCTTAAGGCATCTCCAAGTTCCCCATTGCCCCTCATGGCCTCTCAAGGCCCTTCATGACACCTCATGACTGATGGCCCCTCACAGCCCCTCTCAGCCTCAGGCCTGGGGCTCCACCCAAGGCAGGAGAAC
Source organism: Melospiza melodia melodia (assembly GCF_035770615.1). Classification (NCBI taxonomy): domain Eukaryota; kingdom Metazoa; phylum Chordata; class Aves; order Passeriformes; family Passerellidae; genus Melospiza; species Melospiza melodia. The sequence goes on from NW_026948800.1 coordinate 548,942, forward strand.
AAGTTGGGCCCTACTTGTTCTGCTTTCATTTCAGTCCCTTCACAGCCACAAGTGCAGAAAGGCTGAAATGGAGCCTTTCCCCGGCGTTTCCCTCAGGGTTGACTGCGGGCTGAAGCTCTGTGCTGGCCCCGGCCCCAGCACCACCATCCCTGCAGCCGCCAGGCCTTTGCTGTTCCCCCATGTCCGGTCCCTGTCCCCGAGTCCCGCCCGGCTCTGGCAGCAGCAGCAGCCGCAGCGCAGGGGGCGCCGGCCCGGCCCAGCCGGGGCTCCCGGCCAGGAGCAGCAGCAGCACCGGCCCCTTCCCGCCTGCTCCTGCCTCGGCTCCCGAGGGCTTTTCCCAGCTCAATTCTGGAGCAGAGCAGCCAGCACCCACACAGAGCCCTGACTGCTCAGGGCCCACCTGTGCTGCCGTGAGCCAGCCCTCAGAGGAAGAAAGGATCGGATTCCAGCGCTGTTTTCAACACTCTTTTACTCACCCTGAGGTGACAGGAGGAGGCTGCTGGTGCCTTTGCCTTGGGAATTGCAGATCATGGCTGCTCTTGGCGCTCTTCTGCTTGCCACTTGAACTTTATCCATAAAAATGCAAGTGCCTCTTTCAGTTGGTTCTACCCACGGTGCTTTCATGACAGTGAAGTCAGTATTTTTGTCACAGGCATAAAGATCATCAGATACTGGAATGCCCACCAGCCCCTGAACACTAAGATGAGGGGAATTAAAGCCACACAGACCACATTTGCAGAACTCAAACACAGCCCTGTTGCTGGCTTTGTTGAAATAGAATAAACTGACAGAGGCTGTCACAGAATTTGCCTCCATAATGTGGAATTAAATTTAAAAATCCATCAGGAGAAACAGAAATCAGAACTTCTCAACTCGCTTCATTTCTCCTTCCCAGCAGCAGGAAGCGGAGATGCCCAGAGGTGTTTTGCACTGCTGCTGCCCCCAGTTTGAGCCCAGGCTCTGCCCAGTCCCAGCGGGAACCTGAGCCCAGCCCAGGCAGCTCAGCGCACATGGGGCCAGGCCCAGAGCCCTGGGCACGGCCGCCCATTGCAGGGCAGTGGCGCAGATGGAATGTCCTGCAGCCTAAACCTCCTGCTCCTGCCACACAGCGCCAGCCTTCTCCCCCTCCTCCTCCTCTCCCAGCATGGCACAATTTCCAGCTCGGAGGAGGCTGCCCCAGAGAGGGCTCCGGCTCCTGTTCAAGCCTGAATGTCCCTGCAGAGGAACAGGGCATCTTTCAGGCACTTCCACAAGCTCAGGCTTCTCACTTCATGGCGAATCTGGGATGCAAATGGCCTTGCTAAGAAAACCAAAAGCCAAAATGTATTAATAATTATTAGAAAAAATTCCCCTTTCTTCCAGGCAAAATTCACCAAGTCATTCTCTGCATTTCTCCTTTTCAGATTGTTTCAGTTGGCTGTTCTGACAGGTCCATCTTGTTCTGGTGCTTATCATGAACTGATTGTGCTCTTGATTTATGCACCAAGGCACCAGATGTGGAATCATCCACACTGAATTCAGAAACAAACTCCCTCTGTCAGAGCATTTTCACATTCCAGATAATTTTCAAGATGTCCAGTGACGAGTTGGAATGATTATCACAACACTCTCCACTTGTGGCTGCAGGCTCTGCAGATTCTTTCTCTGCATTCAGCCAGGCTTGTATTCCCTAACAATTCTTTGTACCACCTCCTGTTTTCTTAGCCTGGAACAGGAACAATGAAAACCTTACCCATAGCACAACTCCCCAGTCCACCAGGAAAAGAAAGGACAAGTTGTCAAGTTCTCCAAACCTTTGTCCTGCTTTGCTGCAATAGTCCTGCTGCAGGCACAGTGTGGAAAGCCAAGAGAAGCCGCAGTTGGTGGCACATCTTGTGACAGGAGCTCGACCTCATTCTCCAGGAAATGTTTTTGAAAAGGGCAGACAGGACTATGGAGAAGATTCCTGGAAAACTGAAACAGCTTTCCAGAAGTGAAATGAAAATAGAAAGAAATCATCTGAAATGTTTTCCTCAGTTTATTTCTGTTTTCCTCTTTTCCATCTTGCACTACTTCTCCATGCCATGAGTTCTAAATGGATCTCACCTCTAAGATCGATGACTTAGCGAGTTTTAGACACTCTAAAATACCATGAGCTGCACGAGGTTTGCCTTCCCCTGTTTTTGTTGGAAAGCAATGCTGGAGCCACAAGTGCAGCGCTTGGGTCGGGCACGAATTCCAATTCAATAACAAAATAAGGATCAAGGCAATGATACAGAAACACTGCCTTAAACTGACAGAGTCAGGATATAACCTGACACCCTGCTGGGCAGGGTGGTGGAAGCAGTCTTATTAAATGGTGGCTGCAGTCCTGTTGGAGTGATCAACGTGATTCTGTCGAAGGAGTGATCCTGTAGAAGGGTCTGGTCCTCCTCTGAAGGTCCAATGGTGGCTATAGAGCTCTTGTCCTCTGGGAATCCAGTAGGCGAGCTGCTCCTGATGTTGAAAGCCTCAGCCTATATCCATGTAGGAATGCTTGGATCCTCCCCCTGGGCGGAGCATCCCACAATGGTATGATGGAATTTTATCAGTCCTGCAGTGGCACTCAATGGCCCATTAGCAGAACATATCTCACCTGGAGAGCATTATCAGGGATGAGTCATGGAAGCCATAAAGAACACTACCCCACCTGTTTATAGCAGTTGATGAAGATGGTGATTGAAAACATGCATTTGGTAACATCTTGCATTGCAACCTGAAACAGTGGGGTAATCCCTGCTTGGGTGGGTGAACACCACCCCCCTTACCCAAACTGGCTCAGGTGTAAAACCCCCACCCTGGGAAGGCCACACACACAGGGGACAATGTCACACTTTGCCCCCTCCAGGGGAGGTCTCGGTCCCTGTCACGCTTTTTCACAGGCTGAGCGACTTTGTCAAATGTTAGAATAATTTTTCTCTTTGTCCCTGTCACCTTTGCGACAGCTACACAGAGCTTCCCCTTCCTTTTCATATTCTGTATTGGGCCTAATTTCCACTTTTCTTTTATTGGAACCTGCCAGCAGCTGAGCTGGAGCTGTGCAGGACCAATAGAATTTAGATTTGCCACAAAACAGCTTCTATTGTCAGTTTATAAAATTTTGGGATTTGTTTGCGTTTTCATTACGTGACTTGTGGGAAAAGCAAATATTCATTGAAGTATTTTATGCAGAGTTAAGTTTGATTTCTGCAAAGTTTATTTTGTCCGGTGCCCAGGGGACGCTCTGTGCCTCTCACCCTGGGGGATGCTTGGAAGGGGCTGGGGAGGGTCCCTGTCCCTGTCACCCCAGGCCATTCCCCAGGCGTTTGTCCTTTTCACCCCAGGCCATTCCCCAGAGGGTCTCCATCATTCTCACCCCAGGGAATGCCTGGGGGGTCTCCCTCTCTCTCATACCCTGTGCCAGGGGGTGCTCGGGGCAGTCTCTGTCCCTCTCAGCCCAGGGGATGCTCGGGGCAGTCTCTGTCCCCTCCCTCTGGGGGATGCTCGGGGGGTCTTCATCCCTCTGGCCTCAGGCAATGCCTGTGCAGGGCTGGGGACCAGGGGCTCTGTGTCCCTCTCACCGCTGAGGGTGCTCGGGGCTGGGGGGCTCTCCGACGTTCTCACGCCTGAGTGAAGGTGCAAATGACACCGTGAGAACGCAACCTGTCGATCTGCTCGAACTCGGATTGTACTGAACAAGAAATGGAAAGGAGCGAGGGAGAGAAAGAAATCAGAAATGTTCTCAGAGCGAAAGGAAGAGGAAAAAGCCCCAACCCGGACTCCGCAGCTCTCGGGGACACCCGCAGGGCGCAGCGCCTTTCAAAATTCCAGCCAATCAGAAGAGGCGCTAACCAATTTCCAGCCAACCAGAGCATTTCTCGCCGATGACTCACCGGTTGCCAGGCGGGCCCGCAGAGCCCGGCGGCCCCGGAGCGGAATTTGGGGCTCGGGCCGGGGGACGGATCCGCCCCGGGGGGGTCCCCGAGCCCCTGCCCAGCCCTGGGGCCGATCGGGGGCTCCCCCACCCAGCAGCCGGTGCTGCGGGGCCGCGGGGCAGAGCGGTGGGAAAGGGGGGTCCGGGCTGGCAGCGGAGGAACTGCGGGAGGGAGAGGAGGAGCAGGAGCGGGAGCGGGAGAATGGCGGCGCTCGCAGCGCCCGCACGCCGAGCCTGCAGCACCCCCTGCCCCGGGAGCATCGCCCCCAGCCCCGAGCCGCAGGTGAGGGCGGAGGCCGAGCTCGCCCCGGCTCCAGCCACTGGTATCAGGGAGGATTTTTTGGAGAGTGTTCGGAGCCGGCAGATCCCAGACTCGAGCCCCGGATATCTCCGGGCTCCCCAAGAGGAGCTTTTTCGGGGGCAGAGGAGCCGCGATCGCCCCTCGGAGGGTCCCGGGGGTCCACGTGGGGATGGCCCGGTACCGACGGGGCAGGACATTGGTTTTGGGGATCCCCGTGAGAGCCGGGGCTGTGGAACGGGGGACCCCCGGGGCGGGGAGAGGGGAAGGGGCGATACCGGAGCTGGGGGACCCCCGGCAGCCCGGAGATGAGGCGGGGACGGGACCCCCTGACCCTGAGAGGGGTGTCCTGGGGTGACTTCATGATGCTCGTACCCCCATCGGTCTGTTTAGCCCAGAAATGAGTTCTGCACCTTTAAGTTTGATTCTGAGAGCGCAGGGGAGAAGGGAGAAGCAGTAGTTTGTTTTCATACACTGCACTCACTCCTCCACATTCCTGCTCCTGGACTGTTGTGATGCCTTAAGGAGCTGGAACAGTGGCCAGATGGAGCTGATAGGAATAAAGTGGATTTTTACTGAAATGCTTTCAAAGGCCACACCCTGGCAGTACCGGAGGCACAGCTGTGGCTCTTCCTGGATGGCTCCAAGATGGGAGCAAAAGAGGGCTTGGTCATGAGATCTCACATTTTTATGAGTTTTAGTCTATTTGCATATAGGAGTTAACTGCCCAATTAATAGCTTCAAATTATGAAGTTTAATCCTCCTTGCTTGCTTGCCCGCCCTCCTCTTTTCATGTTGTTTATGCTTTGGGCCTGAAGTTTGAAGAGATTGTCCTTGAGTCTCCAGCTAGAAGATGATTGTTTTGTCTTCAACACTCTGTGAAAAGATCCCAGTAACACTTAATATAAAGCTAAAAGCTGCACACCAAAACAGAACAGAAAAACTTAAAACCTAAGGTATCAGTTGTCTGCTGACAGACAGCAGGACAGAGCTCTCCTTTGCTTTTCGTTAGTTTTAACTCTCTGAGGCAGAGAAGTTCCCTGGAGTATGGTTTTTCTTTTTCTTTGGAGCTGTTTAAACCTGCTCTGGACTGAACACCCAGAACACCGCTGGCAGCTCCCACCTGTGGCCCACCAGGCTGAGCCTGGGCCGCAGCATTTCCAGCAGTGGAAGGACTGACATGAGACTGATAAGAGACTGAGTGAGCAGAGCTACAGCCCACAGAAGGACTTTCTGAGATTGTCATCTCTTTTGTAGCGGCAAGAGGTTTTATTGTTTAATGTTGTTCATTTTTTGTGCTGATGAATGCTTTGCCTGTTAAATAAAGAGGTTTTTTCCCCTTTTCTCCGAGGAAGTCTTTTCCTGATCTGGTTGGGGGAGTGGCTGCTTGAATTTGCTTTTTAGAGAAAACCCCTTTGGAGGTTTTCTCCCAAATTTGCCCTAATCCAGGACAGGTTGGTGGGAAGACAGAGGACCCCCAAGTGACTGGACTGGGGGGAGGCTGGAGTGGGGGACACTGATATCCCCCAGCATCCCTAAGCAGGACCCTGGAGAGAGGGATCCCCAGGACCCATGGGATCCCCAGCAGCCCTGAGATAGGGGACCACCAGAACCCCAGAGGGATGAGACTGGAAATGGGATGCTCCTGGTGGCTTTTTTTAATTCACTCTTGATTTTTGGAAATTTTTATGGGCACCAGATAACTTCTGGAGATGGATTTGGTTGGGAGGAATTCCCAATCCAAGGATTCACACCTTGTTTTACCCCAAACCAGGATTTCCCATTCCCAAACCTTCACCTGATGGAGGAGAAGGCTGCGAGGAAGAGGAAGATGCCCCAGGATACCCAGGCAGGTGAGGAGGAAGTCAGTGCCCCTTTCCCCCTTTCTCCTGCTCCATCTCCCAGCCCAGCATGGCCCCCAGCTGCAGGACAACCCTGCTGCCAACGCCGTCCTGCCAGGGATGCACTGGGGGGATCTCCTTCCCCTTTCCTCTGGCACAGAGGCAAATCCCATCCTCTCCTTGTCCTTCCTTCCCCAGAGAAGGAGCTGAGGATGGAGTCCAGGGAGGACAAATCCCTGCACCAGAACCTCGAGGAAGAGGCTGTTTTTAGTGGTGCCAGAGTGCAGAATTACAATGGGGAGGAAAAGTTCCAGAGATCCCACAAGAGGAGGGGCTGCAAACCCAGCCCAGGCTGCTCTGAGAAGGAAAGAACCGCATTGAGCCAGGAAGGTGGACAGAGCTTCAGCCAGAGCTTGGAGCTGGTGGCTCATGAGCAACTTCATGATGGGGAGAAGCCCTACAAGTGCTTGGAGTGTGGGAAGAGCTTCAGGCGGAGCTCCCACCTGATCCGCCACCAGATAATCCACACAGGGGAATGGCCCTACAAGTGTGGGGAGTGTGGGAAGGGCTTCAGCTGCAGCTCCGCCCTCATCACCCACCAACGCATCCACACTGGGGAGAGGCCCTACGAGTGTCCCCAGTGTGGGAAGAAGTTTCAGACCAGCTCCAATCTCCTCCTGCACCAGCGGATTCACACAGAGGAGAGGCCCTTCCGCTGCCCTGAGTGTGGGAAGGGCTTCAAGCACAACTTTACCCTCATCAGGCACCGGCACATCCACACTGGGGAAAGCCCCTACGAGTGTCCCCAGTGTGGGAAGAGCTTCTCAGACCGCTCGTTCTTTACCCAACACCAACGGAGTCACCGGTAAGGGCAGCCCTGTGAGTGCCCCAACTGCAGGAGGAGCTTCATGCACTGCTCCAGCTTCATCCCCCATGGGAGGACCCACGTTGGTCAGAAACCTTGCACTCTACATTCTCTGTGATGCATGCTGGGAAGACACGGGGCTGGTTATTCTTTTGTTTTGGCCCTAATTTTCTTTGCATTCATCTTCATCCCTTTAAAACAGAGAAAATTGGGGTAAAAATCAATAAATTCATCAAAGGCATCTAAAGGCTCACTTTTTACTTGTGTTTCAGGGGAATCTGGGATTCAGGGAGATAATTGGGAGAATTTGGGGGTTTTGGGGGTATTTGGTGTACTTGCTTCCCTTTCTTGGCACTGAAAGAGACAAGAGGGTTCAATCTGTCACCTAAATGCCACTGAAAACTACTCAATCCCACCCCAAAATTCCTTGATTCCACAACTCTTTGGTGTGGAATGGTGTTGGAAGGGGATTGAGCAAAGTGGGCTTCAAATCAGGAGGGTTGAGATGGGCATTAGGTGGGGCAGGATGGGTGGGACGGGGTTTGGGAGGTGGGAAATGGGGGAAATATGGCTTGGGAAGGGGGTGTTGATGTTCAGGAGTGGTGGGATGTGTCAGGGTTGGGATTGGGGAGGTGGGTTGGGGTCTGCAATGAGACAGCCAAAGTTTGAGGATGATGAAGGGAGGGGGAGCCCATTACTGAGTGAGTTTTTTATTAATCCACATTCCTGAAGAGATTTTTAGGTATCTCATGTTTCTGAGGCAGTTTTGGGGCACTCCTCAGCTTTCAGGGGCTTTCCTGAGAGCAGCTCCATGGAGCCCCATTGCCAGGGGTGGTTGCCTTGGGCCAAGCTCTTAGCTGTAGCCAGAGTCCATTGCCTCAGTGCTGGAGAGCAGAGAAATGATGAACGGCCCCAGACATCTCCAGTCTGTGTTTGGGGCAGGGAGAGTTCTGCATAGGTGGGGTGGTCACTGCCCCACCCCAGCCACTGCAGCCTCTGGTGCAGCCCCAAAGTGGCTGCCAAGCCCCTGGCACCCCGAAAACCCCACCTGGGAGAGGGACCAGAGCAGGTCAGGCTGTGACACGGGTGTGACACTGACACGTCCCATGGCCCTGGAGCTCACAGCAGCTGAGACCCAAGACTGACTGTGGATCTCTCTGTCCCTCTCTCTCTTCTCCTGACTTCCTCTTCTCGAAATCTGGATAACTTCAAGTTGGACAGGTTAGAGTTTGCGAAGTCAGTGCTTTGTCAAGTGATTTACTGTAATTCAATGCTGTTTAAGATTTCCCAAGTACCTCATTCTCTGAAGTTTGCAACTAGAAGTTTGTTCTCCACTCTCCTGAGCAGTTTGTTGTTTTCTCCCCTTGGCCATCTGTCCTGCAGGCTGTGCCCCCTGGGCGTGCTGCTCCTCTGCCCTGGCTGGCTGCACTCGCCCATCTCGCTGTGCCCCAGCATTTCTCACCCAGCGTTTCTGTGCCCTCCCTGGGCTCCCTGCACCCAGCGCTGCCGGCTCCTGGCACACAGAGCCAGGGCAGGAGCCCACCCTGCCAGGGGGCTCTGGGGCAGGGCGGGGGCTGCGATGGCTTCTGAGCTCAGCAGCTGCTCCTGGCATGGTTCCATGGGGACCGAGCACAGCAACGCTGCTGAGCATTGTCCCTGCTGAGGGTCACACACTGCCGGGGCACATTCCCTGCCTGCAGGATTGCTGAGCACTGTCCCTGCTGAGGGTCACACACTGCCGGGGCACATTCCCTGCCTGCAGGATTGCTGAGCATTTTCCCTGCTAAGGGTCACACACTGGCAGGGCACATTGCTGCCTGCAGGATTCGTGCCCGACCCAAGCACTGCACTGATGACTCCAGCATTGCTTTCCAACAAAAACGGGAAGGCAAACTGTGTGTAGGTCATGGTATTTTAGAGTGTCTAAAACTCGCCAAGTCATCGATCTTAGAGGTGAGATCCATTTGGAATTAAGTGGATGGGAAAGTAGTGCAAGATGGAAAAGGGGAACATGGAAATAAAGAGAGGAAAACATTTCAGATGGTTTCTTTCCATTTTCATTGCACTTCTGGAAAGCTGTTTCTGTTTTCCAGGAATCTTCTCCACAGTCCTGTCTGCTCTTTTCAAGAACCTTTCCTAGGAAATGAGGTCAAGCTCCTGTCACAAGATGTGTCCCCAACTGCAGCTTCTCTTGGCTTTCAGCACTGTCCGTGCAGCAGGATTCTTGCAGCAAAGCAAGACAAAGGTTTAGAGAACTGGACAACTTGTCCTTTCTTTTCCTGGTGGACTGGGGAGTTGTGCTGTTGGTGAGGTTTTCATTGTGACTGTTCCAACCTTGGAAAACAGGATGTGGTACCAAGACTTGTTGGGGAATGCAACCCTGACTGAATTCAGAGAAAGAATCTCCAGAAGCTGCAGCCGGAAATGGAGAGTTGTGTGATAATTATTCACACATCTCCACAGACACCTGGAAAGTGATCTAGAACATGAAAATTGATTGTCAGAGGCAGTTTCTTTCTGTTTTCAGTTTAGATGATTGTACATCTCTTGTGCTGGTATAAATCAAGAGCATGAAAACAATAGGTTCATGATAAGCAGCAGAACAAGCTGCATCTCCCAGAGTAGAAGACTGAAAGGATCTGAAAAGGAGAAATGCAGGGAATGACTTGGTGAACCTTGCCTGTAAGAAGGGTAATTTTTTCTAAGATTTTCCAATCCATTTCCTTTTGCTTTTCTCCTTCTTATTATGGCCATTTCCATCTCAGACTCACCATGAAATGAGTAGCCTGACCTTGTGGAAGTGCATGAAAAATGCCCCGTTCCTCTGCAGGGACAGTCAGGGTGGAACAGGAAGCAGTTTTAATATAATTGTGTGATAGATGAGTAATGCGATGGTTGAGTCTCACAATTAAAAGGCAGATATTATGGATATGTTAAGACAAGTTTTATAGATTTACAATTATGTTTTACACCCCCTTGTGTTGTTATCACAAGGTTACCTGGTAGTTGGGGTATTTGGGAGGGTTAGCTTGTTACTATGACAACACCTGACTGTCAATCAAGATGTAAGGAAGTGACCTCCACCACTGGACAGTGAAGAAAGAGTTGATTAACAAGATTTGAGAGGGGCTAAAGGGTTAAAAGGTGAAACATCCATTGTGTGGACAAGCACATAGTGGGAAAAAATCCTTTGCTTCCAGTGCCGTTATATTTTCTGTATTCAGTCTTCTGTTGTATTTTTTGAGAAGGTTTTAATAATCCTTTTAAATTTTTGGAAGTGAGCATCATTTCTCACAAATGGGGACTTGTCCAGGAAATACACCTGGCGGCCTTAGGAGTTTTCAAAAGGGACGCCTCCCGCTACAGATTGGGCGTAGTCTGTCGGACTCTCCCAGTTCCACCAGTGGTTGCAGGCTGTAAGCCCAAAGACACCAGGAGACTGGATAATGAAAAGAGGGGAAGAGCGGTGGGTACCATTCACATAAATATTTCTGGCCAGATTGTGACTCTGTAATTCCAGTATATGAAAGTGAGCTTCATATTAGTAATATACTGGATCCATCCTGGTCCCTTGAAGCATCAGGATATTGGACGGTAGAAAGGAAAAAGGAACAGTGGCACGCATGGGGGGCAGGAAAGCGGGTATCCCATAGACAAGGACCCCATGGCCGAGAGGACACGTAAGACTGAAGGGTTTGTGGGGACTTGTGAACGGGGTTCACCCATTGGGGAAACTGTGTTTGTGCCAGGATGGGGACCCACAGCGGGATTCCCAGCCGGCACACACCACGGGAGCCAGTGAGCTCTGTTGTTACCATATTTCTAGAGTCCGGTACCTTATGGGTGGTTTCCTCACAAGCAGCTCTTCACAGCAGTGTTGTTTCTGCTTCTTCATCAGGGCTCCTCTAAGGCTCTCCCTGACCGGCCAACCCACCCTTTTATCCCAGTTATCTTCATTAGCCACAGCTGCCGCCCATTTAGAACAACTAGGATCGGGGCAAGGCCACTTATGCAATACATATATTTTACTAGGATTCAAAGGCCACCTATACAATACACACTAAGATTCAATGGCCACCTATAAGCTCCACGTGACACTGTGGCTCGCACGGTGCTCAGAGAGGGGGCAGCCTCTGGGGTGCAGCCAGTGCTGTAATTTCCAGGGCCAGCCAAAGCCGGGCTGGAAGCAGGGTGATCACCAAGGGGTTTGCTGCAGGGGATCACCCAGGAGCTGGTGCAGCAGTTTGTGTGCTGCCAAGCCAAGGGGGTCGGGGCAGTCTGGCCACCAAGCCAAGTCGTGTCAGGGCGGAGCTGCCGAACCGAGGAGGTCAGGCTGGGCTGGCTGCTGAGCCGAGCCAAATCAGGGCAGGTGGAGCCGCTGAGGATGAGCCGAGTCAGGCCAGGGGCAGGACCGCAGCTGCCGAGCTGAACTGGGACGGGCAGAGCCTCCGAGTTGAATTGGGGTGGAGAAACCACTGAAAGCTGAACCAAGTTGGGTTAGAAGTTGGATGGAAGCTGCTGAGTCGAATCAAGGCAGGCGGAACCACCAAAGCTAAGCCAGGTCAGGCCAGGGGTGGGACTGCAGCTGCTGAGGGGAATTGGGCCAGGGGCAGGCCATAACCGAGCTGAGCCAGGCGGGACAGGGAGCAGAGTGTTACCGTGAGACCGGAGCATTGAACCGAGGAGGAGAGGAAGGGCAGACACCAATCCGCTGATGCAGAAGCCCCTGGATCGTAAGTTTTTTTTGTTTTTACTTGTCAAAATAGAAGTACAGATTTTTGCTTTTTTTCTCTCCCTTCCCTTTCCTTCTCTTTCCTCCTTTCCTTGTTTCTTTTTTTCCCACCCCGCTTTCCTTTTCCCTTCTGAGAGAGGCAGGCTCTGTCCAGGGCAGGGCCTGTGGTTAGAAAGGTGGGCTCTGTTGGGGCAGGGCCTGTGATCACCAGTCAGGATGGGACTATGTGCAAATAGAGAATCCCCAAGGGGAGGAGTAGAAATTGAAGAGGTACCAATAGGTATACCCCCAGATGGCCCACTGGGAAGGAAACTAGCCCAATGGAAATATGACCCAAATACCAGAGACAAGGATCAGCTCAAAGTGATTCACTATTGCATGGACCAGAAGGGAAATTAGGAGCAATCATGTATACTGGCCGAGATACAGGTCAGATGAAGGGTGGATGTGTCAGGCATTAAACATCCATGTAAGAGCTAAGAAACCATTCAATCGGGAAGAGAGTGACTACGCTTCCTGCTGTGGGAGGGGGAGACCTCACCCTCAAAGGTGTCATGGTCCGCCCGAGTGAATGGGTGACGGATGATTTTTTGTGCAAAAAAAATAACCAGCAAGGCACAGGGGGTTTGCAGTAACAAATCGACAAAATGCAATTTTATTGAAATAACCACAGCTGATATGCGTTGGTGAGGGAATCTGGGGAAGAGAAGGGTAAGACCAGGGAAGAGGGAGGAAAGGAGGACAGGTAGGGTATAGCTACTGAAACGAGTCGTCATCCTTCGGGGGTCCAGCTGTCGAAGCTCACTGGTGCACGTTGCGGGGAGATCTCAAAGCACGGTCAGATTGCACCCCAAAATATACCGTTTTTCACTGGGGGAAGGGTGGCCGAAATAAGGTTTCCAAGGAGGGGAAAAGAATAGGAACAGAAGGAGGGGTGTTTATTCCATTGTTTTCATGGCTGAATGCTCGCAGGTGCGTTTATTCTGGGCAGTATTCCCCCCTTCGTGCACATCTCCCCCCTGAGCTGGCGAGGTGTTCAGTCCCAGTCTCTGGAAGGGGGTGCCAAGGGGGTTTCTTGTCTTGTCTTGGTTCCTTGATGAGGGGATTCGCATCTCTGTTTGTCTGTCACGGTGGTTGAAGGCAGGCAAGAGGGGTCTTCTCTTTGAGGGGGAAACCACCCCAGAGCTCAGACCAGCCAGGTCAGGAGGTAGGGAGAAAGTCCAGATCTATTGTTCAGAAAGGGAAGCATCCCCCTTTCGAGTTCAGCATGGCATGTTCTGCAAACAACACCTGTGAACACACTGAATAAGGATAAGATTTTCTTTCCCAACTGGCTCAACAGTTTTTAACCTTTCAGTGGTCTTTTCTCTTCATGACAATTGTGAGGCAAAAATGAAAGATTTTCGGATAGACTTTCACATAAGGTATCAGAAAATAAAGAATGGACCCATTAGAACACTTACCCCCTCCACCTCCAATAGCTGCAGATGCACCTCCCCTACCCCCTGATGGGCTTAGTCAAAACACCAGAAACAGGGTGGCACAATGAGAGGAAAGCAGATCAGGGGATGGGAACCAAGCAGCAGGAATATATGCCCTGAGGGAAGTACCCCTGTGTGGGATGCAGGGAGGAATTAGATTTGCAGTTGTGACTCTCAGTTCTTCTGAAGTGAGAATGTTCAAGAAATAATTGAAAGGATTACTAGAGGACCTCACTGGGTTAGTGGAACAGTTAGACGGGTTTCTGGGGCCCAATATTTATACATGGGAAGAGATGCAATCAATAATGACCATTCACACCAGAAGTAAGGCACATGATCCGGGCAGCTGGGATATGGATATGGGAAAGGGGGCATGTGCAAGGACCTCCTGGGGATCTGAAAGTGCCCATAATGTGCCCCACCTGGGACCACAACAGCGCTGGGGACAGGCGAGACATGGAGGAATATAGAACATTGATTATAAGAGGTATCAAAGAGGCAGCTCCCCATAATTAAAATGCTCATAAAGCTTTCAATGAGCAACAAAGGAAGAAAGAAACCATGACAGAGTGGCTAGAGAGACTGAGAAGGAATATGAGGCAATATTCAGGGGTTGACCCTGGCACGGTGGCCAGACAGATCTTACTAAAGATAAATTTTGTCACTCATGCCTGGCCAGATATATGGAGAAAGTTAGAAAAGCTTGATGGTTGGCAAGAAAGGAAGTTAGAGGATCTTCTAAGGGAAGCACAGAATGAGTATGTAAAGAGGGATGAAGGTAAGACCAAGGCAAAAGCCAAGGTAATGGCAACTGCCATTAGGGAAGGAAACCAGCACATGAAGAACAATCCAGGTAAGGGAGGGGGATTCTAGTGTGGGAAGATAGAAGGAGGGGAGATGCAGCTCCTTGGGACTGGGCACAAAAAGGTGAGTTTGGGAAACAGGGGAACTTAGGACCAGACTGCTTTTACTGTAAAGAGAATGGACATATTAGAAGGAATTGCCCCCAGAAGGAAAAGGGTCTATGAGACTGGGCAAAAAGGAGAAGTGGAAGACTAGGGATGTCAAGGGCTCTACCTTCTCATGACAGACTACCATCAGGAGCCCTTGATAACTTTAAAAATAGATTCCAGGAGAAAGAATTTGAATTCTTAGTAGACACGGAAGCTGAAAGAACTTGTGTTTTTAGAATCCCAAAGGGGGCAAGTAGTAGGTGCAAAAGGAGAGGAGTTCAAGGTCTCAGTTTTAAAGGAAGTAAAGTTTGAAGGGGCAAATAAAGGAGGAATCAGGGATGTTCTATTAGTTCCAGAGGCAGGGTGCAATCCATTAGGGCAGGATTTACAGGTGCATTAGCAGTTAAGCATTGGAGTATTCTCAGAGGAAGGAAAAATTGTAATTAATCTTCTCCCATTAAGGGAAGAGGATGAGGGCAAAATTAATGAGATGATGTGGAAAAAACTGAAAAATCAAGGCAAATTGAACATGAAACCTATAGTAATAAAATTAATTGATGAGAGCCATCCAGTCCAGGTACGACAATATCCACTCTCCCTGGAAGGGAAATGAGGACTACAGTCGGTGATCCAGGACCTACTTGAGGACAGGACCTTAGAACCTTGTATGTCCCCCCATCATACACCCATATTGCCAGTAAAGAAGTCAGATGGGACTTACAGGCTTGTCCAAGATTTGAGAGAAGTGAACAAAAGAACTCTGAATGGATGCCCAGTAGTGCCTCACCCCTATACACTACTATTTGCCAGTGATAGTAGAACAGGTGACTCATTGGGTAGAGGTGGTACCCACTGTGAAAGCCAATGCCAATGTTTTGAGTGAAACCCTTCTAGAATCAATCAGTCCCCAATATGGAATGGCAAACAGGAATGATTAAGACCAGGGAACTCATATGACATCGAAGATATTGCAGAAAGTTGTTCAGACCCTGGGAATAAAATTGGAATTACACACTCCATGGCGTCCACAGAGTTCCGGTCAGGTTGACAGATGAATGAATGAAACTTTTAAAAGAGCTCTAGTTAAGCTAATGATTGAAACCCAAATGTCATGGACAAAATGTCTCTCTTTGGCCTTATTAAGAATTAGAACCCAACCCCAGACAGATCTGGGGGTGTCACCCTATGAAATGATGTTTGGGTTACCCTTCTGGACCTCACCCCAGAAGGTTGCCATGTATGAGGAAGGGGAAACCAATGCCAAGAAATAAGTTATGTCCATAGCACAAACCTTAGAAGGGCTAAGACATAAAGGGGCAATTCCTCAAACTACTACCCTGGATTTCAGAATCCGTAATATTAATCCTGGAGATTGAGTGATGATTAAGTCATGGAGAGATCAGCCTCTAACTCCTCAGTGGGAAGATCCCTTTCAGGAACTGCTCACCACCAAATCGGCCATGTGAACTACAGAGCAGGGATGGACTCATGGCAACAGAGTCAAAGGCCCAGTAGAAGAGCCCAAAGAGTGGACTGTAACATCCAGGCCAGGTGAAACAAGATTGACTCTCAAGCAGAGACTGAAAGACAACCAGAAAAACACCAAGATGCCCAAAAAGTGGAGTCAAGCTTCCACCAGACACCTGTTTTCCTGTTTTCATGGGTGAGAATTACCAGCATCTTTTGAGGAGAAGTACACAAGGGACTGTAAAAGGTAATAGGACAGCTTCTTTAAGAAAAGAAGACAAAGGAAGGAGGGCAAAGCTGGGTTGGCCTCATTGTTTGCTACCAAGAAGGCTCCATAGCCCTGCTGCGGGTAGCAACCCCGTAGGCATGGTAAGGTAGGGACAAAAGGACATACTGGACCTCTATAATTCCTCAATTGTCTTTTCATTCAACAGGGACTCTTGGGCAGGACCGAGTTGGCCACTGTACTCACCCCTAAGATACACTGACTATGGGTAGCAGCCACATAGGCACGGTAGATGGGAGTCAAAGCCATACTGGACCTCTGTGATGTCCTTTTGTCCATTCCAAATAAGTGTGTCTGAGGAAAATCTGAGATTTTTTTTCACCTGTTCCCACTGTCCTTGCCCACATCAACAGATGGTGGTGTGACTCATTCAAGAGAGAGAGAAAATTTTTTACCTAATTGTTCAAGCAAAATGACTTAGAGAAAAAGAAAAGGGGGGAGTTTTATAGATGAGTGATTGTATGGTTGACTCTCAAAATTAAGGGGTGAATACTAAATATATGTTAAGAGAAGTTTTGTAGATGTATAATTATCCTTCCCCTCCCCCTTGCATTGTTATCACAGGATGGCCTCAGTAGTTGGGGAATTTGGGAGGGTCAGCTTGTTACTATGGCAGCATCTGACCTCCAATCAAGGTGTAAGACAGTGATCTCCGCCACTAGACAGAGAAAAAGGAGTCGATTGACAAGACTTTTGGAGGGGCTAGAGATATAAAAGACAGAGCATCCATTTTGTAGATGAGCACATGGTGACTGAATTCTTTGCTTCCGGCACTGTATTCTTTTCTTAATTCAGTCTTCTG
Organism: Melospiza melodia melodia; assembly: GCF_035770615.1. Lineage (NCBI taxonomy): Eukaryota > Metazoa > Chordata > Aves > Passeriformes > Passerellidae > Melospiza > Melospiza melodia. The sequence goes on from NW_026948800.1 coordinate 565,598, forward strand.
TTGTATTTGAAAAGATATGAAAATCAAGACCCTTCTGTTGTATTTTGATAAGGACTTAATAAACCATTGAAAATATTGAAAGTGAAAATCATGTCTCACATGGGGTTGGGGAATCTGAGGCATGGCTGTCCACAATGGACTCCAGTTCCAATGTATAACTCTTCTGACATGGCCAGACCCCCTTAGGAGCAGCACTACAGCAATATCAGGAACAGAATGCTGCAATCACCTCTTCTCAAAAGAGAAAAGTAATAAAATACAGTCTTTAAAATAGGATTACATATTTCTTAGAAGCTCATTGAAATATTTCTCTGTAACTGTAAAAGGAAATCTTCCTGATGAACTGCTCCAGACCAGAGGGAAATCAAGGCAGAGCCATGGTTTGCCAGGATTTGCCTGATCCTAATGAGCTCTGAGTGCATTTGAAGCTGAGCCCTTGAACCTCAGGGCCTGAGAGGAGATTACACAAACCTTTCCAGGAGTCAAAGTCAGAGGAAAGACCCAAAGTGTCTCAAAGCATGAATGGGTCCCACTGAGGTCCCTCTCCAACACAGGCTCCTCATGGACTCCTTGCAGGAGAGAATTGGAGGCCAGGATGGCACAAAAACCTCTCAGAGATGGAGAGTGGAGAAAGAAAAATCCAAAGTACCTTAAAACCTTGAGTACCTCAAAGCATTAATGAGCCCCACTGAATGTCAGTACAAAGCTCTCAAGGGACTCATTAAAATAGATAATTGGGGCCATGATTGCACAAACCTCTCACAGAGTCTGTATCCAAAGGGCAACAGCAAGTACCACAAAATAACTGAAGTACCTTGAAGCATTAATGAGCCCCACTGAGTGTTGTTACTGACAAAGCCTCTCCAGGGACTAATTACAACAGATAATTGGAGGCCATGATTGCACAAACCTCTCAGAGACTCCAAGGCAAAAGCCAAACCCAAAGTCCTATGAAAAACCTGCAGTCCCGGGGACCATTCAGGAGCCCCCAGGGCCATTCCTGAGCAAGGCTCCTCAGGGACTCCTTCCAGCAGATCCTTGAGGCCACTGGGATGTGGGCTAGGGGGGGATGCTGAGGGCAGGACAAAGGGCTGACAGTGCCCAGCCTGGCTGGGGCTGTTCCAGGAGGCCCCAGGGCCTCAGCACAAGGTGTCTCCTCCCAGCCCTTGGTGGCACAGCCCTTGGTGGCCCTTGCTGTGCCCCAGGGCACCAAGACTTGGCTTCTCTTTTTCCCCACATGTCATCACTGCCTGCAGTTCTCTGTTCAGCCTGGGACCTGGGGACACTTTCTCTGTCGTGTTCCTCAGTGGGACCCATTAAAATCCAAGAAACCTTGGAATTGGATTCTGACTTGGAGTTCTGGAGAGGTTTCTTCAGCTCCCTCTCAGGGACTGATGTTCAGGGCCTGAGCACAAAGCCCCAGAGGCTCATTAAAGTCCTGGTGCTGTGTCTGTGCTGCTGAGCTGGGCTGGGCTCCTGGCACAGAGGCAGCTCCTGGTAACCAAAAAGAGCTTCAAAAGCACATTTCTCTTGATGAACAGCTCTTCTGCCAGCCCAGCAGGGCTGGGGCACTGCCTGCAGCCACCCCAGGCACAGCTCAGAGGCACAGAGAGCTTCAATCAGTCTGGGCTGGGAAGGTGCTGAGAAGTGCCTGGGGCAGAATCACTGCCAGCCTTTGGCACAGGAACCTCTGGCTGCAGGACAATGCAGCTGCAGCTCCTGGAGCCATCTCCTAAAGCTGGAACATCCCACTGCCTACAGACTCTGTGAGTACATTCTCTGATTATCTCTTGTGCAGAGCAGCCAGGGGTGCCCAGGGCTGTCCTGTAGAGCAGGGTCCTGAAGCCCAGGGCGCTGTGCTGGGGCAGGGACTCTGCTGCCTGCCAGGGAACGCTCTCAGCCAGCCCTGGCAGTGCTGGGGGGCAAGATCTGGGTGGGAGGAGACAGCTGGTAAGGCTTGGAAGTGTTCTTCTTGTGTGGGGAGGATGCTGCATTGTTCAGGACTGCTCCCAGCATGGCATTTAACTGCAGCACATTTGCAAGTAGATTATACAGGGAGCACAGCAAGGCAGGGGCTGCATAAAAGGGAAAATCCTGCTTTTTTTAATATACTGCTGTGGGTTGCCTGGATGGAGCCTATAGATTTTCATCTCTCAGTTCAGAATGGAATAATAAAAACATTTTTTCTCAGATCTGAATATAGCAGGCAGTGACAGATATCTGCACAGGGCCCCTCTGAGGCAGCATCAGTGTCTCTTTTCCAGCCTCCTCAGGGTTGCTCTGACATTCCTATCAGAGCCTGCAGAGCCAGAGCTGCCCCTGGGCAGTGCCAGAGCTGGGAGGGGTCTTCACGGCAGAGCTGAGCCCCCAGGGCTGGGCTGGGCTCTGGCAGCACTGGCAGGGCCCAGCCCTGGGCACAGGGAAGCAGCTGCTGGCAGGGACAGCTCCAGGCAGCAGAGCCCTGGGCAGGCAGTGGGGGGAAAGTGCCCCCAAGCTGTGCTGGGATATTTAAAGTCCTCTCCAAACCCAACTATTCCATGATTACTTTTCTTACAGATCCCCATGCCAAGACAGCTCAAATGTCCAACAGCAGCTCCATCAGCCACTTCCTCCTGCTGGCATTGGCAGACACGTGGCAGCTGCAGCTCCTGCACTTCTGCCTCTTGCTGGGCATCTCCCTGGCTGCCCTCCTGGTCAACGGCCTCATCATCAGCGCTGTAGCCTGCAGCCACCAGCTGCACACGCCCATGTTCTTCTTCCTGCTCAACCTGGCCCTTAGCGACCTGGGCTCCATCTGCACCACTGTCCCCAAAGCCATGCACAATTCCCTCTGGGACACCAGGAACATCTCCTACAAAGGATGTGCAGCACAGCTATTTCTGATTTACTTCTTCCTTGGAACAGAGCTTTCTCTTCTGATTATCATGTGCTACGACCGCTACGTGTCTATCTGCAAACCCCTGCACTACGGGACCCTCCTGGGCACCAGAGCTTGTGCCCACATGGCAGCAGCTGCCTGGGCCAGTGCCTTTCTCTATTCGCTGCTGCACACAGCCAATACATTTTCCCTGCCCCTGTGCCATGGCAATGTCCTGGGCCAGTTCTTCTGTGAAATCCCCCAGATCCTCAAGCTCTCCTGCTCAAATTCCTCACTCAGGGAACTGGGGCTAATTGCAGTTAGTGCCTGCTTGCTATTTGGTTATTTTATGTTCATTGTTTTCTCCTATGTGCAGATCTTCAGGGCTGTGCTGAGGATCCCCTCTGAGCAGGGACGGCACAAAGCCTTTTCCACCTGCCTCCCTCACCTGGCTGTGGTCTCCCTGTTCATCAGCACTGTCATGTTTGCTCACCTGAGGCCTCCCTCCCTCTCCACCACATCCCTGGATCTGGCTGTGTCAGTTCTGTACTCAGTGGTGCCTCCAGCCCTGAACCCCTTCATCTACAGCTTGAGGAACCAGGAGCTCAAGGCTGCTGTGAGGAGACTGATGACTGGATGCTTTCAGGAACATTAAACTGCTGGTCAATTTCTGCAAATCACTTGTAATAAAACTAGTTTTTATACTTCTTGTTGGTTTCACTTTGGAGATTTCTTTCCTTTGTTTTAGTTTTTCCATTCTGTCCACAAAGAAACATCATTGCTTGTGCCATTTCTTATTTTGTTTCTCTCAATGTTCCCCGTGGCCACAGACTGTGTCAATGGGGGACTGCACTCTTGGTGTATTTAAAGGAAGTAAAGGATGTCCCAGCAAAATTTTCTGCAGAGATGTCCTTTTGTTGCCTTCTCTGGAGCTGCAGCAGCAATGTCTGTGTGCAGAGCTGGGGGCAGATCAGTGCTGGCCAAGCAGCCCTGCTCCTGCTGGCCACACCATTCCTCAGCCAGGCCAGGAGCCATTTGCCTTCTTGGCCACCTGGTCACACTGATGGCTCATGTCCAGCCTGCTGTTCATCAGTCCCTGCAGGTCCCTTTCTGCCTGGCTGCTGTTCAGCCACTCCATCCCCAGCCTATAGCACTGGGGCCAAATTGCAGGGCCTGGTACTTGGATTTTTTAAACCTGAAATTGCTGGATTCAGCCCCTCAATCCAGCCTGTCCAGGTCTCTCTGCAAAGCCCTTCTATGCTCCCAGATCAACACTCACATCCAGCTTGGTGTCATCTGCAAAGATATCCTAGGTTCCAGGGGCCCCCTCAGTGTCACAACGGCCTCTTGGTTACACCACGCCCTGCACTGTCACACTGTTCTCCTTGGGTCCATGAGACCATGCAGAGCAACAATGGTCTCCTTGGTTCCATGGGGCCAGAAAATGTGACAATGGACTCCTTGGTACCATGGGACTTCACATGTTCTTGTTGGTGCTGCAGTTTCACAGTGGCCCCTTGGTTCCATGAGGCCCCAGAGTATCACAATGGCCCCATGGGTACATGAGGTCCCACACTGTCACCATGGTCTCTGTAGTTCCACAAGTCCCCTCAGTGTCACAATGGACTCCTTGTTTCCACGAGGCCACACAGTGTCACAACGTTCTTCCAGATCCCCTGAGGCCCCCTCGTGTCACAGTGGCCCCTTGGTGACACAGGATCCTGCACTGTCACAATGTCCCCTTAGTTCCATGAGGCCCTGCAGTGTCAGAATGGCCCCTTGGCTCCACTGGGCCCTGGAGTCTCCCAATGGTCTCCTTGGTGTTCTAGTGTCAAAATGGTGAAACCCCTTGGTTACACAAGGCCCTGCAGTATCACAATGGCCTCTGTGGTTCCACAAGGACCCAGAGTGTCACGGTGCACTGCCTGGTTCCATTTTGCCTCAGAGCACAACAGTGGATCCCTGGTTCTATGGGGCTGCATGGTGTTACCATGGTCCTCTTAGTTCCATGAGGCCTTGCAGTGTCACAATGGCCCCAGAGTGTCCCAATTATGACAGAATGACAGAATCAAATAGGCTGGAAAAGACCTTTGGGATCATCAAGTCCAACCAATGCCCTAATACTGCCTTGTCACACAGACCATGGCGCTAAGTGCCGCTGAAGAGGGACAGGGACTCTGCCACCTCCACCTGGCCAGCCATTCCAATTCTCACTTACCCTTTCTGTGAAGAACTCCTTCCTATTTTCCAGCCTAAACCTCCCCTGGTGCTGCTTAAGGCTGTGTCTTCTTGTCCTGCCCTCCAGCAGATCCCCACTCACACCCAGCTTGGTGCCATCTGCAAGTTGTGAATGGTGGACTCGATCCCCTCAGCCAGATCACCAGTGAAGATACTAAACAGGACTGGGCCCAACACAGATCCCTGGGGGACACCACCACTGCCTGGACACCAGCTGGGTGCAGCACCATCCCCACCACTCTCTGGGCCCAGCCTCCAGCCAGCTCTTAAATCTCCCAGCGAGGAGGGAACCTGCCCAAGCCGTGGCCTGCAGCTTTTCCAGGGAATGCTGTCAGAGAGTGTCAAAGGCTTTGCTGAATTCCAGGCACACAACATCCACAGCCTTTCCTGCATCCACAGATGGGTAACCTCATCATAAAAGGAGACCAGGTTGGTCAGGCAGGACCTGCCACCCCTAAATCCACGCTGCCTGGCTCTGATCCCTGGGCCATCCTGTGGGTGCCCTGTGATGGCACTCAGGGTGATCTGTTCCATAACCTTGCTGGGCACCAAGGTCAGGCTGACAGGCCTGGAGTTCCCCAGCTCCTCCTTCCAGCCCTTCTTGGGGATGGGCTCACACTGGCACATCCAGTCCTCTGGGAGCTCCCTGCTGAGCCAGCACTGATGGTAAATGATGGAGAGCAGCTTGGGGAGCTCATCCACAGCTCCCTCATCCCCCTGGGATGGATTCCATCCAATCCCATACACCTGTGAGCATCTGAGTGGCTCAGCAGTTCACCAACTGCTCTCTCCTAGATTCCAGGGGCTGTTCTGCTCCCTGTGCCCATCTGCCAGCTCAGAAGAACACTTGTCCTGTGGACAACCTGTCCTAATATTGAAAGGTGAGCCAAATAAGGTGTTAAGTAGTTCAGCCTTTTCCTTATCGTTAGTTTCTATATTCTCCAGTGTGTCCAATAAAGAGTAGAGGTTCTCCTTATCCCATTGTTTGCTATTAATTTATTTATAGAAATATTTTCTGTTATTTTTCACGGAAGTGTCCTGGGTAATCTCTAATACAGCTTTCACATCTCAACTTTTCTTTCAGCATGACCTAATAACATCCTTAAACACTTCCTAAGTGTCTTGACCTTCTGTCTAAAGGTGATGCTCCATCTTTTTTCCCCTGAGTTCCCACAAAAGCTCCATGGGCAGCCAGGCTAGACATTTTCCTCTCTAGCTCATCTTTTGCCACACTGGGACAGGCTGCTCCTTCCCCCTTAAGATTACTTTCTTGAAATGTCTCCATCCTTCCTGGACCCCTTTGTTTTTAAGGGCTGTTTCCCTTCAAAAAAATCAGTACCTGATTTGGTACTCCCCAAATCAGCATCCTAAATAGGCCAAAGTCTGCCCTTCCTAATTCCAGTGTAGAAGTTTTGTTGCTGCCCTTCCTTCTTTCGCAGAATATTGAAAACTTGATTGTTTCATGGTCACTCTGTTCCAGGCAGCCTCTGAGCCCCACGTCTGCCACCAGCCCTTCTCTGTTTGTGAACAGTAGGACATAGAGTTTTCCTTGGCAGTGGGAATGTTACCAAAAATTTAGTAAAAACAGAAAACTCCTTAACCGCAATGCAGCATTAAGAAGCAGCATTCTTTATTCAGCTGGATGCACGGGGGAGAGCTCCTCCCAAAAGCCCTGAAGGCTGAGTGCAGGAAAGTTTCTGTTTATATTCTGTATATTGCACACATATTCATTGATTTTCACAGACTAAACATAAATATGATAATCATTTCCCCAAAATCATTAACATATTTCCCCTCCCCTTAACCCATGTGTTCTTCTGTCCTGGGGTCTCTCTGGTGGTCCCTGGTGGTCGTGGACTCCAATGTTCCCATGGGCCTGGCTGAGCTGGCAGGACACTGAGGCTGCTGAACTTCCAGTTCCCCTTCTCACACAATGGGCACTGTGTGGTTTCCACAGGCCTGGGGTTTTGGAGAACAAGCTCCAGGTGTCAGCTCACCTGGTGGAGACAATTTATCATCTGGTACCATGAGGTGACAGAGTGGGCTATGACATCACAGAGTGGGTCATGTGAGATTATCGAGAATTATGACATGATAGACTGCCTCTGTGATGTCATAGAGTGGGCTGTGATATCACAGGCCAGAGATCTGGCATCACAGAGCAGAATATTACATCACAGAGTTGGCTGTGACATCAGAGACGAGCTGTGTGACATTAGAGAATGGGCTATGCTATCACAGAGCAGGCTGTGACATCCCAACAGGCTGGGTCAGGTCACTGGGTTGGTCATTCTGCCCAAGCTCCCCCTCACAATTTCTCCCAACAAGTCCAATGCTGTTCATGCCCAGCAGGGTCCCTGTCCCCCAGGATCCCCCCAGCCCACCTGGAGCCACAGCCTCCACCAAAGGATGTTCCACAGGATCCACCCCAGAGCCTGACATGGGGACAAGGGGCCAGGGCTGTGTGACCAGGATATCAAGGACAGGGATTATCCAGGTCACTGTGGCCTGGGTTGGGTTCCCCAGGGCAGGAAAGATGTCTGGCAGCTGGAGCAGGGTCTGGGAAGGGCCTCCAAGGTGGGGCTGCAGCCCTTGGGCTGTGAGCAGAGGCTGAGGGAGCTGCGCTGGTCCAGCCTGGAGCAGGGAAGGCTGAGGGGCTCCTCATCCCAGCCTGGCAGTGCCAGTGAGGAGGGGATGGAGAACACAGAGCCAGGCTCTTCACCGGGGGGGGGGGGGGGGGGGGATGGGGGGAGACAAAATCCAATGGGTGGAAGGGGAAAGAGGAGAGATCAGCCAGGACAGGAGGAGATGAAATGAGTCAGGCTGGTTTCAGCATTTCCTCAACAGGAAAAGCAGCCTGACCTCCCTTCTCCATCCACCACTGGAAGCTTTCCAAATCAGGAATTGTTGGAGCTGTTTTTCCCCCACTCCAGGTTGAGCATCCTGATGCAAGAATTTAATTGTGTTTATATCTATCATAGAACCATGTTTGTCTGAAAGTAATTTTAGTATGGAAATCACTTGTGGATGGTGGATTCATCGGGTGCTGCAGGGACATAGCACATGGCTCAGGGAAGAGTGCGATTGTTATTAAATTGTATCCTGTTCCTCTGTGGTCTGTTGACCATGAAGAGAAAGTTTCTGTGCCTCTGAGTCTCACCAGTTCCTGACGCCCAAAGGACACAAACCTGATGAGTTGTGATTCCCACTCCAGTGGTGGCACCTGGACCTCCCTCCATCCCCAGAGCAGAGCTCCCTTGTCCCAGAGAGTCCCTGGCAAATGAGGGATGAAGGAAACAGGACAGGCTGTGGGGATCAGGGGAAGGGCAGAGCCAGGGAGAAGAATGACTTTTGCATTTGATGGAGCTGTGCCTTGCCTTGGCTTTGTTGGCTGTCAAGAAATGAACATCCCTCTGTGTCTCAGGCAGCTCCTTCTCCGAGGAAAGCAGGTGGGAGTTGGAGCCAAGGAGCTGAAAGCTGCAGGTGCAGCCTGAGCTGGAGGGAGCTCAGATTTGCACAAGGCTGCTCTGAGTGCCAGGGCTTGGATGGGGGAAATGGTGGGGTGGGTGTAGGGACAGAGTCTGAATGATTGTCAGCCATGGAGGGTCTTGATTTTCATATCTATTCCAACTGCATGAGGAGGTACTTGGATTCAGTGTCAGTTGGAGGAAAAAATAAACTAAACAGGACCTAAGAAATCTTTTCTTGCTGTCCTTTTAAATATCATGTGTTCACTTTAAATACACTTCTGAGATCTACTTAACTACAAATGATTTGGAAACTGAAATCAAATTATTCCCAGAGGCTTGGCTTGTTAAGGTGTTCTGAATGTTAATGAGCCCTGGGACACTGAATTCCTGCACTGAAGAGCTGAAGGCTGAACAAGCCTCTGCAGCAGGAAAATTCAGCAGCAGCCTCCAAGGTGCTGAGGATGTCAGCAGCCCCCACTGAGGCCATCTCTGCCCAGAGACCGTGGGGGAATGGGCAGACAAGGAGAGCGTCCCTGGGGGTGGGGCAGCACAGCTCAGAGGCACCAGTGGCTCCAGCTGGGAAATGGAGTGTGGAATGTGGCTGGGAAAGCCCTGCCTGGGCTGGGCCAAGCAGGACAGACAAGCCCTGACTCCCATCCCCCAAACAACTCTCTCAAGGAGACATTTGAAAGGAATTGCAATTGTTTGTGTACTCTGAGTTTGACTCCCTGAAGAAATACCAACAAGAGATTCTCAGGAGCTCAGAAGAACAAAACAGTCATTATTGGCAATTTTGGGAAATCAGAGAAACTTCTGCAAATGTTTTATTATGACATTTTAGTGGTTTTGTTTTGTTAATTTAAGTTTTCTCTATTCTTGATATTTCTTAATTAATGTATTGGTGAGTGTGGTGGGTTTTAGTGTCAGTTAATTATTTATACTTTTTTTTGTTGTGAGATAGGATAATGAGAAAGGTATAGTAGGCTTAAAATTTTTAAAGGATATAAAAAATTTTATTAAAATTTAATTAAAAACATAAATAAGTAGTAAGAATTAAGGTAAACTCTTTAGAATACCTTTTTTCTTTACATTTTTTCTTTTTATTGACAATGTAAAGAAAGTAAAATTCAACTTAAAATTAACTTAAAATTAACTTAAAACTTCTAGTTCATTGACTATTTCTAGAATAGCCTTTTTTTAGTTTACTTCGGGAGAGAAGTTTTTCTTGTTTAGTTGTGAAGTTTTTTTACAAGAGGAAAAGATATTTTTTGTGATTCTTAATTTTGTTATGGATAACAGTCTTCTGGGGAACTTTGTTATTGTGAAGTGGTTTTTATTCCTACAAGATTGTTAACAGCTTGTTGATGGGCCATGTCGACTTATGAGGTGTTGTTTCAAAGAGTAATCCTTTAAAGGTAAAAAATTTTGTTACTTATTCTAAAATTATTTTTATCTTTTGGAAGACATCTTCTTGTGGGGATACTGGATTACTTTTTCTTTCTGTTTAAAATTTTTATGAATTCCAGTTATTTTATCATTTCTTTATTTTAGTATGGAGGGTTTTGAAGGATATTAATTTGAGGGGTTTTGTATATGTTTTATATTATTATGAGACAGAGTTTTTTCTTTATAGTTTATAAGAGGATTTTAGTTTTAAGATGAAGGTGTTTTTTCTTCTTTTGTGCTTGCAATTTAATTTCTCCTTTACGAACTTTGTTGGTTTTATGGTTTTTTTTTAATGCGCTTGTATTTTCTTTTTCTTTTACTTCAGGCAGGATTGAAATATTGAAAGGGTTAACACCTGACCTGCCAGTAACTTGTGGTGGAAGTTGTGGTTGTGCTGTGTTAGCATTGGTTTTATGGTTTGTTTTTCGGTTTTTTGTGTTTAATTTTAGTTGTAGGGTTACTTTGTATGCGTTGTAGGTTTTAGGACTTTTTAGTTTAATTGTGTTGGGAAGAAGGTACTTGAAGGTAAGATTTTAATAGGTGTGGCTAGCTTTGTTCTGGTTGGGGTTTTGTAGCCTCTTTTGTTTTCCTGTTTGGGAGTTGTTGGGGTTTGGTTTGGTTAGAATGGAGCTGATGGGCGGGGGGCAGCCTGGAGAGGGGGGAAGGGGCTCAGCCCATGTCAGAGTTTCTTGGTTTGGTTTGGTTTGGTTTGGTTGGGTTTGGTTTGGTTTGGTTTGGTTTGGTTTAGTTTGGTTTGGTTTGGTTTGGTTTGGTTTGGTTTGGTTTGGCTGAGATAGGGGCTGTGGCCAGGGCCTGCTGCTTCTTTGCTGAATGGAAAAGAAAGAGGAGATTCCTAGGGTTTTTTCATCTTTAACATTTGTCTTTCACAGAGGCAAGGTCAGTATCTCACTTGTTTAACAGATTGTCAGTTACACAAAAAGTTTTGAAATACTTTTTAAAATTCTTCTTATGTCAAACTGCCACAGACATTCAATCAACAAAAAACACTTCTCAAAGCATTGACTTGGCCCATTCAACTTCACAAACTTCAAGCCTGTTCAATGTAATGTTAATCAATATTGCCGGAGCACAGAAACAGAAGAAGTAGACACAGAGAGAAAGACAAAAAAGATACAGAGGAGCATTCACACAGCCACAAACTCCTGCATTCTAGCACTGTTCAGATGGAAATTCCAAGAGGAGGTTGGGTCAAGATGTGTGCTTGCCTTGTGGTCAGCCTTAAATACCCCTTGGTCTTCCTGGGCCCTTCCCCCAGGTGGGACTTGGGCTCATTTGGTCCCTCAGGAGCTGGGCTGGGGGCTGCAGAGGTGGCTGTGGAGCATTGCCTGAGCTGTGCCAGGGACTGGCAGCCACTGCTGGGCTGGGATAGAGGCTCTGGGGGGATTGGGGTTCCAGGGCATGGCAGTGCTGGGCTTAAAGGGCAGGGCAGGGCTGGACCTGCCCCTTCCTCCCCCTCAGACGAAGTGTTTCCAGCCAACAATCTCCTCCAGTCTGTCAAAATGGACAATGTTGGAGGTGAAATCCCAATTCTGGCCATGGGCACATGGATGAGAAGGACAGCTCTATTCTATAGCACAGAGCCCCAGTGTTTAGAGGCCAGGTGAGAGCCTCACTAGACCAAGACCAGCCAGACTTGTCAGTAAGGGCAGATTTTGTCTGGAAGCATTCTTTGGACATAGGGAATTTTGGAGCTGGAAGCCCAATCTCGGCCATGGGCACCTGGAGAAGCAGGACAGTTCTCTCCCATGGGAAGGAGAGCATGGAGCCTCCCGCAATGTTTTGGGGACAGATGAGTGGTGACCATTGTGAAACTACTGCCAGCCAGATTTGTCCTGGCAATATTCCCATGGGAACAATCCCTGGATATAAGGAACTTTGGAGGTGAAATCCCAATTCTGGCCATGGGTGTCTGGAGCAGGACAGTTCTTTTCCATAGGAAGGAAAGTACAGAGCCCCAGTGTTTCAGCAGCAGATGAGAAGAGACTCTCAACATGCCAAGGTCAGCTGGATAAGTCACATGGCCCCTGGGGGGCCAAAACAGCCAAATCTGTTCCATGTTCCATTAGTTTTCTAGTGCCCCATAGTGTCACAATGGTGCCTTAGATCCATGACACCCCACAGTGCCACAATGGTTACATGTTTCCATGGGGTCCAACAATGCCACAATGGCCCCTAGATAACAGAAGGCCCTGCAGCGTCACAATGGTCCCAACAATTCCATTGGGCCTTGCAGTGTCACAATGGTCTCCATGGTTCCCCAGGCCCCACAGTGTCACATTACTCCTCTGTTCCATGAGCCCTGCAATGTCACAATGAACCTTTGGACCCTGGGGGTTTGCAGTGTCACAATGGTCTCCTTTGGCTCCACAGTGTCACAATGGACCATTGATGACAGGAGGCCACTCTGTGTCGCCCTGGAGCTTTGGTTCCATGCAGCCCTGAAGTGTCACAATGGTCTCCTTTGGTTGCCCAGTGTCACAATGGACCACTGATGACATGAGACCCTGCAGTGTCACAATGGATCTTTGGTTCCATGCAGCCCTGCAGTTTCACAAAGGCCTATTGGTTTCACAAGGCCCCACAATATCACAATGGTCCTCCCAGGGTCACAATGGTCTCACTGGTTCCATGAGGCTTCACAGTCTCACAATGCTTTGCTTGTTCCATGGGGCTTCATAGTGTCACAATGGTCTCTGTGATTCCATGGGCCCCTCAGTGTCACAATAGCCCTTTGGTTCCATGAGGCTGTAAAGTGTCTTAATTGTCTTTTCATGGTTAAACGAGGCCTTGCAATGTCACAATCAACCTTTGGTTCCATGGAGTCCCACAGTGTCACAATGGCCACCTGGTTCCATGACACCACAAAGTGTCATAATGGTCTCCATGGTTCCATGAGGCCCAGTGGTGCCACAATGGACCCTTGGTTTGATGGGGCCTCTCAGTGTCACAATGATCTCTACATTCCATGGAGCCACACAGCGTCAGTACAGTCCCCTTGGTTCCATGAGGCCCAGCAATGTCACAGTGGTCTCCATGACTCCATGAGACCTCACAGTGTCACAATGGTCCCTTGGTCTCACAGGGCCCCACAGTGTCACAATGGTCCCTTGGTCTCACAGGGCCCCACAGTGTCACAATGGTCCCTTGGTTCCATGGCCCTGTGCTGGTGCTTTCCCCCCTCCCCTTCTCAGGCTGCCCTGCCAGCTGAGAAATGCTCCTTGGGCCTCGGCCTTGGCCAACAGCCCCTGGGCTCAGCTCCTCTGCAGCTCATCACAAACACTGTCTGCTCCAGGCACTGCTGCTGCCCAACCAGCTCCTGGTTCCTTTAGCAGCAGCCCTGGGAACTGTTTTTGTTCCCTCAGTGGCACAACATCCCTGTTCTCACCCTGCCAAAGAAAGCTGTTAGTGCCAAGTGCAGCACGGATGAACCATTGCTGGGACTGAAGCCCCTCTCTTGCGGCCCTGCACACAGTGCTCTAAAAGGAGCCCTTGGAGCTCTCCTGGGCCAGCGACTCCCTCTGAGTGGGGCCTCTCCCAGCCGGGAACTCTCCCGTTTGCTGCACTCGGGGATCCTGAACAACGACGGAACCTAGGCCGATCCCCCCACTCCTCCAGGCTCAACCCTTTGTCTGCTGGGGAGATGCCAAAGAATCAGCACTGAGCATTTCCTGCCCTCAGGGGAATTGCTCACAGGTGCCTTGCGCTGACTCTTGGTGTCTGTATGCACACAGGAATGCCTGTGCTGGGGAAATGTGGCAGAAATGCTGCTCTCTGAGGGGTTGGAGTGCCTTGGATAGCTGAGTCAGTCAGGCCTGTAGGGAAGGTTAAATCACAAGGCCTAACTTAAATTAAATGCTGCTGAGAGTTTTTCTTTTGCTAAGGCGTTACCTTTAATATAAGTTTTATGTTAAGTTCAATATTGTTAAGTGTTATTCCTCTGTTAAATTGTGAAGTCCTAGGTTTAAGTTAGGTTACATGCTGTTACGCTCTGCTCTTTTGCTAAATTGTGAGGTTGAAAATATTAAGGTTAATGTATAAGTAAAGTCCTCTTAAGTTTGAGCTCTGTTAAGCTTTCAGGCCGTGTTCCTTTTATCCTTGCCCTTGCTGTCCTTGTGTCTCACACACACACACACACATAGGGACAGTTCTCTGATGATTTCTGGTTTGATTGCCTGGATTCTGTTTGGTTTTTTTGTTGCTTTGTTTCCTTGGTGTGCCTGAAGTGTCCAGTCAGGAGCAGAGTGACTCTTGCCAAGGAACTTTATGCTGCTGTCCCTTAACATTAAATCTGGTTTTGGCTGATCCCTTGCTGGGGATTTCTTCAGCGATCTTAAGGCCTCGTTTGTACCAGGGTGAAGGAGCCCTGGCCCAGGCTCTGGCCCTGGGGGACATGGGGACGGCTGCCGGGGGGTCCCTGTCCCCCTGTGCCACCCCCAGGGCCCCGGCCCCCTGTCCCCGTCTCAGGCTCTGGGGTCGATCTCGTGGAACATCCTCTGGGGGAGGCTGCGGGACTGGGGGCAGGGGGACCCGGAGGGACAGGGGACCCCGCTGTGCATGAGCAGGGTTGGACTGCTCTGGGGGGAGCTGTGAGGGGGGCTGGGGCAGAGTGACCTCCCCAGTGACCTCACACAGCCCCCTGTGATGTCACACAGCCCCTGTGATGTCACACAGCTGCCTCTGTGATGTCACACTGCCCCTGGGATGTCACACTGCCCTTTGATGTCACAATGCCCCTGTGATGTCATACTGCCCCTTTGATATCACACAGCCATCTCTGTGATGCCACACAACCCCTGTGATGTCACACTGACCCTGTGATGTCACAGGGCCAACTCTATGTCACCCTGTAATTTCATACAGCAATGCTGTGACATCACAGAAGACTGATGTCACAAAGTCACCCTGTGATGTCACAATCTCTTCTGTGATGTCACAGCCTCCTCTATGATGTTACACAGCCACCAGGTGATGTCTCAGAGCCACCTTCTATGATGGCACACTCTGCTCTATGGCCTCACACCCTGGTCTGTGATATCACAGCCAGCTCTGTGATGTCACCACCAGCTCTGTGGTGTCACAGAACCCTCAAGAACTCTCAAGAACTCAGTTCCATTGAAACACTGAAGTTTCTTGTACTTTGAAGAGATCCCTGTCAGGGACACGACTGAGAAAGTGCCCCCAGGCCCCAGGCAGAGCAGAGAACTGGAGGCAGTGACAACAGATGGGGACAAAGAGAAGCCAAGTCTTGGTGTCCTGGGGCACAGCAGGGTCTGTGCCACCAAGGGCTGTGAGGAGACACCTTGTCCTGAGGCCCTGGGGCCTCCTGGCACAGTCCCAGCCAGGCTGGGCACTGACAGCCCCTTGTCCTGCACTCAGCATCCCCCCCTAGCCCACATCCCAGGGGTCTGAATTAATGCTTTGAGACACTCAATGTGTTGAAGGTACTTTGGATTTTCCTTCCCACACTGAGTGTCTGAGAGGTTTTTGTGTCATCCTGGCCACCAATTCTCTCCTCCAACAAGTCCATGAGGAGCCTGTGTTGGAGAGGGACCTCAGTGGGAGCCATGAATGCCTGGACAAACTTTGGGTGTTTCCTCTGCCTTTGACTCCTGGCAAGGTTTGTGCAATCTCCTCCCAGGCCCTGATGTTCAAGGGCTCAGCTCCAAATGCACAGTGAGACTCATGAGGATCAAGCAAGTCCTGACAAACCCTGGCTCTGCCTTGATTTCCCTCTGCTCCAGTGTAGTTGATTAGGAGGTTTTCCTTTGACAGTTATGGAGAAATAGTTCAAAGAACTTCCAGGAAATATGTAGTCCTATTTTAAAGGGTGTCTTTTATTGCTGTTCTTATTACACAAGAGATAATTGCAGCATTCAGTGACTGATATTGATGCAGGGATTCTTCTAAGGAGGTCTGGCCTGCTCACAAAAGCTGTGCCTTGAGCTCTGAGCCAGTGTGGACAACCTCGCTCCACATTCCTCAAGCCCATCGTGTCTGTCCTCACTCACCTGGAACCTGCTTTGCTTGGAGAAGTGGCTGCACACAGCCAAAGAGGGATTTTCCTTCATTTGTTTTTGAAGCAATCTAAAACTCCTGAGTTTCCCCACTGCAAACAGACATCCTCCTCAAGTGTGTGCCAAGCCCAAGCTGCCACCAGGAGCACTCCAGACCTGCCCTGGGCCAGCTGTGAGGGTGGATCATCATCCCAACATGCAGTGGTGCCATTGCAAGGGACTGTTGCCATGGAAACTGCAATGACCCCACTGCTGGGTTTGGGTGCCATGGCAACCCCCATCAGTTCAGGCTTCCTTGGAAACCAGCCCAAGAAGCCATTTCTGAAGCCAGGTTCCATGGCCACTTGCTTGCAGAGCTGTTGCTGTCCTCGGCTGCCATGGCAACCCTGGGACAAAGCGGTGCCAGGGCTGTTCCAGGTACAATTCCAGTGACAATTGTACCTGGAATTGGTGCCACCAGGTGCCATGGCAACGGCCACGGGGACCCGGTCCTTAGTTTGGTGCCATGGCAACCAATGCCCGGCCCCATTGTGGTGGTTGGTGGCCATGGAAAGCTGCCCTGGCCCCTTGCTCAGGGCTGGTGTCAGTGCCCAGAGCCAGAGGGGTTCCCTTGCTGGGGGCTGTGCCAAGGCCACCTGCCCTGTGCCGCGCTGGCCGCTCTGGCACCAGGAACCAGCAGCCACCGGCACTGCCAGGGCCAAAGGCCAGGTCAGCCAGACAGAAAGGGGCAGGGCTGGGCACTGTTTCCATGGCAACCGGCACTGGGGGGACACCTGGGTCACCTGGCCTGGCAGTTGCCATGGAAACCCCTGGCAGGGACTGAGGGCACAGCCCCTGGCACTGAGACACTGCTGGGCCGGGTGCTGAGCACAGGGCTGGGCACGCAGAGATGGTTTTGTTCTTGCTGAGCTGCAGCACAGCCAAGGCCTGTCCTGCCCCTCGTCAGCCACGCTGGGGAGGGGCTGGGGCTGCGGGGGAGCTGGGCAGGGACACAGCCAGGACAGGGGACCCCAACTGAGCCTGGGCATACCCCAGACCAGAGCACATCATGCTCAGGGTGTGCAGGGGGGAACAGGGAGGAAGGGGGAAATTTTGGAGGGAGGGCTTTTGCCTTCCCGGGTAACACTTAGGCAACAGGGGGCCCTATGTCCCCAGTGGGCAGGGTCACTACCAAAGACACAGACACCAACTGAAGGAATTGTGTCATTTATATCATGCACAGCTGAAAAGAATTACAAAAGGATAAGCTCAGAAAAGCACATGATCATTAGCAAAGATTTACAAAAGAATAAGTCAGCAATCCATCATAAGCCATCATTACATTTTGATGACTAACCCCTTGGTGAAACACTGGAGGTGTTTGTGGCAGACAAAGATTCTGGCTGACTATCAAGGTACACCTTACAGACATCAGCAGTACTTTAGTGACACCGTTCTTCATTCTTTTTTCTCAATCCCATTGGAGTTAGGAACAAGAATTCTGTTGTCCACGGAGCTGGCACCTTTTTAATTCCAGAATAATGCCCCAGGCCCTTTGCTGTTCAGCTTTACCATGCTGTCTGTGGCTAACAAGGCTTGGGGGGCCCTTTCCCCTCTGGCTGGAAGGGGCCGGGTCCCAGTCCCTGAGGGGCACCCAGGCTCCTGGATGGAATTCCTGTGAAAGTCCCTCAGTGTCACAGCAGCCTTCACATGGAGCCCCGTGGATCAGAGCATGTTCCACAGGGGCCCTTGGGGCAAACAGGGAGATTTGGTCTGGCAGGATGTGTAAAACAATCTCCTGTCAGATCTACTTGTTCTCACACAGAATCCCTGGCTGCAGGGACACATTCCCATTGTTCCTGCCCAGGGTTCAGGACTCAGAGTGGTCTTTCCTAGGAGCTGCTCCTTCAGCTGCCTCAGAAGGGCCTTTTGGCCTCTGGACCCACAATCTGGCTCCATTATCAGGGCTGCTGCATCCAAACCCTTTATCTCCACAAACGGTGGTGACTGGAGGTGGATCTCCTTTTTTCAAAATCGTTCTTAATATTGCAAGATCAATAATTGTGCTACCCTGTCATGGGGTTGAATAATCCAATCCTGGTCACTATAGCTTAACAGAATAACTGTAATTTCTCCTTGATATTCTGCATCAGTTCCTCCTGCCATGACAGGAACACTTTGCAAGGCCAAGCTCCAAGGGAGAAGTTACCAAAGCAAAGTGTCCTGGAGGAATCTGAATTCCTGTTTCGGTATTGACAGCTCTCATTTGCTTTGAATTTCTCCACATTAATTCAAATGTATGAAGGCCCAGCCTTGCAGCCTCTAGGCTGGCCCTGCCAGGGGCCATCACAGCCAGAACAATTTCCCAGGCAGCCCAAGTCTCACTGCCCATGGTTGGATTTGCAAACTGGGGGCAGCCGTGCACAGCCAGGGGGTTTCCATTTCCCCAGTGGGCCATTGTGAAGGGCATGGAGCACATCTGGGAGATGGGTTCTGCATGGGCAAAGGTTCCATCTCCTCATTTTTTACACTGCTCTTTAAACAACCCGTTCAACCAGTCCTGCAGCTTGTGCATAGTCTGGTACATGAAAAACCCTGCAGGCTTAATCACTGTATTTTTCACAGGAACAGACAAAGCATTCTGCATCACAGAATCAGCAAACCCTGTAAAAATAGCCAATTTCCTCCCTTCCTCCTTTATCATTGTATAAAATCTCACAAAGTTGGCCACTGACATTAAGGTCCTGGCCAATCCTGTTCTGTAGGGTATTTAGTGTTACATCCCTCAGCAGCGAAAGCTACCAAATTAGCATTGTCAGCACTACTTCACAATATGATAATTTTATATGTAGACAGTGATAGAGAAATATAGATATAGATTGATATGGACATATATAAAAGATAAATATATATATTAAGGTCTTATTATCCTATATATATAGTTATTTATTGTATTAATATTTCACTTGCAGAAATGCATCTGAGCTCAAGATTAGAACCTTCGTCTGTTGCTCCATGTGGGAGCATTCCAACAATAATTGTTCCTTCTGAAGGTGCTGTTTCCAATGTACTCTTAACAAATTCATCTTTGTCTGCCTAAACCCACAAGGTCTTTTCCTTTTCCATTTGCAATTTTTGGATGCATTTGAAGCCATTCAGGGGTGCAGCTTCTTTTACCCGACTGCCCCACTGCTCCCACAGGAGAGCCAGGGAACTCCAGGGAAGGGCTTCCCAGCTGGGAATTTCTGATGGGACTGATTCCTCACATTTACATTAAAAAGTGACATTTTGCTGGGATCTGGCCAGACTGCGCCAGTTTTGTTTTACCAGTGGGCAAAGTCAGCTTTCTGGAGAACATCTCGCCTTCACCAGCCCAACGTTTTGGAGAGGTTTTCCCGCACATGTGGAGGCTTGCTGGCAGCACATTTCTTCAGCTGGGTGCCCATCACCTTGCAGAGGGCAGAGGCCAGCTTGGTGGCCACGGTGCGGACGTTGGCGCTCCGCACAGGCAGCGCCTTGTTCCCCAGGCAGGACCAGAGCACGGGCAGGGCGTCGCGCTGGGCGACTTCAGGGCTCCTGGCATGAACCCCCTGCACAAGCACTGCCGGGACAGAGACACAGCTCCTTACCCACCAGCCTTCCTGCAACAAGGATCTGCCTCTGCTTCTGCTTCTTGCCAGCCTCTCTGGCCAAGAGCAGCAAAACAGCACCCAGAGCCCCTTGGTCCAGAAACGGGAAAAGCAGCTGATCATCCTGGAAACAGAACCACCAACCCCTCAGCACTAATTGCTCCAAACAGAGCCTTGGCCCTGTGGCAGACTTCATACCTTTACTAAATTATTTCACAATCTCTGCATGAACAATGAATGAAATGTCCAGTTGCCTTTGATTTCCATTAAGAAGTTGTCTAAACCCACACTGAAGATTTGGAAATGTACCATAGAGAGGAAATGGAGAGATTTCTAATAAAAGGGATGATTCCATTTTTGTAACTTTGATGTCAAGTGCCAGATGCCTCATCTGGCTCTTCCCTTTGCTCAGTGGCACACTGAGCAAAGGGCAGGATTAGAACACACCTCAAAACTCCAGCCCACCAGAGATGGCTGCTGCCTGACAGCTGGATGAGAAACATCAGTGACCAGCTGGGGTCTTTGGCAGAATGCTTTAGGGGCTTCCAACAAAGAGCTGTTTCAAACCTCAGGGCATCTCTAGAGAATTACCCAGACCCCATTGCCTTGGCATTTGGGCATCTCCACATTTTAATGCCACTTCCCCTCCCAATGGTAATGGTACTTTTTCTTATATGTCCACTGAAATAGGGGCATGGAGAAAGAAAAATGCTACACAAGGGACTGAAATGTAACCAAAACACAAGTGTTTTCTCATATTGTCTCTGAAATATCTCTGCCCATTTTCTGAACTGAACTGTATCAAACACGGACAAATGTTTACTAGCAACAGGCTCCTTGCAACAGGCAGATTTGGCTAAGAGATGAAAACCTGAAATGCTCTGGAGACCATTCTTATTTTCTGATCGGACAAAAATGTTATTCAGCAGCAATTTAATATTCTGTGGTGGAAGAGACTTCATTTTCTCCATGTTGTTAATCCACCAGCAGACATCAACATTGAAAGAGCTCCTGCAAGTACCCAAAACCAATTCTGCTAAGCAAGAAAGGGTTATGGTACCCATTTTAAAATGGGAATTCATTTGAATTTAAATGCAATTAAAGACATCAGTGACTACTGAATGTGAGGAACAGCTGTCTGTTCCTGCTAAATCTCAGAGAGAACATCTGCTTTTTCTAAAGTAGTCCTAATTTATGGTTAATTCCTTTTTTTGAAAAAAAGATCAAAAGAAGTGCGAAACTAAATGCCCTATCTGGAGATCTGTATTTTTCAAATGCTCTTTAAAGGGTCTTAGACATTCCCAATCGCTGAACATGCCCTTTTGAGATTCCTAATGAAGACACAAAGTGTATTAAACCTTGCATTTCAAGATGTTGGCATAATTAGCAGTGGATTTAGCCCCAGTTAAAGCAAGGCTATCAATCATCTTCTCTGCTATATATTGAGATTATCCTTTTTCCATTCCGTGGCTCTTGCTGACACAGCAAGCTCCTCTGAGGAATCAAATATCAGCTGCAGTTGTAGCATTTTGGGCAGCGCTGACCCAGGCAGACACTGTTTGCACACCCTGAAAGGCTCAGTCCAAGGCCACTGTGACAGCACAGGCAGGGAGCCTCAGCACTCTGCTTCTGTGCCTGTGCCCCAGAGGCTGCCTTGCACTAAACCCGTGCCTCTGGTACCTCTGTTGAGTTCTGGCCTAAGCTGTGACCCCCAGGCCCTGCACAGTTCAGCCTCAAAACTTTCCAAGAGGAAAACAAGAATTCTGTGAGGACAAAACAAACTGATGCCCTGAAACAGCATTTGCCACCATTTCCCCTCAAAGATCACAGATGTCCCTGAGCTCCCCAGAGAGGAGCCAGCTGGGGCATTTTTAGCCCTCCCTTTGCTGGAGGTGGTTCTGAGATGCCCCAGTGAGAGCTCAGCCCCAGGCCGAGCGCTGTCCCCATCTCAGGTGCTGCCCAGCTCTGCAGCAGCCAGGGAAAACCTGCCAAACCCACCTGCCTTGGCCATGGGGCAGCAGTGACACGCTCAGCACCTCCTGGTTTGGAGGAGCTGCTCTGCTGTCTGCTCACAGGCATTCCCTGTAAATGCTCCCTGGGAAGAGCTCTGGGCTCAGAGGGGGAGGCCAAACCTGTGATACGCTCGGTGACATCCAGCAGGGCTTGGCCACTCAGGTGATTCCATTGGCAGCTGAACTCTTTCAGCAGGGACACTTTATCTACAAGGGAAACACATGTTTCTGCTCACTTTTCTTACGTCATAGGAGAAAGGGCAGGGCCAACCCCATTTTATAAAATCAAGCACATTTCTGCAGATGTTTGAATCCTATTCTTCTTTCCTTCCAGCATACGTGGCAGGGTTTTAAATTCCAAAAGAAAAGCTCTCCTTTCACATTTGTAAATCCAAACTTGTCTGCTGTAGCAGGAGCTGTGTTAAAACATTTCACATCAGGGACCTTGAGAGTTCAGTCACATGGAAGCAGTGGAAAGGTTTTGCATCCCAGAGCAAAAAGGAAGAGCCCCATACTTGGGACATAGAAAGGCATTGAGTCAGGCAGTTCCTGAGATCACAGAGCAGCTGAGGAGGAGAAAGTGGAAACTCCTCTTGAAGACCTGCCTCTTCAACACTCCTTTTTCAGGCATATTCCCCCAGTATGGAATTTTCAGAGCTGACATAAATGTGTGTGGCAAAGGAATTTAGAGCAGCCCTTGCCTATGTAGTTAATTGCTGTGGCCATCTTGCCCCATGCAAAACAACAGGTGGAACAAGGCATCATTGACAGCTGGGTTTATACCTGTTTGTTCTAAAGAAATGAACTTGGTGAATCACAAGTTCCCCTTTGCAAACAGAAGACAAAGAAGAAAAGTGGAAAATAGGCAGCTAATGCCTCTAATGTAGAGCCTCCCAGGTGGCTGCTCTGCAGAAGCTCTGATGGGTCAGTGTCCCTTCATGCCAACAGCAAAGCTGTTCATTTGGGAAGTCAGACGGGGCCCAAGCAAACTCCAAACCCCCTTTGCCTCTGAACTTTAGCAGAGCTGCAGTCCAGGACTTGCTCTTCAGACAAGCAGCACAGAGCCAAGGGCTCCTGGGACTGTTGGGAAATGCTGATCCCATTCCAGCCTGTTGGGGATGGTGCATAAGGACTGCACCTGCACAGCCTCTGGTGGGTGTCAGCTGGAGTGTTCCACAGACAAGAGCAGCTGTCAAGGCACTCAGCGCTCTCTTGTGCAGGAGAGACAGAGACAAAGCTGAGGAGAGCCCCTGACAGGGCTCAGCCTTACCCAAATGAGCAATGGATTCTCCCAGTGCTTTCACAGCTGCCCCACAAACCCTGGGATCCTTTGAGTTCAGGTTCTTTGTTATTCCCTCCACCAAACCAATGATCACCGGGTTCAAGGCATCTTTCAGGGCTCCTGTGATTTCAGCCAGCACATCCAGTGCCCTCTGCTTCACTTTCTTGTGGCTGTCAGATATTCTCAGGACAAAATATTCAAAAATCTGTGAAGAGAACAAGCATCGTGAAAGCTGGATTCAAATGTCCTTGTTTGAAGAGTGGATGTAGCAGTCAGCAATGTCAAAGATGAAAGTGATCCTTTCTGTCAGGTCAGCACTCGCTTGCACAATTTCACTCTTTTCCTGTGAGCCACTCACTGGAATGGTGGTGCGACCTCTTGCTGGTTGAAGGATTTTCTTCTTTTGAAGAGGTTTGGCTGGGGACAGAATAGTTCCTATGGTATTTCTCTCCATCTATAAATCATTAGATCAATTCCATTTATTAATGCTAAAGTACTATTAATGCTAATTAAAGTAATTAATGCTAAAAAGTACTGTTAGGAAATTTAGGTGACTAAAGACTGGAAAAGTACAAAACCGTGGCTAATTCCAAGTCCTACACCTGCAAAGATAGTGTGTCCTTGAGACTAGCTGTAGTAGGATAACAAATAGTGCAAGAGACATGAGAAAAGAGAGGTGTAACCCCTAAGGAATGAGGAAGAGTTCATGGTATAGTTTAACCAATAGATTGCTTGGCTTACAGAATATTCATAAGCTTATTATTTGCTGTATAAGTGTTTGATGCTTTCTTCAACAAACTGGACCTGTGATGAACCATCTGGTGTCCTGATCTCCTTCCTACGACAGAGTACCTTTGCTTTGAATGCAAGCACATGTTTACAATGCCTGGTTTTCTATACAATTGCCTCAAGGACTGAGAGCAATTATGATTTTGCCAAAATTATGGCTGGAGGAGATCTAAGTTTTCTTTTGTTTGTCTCAGAGCCAGTGTCTGGAGAAGTGCAGGGCTCTGA
Organism: Melospiza melodia melodia; assembly: GCF_035770615.1. Taxonomy (NCBI): domain Eukaryota; kingdom Metazoa; phylum Chordata; class Aves; order Passeriformes; family Passerellidae; genus Melospiza; species Melospiza melodia. Next base: position 589,560 of record NW_026948800.1, read on the forward strand.
TCAACTCTTCCAGGATCCAGACCATTTCTCTAAGTAACAGGTGGACCTCTGAACTGTACTGTACTGTATTGTACAGCTCTCATTAGAGCAGGGTCAGTCCCTTGACAGCCTCATTATCAGGCACCTTTTCCTGGAAAAAGGGAAAAAGCAGCTACTGGGAGGAGAAGGCAGAGGTGAGTCCTTAGCTGTTTTCCTCCTTTTCCAAAGAGTAAAAAAGACCCCCAAGAAGGGTGAGCACTGTCTTTACCAAGAGGAATAGGAACAAGGATGGAAATGAGTAGCCAGAGCTGTGCCTGTGTAAGACAAGATGGAGTATATAGAAGTATTCTTAAAAAAAACAACTGGGTTTAAACCAACCCAGCCTGATACTTCTCTTCCCTATGCAAACCCATTTTTGGTCTAAAGAACAATTGCCATGCTTTCAGGGGCTGGATTCCCTTCACTTCACCCAGCTGGGAGTAGGAGAGAGCAGCAATTACACCAGCAGAAAATTCTGCCATCATCTGATGAACAGCAGCAATAGGCACCTGCCAGATAAATACAGCTGGACTGAAATGCCTTGTCCTGAAGCCTGGACCTGAATTATATTTGTCTGGGTAAGAGGGACTACCGTGTCCCAAACAGCCAGGATGGAGTGCCAAGACATCCTGAATTAACTTTGATGCTACAGGCTTAGGAAAGGAGCAGTGAAGATACCCTACATACTTGGGCACTGTTAGTGGAGATGAGCTGGGGGCTGGTTTTACACAGGTCTAGGAGGAGTTCCACTCCTTCCATCCTTGTCTGAAACCCCTTGGCTTCCAGGAGATGGTAAAGCTTCTGGAGCAGCTCTGTTTCTTCCACAGCTGGAGGTGACGTGACCTGGGCTTGTGCACAGGGTAGGAGGTCTCCATCAGAGGGAGATTTCACCCTGGAAAATAAAACCAAATGAGGACCTGGTGGTGAAAATTATCGTAGCATGGCATCCCCATAGTGGAAATAATTAGCATTGACTCCATGATTCCAGAAGGCTGATCAATCACTTTATGATACTATACTATACTATACTATACTATACTATACTATACTATACTATACTATACAGAAACTCATCGCCCTTACAGACAGTCTGATACAGACAGACCAGATTGGTCAATTGAGTCCAAAACACCATCACTAGTGGCCAATTAAGAAATCACCCTTTGGTAAACAAATCTCCATAACACATTCCACGTGTTCACAACAACGGGTGCAGCAAGTGAAGATAAGAATTGTTTCTCATTCTTTTCTCTGATCTTCTCACAGCCTTCCCCAGGAAAAAGCCTGGGAAAGTTGTGCCTGCTGCTCTCTATGGAAAGAGCTACAGCCACAGTCAATACCTTCACTTAATTATGAGCAAAACAACTTGAGCAGCTTTCCTAATTATGTGATTTCAAGCTGGAAAGTCATGAGGGTCTGAAGAACAACATGGACCTCATGACAATCATTACAGGAGACAATCTGCAAGTGACATTCTCACCACTGCTCCCTCAGGAAAGCCAAGGATGAGATGCATCTGATCTATCTTCAGATGGCTGATGGGCACACAGGTCGCATTGCTTTACGGAGAAAGAGAGACACTACTGCCAAGTTTAAATGCCTCCTCATATGGGACATGTGTGTCTTAGAATAAGGGAAATCATCACTCTGGAGAAGTGTCTCTACAACCAGGCATGACGATCTGGAAAAGTAGCTCAGATGCATCTGAACAGATAAACAGGGCCATATTTGAAGGATTCAGAAAATCAGTAACAGAGATAAAAACAAAAGCCGGACATCCCAGAACTACGCTCACACTTCATTGGCTTCCCTGGAGACCAGATGCACAGCTTCACAACCCCACTGGGAACAATTCTCCTGATCAACCTGTCTCTTCCATGAGCACAGGAAGATGCCAGCTATGCTACTGAGGCATGTGGTCACTTTCCTGCCACTGCTGAGCAGGACAGAGCTAAATAAATCCCCTCTGCTATCAGAGGAGAACAGGTACAAGCAGCTCTGCAACTGCCATGAAGAGACAGCAAGGAGCAAATTCCTGTCTTAAATGCTGATTGCAGCACAGGGGGAAATAAAGCAAACATGCTGTCCATCAAGCAAATTACATGAAGGACAGGAATATCAAGGCACAAAGTCCACATTCAGACACCTGTTGACTGAAGTTGTTCAGGAATTGCCTTGCTCCTTACTACTCAAACTTGGTACTGTTTGAGGGAAAGAACCATGATTCAGCCAGGCCAAACCTCACAGATGAGAACTGCATCTTTGTGGAACGGCATCTTGCTTCCAGACTGAGATTTCTCATCAAAACACCCATCTGAAAATTACTCCATTCAGATGAAAAAAAAGCCCTGTTTTATAGGGGCCTGAGTAAATATATGTATGGCAGTAAAAGATCTCTGTATTGTATAAGTGACCCTGCCCTGATTCTAGTTATTGTAAATGGGCTGCAGCTGTGATGCCCTTGATTGGGCAGCAGCTTTGGCCTGTGGAGGTAGCTGGGATAAAAGGGGGTGAGGCATTCAGGGAGGGCTGCAGAGGAGCCCTGGCTGGGAAGCCACCACAACACTGCTGTGAGAAAACCACCCAGAAGGTATGAGACTCTGCAAATATGATATACAACAATATGATTACAACACTGTTTGAATTTACTTGTCCCAAGTCAGGTAGCAGAAACTTGGCCCTCTCCCAGCCTCCACAACACTGCCCTTGCCACTGCACTGGATCGTCTGAGCTGCAGCCAATGGGTGTCTTTTTGTCTCTCCATTTTTGTGGAAGCCCCTCCAGAGAAGTTGTGTTCAGCACAATGCACAAGTAGGCACTTTTTATCCCAGAGCATATCCTAGAGTAGGGAAAGGAAACAATCTGTGGCATTGGTCATCTCTGCCAGAAAGTTTTTCCTGAGGAAGAGGCATGTAAAGCTTGTCATGTGCTTTGTCACATCTGACAAAAGTGCTCAGTACCGTTTGCCAGCAGACAATGTGGCCCGGGGCTCCTCTGAGCCATCGTTCCTCTCCTTCACCGGCTCCTTGACAGATGGGCCTTCAGCCTTCTGGTTTTCCATCCCCTACAATGACATAGAGAAACCTCATCAATCTTTAGAATATAAAGCAGGAAATTCCCTGTTTAAAACACAAGTTAGAACCAGGATCACTGCTACCAAGGCTTAGGGAAACATTTCCTAACTTACAAATGGAAACCGACAAGAGATTCAGTGATGCCAACTCTTTGTTTTCAATAGCCCAAGGCAGGTTATGGGTGCTACCAGACTGAGCAGCAATCTAAAATCCCAAATTCCTTAGTCTTGACCATAAATGGGAATAATGCAAACTGGTAGGCAACAAGTGTTTGTAAAGGAATCAACAGAAAAAATTGGACTCTTTTGGGGGTTGGCCCATTGTGTTGGAAGTCAATTTGGTTCAACACTCACTCTCCCTGTGCCTGCACAAAGGCAGGCTCCCTTCTGAAATGTCGATAAAACAATATAAAATCCTCTTCCAAACAAACAAAGGATTTTTCACTCGACGCTGCTGAATTTAATTTGAAATCAACAGGTTTATCCAAATGAAGTTATCCATAGGAAATAATTTGCTTAATGATCTACCTAAAAATGCCTCATTGTCTGATAAGTTTAGTAGAAATTTGCAAAGTCAACAGTCCACAGATTTTCATTTCTTGTTTAGTGGCTATTCTGCAGGAAAGCTTTTACAGACTAATCAGTTTGGATGCAATTAAAATGCCAGTACATTTCATCTAGGCATTTTGGTATTAGAACAAAACCATATGACTGCACAGCCTTTTAAAAAATATTTTAAAATAAATTTTCAAGTCAACAGTCTGAGTAGGACTCAGAATATAAACTCTACCAAGCTTCAACTGCATTGGAAGATTCCCTTGTCACCCTGTGAATCAACTCTACATTCAGAAGATTAAAAGTCCCCATTATGGTGGTTTTGGTATGGTTAGGAATTGGGGAAGGACCTTCTTCCTTCTCAGCTCCATGCTGCAGTGCCTTTGAGATGTGGCCTGCTGGCAATTGTTTGTGCAGCCCTGGTATTTCTCCATGGGGCAGAAAGTGCAATTGCATTTCCAGCCCAGAGCCCGTGAGGAGTGGGGCGTGCAGGGCTGTGCCAGACCCGGGCCAGCAGCTGTGCCGCCAGAGGGTTTTGGTTCCTGCCCAGGGCAGCTGGTGCATCTCTGCCGTGAGTGCCTCCCCTTCCAGGTGCCCATGGACAGCAGGTGCAGGGTTCTGCACGGGGCATGGAGCAGGGTGGGGATGTCTGCTGGCAACAGAGTGCAGCGGAGAGCAAACAGTCCAGGATGGTCCTGGAGTGTGTGACAGAGAACTCCTGACACAGCTGGTGACTGAGCCAGTGAGGGAAGGCACTGCTGGGCCTGCTGTTTGTGAGGAGAGAAGGGCTGCTGGGTGACAGGAGGGCTGGAGGCGGCCTTGGGCTCAGGGATCACAAAATGCTTGTGTTTGATTCCCAGAGAAGGAACGAGAGATGTTGGGGAAGTGTTGACCTGCAACAAATTGTGAATTTGTTAATCTTTAACAGGCAGTGCTTAGTCATACCTTCCCTCACGCCAGTGGTTAATGTGTGCAAGTGGATGTCTTAGCCTTGAGAATAAAGACAGTGGGCCTAATGAGGACGTAGCTGCAATGCATTCAAGGAGAAGAAGGCTCCTAACCGTGGGAGGAGAATTTGAGGAACGGGATGTTCACCCCATGACCACCAGAGACCCTCAAGAGACCCCTACTGTAAATGTCAGTAATTTTGGGGAAGTGATTTAAACATGTCAAACACTTTGTGAGAATGTTTAGCCTGTGAGTTTGAGCAAAGTAATGAATAAAAGTAATGAAAGTAATGTCTTAGTTCCATGGATACTAACATGTGGATGTGCATGTTTCAGGGAAGTGATTCCTAATGCACCCAGCACTGAAATAAAGTAATGCCTCTTTTCTCACACTGAGCTGGCAGTGTGGATTGGGCCCTGCTCGGTGACGTTCATTTTGGTCATTTCTATTGAAGCATAAAGAATGGTTGAAATGAAATATTTTCCAGCTGTTTCCCTTTGGTTTACCTGTTTGAGGGTTAAAATTCTGTGCTGCAGGTGTGCTGGGTGTGTGCAGAGCAGTGCAGCCCCAGAAACCCCTTGGCTTGCCCACAGGTTGCCATGCCTTGTTGCCAGGTGTGCCCGGCTGTGGCAGGAGAAGGAGCCCGCAGTGCAGTGGGCACCGTGCCCTGCCCAGCCGGGGCTCTCTGGCACAGAGCAGCAGCAGCGCCAGCACCGTTCAACCCGCTCCCTCCTTGGCTTCCCCTGGCACACAGAAGCCTCTGGAAATCAGCACCGCCAGCGGCGTTCCCAGCTGGGAGCAGCTGCTGCTGGCAGGCAGATGGTGCCGGTTTGACTGCTGCCAAAGGGGAAGAAAGGCAGAGATGTACCCGCACCGGAGCCCTGGGCATGTCCAATAAAGGTGCAAATATGTGGGGAGATTTGTTAGGAAACATTTCATCTGTGATGCCAACAGTGGCCTCTCTCCTGGTTCTGTGTGTTCTGGACGAGTAATGCAATGGTTGGCTCTGACAATTAAGAAGTAGATGTTATGTGGATGTTCAAATGTGTAGTGATGGTATTGTAATATATCCTCCCATAGTCCTCTTTCCCGTCCCCCTTGTAATAGCCTTGGTAGTCAGGGCATTTGGGGAGGGCTGGCTTGTGACCAGCAGGCAGGGTGTAACAACACCTGACCTCCAGTCAGGATGCAAGAAAGTAATCTCCACCAATGGACAGCAGAGAAAGAGTTGACTGACAAAAATTTTGGAGTGGCTAAGGGTATAAAAGGCAGAGACCCCTTTTTGTAGATGAGAACGTGGCTGCTAGTCACAGAGACTCCCAATGCTGCAATTTTTCCTTATTCAGTCCTTTGTTAAGGTTTACTAAACCTTTAAAATTTTAAAAGTGAGAGTCATTTCTCACATGTGCAATGCTGTGGGCCATTGTCTTGGTCTGGTTTCCTTTGCTTGTGTCCCATCTGAGTGCTCAGCTGGGGTACAGGCTGTAGGTGCTTGGGGCACCCTTGGAGTTCCTCTTGGATCCCCTCAACAACAGGGTTTTACACATGAGGGGAATTTGTGCTGCTTTGTGACAGAGAAGAACTTCCCAGGCTCTTTTGTGTTTGCTGTAGGGAAGGTTGATTATTGCTTTGCATAAATTCACAGACTAACATGCTTTGTGATGCTTTTCTTTGTCATACTTTGCTTTGTGATGTCACGGCATGGTTGCCACATCGTTGTGGTGACATCAGAAGGTTGCCTTGTGCACAGAAGGCCTGAGTGTCAGAGCAGCCTTGCTCACATTAGGAGAACCCTCCTGATTGGAGCATTGGTCAGTGGGTAGTTGCACTCTGAGAGGCCATTTGTTTTTCTAGTGTTGGAGAAGACTGGCACAGCTCTGGGAATATGATCCACCATCTGGCCACAGCAGCTTTTGCTGCTTATGGTGTTTGTTTTTCCGCGTATTACGTTACACACTTTGCACGTAAGTAGAGTTTTCCATTCTACTTAGGTTAGGGTGTATCCTAACCTGGCTTTTGTATGTCTTCCTGCTGGTGGCTGAGTTTCTGATTTTGAAAGAGAAAGAGCATTAGGATGCCACTGGTGTGGTAAAGCTCCTGTCATGACATTCAGCTAAAAAGGGGGTGTCTGTAGCCACAGGGGCAGCATTTGCAGGGGAACCTGCAGGGCTTCCGTTCCCTCCACGGGAGAGTCTGTGGCAGCAGAGTCTGTCATTTCCTCAGTTTGCTGGGACAAGCAAGACACCTTTGAGATTGTAGACTGGCAGAGCTTCTTGGAAGGCCTTCTAAAAACTCTGCAGTTGTTCCCAGAATTCAGAGAAAGCTTATTTCTTTTTAAATTTTATCATGAAAGGATTTTACTGTCTAACTTGACCTTTTTCAAAGTACTAAAATAGTGATTCCCTTTGCAAGGAAATGCAAACTCCAAAGCAGTGAGTGTCTGCCACAGCTCAGGGGGATTTTAGGGAAGCTTTTCTGAGCAACTGTTTCAAGCAAGTTAATGAGAACCGGTGCATGCAACTGATTAAAAAAAAGAAAAGAACCTCAAGGAGAGGATTTCAGAAGCTGTTTTATGTCTTTGGTAGAAGAGGAGCACTGAGTGTTAAAGAACAATTTGCATTTTCTTGGTCATATTTGTATTCATTTAGTGGCAAAACAGGCTGAAGTGTAGGCACAAGCAAGAATATTGTCCTGATCCCTTGCTGGCTGTGTGAATGAAATGTGTCTGCTGGAGGGATGTTGTGAAACGGGAAATCATCTCTGTTTGGGTTGACTTGTTCTGTGGGATTCAGCAGCCCAGGCAGTTTTCTGACAGCATCTGGTTCATTTTCCCTTCCCACTACAGGTCACCTGAAGCGTGTATTCAGCAGTGCTGAAGATCCTGAGGTGAGTGAAAAAGGAACATTTCAAGTTCCTGGTGTTTAAGAATTGTAGAACATGATGTGAGCTGGGCCAGTAGCAGTAGAGTGTAGAGGGCCAGCTAGGAAGGCCAAAAGAAAATCCATTTTCATGCCTGAAGAAAAATAACAAAGTGCGAAATGGATATTTTAAATTTCTATATCAGAGCTTTGAAGAACTACAAACCTAGTTTTGAAGAGAGAACCTTGCTTGCTGACGACAGATAGGGTGGAATATTTACGTAGGAGCTATTTCCTGTACAGTTGAATTAGACCATTTTAATTTAGTCAGAGTCCCTTAGAATTCTATTCCTATCAAACTTTATGATATCTACTTCGAAGATATCGTTGTAGAACAGGAAGGCCATCTTGCAATGGTGCCTGCAGTATCTGAAGTGCAATGGGCACCTTTGTGGCTGGGGAGCTGCGTGGGCCCAAAGGACGCAGGGCTGGCAGCCGTGAGCAGCTGAAGATGAGGCAGCGTGGGGCCAGGGGGCCCAGAAGGCCAAGGGCACGGTGGCTGTGCCAGCAGCAGTGGGGCAGCAGGAGCAGGGCAGGGAGCGTGGCCCTGTGCTGGGCAGCGCTGCAGCCACAGCTGGAGTGCTGTGTGCAGCCGTGGGCCCTGGGAAGCAGAAAGTCATGGAGGGGCTGCAGCGTGGGCACAGAGGGACAGGGGAGCTGGGCAAGGGGTGCAGCACAAGGCCAGGGAGGAGGTGCTGAGGGAGCTTTAGCCTGGACAATGGGGGCTCATGAGGGACCTTCAGGCAGCCTGCCATTGATCCCTGCCTTGGATCCATAGAGCCAATGCTCAGCACAAGGGCTGTTTCCCTGCCAAACATCCCTTCACTATATCCAAGTGCTTTAGACACTGGAGTAGGTAACACTTGCATATTTTGTTTATTTGTTCGTTTGCTAGAAGGAGAAGCCTTGTGCAATTTCTCCTTCTCCAAGGAGCAAGGGAGCTTTTACTCAATCTTTCCTGCCCTTTTCCAGCACTGGCAGAAACACATCACTTTCAGGTTAATAACTCCCGTGTCTTTTGGCAGCCCAGGGAATCAGTGTGTGTTGTGTTTGGGAATTGAGCAGGAAATCAATGCCCTTGCATTCCAGCTGGTGCTCAGAGATTAGAGGAGCTGGGAGGGGCTGGGCTGCATTTTTGATTCCAGATACTTTAGCACCATCAGTGTGGTCGAGTCCAAGAGAAGAACTTGCCCAAGCACAGATGCACAAAGAGTGCAGTTCCCAGTGCAATGCTCTGGGTCTGATTGCATTCCATAAGGACCCACATGCTCCAGATTCCCCAAGAGTGTGGGTTACTGAAGCAACAGGAGAGCAAGTTCAGGATGGCTGCTGATCGGGGCACTGCTACCGAGTGCTGATGTGTGTACCGACAGAAAGGACAGTATTGATTCATGGTGACCCCCACGTGGTGAATAATGTGCTTTGACTCTATGATTTAGAAGGTTAAACAAATGCTTTCTTAAGCTATGTTATATTACACTAGTACTATATTAAAACTACACTATTGAGATACTATACTAAAAAGCTACAAAAGAAAAATTCGTGACTGTCTCCAGACAGTCACAACACAGATTTTATCTAATTAGCTAATCAAGCTAAACAACTACCACTAAAATCCAATTAACAAATCACTTTCAGTAAACAATCACTATAACACATTCTACATGTACTAAACAAAAAGAACAGCCAGTAGAGATAATTGTTTTCTCTTCTTCTCTAAGTTTCTCACTACCTTCCCTTAAAAAAACCTAGGAGAGAGAGAGGAACTATATCTCTCTGTATTCAAAGAATATAAATGCCACAGCACAGTAAAGAGAGATTTAAAAAGTGAGATCTGTCTATCTATCTTTCTATTGCATCTTCCTGGCTCAGCTCCAAACCAGTGGAAGATGCAAAGCTCACCTAAAGGCATCCCTTCAGGAGAGGAGCAGAGACAAGTTCCATTGACTGATCCTGAGCAGGCAGAGATGTTTTCCCCTCCAGAGATGGTTGTTTTTTCCCCTCATGTTTTCCTCGTCCAGCCTCTTGTGCCCTGAAGCCTTCTTTTTATCCTTTAAATTTTTGCATGTCCTGAGGGAGTAGAACTATCCCATGCTGTATCTGGGGTCTGGTGACTTTGCTCATACATGACACATGGTTTGCATTACATGACACATGGTTTCCTTCGCTGGCATCCCCAGGGCTGTGTAAGTGCATTCGTTAATGGGGCCTTATGAGAAACTCTGTTAGTGCTGGTCAGAATTCTCAGTTGACAAAAGAGGGAGAAGAAACACCTTGGTCCTCCTCCATATACTGAGGTGGCCATAGGGGTTCTCTGACTTCCATCAGAGATCTTTGCGTGCATCCTTATCTCCTGAATGACCCGGTTTTCTAACGAGAGTGTGGATGTCAGGAGGGAGGAATGCTGGTGCAGGCCTGAAGAGAAGGTGAACTCCAGAAGTGTCTCTCACAAGGAGTGAGCTCACCCAGGAAGCCCCTGCAGAGCCAGGATGGAGCTGTGGGACAGGGCGGGGTGTCAGTCACTACTGAGAGACAAACAGGACATGGCAGAAGCAGAGGGAGGCCCTCACCAGACCCTTGAGAAATGCCACCCCTTCCCTGTCAGCTGTCTGAGAGGCTGCTGGAGCTTCAGTCCCAGATGGCCCCTGATTGTAGGGCCAGGGTCACTTTGGAATCTGTGCCTCCCCTCGGGCAGAGAACAACCCAGGAGAGCAGCAGCACAGTGCTTTGGGAATGTGTGAGCCCAGCAGCCTTTGAGTCTTGGCCCACAAAGGGCGTATGGGAAGTTGAAACCCATCTTCTCTTGCTTTCTGTGCAGGTGCTTCTAGAGAAAGAGCAGGAGCACACTGCCTCATCTGAGCTGCCATGCCAGACTCAGGGAGAGCTGTTCCCAGCCCAAGAGCAGGAAGAGCAGCTCAGGCAGCAGGTGGAAGAGCCACAGGAGAATGGCCAGGTGAGCCTGACTGGCCAGGGGACAGAGGGAAGGGCAGGAAGAGGGGCATAAACCAGAGCTCCTGGGACTGAGGAGGCCAGGAGTCCCACAGGCACTGGAAGCACAGAGCCTTGCAATCTGCAGAGATCAGCACCAGGACAGGAAGGTTACAGTGGAAACAGAGCTGGGTAGGGAAGCAGAAAGAAGGGGCTGAATAAATGTGATTTTGAGGCTAAAAGAGGGAAAAGCTGAGCCTGATGGCAGCTCTCAGTCACTTGCTCTGCTTTTGTGTGTACAGAACATCAAGGCAGAGCCACAAACAGAGCTGCCTGGAGCTCAGAGTGCCATCATGGCAGTGAAGAGGAGGAATGAAGACATTCAAGAGGAGAAGAATCTCCCTATGCAGAGGGGCAATCAACAAAAACAGGTGAATGAAGGAATGGCAGCCACTCCACTCATGAAAGAGAGTCCTTTCCGTTGTTGTTTACAGAAAATTGACGAACAGATGGAGGCACAGCTGCAAGAAACTGAGGCTAGGATAAAGACAAGGAAGAAGAGGCTAGATGAAAAAATTAAAATCATCAAAGAGAAAATTAATCACCTCCTTCAGGAGCAAAAGGCTCTTGAAAAGCGAGTGAAATAGCACTAGGCACTGCAGTCACCCAAGGGGTGGTTTCTGCCTGCCCTGCCTTTCCAGTGCAGAGCAGCAGCAGCGGGTGGGTGATGCCTCTGAGTGCCATCCTGATGAGGCCTCTGTCAGAGCTGCTCTCAGGGACACTTCCTGCTCTGCTGGATCTCAGCTGATGCTCTAGACAGTGGCATTACTCCTCTGGCCATTTAGCCAGCAGTCATCCAAATGAACTCCTGCTGGCTTCTTCCAGGTGACCTTGCTTCTTGAGGTGTTTTTGCAGGTGAACATGGTCACTCACATAGATTTGGAATACGAGCTACAAGCTGTCTGTATCCCTTGCGGATCTGCTCCTGTCCTTTTCTTTACTTTCTTCCCAGTTGATGACTCCTGGCTGACAGGGACAAGCTGTAGTCTCTGACTGTTTTGTTCTGTTTGACTTGAGGTGGAAGTGTCGCCATCCTACCTGGCAGCCTGCAGAGAGTTCCAGAAAATGATGGGCAACCAAGAGCCCCGAGGCTGGCATGAGGCCCAGGAACTGACCCATCCAGAGATGCTGCAGGATAAGCATGTCCCGAGGAAGGTGCAGAAAAAGAGAATTTCATGGCAGGAGGTAGAACATTAGAATGTGGAGCTGCAAACGTATCTGCAGACCTAGGAGGGGGAAAGGAGTCTTTGGGAGAAGTGGAGCAGTCATTGCTGCAGTCATCCTTCAGAACACGAAACCGGCTATGAACTCGAGTAAAACCAGCCTTTGGTTTTGACCATTTGGTTTCACAAGTGGACATCCAAAGCAATCCAGTTGAAGAGCTCTGCATGTGGCTGACAGCAGCTTCCTAAGGGCTTGCATTTCAAATGGCAATCTCTCTTGCATTTCAGGGCAATCTCTGCCACACCTTCCTGACATCAACTCATTTCTTGTCTCAGATCTACACCGACTTTGACACTGAAGCTGCTGCAGAAGCCGCAGTGTCGTCCCAAGGAGCCTTTGCTCCCCAGCTGAAGAAGTGGAGCCTGAGCCATTGGTTCACCTCCCGTGCTGACCCAGCTGCTGCTCAGCAACAGGAGATGGCGGGTGACTCCCTGGAGCAGCAGAGTGCGTCTGGTATCTTTCTTATCTGAGGGACAGTGAGTTGTGTGCACGTGTCAGCACAGCTGTACCAAAGGGTTCTGATCAGTTTAGTGTCACAGAAGTGCTGGCAGTGCTCCGAGGCAGCAAGAGAGAGCTCTGGGTGTTCCTGCTGCCTCTGAGGGCAGCTTAGACTGGCTGGAGTTTGCCTGGGCTTCCCTTCTCTCTCCCGAAGGCAGAAGCAGGGATTGTTCCTGGATCAGCAGAAGGCTGTGACTGCTTGAGTCCCAGCCACTGGCAGAAGCCCTGCTGAGATCAGTCTCTAGGAGAACACATCAAGCCCTTTGTGATTCTGCAGCACAACCCAATGAATCTGCTTCTTGCCCTTAATGGCTGCCAGTGCTGTGCTCTCAGATAAGATCTGGTAGGGTTGAGAAGAGAGCCCAGTGGATTCTGTGTCTGCCATCACCTGTTGGGACAAAAAGGGCACTGATCTGCGCCTCGGCGTAGCTGATCTCAAAGCCCATCCTGTTGTGTCCTGAATGGGGGCAACAGCTTGTCCAGGGCTCAGGCTCACTCTGGCTTCTTCCCATCAGTGCCTGTCAGTGCTTATGTTGGGGCTTTGCCAGCCTTGTTGTGGTCGCTGCCCTGCCCCTGAGGGCTGTGGAATGCAGAGGCTGGAGCCTTCCTTAGCTGGGAGGGTCCCGCTGCTGCCCGGCTGCTGCAGCGCGGAGCTGCCTGAGGCCGCAGCCCCTGCTCTGGGCCGGCTTCTGCCTCGCACGGCCTGGACTCACAAGAGGGTCAGCATCTCCTCTGGGCAGCTCTCTGTGTCACAGGGACGCCTGAGGAGCACTGCTGTCCTCTGTGCCCATGCCCGCCGTGCCGGGTTGGGAAGATGGGGACGTGTGCGGTGCTGAGAGGGCGAGTGCAATGGGAGCGACTGATCCGCGCTGTCAGGGTGAAGAGAAGCGGCGCGGTTCTTCACGCGGGGCATGGGCAAGGGCGTCTTTGAGCTCAGCCTGCTCATAAAGGGTGAGGGTCCTGATGCTGAAAGCCCCGTGGGGATTGGTTCTAGCATGAGCTGCTCTGGTTTACAAACGCAGAGTCATTCTTCTGGCAAACTGCTGCAAGGTGGAAAGATGGGAACACTTGGCAATATTCCTCCTGTTCTGGACTTGGCATCTGTTCAGAGGAATTGATTCTACATGTCCAGGTGCATTTATTCTTAGCAAGTAGGAAACCTTTTCTAAATCTCACAGTTTTTATTCCCAAGAAAACAAAGGCACTCTTAGTTCCAGCTCTCCTTAATGATTCTAGATGACAAACTTACTTGCCTAGGTAGGTATTCTCTTCTGGTCTCAGTCTCCTCTGAATGTATCTCCCTGTGCTTCCCTGTGTGTCTGCTGTCAAGAGGTCTCTCCCTTCAAAGGATGCTGGAAATCAGTCTCTGTGCCAGCCACTTGTGCTGTGGGCCTGCTGTTCTTTTCTTGGTGTTCCAGTTGCTGTTCCTGTTGTTGTTAGCCAGCTGTCCACCAAGGGAGGGCTCAGAGCCCCAGACAGTGGGGCTGCCTTTTGTATCTCCTGGAAGCTGGGATCTCTGCTTTAAAGTGAACATCTTGCATTTTGTTTCCCTCAGGGAGAATGGTGAAGATGGAAAATCCCATTCTAAAATACATTGAACTGGAAAATATTGGCAGTGGGTGAGTCCAAGCAATGTTAATGGTACAAAACTATGCATCAGGTGTTTTGCTGGTGGAATAGGTATCAAGTGTGAAGTCAGACAAACTGCAAATGTGTTCAGGCACTGGGCTTAGATTGTCAGTGCTGATCAGAATTTCTAGGTGTGCTCAGAAGGCATTGTCAAAGACATCTTCATGCTTCCAGTGTCCTGCAGGCATTTACAGCAGAGATCTCCTGTGTGGGCTGGCTTTCACTGCAAGATCTAAATGGCTTCTCCTTTCTCTGCTTCTGTTTTGTTTCTAGGAGTTTTGGAGACGTTTACAGAGCACTCGACAGTGCCACAGGAGGAGAGGTAAATATCAACAGCCCCTGCAGACTCTGCTGCACTCGAGGGCTTTCCCCTCTGGTGCAAGTTGTGGCTGGAGCTTTGGGCAGAGCTGTGCTGAAAAGGCACAAGAAGCACAGACTGGTGCCAGCCCACAAAACACATTTGGGACTTTGTCCTCCTCAGCTGCCGGAAGGAAGGCACGGAGGGCAGCGGTTCCTTTCAGAGAAGGACGCGCTCACTCGCACTCCATTGCTAAAACACAGGTGGTGCCTTCGAGCACCTCACTGCTCTTTGGGGCTACAGCTTCAGAGTCCTGGATTCTCATTTCTGGCTGCCAGCAAATCCATCTGAAAGTTACTGGCAGATCCTTAGCCACCTGCAGTGCTGCACTTGGGAACTGCACATAGGGAGAGATCTGCAAGGCGTCCCTGAAAGCCCTAAGCCCTGCCCATAGCCCAGGATGGATCCACAGAGTATTAAGGCATGGATTACTTCTTCTGAATCCCAAACCAAGCAGCAGAGAGTGTGGTCAGAGGTTTGTGGATGATAACTGAGACACCGCTGTTACCAAGTGGTCAAGGCAAAATGTCAGTGTCCCCCACATGTCCCGTAACTGGCTTCCAAGGGAGCAGAGAAATGGGCTGTTGGAATGTCAGTTCCTAATTACTGCAGTGCCTGATCACAAGGCAGTTTGGCACAGCTCAGCTGTGTCATTGCAAAATCACTCGCTCCATGTGCCTTGTGGTTTCGTGCCACCAACTTCTCAAGTTACTGATTTTCAATGTCATTTTAGGTGGCCATCAAGAAAATACAGCTTCAAGGACTGAGGAAGAAGGAATTAAAAGTCAACGAACTCATGGTCATGAAGGTGAATAGAAATCCCAACCTGGTCAACTGTTTAGACAGGTGAGTTGTGCTTTTGTCCCATGAATGTTTGTTTACATATTGCAAACATGCAAGGTAAAATCCCCCTTTGGTCACTGGCAGAAAATAGAGCTGTAATTATTGGCTAATTATTATTGCTCTTTTCATCTCCAGTGGATGAGAAGAGATTGCATTTTGTCTGCATGAGTCTTCGCTGGCACATGGTATTTGAAAATTGTTCAAAAACCCGGATGAGTTGTGTCTTACTAAATCAATGATCTCTATATTCACAGCCACCACTTTGTTTTGGAGCTTGATTTTTTTCAAGTGTCTTCTTCTGTCCAGGTAAACTAACAAGGATTTCCCTTGGATTGTTGCCACTGGTTTTCATTGCTATGCATGCCAGGAAGACTAGGTGCTTTTTTCCAGAAAAACCATGCGTGACAGGTTTTTTATCTGGGCTGTTTCTAAACTGCACATTTTGCTTACTGCCCATCTAAGACATCTCCTTTTTTGCAGCTGTGCCTTTCTCCTTGAGACTGCACAGATGGCAAACAATGCACAGCCAAGAGGAAATGTCTATTCCTTTTTTTTGTCTTTGTCTCAAAGAGACCTGAAAAGAAGAATCAACCCTTATTTTCCAAACAGCAACCTAGCCGTGTACATTCATCTCCATGCCCTTGTTTCCTTCTTTCAGCTACCTTGTGGGTGAGGAACTGTCCCTGGTTATGGAGTACATGGATGGAGGCACTCTGAGCAATGTCATCAGCCAGACCTACCTGTCGGAAGATGAGATGGCAGCCATCAGTCGGGAGGTCAGCAATCCCAGCTGTGTTTCCAGGGGCTTGGGCAGGATTGTCTGGGAAACGGGGGCTCAGAGCTGGAGTGATTTCCTGTGCCAAGCTTTGTTTCTGTGTTGCTGCTATTCTATGGGCAAGTAAAAGCATCTACAGGGAAAGGCCTGCCATTGCCCCTTCACTCCCTGTACTCAGTGCCAGTACTCTTATCTCCTGCTGTAGTATTCTCACTCTGTCTCTTGTATTTGTATTTGTATTTGTATTTGCTCTTCTCCACCTTGCCTCTCTAAATGTTTGCCTGGAGTCTGTCTTCACTGCATTCCTTGCCAGTAAAAGCAAAGGTGCTGGTGGCAGGATATGAAATGACCAGCAAAGAAAAAAGACTCATTTCTCACAGTCTTCAGCTGAAAAGGATAGAAGTGCAGCCAAAAATGCTCTTTGCTTCCACAAAGTGACTGGTGTGATACTTACACGCCTGTGCTGAGGCCAGCAAGAAAATCTATTCCATGCAGCCTCCCACCCAAAAGTGATCCACTAAACACCAAAGGGAGGGACTTTTCCTTTCCAAACCCCTCCTTTGTCCTCTGCAAGGAAAAAGCACGTCCACTGCAGCAGGAGTCACCCTGGCTGGTTTGCAGGGGACAGCCTACAACAGCAGGTGCTGTTGCTCTTTCAAAAGCTGACGTGCCTTTCCTCAAAAAGGTCCTGCTCTGCAAGTGTTGGAGCAGCAAGCTCTTCCTCTCAGTGGCCATTACTGTTCTGCCATTACTTCCCATTCCCCTGGAGAGGGAATCTTTTAGATTCTTTGCTTCCTTTCTTTTGTGATGAAATCGCATCACTCATTTTTGCCCTCCTCTTTCTGTTTTCTCTCTCAGTGCCTGCAAGGACTGGATTTTCTTCATTCAAACCAGGTCATCCACCAAGATGTGAAGAGCAGCAACATCCTTCTCAGAACTGACGGTTCTGTCAAGCTGGGTCAGTATATTCTTGGTCAGGTGCAGCGTTCCAGGGATGTGGGTGTGGGGCTGCTTGGAGTGACTGCCAGCTCCCCAAAAATGGTGCTGGTGGCAGTGCAGGGACCCCTGCTGCGAGCTGAGGGCACAGTTGCAACGTGCACAGAGGTATAAGGAACCACAAGCAGTCAAGAGTGGCCTTGCTCTGTGTGTGTCCCTTCTAGACAGAGGGATCTACAATCTAAAGCTTCAGGGGAATGAAGTCCACTGCTGTGAGAAGCGTTAAGAAACCTGGGATTTTTTGGAAGTGGCCAATTCCATACTCCCTTGGCTAAAGCCCCAAGGAAATTGAGCATGGACAGTCCTCCAGGAGATCCAACAGCACATTCTTAGCCTGAGAGTGGGGAATTCTTTTGCTTGGTTTCCTAATTGGAGCTGGCTTTCATGGTTTGTTGTTTTCTCCACAGCTGACTTTGGCCTCCTTGCTCAGCTCAGCCCTGAGCAGGGCAGACGGAGCTCCATGGCCGGCGCTGCTGGCTGGCTGGCGCCTGAAGTGGTGACAGGTCAACCATGTGGCCCCAAAGTGGACATATGGTCTTTGGGAATCGTGGGCATCGAAATGGTGGAACGAGAAGTTCCTTCCTGGAATGCAACTCCTGTCTTGGTAAGGTGCAAATACTCACTGATCCCACTGTCTTTCTCACCTGTCCCGTGTTCTGTGTGCCATTGGACAAAATCCCATTGCCATCTGCTGGCACCACTTCCACCAAGGTCCCCTTCTAAAAATGCCCCTGCAACACATCAGCATCTGCTGTAGCTTTGGTTGTATCAGAAAGGGAAGTGGCAGTTCAGAAACCTAACCAGTTCAGAAACCTGTCATTTTGGCCTCCAGCCATGCCTGACATTTCCCACTTGTTTTTTGAACAATGTTGGAACTCTGTTTCTGAAGGACAAGAATTTTTCAGTGGACAGGGTAGACATGTGATAAATATCTAGAGAAATAGAGGTTAGACCTTTCCAGTTTAAATTTCATAGAAAACATAGGAAAAAAGGAAAAAGAAAAGTAAACAAAAAAGGAAAAGAGAAAAAAACTTACTACCAAAGCAATGCCCAAGCAGTTCTGCTTGCTTTTTCATTTTTTAAACGCAGCTCTTCTCTTCCATTCTGTAGCATCTTTTCCAAATCCTGTGGTCGTTGAAACTTTCAGGCTTTCAAGTCATCTGTACATTGTTCAGTCATGTGTGTGGGTGGCCTGGATAAGTGTAGGATGTGTTTATCTCCGACTGCAGTTAGAATTGTTTGCCAAATCCTTGGCTGTTTCTGGGTACTTTAACAAGTTGATGAGCTTGCAGGCAGGTGCCTGGGCAGGGATCCACCGTGGGCAGTTGACACCGGTGCTGTGTTTCTTTACCACAGGAGCAGGGCCATCCCTGGCCTGCAGTGTTATAATGACAGGGAGGGCTCCAGCTCCCCACCATGGCCAGTGGCTGAGCTCAGCTGAGAGTCAGGATAAAACCCTCTTTGTCACCTCTGGTGATGTGGGAAAAGGACAGAAAGCCGCATCAATTATTTGTACACAAGGGGAGTGCATTGCCATTTCTGGCTTTGAAATTCTCCTTTGGGTTAAAGAGGATAATAGCAAAGTCTCTTTGGTCACCATCTATTTCAGTGCCAAGAGCACAGAGTTATCATGACAGTGGTGGGCATTTTTATGGAGACTCCAAGGCCTCTTGCCATTGTTATTTTTGTCTGTTTGAGATGGAGTCTGCAAGTTGAGGTTTGAATAGTTCCAAGTCGGTGTCTTATGTTTCTAAATACCATCTTGCAAAAGCAGAATGAGCTCTCTCCCTCTGACTTGTCAGCGTGTTAGAGCTTGGTTCCACATGAACCACACTGGATAAGGAGCAGGTGATGTCTTGCCAATCTACACTGTAATTCCTTGGCCTGAGGAGTATCAGAAAGCCCTGCTGAGCTCCATGGACACTGTCAGCTGCATGGAAGTGAGCATCCTTGGCCTTGCTGAAGACACTGGAGCTCAGCTTAGGTTAGATGCTCTTGAGCAGGAGAAAGGCTGGAATCATCAGGGGTTTCCAGAGGCCTGCGTGCCCAGAGGGACGGAGTTCTGGGGAGCAGCTGGATGTTTCTGCACATCATGGAAGGGGATTGCCAGACAGCTCAAGCCTCACCACAGGCAAACACTTCCCAGCTCTTCTCAGGCAACATTTACTTTGGGTTTCAAGTTGTTCCCACTTATCTGGCTGCGAAGATGCCCCTCAAACCACAAGGCAAGCCTCTCAGAACTGGTGTTACATTTCCAGAAATGAAGAAAAGAAGCCCAAACACAAGAAAGTTGCTAAGGCACTGGTTTTTAGGGAGGAACTTAACTCCCTGTGCAGTTTCTTCTCACTGGGAAACATGCCTGAAACCTGGGCATGAGGGTGTAAAGGCCATAGAGTCTCTTCTGCTTCTTGTGCAGTGCTGCTGAAACACTCAGTGACCATGTTTCTCTCCCAGCCCAAGCCACATTCTGCACATCACCAAGCCAGAGCCTGGTGATGTGGAGAGCCTGCCAAAACCTCCCATTTGTTTCCTGGCACTTTCTGGGATGGGCCTACCATTCATGCATTGACTTGAGTAGCCAATTGAGCAGAGGGTGACCGTAGGAATGGAACCTCTCCTTCTGATTTGACCATGAAAGGTTTTTCTTTTCCATGTAAGGAAAGCAGAAATTTTCAGACTGCTGAGAGACAGAGCTGCAGGTGGCTCCTGTATGTCCAAGCAGGTGTTTTCATGCCAGTACATTTGTGCATGCATCTTAATGTGTCTATGTTGAAGATGAGATTCCCAATGTTTGTTTCCTTACCTGAGGAATACCTGGTGCATTTCCTTTCTTTCCTTCCAATTCCCATTGTTTTCAAGAACAAAGCAAAAAACTTGATTCATTTTGTTTTATGGCAGCTGTGCTTAAGGGACAAAGAAGCACTGCAGAAATACTTTTCATATACTAACCCTTGGATAGAGTAGAGTTAGTATAGCAAAGTCCTTCTTCCAAAAAGCCTCTCAAGTTGGTATGAATCCTCAGGGAAGGAAATGTGATTGTGCTGATGTAGTTCCCACTAACTAGGTCAGTATATGAAATCAGCTGCCAAGGCAAGATCTGTGGGATGTTGGAGAGTCTGTGGTTGCATCAGGGTTTGGGGTTTTGGTTGGTAAAGAAAAGTCATCTCTGGGTCTCTGCCAGGGCAGAAACTGCCACTGCAGAGTGGAGCTTAATCAATGGGATCTGGGAAAGCAGTGACAGATGGGAAAGAAGCAGGTGGAGCCTGGTGTCTCCTTTTTCCCCAGCCCCAACTCCTGATAGCCACAGGAGGAAGACAAAAGCTGAAGCAGCCCAACCTATTTTCATCCTGCCTGCGTGACTTCCTGAGCTGCTGCCTGCAGAGAGACGAGGCGCGGCGCTGGTCTGCCAAGGAGCTCCTGCAGGTAAAATGTGAAGGGGCTGCAGGTGAAACAGGCTCTGAGGGATGGGCTCCTCCTCCACTCAAGCCCAAGGCATCAGATGAGCCCCCTTCCTCCTCACCTCCACTCTTGCTGCTTTTCAAATGAAAATGGTGAGGAATCCTAGACTGGGCTGGGCTGGCAGGGTCCTGTAAAGGTCCTCTGGTGCAAGTGTCCTGCAATGAGCAGGGGCATCTTTAAAGAGATCAGGTTGCTCAGAGCCCTTTGCCACCAGAGCTGGAATGGTTGCAGGGATGGGGCTCCTACAAGCTCTTGGGGCAAGCTGTGCCAGGGTCACACCATGCTCGGAGTAAACAAGGTCTGATTAGATCCTATTTGTGTTTAAAAATATTCACCCCCATCCTATTGTATCTGGCCCTGTTAAAAAAGATGTCGCCCACTTTCTTCAAAGCCACTCAAGTCTTGGAAAGTGGCACTAAAGTCTCCCTGGGGCCAGTTCTTCACAAAACTGAATAACTCCAGCTCCCTCTGCATTTCCTGAGTCAGAGAGGTCCTCTGGCTGTTTCTGTCACCCTCTTTTGTAATTTGGTGGGGTGTTCAGTCTTATCTAAAGGCAAAAGAATTGAAGTAGAGCAATGCAGGGTTCAGAGACATGAAATGGTGGTGGAGGAGCCCAAGGAAGCCAGTCCCAGCCTAGGGGTCAGAGATTTGGCTGTGGGCAGGAGGGGCTGTGGGGGGCTCACTGTGAGCCTCTGAGGGGCCCTGGTTTGTACCCCCCAGCCCACCCTCAGAGGTTTCTGCCATGCAAACAGGGACAGCTGGGAGGGACTTGTCCCAGCCCCATCTGCTGCCTGGCACGCTCAAGCAGACGGGAACTGTGCCAGGGTTACTGCCAGGTTGTGTGGCAGAGAGGGAACTGCAGGGCCCAGTGCCACTGGGCTGGCCCTGCTAGGAAGGAAGGTGCCATCCAGCACATGAGGGGCAGGGCATGGAATGGTAGACACTGCTCTGTCTCCCTGTGGAAATCAGCACAGTGCCTGTCTTTCAAAGAGAGGGACCAGTGTGAGGCTTTGGAGTTTCCTGAAAAGTAGAAACTCCAAGGACAAAGAAAGCACTATTTCTAGAGCACTGGCAAGGCAAAAATCTCAGCAAGATGAAGACACCTGGATAAATGGATGAGTGGGATTCTGGACCAGGTTTGCCTGTGATGGCAAATTCCTGCACATAAAGTTGGAGGTGTAGATGGTCCCATTTTTCCTCTTCCTGTATCCTTCTAGGAGCCAGAGGAATCCTGTGAAGCACTGAGCTTGGAAAGTCATGGTCCATTGTTTTTTGTTGATTTGGTTTTTTTCCCTTTGGGCAGCATCCATTTGTAACATTTGCTGAGCCTGCGTCCAGCCTGGTGCCACTGATTGTTTCAGTGAAGAAGAGGAGGGAGACAAGAACGTGACAATCACATCAGGACCATTTATTCCTCAATCAGTTTAGAGTAGGATTGTAGGTTAGGACTAGGATTAGGATTAGGATTAGGATTAGGATCAGGATTAGGATTAGGATTAGGATTAGGATTAGGATTAGAATTAGGATTAGGATTAGGATTAGGATTCGGGATAGGTTTAGGGTTAGGGTTAGAGTAGGATTGTCTAATAGGACTGCAGAGTAGGATTGGAAATGAATAAAGTTTCTGAAACCACACCTCACCTTGAACATTCCCTTCCTTCTCACTCTGCGAATAAGCTCAAAAATTCCTTCTGAATTGTCTGTTGTTTCTTAAAGGTGGAAAGTGACACAGTGTCTTTGGCATGGTGTGAAAGTGGGGAAGGATGTTCTTCATTCATCCTCTCCAGACCACACTGCCTTTGGAATATGGCCCACTGGTCTGTTTTTGGCCAGCTTTGGTACTTCTATTTGAGGCAGAAAGGGCAATGGCATTTGAAGGCAAAACCAAAAGAAGAATGAGGCAGCCCAAACACCCTGTGCAGATGCAGGCCTTCAGCTGTGACTGGAGAGCATTTGGGCTCCTGCCACTTGGATTTGGATCCCTAAATGCAATCATCTCTTTGGCTGGAGGAAAGCCTTGCTCAAGTGAGAAAGCAGAAAGATCAGAGAGGGTGCTCGGGAAGGTCTCCTGTGGTGCAGAGCTGTCAGTGCCTGTGAGGTGAGAGCGGGCCCGGCCTTGCCCAGGCTGGAGCCCCAGCAGAGCCCTGGCAGAGGCCGGAGCAGCCTGAGCCCCGGCAGAGGCAGGCTGGAAGGAGGCCCTTGGAGCTGCAAGAGGCAGCAGCCGGGCCCTGGGTGCCTCTTGCTGGCAGCGGGCGAATCCTCCGCTCTCAGAGCCCAGGTGGCAGCTGGCTGCTGCCGAGGGGAAGTGCAGCCGTGCTGGGCACAGCCCGGCCTGGAGGACATGTCCGTCTGGAGTGTGCCCAGGAGCAGAGAAAGGCCAAGGGCAGCCGTGGGCCGCTGGGCTGGCTGAGGATTCCTCCTCTTCTGCCGGCTGCCCTGCAACTCCTGGCAAAGGCCAGCAGTGTGTGCAGCACTCTGGGCACCGGGGCAGGGAGCCGGGCTGCTCGGCAGGCTGGAGCACAGGGCAGCTCCTTCAGGCCCAGCACTTGTGCCAGGGAAGCGAGGCCAGTGTGAGGCAGGGACAGCTTGGCAGGGCCCATCTGCAGGAGCCAGCACCTCACGCAGCTCTGGGAGGAAGCGCCTGCAATCCTGCAGTTCTGCACTGAGCCAGAGCAAAGGTGTGAGATGCAGCGTGTTTGGCAGAAATATTCAGGCCCACCAGGCCAGCCTGCTTTGTGCTCTGTGGTGCCACAGCAAGCGCTGTGCAATGCAGCTCTGAGCTGCTGGGAGAGAGGCAGTCGGGGATGTGCCTGAGGTGAGTCAAGGGGATAGCTGAAAATGTAATTAGGATAATTGAAAAGTGAGGATGAGTCGAGGGGCCAGCTGGGAATAGAATTGGGATAGTAGAAGACTGCATATTTTAGTTAAGATTTTAAAATGGGTTAAGAAGTTAAGTTAGTAATACAGCTAGCAGAAATCACGTTCCTTTAGTTAAAGAGTACCAAATATATTAGGAACATAAAGCTAGGAGTGACAGGGATAGAGGAAGCAATTGTGAAGAAGCAGAGACCATAGAAATACCTTGCCTTAAGAATAATTGAACAGTTAGGAGAGCCTTGGACAATGAGCAGGTCAAAAGGTCTTGCCAACTGGCCATGAGAGAAGAGTTCACCATGAGGAAGGCTGCTTTCTTCCTCCCATACAACCACTCCCTCATTTCAAAATCCCATCAACCCAGTTAAGGGATACAATTGCGCAGCTGTATAGGATATTCAGCTGATAAAAATGTGAAGCAGGAGGTAATAATTATGTATTATGGGTCCTTAGAAACCTAATGTAAAACCTTTTCTGTAGAAATATAGAGAACTCCTTGCACGTGTCTTTGGAAACTAGTTCACATGTGTCCAGCGGTGCAATAAATACCCTTCTTTTCAACTATAATTAGTTGAAGAGTCATCTGTCCATGCTTCAGGGTTTATGCTGGAGTAGTGAACTGATTTGGAAGGGAGCAGAAGAGTTTCAGCAGGCAATTTTTGGAAGAGATGGAAGCCTCTTGTGACTGAAGGGAAAGCCATTTGGAATGGAGAAATGATCTCAAAGTCCATACAATTGTATCTTTGTGTCTGTCCTGGGTTGACTATGTGATGCTTTTATCCCCAATCGTCTCATTCTGTTTATGTTGAATAATAATAAGTTTTGTACCTTTAAGAGTGTTCCAGAGAGTGAAGGGTGGGGAGAGAAGAAGCGCGCAGTTTGTTTTCAGACACTGCACTCACTCCTCCACATTTCTGCTCCTGACAGTGTTGTCTGCGGACAGACAGCGGGGCAGAAAGGTCTTCTTTTGCTTTTTAGTTAGTTTTTAGCTAGCTGAGGCAAAGAAGTTCCCTGGACTGTTTTTTTTTCCTTTTTCTTTGAACCTCTTGAAACTGCTCTGGACTGAAAACCCAGGAGAGCACCGGCAGCTGCACCAGTGGCCCACTGGGCTGGGCCTGGCCTGCGACAATTCCAGCACCGGAGGGAGTGATCAGAGACTGAGTGAGCTGAGCTTCAACCCGGGGTTTTCTCAGTTTGTCATCTCTTTTAGAGTGGAAAGGGGTCTCATTGTTTTGATATTGTTTTGGATTTATAGTTTAATAAACAGGTTTTTTTCACCTTTCTCCAAGGAGGTATTTTTTCCCTCCCGGACCAGTTGGGGGGAGGGGCTGATTGGATCTGCTTTTCCCACTGTAGCTCCTTTGGGGGATTCTTCCCCAAAGTTGCTCTGAACCTGGACAAATACATGAATTGGCGCCCAATGCGCGGCTGGAAAAGGTGGAAAAAAGCCCTATTAATTGTGTGTTTGTTGTTGTTAAAGCAGTTAGTAGCCATGCTGCTTGGACCCCTGATGTCTCTGGTTGTGAAAGCCTTAGTGTGGCTCTGGGCTCTAGACCTTTTTGAGGTTTCAATACCTTTCTAGTCACTAAGATTATTGTCCAAAGCATGTAATTTTTAGAGTAGAGGTGTACAGATTAGAATAGCTGTTGTGCTGGCCTTGGTGATAATGATTTATAGGGCTTTTACAAAGATACTGGAGTCTGTTTACGATATGTATGGTTTATGGTTTCTTCATCCTACCCTGCATCCCCATTCCAGTAGTACGTTTTAGAAATTTAGTAGTAATTAGACTCAGTCTGTTGGAAGAAGAGCTGAGAATAAGGCTTTCCAGCCTTTACTTCCCTTCTTCTCCTTTGGATCTGTTATGTCACTTTTTGCGAATGTTCAGTTTCCCCTGAATGTTAAAGAGACCATCTTTCTGGTATTTAATCTGTAAGCTTCCTCTATATGGTCTTCAGCTTCTCTAGAATGAAGGCTGAGATATCCAGAGGAGCTGGTGAGACCCCTGACCCAGAAGCAGA
The DNA here is from genome assembly GCF_035770615.1 of Melospiza melodia melodia. Classification (NCBI taxonomy): domain Eukaryota; kingdom Metazoa; phylum Chordata; class Aves; order Passeriformes; family Passerellidae; genus Melospiza; species Melospiza melodia. The sequence continues at coordinate 614,737 of NW_026948800.1, forward strand.
TGCAGGCGTGAAAAATTCTGAGTGGTGTGGAGAATGGGAAAATATAGGCCAAACCCTGAAAGAATTTTCTGATCCTGTAGACTGGGATTTTCCACGGGAACAAATTCAGAACGCAGCAGAGGTGGGGAAATACCTAAAAGAGAAGTGCCATGAGGATTCTAAGGAGAAAAGGCTCATTGCAATAAGCTGGGCCCTGGCCTATGCTTATTGCACTTTGTTAGATACTGTCGGGCAGCCGACAGAGGCAGGGGGGCAGGGAGATAAATCGTGTCCCAGTCACTCAAGCTGTAGCTGACAGCCCAGGCTCGAAGCCAGCAGCCAGACCAGATAGTGAGCCTAAGCCAGCATCTAAACCCATGGCTGTTGCTACCAGTACTAGAAGTGGGAAACGCATGGAAAAAACTGATCGAGCAGTGGATGATGATGATGATGGTGATACAGGAGAAGGAACCTCAATGCTTCCTGGCATAAAATCAGGAGTCAAAGTGGCAGGTGCAAGATCAGATGCAAATATTGAGTCTTATTCCCTGAAGGACCTTCGTGGCCAAAGGAAGGATTACACCTGACGACCTGATGAATCCATAATTAGTTGGCTGGTCCGTCTCTGGGATGCTGCAGGCGAGGCTACAATTCTGGATGGCACTGAAGCCAGGCAGTTGGGATCCCTGTCACAGGATCCTGCCATAGACCAAGGAATGATGAGCGGGGCTAACCCTCACAGCCTCTGGGAACGTGTCCTAAGAAGTGTAGCACAAAGATACCTGTGTGCAGACAATCTCTATATGCAGCAAACCCAGTGGAAAACCATAGAACAAGGGATTCAACGCTTGAGGGAAATGGCAGTAGCTGAGATTGTCTTCTCAGATGATGGAAACACTGTAAATCCAGACTTGGTACCATGCACATCTGTGATGTGGAGAAAACTTGTACGACTTGGGCCACGAGAATACGCTTCTGCTTTAGCAATAATGAAGCAGGATGATGGCGAGGAGACTGTGCTGGATATGGCAAAGAAGCTCCGAGCATATGCAGACACTGTGAATGGCCCAACACATGCCAGAATCGCAGTGGTGGAAACATGTCTGCAAAAATTAGAGGACAAGATAGAGGACGGTCACAAGAAACTGAGGGAGGAGATTAAAGAGAGCTTTCTCCAAATCTCGGCAGTACAGATCAGAGGTTCTGGTACCCAACGCAGACGTTCCCCAGATGGCGAGAGAAGGTACATCCCACGAGCTGAGCTGTGGTTCTACCTGCGTGATTGTGGAGAAGACATGGGGAGATGGCATAGAAACCTACCGCTGCTCTGGCACAACGGGTGCGTGAACTGAAGACTCAGAGTGGAAGTTCCAAAAGGGAAGCAGCTCCAGTGGCCAGTAACCGAACTCTCACATATGATGATAATGACAATATTTTTGATCCCCTTGAAGGAACCTCCAAGGCATATGCCCAGGGAAAGAAGGATAACCAGGCTTAGAGGGGCCCTGCCTCTAGCCAGGTAGAGGCTGGGGAAAACCGTGGGTTTTGGACTGTGTGGATTTATTGGCCTGGCAGATCTGAACCACAAGAACACAAATCTTTGGTTGACACTGGTGCTCAATGCACATTAATCCCATCGAGACATGTGGGGACAGAGTCTGTTTCTATTGCTGGTGTGACAGGGGGATCACAGGATTTTACTTTGGTGGAAGCTGAGGTGAGCCTGACTGGAAATGAGTGGAAGAAACACTCTATTGTGACTGGCCCAGAGGCCTCATGTATTTTGGGCATAGACTACCTTCAAAGTGGGTACTTCAAAGACCCAAAAGGACTCAGATGGGCATTTGGAATAGGTGCTGTAGAGACAGAGGGTGTCAAGCAGTTGAACATCTTGCTTGGACTGTCAGAAATCCCATCTGCAGTAGGTCTCCTGAAGGTGGAAGAACAATGAGTGCCAATTGCCACCTCAACAGTGCACCGCCGACAGTACCGAACGAATCGAGCTGCTGGGATCCCCATCCAAAAAATGATCCGAGAGCTGGAGAGCCAAGGGGTGGTCAGCAAGACCCACTCACCCTTCACCAGTCCTATTTGGCCTGTGCGTAAACCTGAAGGAGAATGGAGATTGACAGTGGACTATTGTGCATTGAATGAAGTGACCTCACCCCTGAGCGCTGCTGTGCCGGACATGCTGGAACTCCAGTACGAGCTGGAGTCCGAGGCAGCATGGTGGTACACCACTATAGACATTGCCAATGCATTTTTCTCCATTCCTCTGGCAGCAGAATGCAAGCCTCAGTTTGCTTTCACCTGGAGGGGCGTGCAGTACACCTGGAACCGATTGCCCCAGGGGTGGAAGCACATCCCCACCATCTGCCATGGACTGATCCAGGCTGCACTGGAAAATTGTGAGGCTCCAGAACACCTGCAATATATTGATGACATCATTGTGTGGGGGAAGACAGCAGCAGAGGTGTTCGAGAAAGGGGAGAAAATCATCCAGATTCTCCTAAATGCTGGCTTCGCCATCAAGAAGAACAAAGTCAAGGGACCTGCTCAAGAGATCCAGTTTCTGGGAGTGAAGTGGCAAGACAGACGGCGTCAGATTCCCACCGATGTCATCAACAAGATCACAGCAATGTCTCCACCCACCAATAAGAAGGAGACACAAGCTTTCCTAGGCACCATAGGTTTTTGGAGGATGCATATTCCCGAATACAGTCAGATCGTGAGCCCTCTCTACCTGGTCACCCTTAAGAAGAACACTTTCCACTGGGGCCCTGAGTAGCAACAAGCCTTTGCACAGATCAAACAGGAGATTGCTCATGCAGTAGCCCTTGGCCCAATCAGGACAGGACCAGAGGTGAAGAATGTGCTCTGCTCTGCAGCCGGGAACCATGGCTTGTCCTGGAGCCTTTGGCAGAAAGTGCCTGGGGAGACTCGAGGCCGACCACTAGGATTTTGGAGTTGTAGCTACAGAGAGTCTGAAGCCAACTACACTCCAACAGAGAAGGAAATCTTGGCTGCCTATGAAGGAGTCCAGGCTGCCTCGGAGGTAATAGGCACTGAAGTACAACTCCTCCTGGCACCCCGACTACCAGTATTGGGGTAGATGTTCATAGGCAAGGTTCCCTATACGCACCATGCCACCAGTGCTACATGGAGAAAATGGATTGCTGTTATCACACAGCGTGCCCGTATTGGAAAACTGAATCGCCCTGGGATTCTGGAAATAATTACAAACTGACCGGAAGGTGAAAACTTTGGTCTCTCTGATGAAGGGGAACAAGAAGTGACACGGTCTGAAGAAGCTCCACCATACAACCAAGTGCCAGCAGAAGATCCACGATACGCTCTCTTTACTGATGGTTCGTGCCGCATTGTGGGAATGAACCGAAAGTGGAAAGCAGCCGTATGGAGCCCCACACGACAGGTGGCAAGGCCACTGAAGGAGAAGATGGATCAAGCCAACTTGCTGAACTCAAAGCTGTTCAACTGGCCCTGGACATTGCTGAGAGAGAGAAGTGGCCAAAGCTCTACCTTTATACTGATTCATGGATGGTAGCCAATGCTCTGTGGGGATGGCTGGAGAGGTGGAAAGAGGCTAATTGGCAGCATAGAGGAAAACCAATTTGGGCTGCTGAAGAGTGGAAAGACATCGCTACCAGGGTAGGGAAACTGCCTGTGAAGGTCCGCCATGTAGATGCCCATGTACCCAAGAGTAGAGCTGATGAGGAGCACCAAAACAATGAGCAAGTAGGTCGGGCTGCAAAGATAGGGGTGTCCAAAATAGACCTAGATTGGGAACATAAGGGAGAGTTATTCCTAGCTCAATGGGCCCATGATGCCTAAGCCATCAGGGCAGGGATGCCACCTATAAGTGGGCACGAGACCGAGGGGTGGATCTAACCATGGACAGTATTTCTCAGGTTATCCATGACTGTGAGACGTGTGCTGCCATCAAGCAGGCCAAGGGAGTGAAGCCCCTGTGGTACGGTGGGTGGTGGTCCAAGTACAAGGCCTGGCAGATTGACTACATCACAATGCCCCAGACACGCCAGGGCAAGCACTACGTGTTGACCATGGTGGAGGCCACCACTGGATGGTTGGAAACCTACCCTGTGTCTCATGCTACAGCCCGGAACACCATCCTGGGCCTGGAAAAGCAAGTTCTGTGGAGACATGGCACCCCTGAGAGGATCAAGTCAGACAATGGGACTCATTTCAAGAACCACCTTATCAACACCTGGGCTAGGGAACATGGCATTGAGTGGGTGTACCATATCCCCTACCATGCTCCAGCTGCAGGAAAAGTGGAGAGGTACAATGGACTACTAAAAACCCAGTTGAAAGCTTTGGGTGGGGGATCTTTCAAAAATTGGGAGTAGCATTTAGCATCTGGTTAGTCAACACCCGAGATTCCACCAACCGAGCAGGTCCTGCCCAGTCTGAGTCCCTGAATGTAGTAGAAGGAGACAAAGTCCCAGTGGTACATATCAGAGGTTTGTTAGGGAAGACTGTGTGGATCAATTCTGCCTGGAGTACAGACAAACCCATTCATGGGGTTGTCTTTGCTCAGGCACCAGGTTGCACGTGGTGGATAATGCAAAGAGATAGAACAACACGATGTTGTTGTTCAGGGAGATCTGATTGTGGGGTAAGAATGATATGCAATATCACTGTTCATTGGATGTTACTGCCATTGTCTGTACATTAAACCATACAGACATGAGATAGAAGGAAATGTGTAAGAGTTGAAGGTCTGGGCAAGTGGAAGATGGAGAAGGAAATGTGTAAGTGTCGAAGGTCTGAGCAAGTGATAGATGGAGCTTTAGGTGACTAAAGTGAAAAGGGGCTCTGCAGCTCTGTAATATAGGGCCTGGATTCAGTGGTCCAGTGTGGGGATGTGATGAAGGCATGGTGGGTATTGCTTGTAATTTTGGGGAAACAGATGGAAATTTTGTATGAATAATGTATGATGTGTTGTAGTATGTTGATGATATGGGGATAAGGGGTGGAATGTCCTGGGGTGATGTTATGATGCTTGTATCCCCATTCACCTGTTCTGTGCCTTTAAGACCGACTCTGAAAGGTCAAAGTTTTGTTTGGGTTTCTCTTATCAGGGACACAGAGACGAGCAGTACAAGGGGCTGTTTTTCCCTTCTTGCTTTCAGCTTGCTGCTTTGCTTGCTCTCTTTTCTGCTCTCACTTCTACTCTGCTTTGGCCTCTGCGTATTAGCTAGTTGTAGCTAAACAGTCCACATCCCTTCCTGGACTGTTTCTCCTCTCCTGTTTCTGTGACCATCTTGAACCTGCTCCGGACTGGGACCCGGGAACACCGTTCGGCTGCAGCAGCTTCCCCAGTGCCGGAGGGACTGAGAACAGAGCAACCATCCCCGAGAGAGACTTTCTGATTTTGTCATCTTTCTCAGATCAGTGTCATCGGGTATTGTTCATTTTGTGTGCTGGGGGGTGTTGTGCCTGAAATAAACAGGTTCTTTCCACCTCTCTCCAAGGAATTTTTTCCCGAACTGGTTGGGGGGAGGGGCCATGTGGGTTTTGCTTTCTGGAGGGGCCCTCCTTTGCAGATTCTTTAACAAATTTGCCCTAAACAAGGACATCTGTGCAATGCAAACAGGGGCTGCTGAGCCAGTGCTGCTGTGTCTGTGCCTGCAAGGATGGGGCACTTGTGTGAGCTGGGGGAGAGGCCAGGGCTGCAGAGGGGGAATGTTGTTGGCAGCTCCATGAGGACGCTCTGGGACGCTGCCCTGGGCTGTCCAGCACACTGGGGATGGATCAGCCCCTGCTCTGCTGCTCCTTCCCATCTGCCCCAGGGCCCTTGCAGAGCCCCAGCCATGCTGTTTGCCCCCTGCCTGCCCACAGCCAGCCTGGGGCTGCTCACAGGGGTTTTCTGTGCTGAGCATCAGCCTGGGTGTGTTCTTGAGACAGCCTGGGCAAGGAGCCTGGAGCCCCCAGGGCCTGGCCTGAGGCATCAGCACTGCCCCAGCAGTGCCCATGGCCTGTCCCTGCTGCAGCCCGGCACTGCCACCCCCAGGGCTGTGCCCGGCCCTGAGAGCACTCAGGCCCTACAGCAACACCAGGGCCACCAGGGCAGCGGGGCAGGGCCATGGCAGCAGCACTGGCAACACCAAGTGCTGCAGCTGCTGGGCACAGCTGCTGGGCCAGCCCTGATCTGCCCCCAGCTCTGCACACAGACATTGCTGCTGCAGCTCCAGAGAAGGCAACACAAGGGCATCTCTGCAGAAAACTTTGCTGGGAGATCCTTTAGTTCCTTTAAAGACACCAAGTGCGCAGCCCCTCATTGACACAGTCTCTGGCCACAGGAAGTTGGAGAGAAACAAAATGAGAATGGGCATAAACAATGAACATTTTCTATTGACAAGATATAGTAAGTAAAACACAGAAAAAGACACTACAATGAAACAAAATAGATCAAAGATTACTTTTCTTCCACGTAATTGTCAGGATCGGGCAATATTTTAATGTTCCTGAAATCATCCAGTCATCAGTCTCCACACTGCAGCCTTGAGCTCCTGGTTCCTCAGGCTGTAGATGAGGGGGTTCAGGGCTGGAGGCACCACCGAGTACAGAACTGACAGGGCCAGATCCAGGGATGGGGAGGACATGGAGGGGGGCTTCAGGTCAGAAAATGTGCCAGTGCTGAGGAACAGGGATACCATGGCCAGATGAGGGAGGCAGGTAGAAAAGGCTTTGTGCCGTCCCTGCTCAGAGGGGATACTCAGCACGGCCCTGAAGATCTGCACATAGGAGAAAACCATGAACACAAAACAACCAAGTGCTAAACAGACACTAACTGCAAGAAGCCTAAGTTCCCTGAGGTGGGATTTGGAGCAGGAGAGCTTGATGATCTGTGGGATTTCACAGAAGAACTGGCCCAGGGCATTGCCATGGCACAGGGGCAGGGAAAATGTATTGGCTGTGTGCATGGGAGCAGTGAGAAAGCCACTGGCCCAGGCAGCTGCTGCCATGTGGACACAAGCTCTGTTGCCCAGGAGGGTCACGTAGTGCAGGGGTTTGCAGATGGACACATAGCGGTCATAGCACATGATGGTCAGGAGGCAAAGCTCTGATCCAATGAAGAACACAAAGAAAAATAGCTGTGCTGCACATCCTGCATGAGAGATGATCCTGGTGTCCCAGAGGGAATTGTGCATGGCTTTGGGGACAGTGGTGAAGATGGAGCCCAGGTCAGTGAGGGCCAGGTTGAGCAGGAAGAAGAACATGGGCGTGTGCAGGTGGTGGCTGCAGGCTACAGCACAGATGATGAGGCCGTTGCCCAGGAGGGCAGCCAGGGAGATGTCCAGCAAGAGGCAGAAATGCAGGAGCTGCAGCTGCCGCGTGTTTGCCAAAGCCAGCAGGAGGAAGTGGCTGATGGAGCTGCTGTTGGACATTTGCTGAGGCTGTACCTGGGTAGCTGTTCATGGAGAAAGGTCAGTGACATGTTAGGAGGAACTTCTTCCAGCAAAGTCAAAGCCTTTTTCTACAGATCCTTCTCCTGTAACCCTCTAACACCCTTTTGATTTTCTAGCAGATTTTCCTTCAGCTCCAAGTGGGGGAGCCTTGGCTGTTGGTGCCTGAGTGAGACTTAACGTTCAGGGCAACTACATACAGTGTTTTTATAATTCAACATTGCTATGCAGATGTGGGAGGGGGACAGGGACCTGTCCTCATGTTCCACTTTGAAACCCTGTTAACACAGATGGCCCTGTCAGCATCTGCACCCCCAGGAATGGGAAAGTCTGTTTAAATATTCTAGAGTTTTTATACTCCTCTTCCCTTTCTTCTGCTGATTATTTTTGGATGTCAGAAACTCTCGGCATTTCTGCTGCCATCATGGAGAACAGAGTGAGATGTCTGAGGCAAAGTGATGAGTGGAGAGTGAGGGGAGGTGGTCTGTCTCCCAGGTTTTGTGGGCTTTCAGCATTCTCAGACAGAGGATGATAATGCTCTGATGTTTCCTTTAAAAACCATCCTGATAATGCTGAGAGCATATGGATCCCCCACAGTCCACCAAATGTCCATCGCTTTCTTATAGTCTCAGCCCCACATTTGCACCCAAGGGCACATAGGGCTCATTTGACCAACCCAACAGCATTTTCTCAACCTAGAACTTCTGTGCCTCACCCTGGGGCTTTCAGATAACACAGAGAGGCTCTAGGACAGGTTTGCTCCCTGGGTGGAAGCTCCCCGCTTGGATTGAAATCTCAGGGAGACTTCCAAGTGTCCTTATGTTGGCATTGGGTGAAGGGAGATGCAGCCCTTTCCTGGCTGCACTGACAGCATTGCCCAGAGCCGGGCACTGGGGACAGCGTCACCCTGAGCCAGCTGTGCCCCCTGCCAGAGCCCCCAGTGCCAGGCAGCTGCTCCCAGCCCTGTGCTCTGCAGAGGGAACTGGGCCCGGGGCTGCAGAGCTGCCCCACAGCTCTGGTGCAGCTCTGCCTGCACAGGAGGGACTGCACGCTTTGGAGCCCCGGCCCTGAGGGCAGAGGCTTGGCTGGGGGCACAGGAGGGAGGGGGCTTGTTCAGAGGGAGGGGCTGCACTGGAGGGGGTCCTGTGGACATCTCTAAACTCTCCCTGCCACAGTATTGCTGGGTTTTGTTTCCTCTCATTGCCCAATCTCTTCTCTGCTTCCTGGAGATTTTCCTTCTGCAGGTGTTTTCCTGTGCCTGATCTCTCCCTGCCAACACTGACAGACCCCAAATCTCTGTGCCCTCTCCTTGGCCTGACAGAACCCTGGTTGTTTGCAGGGCACTGCCTGGGGGCAGGTTCTGTTTGCAGCTTGGAGAAAGGAGAGCTCAGACTGAGCCTGATGGCTCCAGCAAAGGTGATGCTGGTGCGGTCCATGGACAGAAAGGCTGAAAGCACATTAGGGATCTCCTGTGACCCTACAATCACCAAAAGTAAGAGTTTCAGATGCCTCAGACACTTGTCAAAATTCATAATTAATAATTCATAACCTACCTTTAATATTTATCCCCCCTTCCTGCCATTCTCCAAAAGCAGGAAACTGATTTCAAAGTCTTAGGAAATTTTCTCATTTTTGTTAAAATCCTTGACTTGGAATTATTCTATGACTGATTAGAACCCCTCAGCATATCAGAGTTTGATGAGCATTTCACCTCCCCTGAAACAAAAATACTCAGAATTGTACTCACAGGGTCTGTAGGCATTGGGATGTTCCAGCATCAGGAGATGGCTCCAGGAGCTGCAGCTGCATTGTCCTGCAGCCCCAGAAACTTCTCAGCACCTTCCCAGCCCTGACTGATTCAAGCCCTCTGTGCTTCTGTGCTGTGCCCGGGGTGGCTGCAGGCAGTGCCCCAGCCCTGCTGGGCTGGCAGAAGAGCTTCTCATCAAGAGAAATGTGCTTTTGAAGCTCTTCTTGGTTATCAGGAGCTGCCTCTGTGCCAGGAGCCCAGCCCAGCTCAGCAGCACAGACACAGCACAAGGATTTTAATGAGCCTCTGGGGCTTTGTGCTCAAGCCCTGAACATCAGTCCCAGAGAGGGAGCTGAAGAAACCTCTCCAGAACTCCAAGGCAGAATCCAACTCCAAACTTTCATGGTCTTTTAATGGGTCCCACTGAGGAACACAACTGAGAAAGTGTCCCCAGGCCCCAGGCAGAGCAGAGAACTGGAGGCAGTGCTGACAGGTGGGGACAAAGAGAAGGCAAGTCTTGGTGCCCTGGGGCACAGTAGGGTCTGTGCCAATAAGGGCTGTGAGGAGACACCTTTCCTGAGGCCCTGGGGCCTCCTGGCACAGCCCCAGCCAGGCTGGGCACTGTCAGCCCCTTGTCCTGCCCTCAGCATCCCCCCCCAGCCCACATCCCAGTGGCCTCAAGGATCTGCTGGAAGGAGTCCCTGGGGAGCCGTGCTCAGGAATGGCCCTGGGGGCTCCTTAATGCTCCCAGGGACTGCAGGTTTTTTAAAGAACTTTGGGTTTGGCTTGGAGTCTGTGAGAGGTTTGTGCAATCATGGCCTCCAATTATCTGCAGTAATTATTCCCTGGAGAGGCTTTGTCAGTAACAACACTCAGTGGGGCTCATTAATACTTCAGGGTACTTCAGTTATTTTAAGGTACTTGGTGTTTCCCTTTTGATACAGACTCTAAAAGAGGTTTGTGCAATCATTGCCCCAATTATCTGCTTTAACAAGTCCCTTGAGAGCTTTGTATTGACATATAGTGGGGCTCATTAATACTTTGAGTTACTCAAGATTTTTAAGGTACTCTGGATTTTCCTTTCCACACTGAATCTCTGAGAAGTTTTTGTGCCATTCTGGCCTCCACTTCTCTCCTCCAAGGAGTCCATGAGGAGCCTGTGTAGCAGATGGACCTCAGTCGGACGCATCCATGATTTGAGACACTTTGGGGTTTTCTTCTGACTTTGACTCCTGGAAAGGTTTGTGCAATCTCCTCTCAGGCCCTGAGATTCCACGGCTCAGCTCCAAATGCACCATAGGGGTTATTAGGATCAAGCAAGTCCTGACAAACCATGGCTCTGCGTTGATTTCCCTCTGCTCTAGTGCAGTTCCTCAGAAATATTTCTGTAGTGGTTTTGGTTCACCAATTTGAGATTTCTTGGAGCATGCAGCATTTATTGTTGTGGGTTGTGTTGGCTAATTACCAGTGCACTCACTAGAATATACTTACTCATTTCCTCCTGCGTGATAAGATTAGGAGAACGGCAAAGCAGGCTCAAAACTTTAAGAGGGTATAAGGAAAAGTTCATGAATAGCAACTAAAAGAAAGAGTAATAAGAACAAAACTTTCAGAAAACTTCTCCTCTCCCTACAACCTTTTCTTTCTTACTGACAATATAAAGAGACAAACCTAGAATTTTCAGTCAGTTTACCCCAACTAGAATAGTCTTTCTTGAGTTCGCTTAAGGAGAGGAGTCTCTCTTTCATGCTACAGAGACTTGTGCAGAAGAGACACTTCTCTTGTCGCTCTCAATTTCCATGAATAGCAACTGCCCAGAAAAATCTGCAATTGGGACATCCCTCCCAGTTTTTCAAAGCTCTCTTACAGTTGTGTTTATGGGCCATGTCAACTTATGGGGTATTAGTTAAAAGATGAGCTGTGTAAGAGCAAAGGTTCTCCTCATCTATTTCTGAAATCATCCTCATCTCTGAGGACATCTTTTTCTTCTCCCTGTGAAGGCACAGGATCTCATCACGCTTCCCTTTTTCCATGTTCAAACTTCTCATGGGATCACAGCTACTTTGACATTTGCTACTTTAGCATGCAGGCCTTTGCTGAACAAGTCATTTCCTCGTACTTTTCAATGCGATACAGGGAAAAGGAGAGTCTGATGTATCAGTTACATCCTTCTCCATAGCGTTACAAGAGGATTTCAGCCCCAAGATCAGGACATCTCCTCATCCCTCCCATCTGGGACTCAACTTCCTCTTCTCTGCCCTCGGCGTCTTCATGTTGCTCCTCTATGTGCCTGCACTTTGTCCTTTTCTCTGACTCGAGGGAGGATGGAAGCACTGAAAGAGTTCATATCTCACCCGGGGCCTGCAGATGGTTCCGTGACCCCGGCCGGGCTCAGTGCTTGCAGCCAGACCTGCTCCCTGTTCCCTCGGTTCCATGGGGCCCCACAGTGTCCCAGTGGTCCCTTGCTTCCATAAGGACCTGAGGTGTCATAATGCCCCCTTGGTGACACGAGGCCCTGAAGGGTCACAATGGTCTCCATGGTTCCATCAGGCCCCACAGAGTCATAATGGTCTCTGGGTTCCATGAAACCCCGCTGTGTCACCATGGCCCCTTGGTTCCATGGGCGCCAGTGGTGCCACAATGATCGCCTTGGATCCATGGGCCCCAGTGGTGCCACAATGATCCCCTTGGTTCCATGGGCTCCAGTGGTGCCACAATGATCCCCTTGGATCCATGGGCCCCAGTGGCGCCACAATGATCCACTTGGTTCCATGGGCTCCAGTGGTGCCACAAGGATCCCCTTGGTTCCATGAGGTCCCCACAGTGTCCCAGGGATCTCCATGGGAAGGAAAGAACCCAGCCCCAGTGTTGCAGGGGCATCCACCAGAGGCCAAGGCCAGCCAGACTTGATGGTACTGGCAGATTTACCTGGGAGCGACCCTTGGATATACAGAATTTTGGAGGTGGAATCCCAATTTCAGACATGGACACCTGGAGGAGAAGGACGGTTCTTTTACATAAGAACGAAAGCAGGGAACACTGATATTTGAGGGGCAAACAAAAGGTGGCCATCAGAGGCCTAAGTCAGCCAGACCTTTCTGTTCTAGTTGCTTTTGTATGAAAGCAACCCTTGGATATAGGGAATTTGGGAGGTGGAATCCCAATTTTGGCCATTTCTTTTTAGATAAGAATGACAGTTCTTTTTCAAAGGAAGGAAAGCATGGAGCCCAAGTGTTTCAAAGCCAGAAGAGGAGACAGGTGGCTCCTGTCCTGGCTCCCAAGCCAGCCAGACCTGATTGTCATGGCAGCTTTTGTCATAGAGGAATCCTTGGATATATGGAATTTCAGAGGAGAAATCTCAGTTTTGACCTTGGACTCCTTGAGAAGAAGGATGGTTCTTTTCCAGAGGAAGGAAAGCATCAAACACAGTGTTTTGATGCAGGTGAGGGACAGCTCCCAAGCAGCAAGGGCAGCTAGACCTGTCTGGCTTTCATTTGGGAGCAATCCTTGGATGTACAGAGTTTTGGAGGTAGAATTCCAGGTTTGGCCATGGGCACCGGGTCAGGATGGATGGTTTTTACCAATAGAAAAGAAAAATGCCAAGTGTAAGTGTTTTTGAAGAAGATGAGAGGTGGCCACCCTTAGGCCAACACAGCCACACCTGTCTGTCCTGGCACCTTTTGTTTAGGGGCTATGCTTGGACATTTGGCATTTTGGAGGTGCAATCTCATATTTGGCTGTGGGTGCCTGGACAGGAAGACAAGTCCTTTCCATTAGGAAGGAAAGCACAAAGCCCCAGTGTTTCAGAGGCAGATGAGTGCCAGCCCTCAGAAAGCCAAGGCCAGCCAAACTCATCAGTCCTGGCAGCTTTTGTCTGGGAGCTATCCTTGGATGTTGGGAATTCTGGAGGCAGATTCTCAATTTTGGCCATGGGCACCTGGTCGAGATGGATGGTTTTTTCCCATAAGAAAGAAAAGCACATGATCCCAGTGTTTCAAAGGCAGATGAGAGGTGGCCCCTGGGTGGCCAAGGCATCCAGATCTGTCTCTCCTGGCAGATTTCATCTGGGAACAATCTTTGCATATAAGAAAATTTGGGAGAGGAATCCCAGTTTTGGCCATGAGCTCCTGGAGGCGAAGGACAATTCTCTCCCATAGGAAGGAAAGCCCAGAGTCCCAGTGCTTCAGGGGCAGAGGAGAAGCAGCCTTGACATGCCAAGGTCAGCCAGACCTGTCCAGCAGCCCCCGGGAGGCCAAACCAGCCACACCTGTTCCCTGTGCCCTTGGTTGCATAGGGCCCCACAGTGTCCCAATGGTCTCCTTGGTTCCATGAGGCCCTGGAGTGTCACATTGTTCTCCTTTCTTCTGTAGTGTCACAATAGCCCCATGCTTCCCTGAGGCCTTGCTATGTCACCATGGCTCCTTGGCTCCCTGCGGCCCCACTGTGTCCCAATGGCTCCTTGGTTCTACGGGCCCCACAGCTTCATCCTTGACCCTTGGTTCCACGGGGGTCCTGAATTTCGTAATGGTCCCCCTGATTCTGTGAGGTACCAGAGTGTCACAATTGTCTCTCTGATTCCATGAGGTTCCATAGTGTCACCATGGTGTCCTTGGATGTGCATTGTTCCAATGGCCCCTTGGTTCCATGAATTCTGTACTGTCAGCAATCTTTTTCTGTTTTTCTGGGCCTTGATGTGTCACAATGGCTCCCTGGTTCTGTGATGTTCCATGGTGTCATGTACGGAAAATCACACTGTGAAAAGCCAGTGTCCATAAAGGAGACAGAGGAGTCCTTCAACTTTAATAGAATAAAGGGAGAGAATCCACCAGGGCACATGCCCATGGAGTTTTCTCCTCGAAGTTTCAAGAGGGATCAGCCTCCTTTTTAAAAGCTCCTAGCCACATGTTGCCCCCTTCCTTTCCCCATTGGCTTAGGTACTCAGACGATACAGACTTTTTGAACCCCCTACCCCATATTCCCCTCTTGAACCAGTGATTTTAACCCAGAGTTCAGAAGTTCAGGCTTGTGCAGTCCCTTTTCTGTTTCAGGAGGCTTCCTATGAATTGTCTTTTCACATAATTGAGGAGAGAAACTTCTGAGCTTTTTTTCCTTTTTAAGAAAACAAAGAATAGTTTTGTCACTCCGTCAACAAGAAGCACGTTCCTATACCAAGCTGTCTGGCCTCTGTAATTAAAATGTTTCTTGAAGTTAGTAGAGACATTAAGACCCATTTCAAAGATGCTAACATCCCTACATTCACCCATTGAATAGTCTGTGAAGGCATCTTGCCTCTCAGCCACAATGGACTCCTCAGTACACGGAGGTCCACCATGTCACCGTGGACCCTTGGTTCCATAATGTCACCGTGGTCACTGTCAGAGGCTGGATGAGATCAATGTCCCGAGACACCTTGGGATGCTCGGAATGCCCGTGTGGGGCCAGGGCCGGGTCAGGCCTTGGTTTGTGGTGGAACAGAGCCCTGCCCCCAGCCCTGGCCTGGCAGAGCTGTCAGTCACATAGCAGGGGCAGTGTTAACCGAGCTCTGATTGGCTGATCTGTCAATCAATCACACACTAGCAGCTGGTGCCTATCCTGGCTCTGATTGGACAAACAACTGGCAGTCCCACCCCAGGGGCAGACCCATGAAGGCCCAGGGGGTTAAAAGCTGGAGCACAAGGCCAGCTTATGGTCTGGATCCTGCCTTCTCCTGGGGTTCCTCTTAGCAACCTTGGAATCCCAGCAGTTGGTGCCTATGTGTGTGTCTTTCTATGGATCTGCTGTCTTTCAGTTGTTCTCTATTTCTTCTGTTCTAATCCTGCTTACCTGGAACATTTTTGTATAACTTCACATATTAAGGGTTAAAGGATTTTAGGTTAAACGTGTGGCAATTCAGGGCACAGGGAATATTTCTCTGTCTGCTCTGAGGGGTCCTGACCCCCAGAGAAACACTGTCTTTAACCTTTTCCATGGAGAGGACTTCCAGGACTTTGATATAGACTTCTATATAAATTAGAATTTACCAAAGTGTGAAATAGATAATGGAGAGTAGTGTAGTATGTCACTTGGGTGAGAAAATTAGGTTTTGGGATTTTTAGTATATTGTAGATAGGAAGCAAGATGGAGGAATTGGGATGTAGTCCCTGTCTTCTTTTTCATCTACTCCATGTTCTGCAGTGTTGGTGGCACAGGGTGATTGGTCAAGGAAAGCACAGTGCAGAGTTTATGTGGATAGTCAAGGGATGAGTTATTGGCAGATAAGTAGAAATAATGTACATTTTAAGAGTTAATGGAATGAGACAACATTAAAAGACCTTGAAACTGTGCATTTTAGGGCCATTTTGAGGTGTCTTTCCAGCGTGCTGAGCCTGGTGTGGACAGCAATGCAAAACTTTAGATAAGATGACAATAAACAAGAAGCTGAAGACCAAAAAAGTCCTGTGCATCTCCTTTTATCTGGCACAGAATTGCTACAGGAGGGTTTACCCCATCCAGGGAGTCCCCAAAAAGGCTCAACATAAAATAAACATCAATAACTGGTGCCCCGACAATGTTTGTAAAAAGTTGGTTCTTTTCATGAAAGTGTTTACTGAAGGGTGTTGTCTTAACTGGCCAATCATGTGAAATGTGTTGATTAAAGGACCAGTGAGGTCCACCTGTAGCAAACCAAGGTATAAAATAAGAGGATTGAATAAACAGGTGGTTTTTGGCCTTTAGCCTTCTGATCTGAGTCTGTGTCATCTCTGACTCAACAGTGACATTTGGGGATCTGTGGGGGCTATTGGGGATCCTTTCTGCGCCTTGTTACCCAACAGGAGCTTCTCTAATGAACTTTGCCTGAAGGCCCCACTCTGCCCGTAACAGAAACCCCTGTGAGTGTCTGGGACATCCTGGCTCTTTGGCAGCCTGGGGACTCCTGGGATGTCACCGTGGAGCCCCTGTGAGTGCCTGTGCCAGATCGGTGCCTTTGCAGCCCAAGGTCCCCTGGGATGTCACCATGGAATGACTGTGACTGCCTCTGACCACAGGGCTCTTCACCATCCCAGAAAGCCCTGGGAGGTCTCCATGGAGCCCCTCTCTCTGCCTGTGACATTCCAGCTCTGGAACAGCCTGGAGACTCTTGGAAACTCCCCATGGAACCCCTCTGAGAGCCTGTGACAAGTCTAATCCTTAGCAGGCAACCATCAGGGGCCCCCTGTTGCTATGGTCAATTTCCATGGCAACCATCACCAGCCCCCTGTTGCTATGGTCAGTTTCCATGGCAACCATCACCAGGCCACTGTTGCTATGGTCAGTCCCTCAGCAGCTCCATGGAGACCCCATGCCAGGGGTGGTTGCCATGGACACCAGCTCAGGCCTGCAGCCAGAGCCCGTTGCCATGGCAACCATTGGCAGCCCCATCCCCAGGCTCATGGGATCCCAGAACCACAGAATTGGCTGAGCTGGGAGGGACCCATCAGGATCCTCCAGTCCAACTGCTGGCCCTGCACAGGACACCCCAACAATGCCAGCCTGGGCCTGGCAGCGCTGTCCAAACACTGCTGAAACTCAGAGAGCCCTGGAGCTGGGACCCTTCCCTGGGGAGCCTGGGCAGGGCCCCAGCAGCCTCTGGGCAAAAACCTTTTCCTGACATCCAACCGGAGCCTGCCCCGACTCAGCTGCAGCCGTTCCCTCCACTCCTGTCCCTGGGCACCAGAGGGAAGAGGTTCCCACAGCCCCAGCCAGGGACCTGCTCCCAAGGCTGTTGCCATGGCCACCAGGGCTGGGACCGGCTGGGATGCTCGGTTTCCATGGGCCGGGGTTCAGGAACGGATTCCCCAATTTCCTGTTCCTGCTAAAACTGCGCTGCCCTCGCTGCCCTCCTGCCTCCAATGGAAAGCACAAAAGGCAAAGATCCCGGGCTGGGATAAGAACAAATTATTGGGAACACCAATGAGATAAGAAACATACAGAACAGAAAAAATATTGATAAGAGAAGGGATAAATAAAACTGTTTACAGGGAAATCTAAAACACAACTTACAGGGTCTCCCTGGCCACAATTTCCCCCTGCCTGGAAAGGGTGCTCCTCTCCTCAGGGAAAGAGACATAGAGTCCCCTTCCTGCCCCTGGCAATAACCTGAGGTTGGAGTGAATGTAATGACAGGGCTATGGCCAGACCCTCATGTTCTTCAATCCCACATCATGTCAAGGGCAGGGGCAGGACAACGGGCAGGTGTCTTCCCAGCATGGATCACAGGGAAAATGGATCACAAGGGCTCTTCTCAATGTGGATTCTCCCATGGGTAATGAAGATAGAGCAGTGCATGAAGCTGTTTCTGCAGCTGGGGCATTTGCAGGGCCTCCCTTACTGGTGGCTCTGTTGGTGTCTTGTCAAGTGAGAGCTCTGGATGAAGCTCTTCCCACACTGGGGACACTCGAAGGGCCTCTCCCCAGTGTGGATGTGCCGGTGCCTGATGAGGGTGAAGTTGTGCTTGAAGCTCTTCCCACAGTTGGGACAGCAAAATGGCCTCTCATCTGTGTGAATCCGCTCATGCAGGAGGAGATAGGAGCTGGTGTGAAACCTCTTCCCACATGTGGCGCACTGGTAGGGCCTCTCCCCAGTGTGGATGCGCTGGTGCCTGATGAGGTGGGAGCTGTGGTTGAAGCCCTTCCCACAGTCAGGACAGCAGAAGGGCCTCTCCTCCGAGTGAATCTGTGGGTGCTGGAGGAGCCTGGAGCTGGTGTGAAACCTCTTCTGACACTGGGGACACTCATAGGGCCTCTCCCCAGTGTGGATGCCTTGGTGGGTCACAAGGGTGGATCTGTAGCTGAAGCCCTTCCCACATTCCCCACACTCATAGGCCCATTCCCCGGTGTGGATCATGTGGTGGCTGACCAGGTGCTTGCTCTGTTTGAAGCTCTTCCCACACTGCAAGCACTTGTGGGGCTTCTCCCCATCACGGAGCTGCTCATGAACCACCATCTCTGAGCTCTGCCTAAAGCTCTGTCCCCCTTCCTAGCTCTGGGTGGTTCTTTCTTCCTCAGAGAATCCTGGGCGGGGTTTGGAGCCCCTCCTCCTGTGGGATCTCTGTGGCATTTCCTCCATGTTGGATTCCTCTGCACTAGAGTCGCTCAAAACGGCCTCTTTCACAAGGTTCTGATGTGGAGATTTTTCCTCCCTGGTCTCCATCCTCAGCTCCTTACCTGGGGAAGGAAGGAGAAAGAGAGGATGGGATTTGCCTCCATGCCAGAGGGAAGGGGAAGGAGATCCCCCCAGTGCATCACTGGCAGGATGGCATTGGCACCAGGGTTGTCCTGCAGCTGGGGGCTGTGCTGGGCTGGAAGCTGGAGCAGGAGAGAGGGGGAAAGGAGCACTGACTTCCTCCTCACTTGCCTGGGTGTCCCAGGGCATCTTCCTCTTCCTCGCAGCTTTCTCCTCCATCAGGTGAAGGTTTGGGAATGGGAAATTTTGTTTTGGGAGGAAAACAAGGGATGAGCTCATTGAGTTTTGTACTGGTTTAACGGCAAACATGAAGGAAAGTCTAAGTCAGAATTACTATTTAATGAGAAAATTAGGACCAAGGCAATGATACAGAAACACTGCCTTAAACTGACAGAGTCAGGTTTTAACCTGACACCCTGTTGGTCAAGGTGGTGGTAGCAGTCCCATTAAATGGTGGGTGCAGTCCTGTTGGAGTGATGAACGTGATTTTGTCAAAGCAGTGATCCTGTAGAAGGGTCTTCCTTTGAAGGTCCAGTGGTGGTAATGGAGCTCTTGTCCTCTGGGAATCCAGTAGGCAAGCTGCTCCTGGCGTTGCAAGGCTCAGCTTATATCCAGATAGGAATGCTTGGATCCTCCCCCTGGGGGGAGCATCTCACAATGGGATGATGGAATTTTATCAGTCCTGCAGTGACATCAATGGCCCATTCACAGAAGATATCTCCCCTGGAGGGCGTTATCAGGGGTGAGTCATGGAAGAGATAAAGAACACTGTCTCGCCTGTTTATAGCAGTTGATGAAGATGGTGATTGAAAACATGCATTTGGTTACATCTTACATTGCACCCTGGAACAGTGGGGTAATCCCTGCTCAGGGGGTGAACACTACCCCTCTTACCCAAACTGGCTCAGGTGTAAAACCCCTACCATGGGATGGCAACACACACACAGGGGAGAAAGTCACACTTGCCCTGCTCCAGGGGAGGTCTCTGTCCCTGTCACTCCCTCTCTCTCCCTCCCTTTTCTCTTTTTTTGATCTCTCTCTCTACCTCACATTTACTGTTTAATAAAATCTACTTTGGATTTGGTCTCGTTAGCATCTTAATTGGGGCAGCGGCATCTCTCTACCATTTTCTTAACCATATTGCAACAATATTTTGGCACAGTGAGTTCAGGCACTGTTCTTTGACCCCAAGTGCCTTTGACAACAGCATGGTTCCCTCCACTGAGGAGGTTGTGGTTCTTTCTGAAAGAACTCTGGGAAACCTGGACACAGCTTCCTTTGAGCGACTCATGGGAGAACTGATGAAGAAAATGACCATTGTGGGTGGCCAGTGTAAAGTAAATGTTTTGTTGTCCTTCCAGAACAGTTTGTTAAAATCACTGGAGGAAAGGGAGCAAATGTTACCAGAGAGACTGACAAGGTTCATTCACACTGTGGTGAGGAACACAAGGCTGCTGAAAGTCCTATAAGATGCCCAGCCCAAGTTGCTAAATTCCCTAATAACTCTGGCCAGGGGTCTCCGGGAGGATTTTTTTTTTTGAGAGTGTTCAGAGCTGGCAGATCTCTTGAGTCCCGGATATCTCCGGGCTCCCTAAGAGGAGCTTTTTCAGGGGCAGAGGACCTGTGATCACCCCTCGGGAAGGTCCCGGGGGTCCATGTAGGGATGGCCCGGTACCGACGGGGCGGGACATTGATTTGGGGATCCCCGTGAGAGCCGGGGCTGTGGAACGGGGGACGCCTGGGGTGGGGAGAGGGGAAGGGGCAATACTGGAGCTGGGGGACCCCCAATAGCCTGGAGATGAGGCGGGGACAGGACCCCCTGACCCTGACAGGGGCGTGTCCTGGGGTGCCTTCATGGTGCTCGTACTCCATCGGTCTGTTTAGCCCAGAAATGAGTTCTGCACCTTTAAGGCTGGTTCTGAGAGCGAAGGGGAGGAGGAAGAAGCTGCAGTTTGTTTTCAGAAACTGCACTCACTCCTCTACATTCCATCTGCTGAATGGAGAGACAGCAGGACAGAGCTCTCCTTTGCTTTTAGTTAGTTTTTAGGTCTCTGAGGCAGAGAAGTTCCCTGGACTGTGGGTTTTCTTTTTCTTTGGAGCTGTTTAAATCTGCTCTTGACTGAACACCCAGAGAGCACTGACAGCATGCACCTTTGGCCCACCTGGCTGGGCCTGGGCTGTGGCATTTCCAGTGCTGGATGGGCTGATAAGAGACTGATAAGAGACTGATAAGAGACTGATAAGAGGCTGAGTGAGCCGAGCTACAGACCACAGAGACTTTATGAGTTTCTCATCTCTTTTGGAGTAGCAGGAGGTAGTATTGCTTAATATTGTTCAATTTTTTTGCTGGTGAATGCTTTGCCTGTTAAATAAAGGGATTTTTAAACTATTCTCCGAGAATTTTCCCAAACTGGCCGAGGGTTGGGCTGCTGAATCTGCATTGTAGAGGAAACTCCTTTTGGAGATTTTCAACCAAATTTGCCCTAAACCAGGACAGGGTGGTGGAAAGAAGGGGGAACCCCAAGTGGCTGGATTGAGGGGAGGCTGGAGAGGGGGACCCTGGGACTCCAAAAACTCCCAAAATCCAAAAGCAGGACCCTGGGGAGGGGGGATCCCCAGCAGCCCTGAGATGGGGGACCACCAGAACCCGAGAGGGATGAAACTGGACATGGGAAACTCCTGGTAGCCTTTTTTTATTCACTCTTGATTTTGGGACATCGGGTGACTTCTAGAGATTGACTTGGGCAAGAGGAATCCTAGACTGAAGGCATTTACACCTTGTTTTTCCCAAACAAGGTTTTTCCCCAGACTATCTTATAGAGACATCCCCCCTGTCTCACTCTGGGTGAGCTCAGTCCCAAACTTGACCCAGATCCTGGTCTCAATCTCATTCCACATTTAGACATCCTCACAGTTCTGTATTTTATCTCATCCCAGTCTCAGACTTGTCTAGCCCCAGACCCAGTCCCAATCCCAGCCTTAAAGCCAATCCCACTTTTAGCCTTAACCCCAATCCCAGCTCTAATCCAAATCTCAGCTCCAACTCCAACCCAAGCCCCAGTTGCAGCCCCTTCCTAAATCCTCAGCCCCAAACCAAATCCCAGCTTCCGCCCTTCTGGGGCTTTGGGGTGTCTCTGTCCCTCTGACCCCAATGATGTTTGGGTGCAGTCACAGGAGGGCTGAGAGGGACAGAGACCCCCCTGGCCTCCCCAGGTGTGAGAAGGTCGGAGGGCTCCCCCAGCCCCAAGCACTCTCAGCGGTGAGAGGGACACAGAGCCCCTGGTCCCCAGCTCTGCACAGGCATTTCCTGAGGCCAGAGGGTTAGAGACCCCCTGAGCATCCCTCAGGATGAGGGGTGAGACAGAGTAAAGATCCATTCTGAATTAGGTGAAGTGTCTACGAAAGGTGAAAAGTCTGTGAGGCCAAAGCTGAAGGAAAAACTTGCATGCTGAGACAGCAAGGAGACAGAGAAAGAAAAACAGAAAAGACCACAAGGTCGATTTGCCCCCGACTCAGAAATTCCTTTGATAAAGAAGAACTTGTGCTAAATGTCACGTGAAATGAATATGTATGAACTTATTGTGAAACTGTGTGCATATGCATTTGGAAGGGGGATAAAAGAAGACCCGAGGTCTTCGGAGGCACGCATGCCTTGTTGGGGGACTTGCGTCCGGCGCGTCGTAATAAAAGCATGCCAGGCTTTCCAACTTTTATAAAGTTGTGAGGTTTCTTCTTTTCTCCGCAAAACCTTATGGCAAGCCAGGCAAGTAGTTCTCTGTACCCACAGGGGCAGGGAGGATAAACGGACCTCCAAGGCGCGCCCTGGGATTTTTTTTCCTGGTGGGACTCTGCTCGTCTCAACTTGCCACCTGCGAGGACAGACAAGGACCTGCTGGCCTGCGGAGGAAGATACTGAGGGGGTATGTACTGAGGGGCCCCTGGGGGAAGGAAAGGAGAGCAAGGGAGTAAACCACCCAGAGACGTCTGGGTTCAGCTGATAGAGCAGCTGTATTAGAGATGGGTTCATCGTTCTGATAGAGCAGAAGTGCTGAGCCCGTGTGTGTTTTGTTTGTGTGTGTGTGTGATGTCCAGACACTGTGTCGCTGTATGGTCAATGCATTGTGTGGCCAGTGCACTGTGTTTTTAATCGTGCAAGTGTTTAAGTGTATGGCATATAAAAGAGAGTAGATCTACAGGGCCCTACAGTGCGGGGGGGAGGTGAGTACTACCCGTGTTTGAAGCAGCCGAGTGAGGCCTGAGACACTGGCTGCAGCAGGCTCTGGGGGCAGGGAGAGAAGTGCCCCGCGGAGAAGCGAGTGGAGGAACGACAGTGATGGTATTTATTGTGTTTAAATGTAGTGATTTGTGTAGATTTGGTACATTTTAACCGTGAGTATGGGCTCAGAGAGTTCCTTTGCCTTGGATGTTTAGACTTGATCTCTAGACTGTGTGCTGTTATTCTGATTGTGTCCAGGAAAAATTGATGTGAGTAAATGCCGAATTATGGTATGCTGTGTTGTGTTGAGAAAAGCGAGCACTTTGAGAAATATGCCCTTTCCCAGTGATTTTGTGTGGTGATTTTCTTCCGCTGCATTGTGGTAATTTGATTCTCAGACTGTGTAGTAGTGTTTGTGGAGATTTTAAGATTTTGTTGCAACAAGAGCAGCATTTTACACAGGAGAACTATAGTACGGTGATTTATGCTTAACTACAATAAAGCAAGTTAAAGGAATTCTGAGAATTCTCCCCCTTACAGCAATTCAAGCCTTGGCTCTAGTGAATTTGAGATAAAGGAAGGGGGGGTGCATGTGTCTGTGAGCATATCAGAGTTTTGGCTTTTTGCAAAGCAGTAAAACAAGTGTAAGTAGACACAGTGCTTAATTAGATTGTGCAAGAAGAGAACTAGAAAAGACTGATATTTTGTAAAACAGAGTTTATATAGAAGAGATGAATGAGATGAACTAGTTAATGAGACTTATGAGACTTATGAGACTTCAGCTGGTACTGCAGTAAGTCTGGACTGGAAACAATCTGCTGTAGGGATTTAAAGTTCTCTGTAACAAACAATAGCCTGCCTTTGTGGGCAATTTCGGGGAGCCTTTGGTGCATCAAGAGCCTAGCATGCTGTGTGAGGGGACAGTGGCTGTCCTGCTGTCCCCTGGGTACAGGGACAGCTCTGGCTGCCCTGTCTCCCCAGAGAACACGGGAATGGCCTGTGGGCAAAAGCTGGAAGTGCAGGTATTAGTGCAGTGAGGTGTTTATGAGAAACACTGATATTGCTGTTTTGCTGTTCTAATAAGTGTCAGGGCACATGTAAATTAGAGGTTTCTGGTCAAGCGGATTCAGAACCTAAGGTCTTAGAGCTTGTGTGTAAGAATCACATCTGATACCTGCAACCTGGAGCTGTGTGTGTGTAGGAGGAAAATTGAGAAACTACTGTGAAGGTCTGTAAAAAGGTTTCAGTGGAAGCGAGATAGGGCAAGGAGAAATAAATAATGAGAGCTGACCAGAGCAAACCAAACAGGTTCCTAAATTAGCCCCTTTTGGGAGGGGCTCACTGGGAGGAGGTTGCCAGTAAGAGCAGCTCAGAAAATAAAAAGATTTATAATACTTCATTGCTGTTAGTACTGTTTTAAAATAGGAAGATAAATGGGAAAGAGGTTTTGTATGCTGAAATGTCTTTTTGTTTTAAGAAATCACCCAGAATGGCAAAGAGACTGTGAGATCAGACCGCCCTCTGGTCTTGGCCCTTGAAAAGGAAAACAAGGCAAAGAGAAAGCAAATCAAACATGTTGTTCAGCATGCAGCATAAGATAGCAACATAAGAAATCACGCAAAGATTATTATGCTGAAATGCAAAGCAATCACAGTTCGCAAAATGAGTACATATGATTTGCTAAAGTCTCCTCCCAAGGTAAGGGAGGAAGGGTAAAGATGACCTCCCCAAAAGGGAAGAATTTTTGTCGACACAAGGGTCATATACTCAGTTTTAATAACGCTTTAGTACCTTTGGAGAATGTTAATGTTGTAGTGTGGGGAATGAACAACTGGCCAGTCTGAGAAGGGATACTTGTGCAAACCTTTAAAGTAACATCTGTACTATGTGTACCTAAAAGCTTTTGTACGATTCGCTCAATTTGCTAAACATTCTCAAATGAGAAAGGTTACTCTGGAGGCAAATGATATAAAGATGTTAGGCTTAACATTAACAGATACTGAAATTAAGAAAGACATTAGTAAGGAGATATTAGAATAAGTAAACAAGTGTTTTCAAGGGTATGGGCCTCTGCTGTACCAGGGAGAGTGAAAGATGCTCCCCCATGAGCATCAAGCTTAAGGAAAGAACACAACTAGTGAGAGCTGAGTAGTACCCTCAAAAGCAAGATAAGGAAGGAATCAGCCCAATAACTGATAGTACGGGATTAAGGGCTGTCAATATGATAACACAGAATTTATACCCTGTGGTAGCAAATCCATATACTTTACTAACTTGTTTAATACCTGAGCTAACCTGGTTCACTGTTTTAGGCCTAAGAGATGCCTTCTTTTGCCTCCCTATCCACGAAGCCAGACAGAAAATTTTTGCATTCAAACACAAGCTCACCTAGTCCATGTGCCTGAAGGCTTCAAGATTCCCCACTCCAATTGGAGAACAGCTTGCAAAGACCCAGAGTCCTGGGAAGCTCCCCAAGAGGAAAGGAGGCTGTTGCAGTACGTGGACGATCTTCTAGTAGCCACTTGGACGAGGGAAGCAGGCGAAGCCTTTGGAATTTCCTAGGACTCCAAGGACACAGAGTCTCAAAGAAAAAGGCACGAGTAGCGAAACAGAAGGTAATTTACCTGGGGTAAGAAGTGAGTGTGGAGCAGCAGACTTTAAGGCAGGGAAGCCATATGCCAAACCCCGAAACCCCAGACAAGGAAGGAACTCTGAACCTTCTTAGGCATGGCAGGGTAGTGCCAGCTG
Organism: Melospiza melodia melodia; assembly: GCF_035770615.1. Lineage (NCBI taxonomy): Eukaryota > Metazoa > Chordata > Aves > Passeriformes > Passerellidae > Melospiza > Melospiza melodia. The sequence continues at coordinate 640,079 of NW_026948800.1, forward strand.
TGGGTTTATAATTATGGACTGTTCGCCAGACCCCTCTATGCTCTTATTGCCAATGGAAACTGAGATCTCCAGTGGACAAAAGATGCCACATGGGCCTTTCGCCAGCTAGAGAGAGCGCCCTCGTGTCGGCTCCAGCTTTGAAACTTCCAGATGTAAGTAAACCATTCTTGCTATTTTTCCACGCAAGGAATTGCCCAGGGAATATTGGCTCAGGAATTGGGCCCATACTGAAGGGCAGTTGCTTACTTCTCTAAGCAACTAGATGCAACAGCCAAAGGATGGCCAGGTTGCCTCAGAGCTGTAGCAGTAGTCATGCTGAATATTCAAGAGGCATGCAAGTTTACCCTGGGACAAAAATGACTGTGCTAGTGTCCCACACAGTGTCTGCAGCACTGGAAGTAAAGGGTGGCCACTGGCTCTCACCACAGAGGTTTCTGAAATACCAGGCCATCATGGTAGAGCAAGACGATGTAGAGATAGTGGTGACTAATATTGTCAACCCAGCTTCTTTTCTCAGTGGAATCAAGGAGAAGCAGTACACCATAGTTGCCTAGAGACCACCGAAGCTACCTACTCCAGCCACCCAGACTGAAGGGACACCCCTCTGGACAATGCAGAGACCTGGTTCACTGACAGGAGAGCGACATTGCAAAGTTCACAGTGACTACCTGCAGAGCGGTAATCGAGTCTGGACCCTTACCAACAGGTACCTCTGCGCAGAAGGCTGAGATAATTGCCCTGACCTGTGCCCTGGAAAGGGCAAAAGGGAAGAGAATAACCATCTACACCGACTCAAGGTATGCATTCGGAGTCTACATGCACATGGAAGGAGAGGGGACTGCTGACCTCACAGGGAAAGAAGAGACAATCCAGCTGCTGGAAGCAGTTCAGCTACCTGAAAAGGCATATTAAGGGCATATTAAGGCACACCAGAGAGTGAGCTTAAAATTGGAGGAAAGAAATGAGCTGGCGGATGGAGAGGCAAAGAAAGCAGCAAAGGGTGAGGTACAGATTTTCCTCGAAGGTAAGCCATAATACAATAATACTAATCAAAAGAGACGTACAACTGCAAGGGGTGGGCTACCATTGAAAGAGAGCTAGCAATCCCTTCCCATTTTCGTGGTTACTAGTAAAAGAAGGGCACTAGAAAACACACTAGGGCCTAACTACTTAACTACTTAACTACTTAGGCATGTTTTTATAGAGTGTGGCTCCTTTTTCGAAATGACCAAGGCTGCGAGTGATACAGAGTGCATTGAAATGAAGTGTTGACTTTGAAGCAGTAATTTCCACGGGCTTTCTAGAACACACGTCTGATTAAAAGAATCGTTGTATAGTTGTCAGGAATTTATATGCCACTATCACTCAGGTGAGCCGACAGTGTGATCCTTGCCTCCAGACTAACCCCAAAATACCCCCCGGCCAAAACTCGGTCAGACTGAGAGAGGCCATGGGCCTGTACAGCAGTGGCAAATTAACTTTTCAGAACTCCCAAGGAAAGGGGGGTATCAGTATTTACTGGTATTGATAGATACATTTTCAAGGTGGCCAGAAACATTCCCCACCAGAACTGTCAAAGCTCAAGAGGTGACCAGATTATTTTTATAAGGAATAATACCACGCTTCAGAGTTCCAGCCACGATATCCTCAGATAAAGAATCACATTTCATTTCCAAAATAGTGCAACAGATTAGTAGCCATCTGGGCATAGATCAGGAACTTCACACCCCATACCACCCCCAATCAAGCGGCCAGGTGGAGAGAATGAATCATTTGATTAAGCAGCAAATCATAAGACTGGGGCAAGAAGTTAATCTACCCTAGCCCAAGCTCTTCCACTAGCAATATTGCAAATTCAAACTAAATCTTGAGCTAAAGGAATGCTGAGTCCTTTTGGAATGCCTTATAGAAGACCATATAGAACACAAAAGGAATGTCCAGAATGTCCACCTACATGGTGGCATTAAGCAAACAGCTCAGAGTAATTGAGAAACATGTGGCTGGAACTCGGAGCAGGGAGTCAGACAGCCGGTTAGATAGCCTGGGGATGATGTATATGTTAAGTCTCTTACAGAGAAGACTTCGGAACCACAGTGGGAGAGACCACTGCAAGTACTTCTCACCACCTTCACTGCAATCAAAATCAAGGAGCAGGACACCTGGATTCATCATTCTCGGGTGAAGAAGGCCCAGAAACCCCTTAAGGAGTGATGCCAGGAAACAATGAACTGAGATTAAAACTTACTCGGGCAAAATGAGTACATTGTGGTCGGGAGTAGCTCATATTTTAGTTTGTAGAATTGTTTTGTGTGTAATCATAACTGAAGTTTTAGAACTTGAGAATACCTCTATTCAAAGCAATGCTGAATGGCCTTGGTCCCTGGCATTTAATCAGTATACTGGATCCATGGGGAAACCTTCTGAGATAAAGGATTTAAACATATCTACTGTAGTAATCCACAAGAATCAGGTATGAGGAGCTAGAATGGCAGGAACAGGAACTGTGGACTCTTCAAGGAATCAGAGGAGAAGAAATCAAAGTAGGGTTCCAGGTCATCAATAAGATAGCTTATGAGAGACCAGATGTAATTAGTGTCTGAACCTCCCCTGGTGTATATGAACACCAGGAAGTCTGTGATAACCTAAATGAATCAGACTGTTAGTGTAATTTCACCTTGATACAGCCTGTAGAAGTGACCTGCCTTTGAGCTCAAATTACTATCGACTTTCATTTGAATTCAAAGTGGACACTGCACTTTTTACCATGGCAGGGCCTTATACACCCCATACTAGTTCAGACTCTCAATGGCTGGTAAAGGGTGCTGAACTGCAGGTGGTGAATTAACCCAAGCAAAGAGGGTGATTTTCTTTATTTATAGCTATCCCTTTTCCTACTGAGATCTGGATCAGTGACTGTCCCAGTCTGAGGCAGTTGGATTCTGCTTAAAAGAGGTAGAGAGAGAGAGACTCCCCCCCTCAGAGCTCAGCAGCAGGCTGTAGGATTTTGAGCATCACTTTTGTGCTGAGTGTTTCAAGTAGCAGAAACCTGATCCCAGTTTCTTCTGAGGCACTGCAATGAATTTAGGCTCTTCTCTCAGACTTCCCCTTCATTATTTACTTGAGGCTTGGACCTGAAGCTAGGGGCAAGGTGGGTGAAGTTTTGTAGACCAGGAGAGACATTCCTGCTTGCCACACATCTGGGAAATCAGGTGCTTTGGAGGGGGAAGGAGATTCCCTGAGGTCTCTACATTTCAGAACAAACATCTGCCTCAGATATGACCTAAACCTTTGTCAGATACACTTGCGAAGTGTGTCTGAATTTGCAGTGTGAGCCCAGCACATCCCTCTGGCAGGGAGGGATGGTCATGGACTGAAAGCAGTTCCTGTTCCCCATAACAAACATCTAACTGGCATATTAGGGACAAGATTAGGAGTTTTAAATGGAATTGATTCAGAAATACTGGTGAATAAACTGGCCACTGCAGCAGGTGGCCTAACAAAATTGAAGCAGCCTTTATAGTCATCTCTATTGGCATTAGGAACTAGCCAGTGACAGATTTCAAAAGTACTGCCAAAGTAAGGAAGTATGAAAAGGCCGGGGACCAAGACCACAAGCTGATAGTAGAAGCACTTAGTATAGTTCAAGATAATGTGTCTTTAGTTTTCAGTTGTATACAAGCACAGTTATGGATACAAGCAACAGCAGCTCTGATCATATGGGAAAGGGGTGAAGGTAATTTTCCAGCTGAAATTCAAGAAATTGTGTTGGATAATGCGATTGATTTTGAAAGGAACTTTCAATCCTGGCAGACTATGGTGAATTTCTGGCTGCCCCGTCTCCCCAGGGGCCCCTCAGTACACACCGTATCTTCCTCCGCAGGCCAGCAGTTCCTTGTCTGTCCTCGCAGGTGGCAAGTTGAGACAAGCGGAGCCCCACCAGGAAAAAATCCTAGGGCGCGCCTTGGAGGTCCGTCTATCCCCCCTGCCCCTGCGGGGACAGAGAACTCCTACCTGGCTCGCCATAATGTTTTGCGGAGAAAAGAAGAAACCTCACAACTTCGTAAAAGTTGTAAAGCCCGGTATACTTTTATTATGATGCGCGCCGGACGCAAGTCCCCCAACAAGGCATGCGTGCCTCTGAAGACCTCGGGTCTTCTTTTATCCCCCTTCCAAATGTATATGCATACAGTTTCACAATAAGTTCATACATATTCATTCCGCGTGACATTTAGCACCAGTTCTTCTTTATCAAAGGAATTTCTAAGTCGGGGGCAAATCGACCTTGTGGTCTTTTCTGTTTTTCTTTCTCTGTCTCCTTGCTGTCTCAGCATGCGAGTTTTTCCTTCAGCTTTGGCCTCACAGACTTTTCACCTTTCTTAGACACTTCACCTAATTCAGAATGGATCTTTACTTTGTCTCACTGGGGGATACTGGGAGGGGACTGGGGGATACTGGGAGGGAAATAGGAGGGAACTGGGATAAACTGGGAGGGGATTGGGATGGACTGGGAGGGAACGGGGACAGACTGGAGAGATACTGGGAGGGACTGGGGGGAACTAGGAATGGATGAAGGGGGAACTGGAGGGACAAACTGGGAGGGACTGGGAGGGGATTGAGGGATACTGGGAGGAGATTATGACAAACTGGGAGGGACTGGGAGGGGACTGGCAGATACTGGTTTATACTGGGAGGGACTGGGAGGGACTGGGGATGCACTGGGAGGGAATTGAGGGATACTGGGAGGAGGGAATGGGACAGACTGGGACAAACTGGGGGATACTGGGAGGGAACTGGGACAAACCGGGAGGGACTGGGGGGAACTGGGAAGGGATTGGGACAAACTGGGGGGGACAGGAGGGGAACTGGGATGAACTGGGAGGGACTGGGAGGGAACTGGGTTATACTGGGAGTGACTGGGTTATACTGGGTGGGGACTGGGGCCGGGGGAGTCACTGGGATTCCTGAGCAGGGCGGGACTGGAACAAACTGGGACAAACTGGTGCAAACTGGGGGGGACGGGGATAGACTGGGAGTTACTGGGATGGACTGGAGAGCACTGGGTGGGTCACTGGGAATTACTGGGATGAACTGGAGAGTTACTGGGAGTTACTGGGATGGACTGGGAGTTACTGGGATGAACTGGGAGTTACTGGGGGGTTACTGGGATGAACTGGGATGAACTGGGATGAACTGGGGCCCCACGCACCTTCCCAGAGCAGCCGCTGGAACTGGAAATGGATGGGGAAACTGGGAGGGGGCGGGGCCAATGGAGGGGGCAGGGCCAAGAAAAGAAGGGGCGTGGTCATAGAAGGGGCGGGGGCAGAGCTGAGGAGGGAGCGGGGAGGGACTGGGACAAACTGGGGCATACTGGGATGGACTGGGAGGGACTGGGACATACTGAGAGGGGACTGGGGCAAACTTGGACATACTGGAAGTGATACTGGGATGAACTGGGAGGGACTGGGAGCGACTGGGAGTGATACTGGGATGGACTGGTCTGTACTGGGATGTACTGCGAGTGATCAAAGAATGGACTGGGAGGGCCTGGAAGGGCACGGGGGCTGTACTGGGACAGACTGGGATGAACTGGGTGGGACTGGGATGGACTGGGAGATACTGGGAGGCACTGGGGCAAACTGGGATGTACTGGGAGCAATACTGGGATGGACTGAGATGAACTGGGAGGGACTGAGAGGCATTGGAAGGTTAAAAGGGCTGTTCCCGCCTCCACCGCCTACCATTGGCTGACACTCCCGCCCGTCACTTGCTGAGACCAATCAGCACCCAGGAACATGACCTTGGGGCGGGGTCTGGAGGCGGCGCCATTTTAGAAACTTTTAGCCTTCAACTCCCATCATGCACCACAACCCTATAGACGCCTAATGGAGCCGGGCCTTCAACTCCCGTCATGCCCCGCGCACCAATAGACCCTAATGGTACTGGGCCTACATCTCCCGTCATGCCCCGTGCTCCCCACAGCGCCCATTATCACCTTCCCGTGCCCCATTGGCGCCCCCAGACCCTGCGGGACCCCTGGCGGCCCCCCAGAGTTCATCTGGGACCCCCAAATGCCTCCTGGGACCCCCAAACACCCCAGGGCATGCAGAGGCCTCCGAGCGCTGCTTTTGGACCTATATCTCCCATCATCCTCTGCAGCCACAGAGCCCCCTCATGGCCGAGTTCCGGCCCTGCCAACCCCAACACGTCCTGTGCCCCACGGAGACCCCTCAGAGCCCGCGGCTCCATTAAGCACCATTAAAGCAGGGCCTCTATCCCCCATGATGGCCCGCAGCTTCATTAAACAAAGCCTTCATCCCCTGTAATGCACGGGGGCTCTAATAAAGCAGCGCCTACATCTCCCATCATCCTCCGCGCCCCATCGATCCCTATTGTATCCGTGCATACAACTCCCATCATCCCCTGAGCCCTATAGAGCTCTATTATACCCCTGCATACAACTCCCATCATTCCTCGCACCCCGTTGAGCCCCATTATACAAAGGCCTCCATAGAGCTCTATTATACCCGCGCCCACATCTCCCATCATCCCCCGCGCTCCATAGAGCCCCCTTATACACAGGCCTCCAACTCCCATCATGCCCCGTGCTCCATAGAGCTCATTATACCCGCGCCTCCAACTTCCATTATCCCCTGCGCCCCATAGATCCCTATTATATCCGTGCATACAACTCCCATCATCCCCTGAGCCCTATAGAGCTCGATTATACCCGCGCATACAACTCCCATGATCCCCCGCGCCCCACAGATCCCTATTATACCCACGCCTACAGCTCCCATCATCCCCCGCCCCCCGTTGAGCCCCATTATACCCACGCTCACATCTCCATTATATCCGCGCATACAACTCCCATCATCCCCCGCGCCCAATAGAGCCCTGTTATATCCGTGCCTCCAACTCCCATCACCCCCTGCGCCCCACAGATCGCCGTTAATTCCCTCCCACACCCCAAAAATCCCCCAAAACCAGGAAAAAACCCCAAATGTCTTTGACCACCAACACTCAGACACCTCCGAGCTGCCAAATCCTTTCATATTCGCAATTTCCCCCTGTTTAACCCCTCCCTCCTGTTATGAACAAAAATTCGGTTAATAATTTTTTTATGAGAAAAAGTTTCAAAAAGGCAGCCAGACCACTGGCCCTGCCCAAGTTCTGTGTGTTTTGTTATTGTAATCATGGGTCGTTGAGGCTAATCGCTCCTTTTGTATCAGCAGAGCCTTGCCCAAGGCTAATTTGTACCTTTCTCATAGTGAAGACACCTGAGAAGGTGGGGGGTGTTATGCAAAGTGACTCCAAGACCAATGCAGCATGGTCCTCCACTGTACTGAGAAGACCCCAAAAACAATGAGCCAAATAAGAGATGAGAGACTGGAGTGATGTCTGGATGTGAGAAGCAGAGCGCTAGGCCTGCAGAGATGCGGCAAACCTTCATCGTTCCTCACCCTGTCCTCGAGATCCCCCGGGCCAGGTCTGGGAGGGGAGCGAGACCCAGACCGAGGAACCATCTGACAGGGATCAGCAGGCCCTAAAGGCTCTCACGAGGATCTGATCCCCAGCTCTGCCCCTGGTGGACAGAGCTGTGCATATCCTCCTTCTCTGAGTCACCTTGGGAGAGACGATGGACGCTGCAGACCCCTCGAGCCGCCCAATCCTGAGCTGATCACTTTTAATAAAGGCATTAAAAAGGAGAAGAAGTCTCCTGGCCCTTGTTTATTTCAGCTGGGGACTTGTCCGGAATAGCCACGCTGCAAGAGGACTCAGGACTGGCCATCTTGGATCTTCAGAGGACAGCTGGCTACCAGGACCAAGAGGGACCGGCCCAGGACAGCGACGCAGAGGAGCACCAGAGCACCGGACTGGTGAGAAATCCGGTGGCGGGAGTGGGAGACGTGCGCGTGTGTGTGAGTGAGACGAGGGCCGGCAGCTGGACCTTCGAAGTGAGAGGGACCCCTCAGTACTGCGGTTCTGGCTTTTCGCGAGAAAACCGGCCAGGAACAGGGGGACGCGAGTGGAATTAGCGTGAGTGAAGTCGTCTCCCAAGGGGGAATAAAGGGCCCCCCCACTCCAGGGTGTGCGGAGTGAATTACTGCGTATGAGTGGCACGCACCCCAAAGTCCTGACAAAGGGAGGTCAGGCACTTTTGTAAGTCTCGAGAAGGATTCGAGTAAGATTTGTCAGTCCCGAGAAGGATTTGGGTGTTTCACAAGCCCTGCAGGCAAAGTAAGTCCTGACAAAGGGAGTCAGGCACAAACCCTAGCGAAGGAGGCTGCGGTTTGCTTTATCGTCCTGATACGGTGAAGCCCAAAAATTGGCGGGTTAGGCGAACTAAAAAAACAGGCAGTTGTTTTTCCTGACTGAGGGAGTCAGGCATAACCCGGATTCTTGGCCGAGGCTTCGTGTGTTCAAGTCCCGATAGATGTAAGACCTGACGTTGGGAAGTTGGGCAATCAAGAGATTGGGCAGTTGTTTCAGTATAAAGTCCTGAGCATCAGGCAGAAATTTGAAGTTCAGTGGAGGAGACTGAAGCTCCTCAAACAAGGTTTTTTGAAATTCCCGGTCAGTAGAGGCATCTTTGGGACTTTTTTTATTGAGACCTGAAAAATGGGATGTTGTAATAGTAAAAAGACCGGCAAGAGACTGAGGTATATACATCCCAATAGTCCCTTAGGAGAACTATTAGTAAAATGGGATTCTATAGAGGCCACGGAGGGATTAGATAAAGTGAAAATGATCCATTATTGTATGGAAGCGTGGCCAGAATTAGAGTTGCAAGGAGGATGGCCTTGGTGTGGGGCAAAGGATAAGTGGATGTGCCAACAATTAAATAATTATCTGACAGCTCGAGGCGATACTGATCCTGAGCAATTAGTGTATGTATCTTGCTGGGTAAAGAGCGCTGTTGAGGATGAAGGGGTGCAAATTTGTAAGGTACAGAGGAAGAAAGAGGGGAATGAAGGAGGGGATGATAGAACTAGTAAAAGATGGGACCCCCTGGATTATTTGCCTCCTTCTGCCCCTCCACCTTATAATCCTCTTCTTCAAGCACCTCAAATGGCAGGTCCGGTTCCTCCCCCAGCTGCCATCTCATTACCACCTGCTCAAATTCCTCCTTCTACCTCTTCAGCTTCCGCTATGATAAACCCAGTATCTCCTCCAGTTCCTTCTGCACCACCACGAGTGCATACTCCACCTGCTGCATTCTCCACCCCTTCTCCAACTCCGCTTATTATACACTCAGGCTCTTCTCCCCCTCCTATTGCTGTCCCTTTACCTCCTCCTAGTTGGGACACAAATGCCTCCTTGCCCAATAAACAGCTATCAGCAAATACACCTGCTGATGGGCAGAACATTCAGGGTAACCCAGAGAACCCTCGAAGTAGTTTGGCATCTGAAGATGGGCCGTACTGTAGCACCAGATCCAAGAGCTCCAAGGCAGAGAGACTCTTTCCCCTCAGAGAGGTTCCTATGGGAGGAGTAGCGGGAGGTGTTGGCTTTGTGAATGCTCCCCTAACTGCTTCTGAGGTGAGAGGATTCAAGAAAGAGTTGGGGCATTTAGTTGAGGACCCAGTGGGCATAGCCAACCAAGTGGATCAATTTCTAGGTGCAAATATCTATACTTGGGGGGAGATGAATTCCATCCTGAGTATATTATTTTCCCCAGAAGAGGTCCAGATGATAAGGGCGGCTGGCATAAAAATTTGGGAGAAAGATAACAGTCCAGGACCCCAGGTGCCAACAGGTGAACAGAAATTGCCACCAACGGAGCCCAACTGGAACCCTAATCAGGAGGAGGGGAGGAAGGCCATGAGGGAATATAGGTCTTTGATAATACGGGGGATCAAAGAGTCAGTTCCCAAAGGAACTAATACCCAATTGGCATTTGAGGGTACACAGGAGAAAGATGAAACTCCTGCTGCCTGGCTTAACCGCCTAAGGCGGAACTTCCAGTTGTACTCTAGAATAGACCCAGACACCCCAGAAGGTCAAATGCTACTAAAAGTCCAATTTGTTACCAAATCTTGGCTTGATATAAAGAGAAAACTGGAAAAGATGGAAGATTGGCAAGAGAAGGACATTAATGAGTTATTAAGAGAGGCATTGAAGGTGTATTTAAGGAGGGAGGAAAATAAAGCAAGGGCCAAGGCTAGGATCAGGGTTGCTGTAGCTAGAGAAAGTGCAGGGTGGGCGGGTCCACCACCAGGAGGAGGCAAGGATAGGCCAGTACTGTCAGGTATAAGAGGGATGGAGAGACCTCAAGTCCCTTTGAGAGAATAACATTGCTCTTACTGTGGAAAGGCAGGACACGTTAGGAGATTTTGTAGAAAGCTCAGTCTCGATGCGGCAATAGCCAGGGAACAAGATAATTTAGGGAAGATCCTTAAAGATGACGATTAGAGGGTCAGGGGCTTTACACTATAGGGGATCCGATGCAACATCTAGAAGAGCCCTTGGTAAACTTTGAAGTGGGACCCTTAAATGAAGAATTAGAATTTTTGAGTAGATAAGGGAGCAGATAAGTCCTGTCTCAACAAAGTACTAAGAAGTATAGTATAGTATAGTATAGTATAGTATAGTATAGTATAGTATAGTATAGTATAGTATGGTATGGTATGGTATGGTATGGTATGGTATGGTGTAGTATAGTATAGTATAGTATGGTATGGTATGGTATGGTATGGTATGGTATGGTATGGTATGGTATGGTATAGTATAGTATAGTATAGTATAGTATAGTATAGTATAGTATAGTATAGTATAGTATAGTATAGTGAAAAACATCTGAAGTTAGACAAAAACAGCTAGGTAGAAAGGATATCCAGTAGCACCAAAACTGACCAGTAATACTTAACTTGTAATAAGTGATGTGGAAGTAAAAGGTACCTTATTGTTGTCTTGTTGTGTGCGTGAGAGTGAGTCACAAGCAAAGTCAGCCTCAACTTCCCAGGCAGGTGGGAAGGGGGCAGTGGAAGTGTGTGTGTGATCTGCAAACCAGGCTTGTGTCCCCTGGGCAGGTGGGGGCTGTGGCTGAAATGTGTGTGTGTGTGTGACCTGCAAATGAGACTAGTGCTCCTCAGATGTGTGAGGGAGCCATAGCTGTAAGAGAGTGAGTGACACGCAGACAGCCTCACAGGTGAATGTGCACCAGAGGCAACCAGAGCCAGGGCCCTTCCAAGAGGCCCAGGGATACTGAGACCTGTGGGCCAACCCCAAAGTGAGGGGAGCCACAGTGATTTTCTAGCAATAATGATCCAGTTTGTGTCTTGAGGGTGTGAAGGAATGTGTGAGAATGAATATAAACAAAATAGAATAGAGGTAATGTAGATTGTGCATTACAAGTTTTACCACATCTCCTTAGAGGGAAGTGTACTGTGTAGAAGAATGGTGTAAAAAAAAATATTTAAGTGTAAGGGGTTGAAAGAAGTATTTAAGCTGTAAGTGAAAGTAAGAAACAGAAGCAAGAGATAAATAGATAACATCTTGAAAAATAGAACAGAAAAGCAGTGACTTAAATACACAGAAAAACAGGGGAATAAAAATACTTTGCGAGTTAAGTTAGCTGAGAAATACAACTCCTTGCAAAATACAGAGTATGTAGAAGTTGATGAGAGAAACATGCAAGCTATGGAAAAAGAGAAATTAACCAATAACATTAAACAGAGAAAACTGAGTTTTGATAAAATCATTAAATTGCAGACCATTAATGCCTGTGTTTGAAAGCCCGTTTCAGGTACTCTCCATTACTAACTCGACGGTGCAGACCAAAAGAAAAAGGTTGGACTCACATCACTCTCACCCCCTGGCATTGGACCAGGATTCAACATCAGGTTTTTTCCCTCTGGCATTCTGGCATTGGACCAGACTGCACCCCATTCTCCTTCTGGCATTGGGCCCGACTCCCAGTTTTTCCCTCTGGCATTGGGCCAGAGTCCACACCACTCACCTCCGGGCACTGGATAAGGATTCATCCACATCACAAGGTAAATCACCTGAGTACACTGTGGTAAAAGGACCAAAAGATTTAAAGTTGACTCTCAGAATGAAGAGTCAAAAAGACTGAACTGTGTGGAAAAAATTGTTTGTTAAGAGTTCTAATATTGCTTAAAATGTTTTAAGACTGTTCTGTGTAAACTATGTTGGTAAAAAGTTTAAGACTGTAAATAAGTAATTCTGGTTAAGTTCCCCAATTTATTTCTAAAGACTCCAGGTTAATCCTCTACAGAACACTCCCCTGGGAGGGGAAACCAAAATTGGCAGGGAACAGACCAAGAGAGGTTTAACCAGAGAAATGGGTAGAAGGGACTCTAAAGAGCTTGGAAGCTTTTCCTCAGTAAAATTCCCCAAGAGGCAAGGCCGGGTAGGCAGGCTGTGCAAGATGACCCATACCGGACTCTTGGGAAGGGTAGTACTGATGGCTCTGATGGCTGGTGGTGCTCAGGGGAGCCCAGCTGAGCCATGCAATGAATGCTACCAATCCCTCTGTGAGGAGGAAGTGAGCTCCTTGTCAAGAGTCCACATCAGTTCTAACCCTGATTGTGTTAACCTCTCCCAATTGGTCCTTCATCAGAAAAATAAGAGAGTGTATTGGATAGCATACAATACTGCCACTTTTAGGCAGCCACTCCTAGGAGAGTGCCCTATAGGGGAAGCCTGGTTGTGCTTTGAATGTGATGCTGCCAAAACAAGCTCAGCAGATCTAGTAAAAAGCAAAGAAATGGTGAAAATGGTAAGAAAAATTGTTTGTTACAAGTATTTATATGAGTGTACTGGAAAAGAGATAAACCCCTTTAGAACACATTTCAGGGGAGCTCAACCCCTAGGTTTGATCGTGTCTGGCAGCTGCACCGCTAGAGTGATAAAACCAATTTTCTTATTACCCAAAGAAACTGGATCAAGTTTGGGAGTTCCTATATATAATAATTTGGGAGAAAATAAACAGAACAGGCACAGTGAAATAGAAATTGAGAAAATCCAAAATTGTAAAAGCCAAATTCGGATCCCAATATCTATGTTAAACAAAGCTATCCGGCTCCAGGCAGTATTAAAAAATTAAGAATTCAATTATTAGGAACATTTCAACCAAAATAAAAAGGTTAGCATGTGTAAATAATGAAGATCAAACTCCTACACTTGATCCCAGTGGGTGGGAGAACCTAAAGATTTTCAAAAAGGATGTATGGGAGAAGGTAGTTTTTCTCAGTGTGTGTATACTTGGAGGATTGCTCTTTTTACTATGCTTGTTTATCTGTTTTAGTAAAATAGTACTGGCCGTGCAGGCCAACCTGAAGAAACCAAGGAAAGTAACAAAGTTAAGTAACCATGATTACCAAAGTGCACAAGGGATTTATAGTAGATTCAAAACAAAAAAATTGGGAGTTGATGCGAGCTTAGAATTTAAACTCGATCAAAGAAAAAGAGGGGGGACTGTTAAGAACAAAAATTCGGTTAATATTTTTTTATGAGAAAAAGTTTCAAAATGCAGCCAGACCACTGGCCCTGCCCAAGTTCTGTGTGTTTTGTTATTGTAATCATGGGTCATTGAGGCTAATCGCTCCTTTCGTATCAGCAGAGCCTTGCCCGAGGCTAATTTGTACCTTTCTCATAGTGAAGACACCTGAGAAGGTGGGGGGTGTTATGCAAAGTGACTCCAAGACCAATGCAGCATGGTCCTCCACTGTACTGAGAAGACCCCAAAAACAACGAGCCAAATAAGAGTTGAGAGACTGGAGTGATGTCTGGATGTGAGGAGCAGAGCGCTAGGCCTGCAGAGATGCGGGAAACCTTCATCGTTCCTCACCCTGTCCTCGAGATCCCGCGGGCCAGGTCTGGGAGGGGAGCGAGACCCGGACCGAGGAACCATCTGACAGGGATCAGCAGGCCCTAAAGGCTCCCACGAGGATCTGATCCCCAGCTCTGCCCCTGGTGGACAGAGCTGCGCATATCCTCCTCCTCTGAGTCGCCCTGGGAGACGACGGGAAGCTGCAGACCCCTCGAGCCGCCCAATCCTGAGCTGATCACTTTTAATAAAGGCATTAAAAAGGAGAAGAAGTCTCCTGGCCCTTGTTTATTTCACCTCCCATCGAGTTCAGCTCAGCGGGTTTGACTGAGCTCCATCTCCTCCACCGGGGGTTTTGGGGGGCATTTGGGGTTTTTTGGGGGTTTTTGGGGTCCCTCAGAGCAGGGTCTGGCCCCGCTGGGTGGGCAGGACCCCGAATCTCTGTTTCAGGGCCAGGCAGTGCCGCGAGAATTTGTCATCGGGGGTGGGCCGAGCGTGTAGAGAGCCCGGCCGGGGACACTTTCTGAGGGGAAAATTACACAGAATCCTATCAAATCCCACAAAATCCCACAAATTATCCCAAATCCCCCCTCAGGACAAGCAAACTCCCCCCAAATCCCCCCAAAATCCTTAAAATTCCCCCCCCCCCCAAATTCCTCTCCTCTGGACACCCAAAATTTCCTGCCAAATTCCCCCTTCAGGACACCCCAAAATTCCTCCAAAATCTCAAAACTGCCACCTCAGGACACTCAAAATCCCACAAATTCCCCCCAAAATGCCCCAAATTTCCCCTCAGGATCCCCAAAATGCCCCAAATTCCCCCAAAATGCCCCAAATTCCCCCCAAAATCTTCCTAATTCCCCCAAAATCGCCCATATTCCCCCATCAGAGTCTCCCCCAAATCCCCCCTTAAATTCCCCCCAAAATCTCTCAAACTGGCCCTCAGGACACCCAAAATCCCCCAGATTTCCCCAAAATACCCAAATTTCCCCTCAGGACACCCAAAATCTCCCAAAATGCCCCAAATTTCCCCCAAATTCCCCAATTTCCCCAAAATCTCCCAAATTTTCCCCTCAGGATCTCCCAAAATGCCCCAAAATCCACAAATTCTCCCTCAGGACACCCAAAATGCCCCAAATTCCCCCCAAATCCTCCAAATTTCCCCAATTATCCTCTCAGGACTCCCAAATTCCCCCAAAATTCTCCAAAATAACTCAAATTCCCCCTCAGGACAACAGAAATCTCCCAAATTCCTCTCAAATTCCCCAAATTTCCCCAAAATTCCTCAAATCCCCCCTCAGGAAACCCAAACTCCCCCAAAATCCCCAAATTCCCCCCTCAGGACACCCAAAAAGCACCAAATTCTCCAAATTTCCCCAAATTCCTCCATCAGAAAACCAAAAATCCCCCAAAACGCCCCCAAATTCCCCCTCAGGATGCCCCAAATTTTCCAAATTCCCCCAAATCCCTCAAAATCCCCCAAATCCTTGAAAATATCTCAAATTCCCCCTCAAGACATCAAAAATCCTCCAAAATTCTCCAGATTCTCCCCCAGATTCCTCCAAAAATCCCCCAAATTCCCCCTCAGGACACCCCAAAATCCCAATTTACCCCAAAATTCCACAAATTCCCCCTCAGGACACCCCAAAATCCACAAATATCCCAAATTTCCTCAAATTCCCCCCTCAGGATATCAAAAATCCCTCAAATTTCCACCAAATCTCCAAATTCTTCCAAAATCCCCCAAATTTCCCCTCAGGACACCCAAAATCCACAAAAATCTCCACAAAATTCCACAAATTTCCCCCTCAGGACACCTAAAATCACTCAAATTCCCCCAAAATCTCCCAAATTCCCCCCTCAGGACAACCAAAATGCCCCAAAATGCCCCAAATCCCCCAATTTCCCCAAAATCTCCAAAATTTCCCCCTCAGGATCCCCCAAATTGCCCCAAAATCCACAAACTCCCAGTCAGGACACCCAAAATCCCCCAAATTCCCCCCAAAATCCCCAAATTCCCCCCTTAAGACACCCAAATTCCCATAAATTCCCCCCAAAATCCCTCAATTTCCCCCTCAGGACACCCCAAATTCCCCCTCAGGAAACCAAAAATTCCCCAGATTTCCCCCAAATTGCCTCGAAAATCCATGCTCAGGACACCCAAAATGTCTCAATTTCCCCCCAAATCCCCAAATTCCCCCCTCTGGACACCCAAAACCCCCAAAATGCCTCAAAAATCCCCCAAATTCCCTCCAAAATCCTTCAAATTGCCCCAAAATTCCCCAAATTTGCCCTTCAGGGCACTCAACTTCCTCCAAGTTCTTTCCCCCAAATTCCCTCGAAATCCCCCCTCAGGACACCCAAAATCCTCCAAATTTCCCCCAAATCCCCCAATTTCCCCCCTCAGGACACCCAAATACTCCAAAATCCCCCAAAATTTCACCTCAGATGACCCAAAATCCCCCAAATTCCTCCCAAACTTCCACAAATTCCCTCAAAATCCTCGAAATTTCTCCCCAGATCCCCCAAATTCCTCAAAATTCCCCCAAATTCCCCCCTCAGGACACCCAAATTCCCCCAAAATTCCCCCTCAGGAAACCCAAAATCCCCACAATTCCCCAAAATAACCCAAATTCCCCCATCAGGACAACAAAAATCCTCCAAATTCCTCTCAAATCCCCCAAAATTCCCTCTCAGAACCCCCAAATTCTCCCAAATCCCCCCCTCAGGACAATCCCTCAAAATCTCCAAAGTCCCCAAATTCCCCCCAAACTCCCCCTCAGAACACCCCAAATCGCCCAAATTCTCCCTCAGAACACCCAAACTCCCCAAAAATGCCCCAAATTTCCCCCTCAGGATGCCCAAATTCCCCCCAAAATCCCCCAAATTCCCATAAATGAACTCCACCAAATTTCCCTAAAATTCCCCCAATTTCCCCAAAATTTATCAAATTCCCTCCTCAGGACAACCTGAATCCCACTAAAAAACCCCTTAGGACACCCAAATTCCCCCCAAAATTCCCCCTCAGGATGCCCCAAATCCCCCAAGTTCTCCCAAAATGCCCCAAATTCTTCCCCAAATTCCCCCCTCAAGACATCCAAATTCCCCTAAAATCCCCCTCAGGACACCCCAAAACCCCTCAAAATCCTCCAAAACCCTCCCAAATTCCCTCAAATTCCCCAAAATCCCCCGAATTATCCCTCAGGACACCCCAAATCCCCCCCAAAATCCTCCAAATTTCCTCCTCAGGACACCCAAATTCCCATGAATTCCCCCCAAAATTCCTCCAAAATTCCCCTCTCAGGAAACCCAAACTTCCCCAAAATGCCTCAAACTCCCCCAAATCCCCCCTCAGGACACCCCAAATTCTCCAAAATCCCCCAAATTCCCCCCTTGGGACACCCAAAATCCCCCAAATTCCCATTTTTGACCCCAAACTTCCCACCTGAGCACCCAAATTCCCATTTTTAGTCCCAAACTTTCCCTTCCTTGACACAAATTCTCCTTTTTCAGTCCCCAATTTTCCTTTTTGGCCCCAAATTCCCCTTCTTTGGTCCAATTTTCCCCTTTTTTAGACTAAAATTCCCCTTTTTTAGATCCAGACTTCTCACCTGAGCACCCAAATTCCCCTTTTAGACCCAAATTCTCTTTTTGAGCCTAAAATTTCCCTTTTTTCAGCCCAAATTTCCCTTTTGGAGCCCAATCTTCCCACCTGAGCACCCAAATTCCCCTTTTAGACCTGAATTCTCCTTTTTTGGTACAAATTTCCCTTTTTTGTACCCAAATTCTCCCATTTTCAGCCCAAATTCTCCATTCTTGGCCCCAAATCCTCGATTTTGGAACCCAAATTTCCCTTTTTAGTCCCAAATTTCCCTTTTTTGGACCCAAATTCCCCTTTTTTTTTTTTTTTTTGTTACAAATTTCTCATTTTTGGACCCAAAACACTTGATCCCAGTTGGTGGGAGAACCCGGGGATTTTCAAAAAGGATGTGTGGGAAAGAGTAGTTTTCCTCACTGTACGTGTACTTGGAGGATTGCTCTTTTTACTGTGCTTATTTATCTGTTTCACTAAAACAGCATTTGCCGTGCAGACCAACCTAAAGAAACCAAGGAAAGTGACAAAGTTAAGTAACCGTGATTACCAAAGTGCACAAGAAATTTACAGTCAATTCAAGAAATTAAATATGAAACCCACGAATCAAAAATTGTAAGTTGATGCGAGCTTAAAATTTAAGCCCGATCAAAAAGAAAGAGGGGGGACTGTTAAGAACAAAAATTCTGTTGATTTTTTCTGTGAGAAAAAGGTTACCACTGTTGCTGCTGGGGTTCTGCCTGTGTTATGGTAGTTACGGGTCGCTGTTGTTAATGGTTGTTTTTGTATCAGTGAAAGCCCTGGCTGGGGCGAGGTAATGGCCCTGCTCTGAGACAGCGAAGGGTGGGGACCTCCCGAACAGCGAGGAGAAGAGACTTTGGAGGGGAGAGATGTGCAAAATACTCCAAGGACCAGCATGCTGTGTGGGACCCCTGCTCCGAATGCGCTGAGAAAACCCCAAAAACAACGAGCCAGCTAAGAGTTGAGAGATTGGAGTGATGTCCGGATGAGAGGAGCGGAGTGCTGGACCTTCAGAGATGCTGAAAACCTTTGTTGTTCCTCACCCTGCGATCGAGAGCCCCCGGGCCGGGTCTGGGAGGAAGTGAGACTGAGACCAATCCAGCATCGGAGGGTGTTGATGCCCTAAAGGCTCCCACGAGGACCGGACCCCCAGCTCTGCCCCGGTGGACAAAGCTGCGCATGTCGTCCTCCTCCTCTGAGTCACCCTGGGAGAGATGACGGGGACTGCAGCCCCGCCGAGCTGCCCAATCCTGAGCTGATCACTTTTAATAAAGGCATTAAAAAGAGAAGAAGTCTCCTGGCCCTGTTTATTTCAAGCAGCACAAAGTTCCTTGGCAAGAGTCACTCTGCTCCTGAGGGGACATTTCAGGCACACCAAGGCAACAAAGCAACAACAAAACCAAACCAAATCCAGGAAATCAAACCAGAAATGAACCGAGAACAGTCCCTGTGTGTGTGTGAGACACAAGGACAGTGAGAGCAAGGATAAAAGGAATATGGCCTAAAAGCTTAACAGAGCTCAAACTTAACAGGACTTATCTCATACCTCAATTTTAACTGATACAGTCAACTACACAATTTAGCAAAAGAACAGCACTTAACAGTATTTAACCTAACTTAAAACCTATGTTATCAATTTAACAGAGGAATAACACTTTACAATATTCAACTTAGCTTATAAGTTATATTTAACATAATGTAGCAAACGAACAACTCTTAGAAGCATTTGACTTAGCTTAGACCTCATGACTTAACCTCACTTACAGGCCTGACTGACTCAGCTATCCAAGGCACTCCAACCCCTCAGAGAGCAGCATTTCTGCCACATTTCCCCAGCAAAGGCACTCCTGTGTGCACACAGACACAAAGAGTCAGTGCAAGGCACCTGTGAGCAATTCCCCTGAGGGCAGGAATTGCTCACTGTGGATTCTTTGGTATCTCCCCAGCGGGCAAAGGGCTGAGCCTGGAGGAGTGGGGGGATCGGCCCAGGCTCCATTGTTGTTCAGGATCCCCGAGTGCAGCAAACGGGAGAGTTCCCGGCTGGGAGAGGCCCCACTCAGAGGGAGTCGCTGGCCCAGGAGAGCTCCAAGGGCTCCTTTTAGAGCACTGTGTGCAGGGCCGCAAGAGAGGGGCTTCAGTCCCAGCAATGGTTCAACCTGACCACACTTGGCACCAACAGCTTTCTTTGGCAGTGTGAGAACAGGGATGTTGTGCCATGGAGGGAACAGAAACAGTTCCCAGGGCTGCTGGTAAAGGAACCAGGAGCTGGTTGGGCAGCAGCAGTGCCTGGAGCAGACAGTGTTTGTGATGAGCTGCAGAGGAGCTGAGCCCAGGGGCTGTTGGCCAAGGCCGAGGCCCAAGGAGCATTTCTCAGCTGGCAGGGCGGCCTGAGAAGGGGAGGGGGGAATGCAGCAGCACAGGGCCCATGGAACCAAGGGACCATTGTTACACTGTGGGGCCCTGTGAGACCAAGGGACCATTGTGACACCAAAGGGCCCTGTGAGACCAAGGGACCACTGTGACGCTGTGGGTACTCATGGAATCATGGGCACCTTTGTGACACTATGAGGCCTCATGGAATGAGGAAAGCATTGTGACACTGTGAGGCCTCACGGAACCAGTGAGACCATTGTGACCTTGGGGGTCCCCACAGAACCAAGAGCACCATTATGATACTGTGGGGCCTCATGAAACCAAGAGGCCTTTGTGGCACTGCAGGGCTGCATGGAACCAAACGTCCATTGTGACACTGTGGGGCCTCGTGTCATCAGTGCTCCATTGTGACACTGCTCAACCAAAGGAGGCCATTGTGGCACTGCAGGGATGCATGGAACCTTGGGGCCATGGTGACATTGTTGAACCCCATTGAACCAAGGGTTCATTGGGACACTGCAGGGCTGCATGGAACCAAAGCTCCAGGGTGACACAGAGGGGCCTCCTGTCATCAATCCTCCATTGTGACACTGTGGAGCCAAAGGAGACCATGTGACTCCGCAAACCCTCAAGGTCCAAAGGTCCATTGTGACATTCAGGGCTCATGGAACAGAAGAGTCACATGTTATTGTTGGGCCTGGGGAACCACAGAGACCATTGTGACACTGCGAGGCCTCATGGAATCATTTGGACCATTCTGACGCTTGGGGCCCTCTGGAACCTGGGGCCCTCTTTGACATTGTGCAACTCCACTGAACCAAGGGTCCATTATGACACTGCTGGACCCCATGGAATCAAGGCACCATTGTGACATTATGGGGCCTCTTAAAAACAAGGAGACACAGAGCATGTCTGACTGGTTTGGCCTCCCAAGGACTGCTTGATTGGTCCAACTGACCTTGGCATGTTGAGGGTCGCTTCTCATCTGCTAATGAAACACTGGGGCTCCATGCTTTCCTTCCCAATGGAAAAGAACTGTCCTTCTCCTCCAGGCACCCATGGCCAGAATTGGGATTTCACCTCCAAATTTCCTTATATCCAGGAATTGTTCCCATAGGAATATTGCCAGGACAAGTCTATCTTGCATTGGTTTTACAAGGGTCACCTCCCATCTGTCTCCAAAACATTGGGGAAGGCTCTGCACTTTCCTTCCCATGGGAAAGAATATTCCTGCTTCTCCAGGTGCCCATGGCTGAGATTGGACTTCCACCTCCAAAATTCCCTACATCCAAAGATAGCTCCCAGACAAAATATGTCATTTCTGAAAAGTCTGGATGGCCTTGGCCTACTGAGGCTCTCACCTGCCTTCCAAACACTGGGGCTCTGTGCTTTCCTTCCTATGGAAAAGAATTTTCCTTCTCATCCAGATGCCCATGGCATGACTTGGGATTTCCACTCCAATATTGCCTTACTCTGAGAGACTGGAGGAGATTCTTGGCCTGAAACATTTCATGTTGGGGGGAGGAAGAAGCAGGTCCAGCCTTGCCCTGCCCTGGAACCCTAGCACTGCCCTGCCCTGGAACCCCAATCCCCCCAGAGCCTCTATCCCAGCCCAGCAGTGGCTGCCAGTCCCTGGCACAGCACAGGCAATGCTCCACTGCCACCTCCGCAGCCCCAGCCCAGCTCCTGAGGCACCAAATGAGCCCAAGTCCCATCTGGGGGAAGGGCCCAGGAAGATCAAGGGATATTGGTGCCTGGCCACAAGGCAAGCACACATCTTGACCCTACCTCTTCTTGGAATTTCCATCTGAACACCACCGGAATCCAGGAGTTGGTAGCTCTGTGTGTGCCTCTCTGTATCTTTTTTGTCTTTCTGTGTCTTCTTCTTCTGTTTCTCTTGCAAATTTTGATTAACATTAAATTGAACAGGCATAGAGTTTGTGAAGTTGAATGGGCCAAGTCAATGATTTGAGAAGAGTTTTTTGTTGGTTGAATGTCTGTTGTAGTTTGACATGAGAAGAATTTTAAAAAGTAATACAAAATTTTTCTGTAACTGAAAATCTGTTAAACCACTGAGATACTGAACACGCCTCTGTGAAACACCAATGTTAAAGACGAAAAAAGCCAGGAACCTCCTCTTTTTTTCCCAGTCAACAAAGAAGCAGCAGGCCCTGGCCCCAGCCCCCATCTCAACCAAACCAAACCAAACCAAACCAAACCAAACCAAACCAAACCAAACCAACCCAAACCAAACCAAACCAAACCAAACCAAACCAAACCAAACCAAATCAAGCAACTCTGCCACGGGGTGAGCCCCTTCCCACCTCCCCAGGCTGCCCCCTGCCCCCCCCCATTGGCCCCATTCTAACCAAACCAAACGTCAACAACTACTAAACAGGAAAACAAGAGAGGCTACAAACCCCCAACCAGAACAAAGCCAGCCACAGCTATTAAAATCTTACCATCAAGTCTGCTCCCCCCAAGACAATTAAAACAAAAAACTCCTACAACCTACAACACACACAAATTCAACCCTAGAACTAAAGTTAAACAAAAAACCCCACAAAAATGAACCATAAAACCAATCCTAACCCAACCACAACTTCAACCACAAGCTACTGGCAGGTCAGGTGTTAATCCTTTCAATACTTCAGTCCTCCCTCGAGTAAAAGAAAAACAAAATACAAGCATATAAAAAACAAACATAAAACCATCAAAGTCAGTAAAGAAGAAATTAAATCCCAAAAAACCTATTTTTCATTAAAATACATAAAACTAATAAAAAATTCAAATTAATATCAAAGAAAAACCTCCAGGCTAAAAGAAAAGAATTGTTAAAATAACTGTAATTACATAAAAAGTTTAAACAGGGGAAAAAAAAGTAATCCAGTATTCCCAAGAGAAGATCTGTATTCCAAGAGATAAAAAAAATTTTAAAAGAAAATTATGAACACTTTTACCTTTAAAGAACTATTTTTAAAACAATACCCCATAAGTCAACATGGCCCATCAAAAAGCTGTAAAAAACCTTCTGGCAATAAAAAAAACTTCACAATAACAAAGTCCCCCAGACCACTGTTATCCATGACAAAATTAAGAACCAGAAAAAAAGCTATTTTTTCCTCTTGTAAAAGAATCTCCATAACCTTAACAAGAAAAACTTCTCTCCCAAAGTAAACGAAAAAAAGAATATTCTAGAAATAGTAAATAACTAGAAATTTTAAGTTTAGTTTCTTTACATTGTCAGTAAAAATAAAGTTGTAAAAAAAAGTGTTCTAAAGAGCTTATTTTAATTATTACTACATTTTTTCTTTTAGTTACTTTTAATAACATTTTCTTTCTACCATTTAAAAATCTTAAGCCTACTTTACTTTTCTCGCAATCCTATCTCACAACAAAAAATAATACATAAATAATTAATTGACAATAAAACCCAACACACTCATCAATACGCTAATTAAGAAATCTCAAGATTAGAAACATTTTGAATAAACAAACCAACAACAATGTCATAATAAACATTTTGCCAAATTTTCTCTGATTTTGTCAAGTTCCCAGTAAAGGCTGTTTTATAGTTTTGAGCTCCTAAGAATCTCTTGATGGTACTTCTCCAGTGAGTTCAACTCCGAGCACATAACTGTAATTCCTTTAGAATGTCTCCTTAAAAGAGTTTTTTAGTGGATGGGAGTCAGGGCTTGTGTGTCCTGCTTGGCACAGCCCAGGCAGGGCTTTCCCAGCCACATTCCACACTCCATTTCCCAGCTGGAGCCACTGCTGCCTCTGAGTTGTGCTGCCCCAGCCCCAGGGACGCTCTCCTTGTCTGCCCATTCCCCCACGGTCTCTGGGCAGGGATGGCCTCAGTGGGGGCTGCTGACATCCTCAGCACCTTGGAGGCTGCTGCTGAATTTTCCTGCTCCAGAGGTTTGTTCAGCCTTCACATCCTGAGCGCAGGAATTCAGTGTCCCAGGGCTCACTGACATTCAGAACACCTGAACAAGCCAAGCCTCTGGGAATAATCTGATTTCAGTTTTCAAATCATTTATGGTTAATTCAACAGATCTCAGTAGTATATCCAAACTGAATGCAATATATTTTAAAATGAGTGACAAAACATATGTTTTAGGTCTTGTAATATTTTTTACTGTTCATTCATTAAAATGTGCAATCTCCAATTGACACTGACTCCAAGTACTGCTCCAGAGTCTTGTTCAGCCTTCAGCTCTTCAGTGCAGGAATTCAGTGTCCCAGGGCTCATTAACATTCAGAACACCTTAACAAGCCAAGCCTCTGGGGATAATTTTGTTTCAGTTTCCAAATCTTCCATGGTTAACAAAGAGAGATTTCAGAAGTACATTCAACTGAATATGTTCTATTTAAAAAGACAGTGAGAAAAGAATTTTTAGGTCCTATTTACTTTTTGGGTTTTTTTCCCTGTTAATAGCAATCTCCAATTGACTTTGAATCCAAGTACCTCCTCATATAGTTGGAACAGATATGAAAATCAAGACTGTGACGTTTTTCACAGGGGTTCTTGGATGAGGGAAGAGATGAGGATCTGACTCCATGTTTCAGAAGGCTTGATTTATTATATTATGATATATAATTCATTAAAACTATACTAAAAGAATAGCAGAAAACGTTTCATCAGAAGGCTTAGGTAAGAAGAGAAAAGAAAGAAATTATAACAAAGGTTTGTGGCTCGAGCTCTGTGTCCAAGCCAGCAGGGCTGTGATTGGCCATTAATTACAAACAACTACATAAGACTAATCACACATCTACATGTTGCCTTCCACAGCAGCAGATAATCATTGTTTACATTTGGTTCCTGAGGTCTCTCAGCTTCTTAGGAGGAAAAATCTTAAAGAAAGGATTTTTCATAAAACTTCTCTGCGACATAAGACCCTTCATGGCTGACAATCAATCAGACTCTGTCCCTACCCCCACCCCACCATTTCCCCATCCAAGCCCTGGCACTCAGAGCCGCCTTGTTCAAATCTGAGCTCCCTCCACCCCAGGCTGCACCTGCAGCTTTCAGCTCCTTGGCTCCAACTCCCACCTGCTTTCCTTGGAGAAGGAGCTACCCAAGACACAGAAGGATGTTCATTTCTTGTCAGCCAACAAAGCCAAGGGAATGCACAGCTCCATCATATGCCAAAATCGTTCCTCTGCAAGGTATTAAATCCACTTTGCACATCAGACATCTCAGAGCAATGGAAAACACCTTCTGTGCCCAGCACAGATTCCAACAGATCCTCCCGTGCAAACCCTCCCTGCCCCAATTCTGCCCAGATTTGCTCTTTGCACACATGAGTCGCACACTGAAGTGAGGAGCTCCCTCCATACCCAGAGGGAGGAAAAGAGAGAAAGGAGATGAAGAGCTCTCCTGCACAGAGCCAAGGTCCAAGTGCAACTGCACTGGGAGCCACAACTCATCAGGTTTGTGTCCTTTGGGCTCAGGGCCTGGTGATACTCAGAGACACAGAAAGGTTTCTTGCCAAAAACCAGAAGTTGAACATTTGAACAGTTTAATAACCATCACAGCTCTTCCCACGGCTCTCTGGGATGTCCCAGCACCATGTGACATGTCCACCATTCCCCATGGATTGTCGTATAGCAAGAGTTTTGGACAAAGACATAAGAAATGGTAATTCCATGATAGATATAAACACAATTAGGATGCTGTCTAATGTGATATTTATTTGAACTTCAGAAAGATTTGACAACTCCCTGATGTTCAATGCATGAAACGAGTCAGTTGAGAGGTACTTGAATGACCAGAGAGCATGTGGATGAGAAAATCAGGGAGCGATGGAAAGGACATAG
Organism: Melospiza melodia melodia; assembly: GCF_035770615.1. Lineage (NCBI taxonomy): Eukaryota > Metazoa > Chordata > Aves > Passeriformes > Passerellidae > Melospiza > Melospiza melodia. The sequence continues at coordinate 665,680 of NW_026948800.1, forward strand.
ATGCAGCTGCTCTAAATGAAGAGATGTTCTTAGACAGGGCCATTTCAACAGGAGAGCTGGAAATACCTGAAGGAAAGGGGTCATTAAATATTAGAGTGAATGTTGGTGGCAAAGGCAGAGGGGAAGATGAGTATTTCTTCTCCTGCCATCAGAAGAAGAATCCAGCACATCCAGGGAATTCCTGTTCCAGGAGAGAAAACGTTTACATTTCTCAAAAGTTTTCAAAAGACCCAGAAAATAAAGATTTGCTTGTATATTATGAAACAAACAGGTATTAACACCTGTGCCCCTTTCCAGACATCAGCTGTGTGCCCATGAACAGGCAGTGCCACTTGTGCCCTGAGGTGCCCAGCTGGGATTGGATCTCTCCCAGAGCACCTGAGGAAGAGCAGAGCACTTTGCAAGCTGCAGGTCCCTGACAGCCTCGCAGGGCTCCTGTCCCATCAACATCTGCTCTGCTCCAGTCTGAAACAGGGCCCAGCACGGTGCTGGGATCATCAGAGAGCTGAGGTGTGTGCTGGAATTCAATGTCCTCCCCATTCTGCAGCAGCCCTGCATTTCCCTCCTGCAGCCTTGGTCTCCAGCACAGCCATGGAGGCTCTTTGGGCTCTGGACTGTTCCTGCAGCCCCCAGGGCAGCTGAGCTCTGCCTTTGGCACAGTCAGGCCTGGCCAGCGCAGGCCATGCTCAGCAATTGCTTGTGTGTGCCTGGCCTTGCTGTCAGCCCCGGCAGCGGCTGCGTGGCCCCTTTGCTGGCCCTGTGCTGGCCCAGCCATGGTGGCCCAGCCCCTGTGCAGGCCCAGCCCAGGCCAGGAGCATTGCGGCTGGGAACGGCCCCTGTGCCGTGGTGCCCACAGCAGCCTTGGGGCTCTGTGCCCCATGGCCTCCCTGCTGGGCAGCCTCTGCCAGCTCCTGCAGAGCCCGTGGCACCTGTGGGGCTGCACAGACAGCCCTGCCACGGGCTCTGCCGGCCTCTGGGCCAGCAGAGAGGCAGCCAGGGCTAGCCATGGCTGGGAACAGGCCCTGAGCCCTGCAGGAGGATGGAGCTGGGCCACAGCCAAACTCAGCCCAGGCCAAAGCTGGGCTCAGCAGCCAGGGCTGCCAATGCATGGGCACAGAGACTGGTGCTGGCAAATGTCCTGGGCCCCCTCCCTGCTCTGTCCATGCCACCAAGGGCACACAGCAGCCTCCTCTCTGGGCCACTTGCCTGTTTGCAATGCCTTGCACAGGTGCTGGCCCTGCCCCACAAGCCCTGGCCTGAGTCCTGCCCCTGCACGCTCAGCCAGGCTGAGATGGACACTGATGGTTTCTGGGCCAGGCTCTCTGAGCCCAGCCCAGCTCCCTGCAAGCTCTGCCAGCTGCCCTGAGCTCTGGGCAGCACCAAGGGCCTCTCCCCAGCCCAGCCGGCTCTGGCCCCACAGCTCTGCTCAGGCCAGGCTGCTCTGGGCACTGCCCCACGGCCTCAGCCCCTGGCAAGGGCACAGCAGCAGCTGCAGCTGCCACAGGACTCAGCTCCAGCCATGGGGGAAGGTGCTTGGCCAAAGCCAGAGGAGGCTCCCTGGCTGCCCTGCTCCCCTCTGCCTGAGGTGCTGAGATCTCTGCAGCCCCTGCTGCCATCCCATCTGCCCAGGGCAGCACAAGAGCCGCGGCCTTGGGGCCCTCAAGAGCTGCTCCTGCTCCAGGCCCAGGGCCCATGCCAAAGCTGGAGCAGCCACAAAGCTGTGCCCATTTCTGTTCATTGCTGCTCGGATGGGGATGGATCCTCAGCCACTTGGATTTTACTCCTCCAGAGGCTTCTTCTTTCTTCAGCACTTCATTTTAGGAATTCAGTGAGAAAAGCTCATAAACATTTGCTCAAAACACTAGAATAATACAAGCCCCACGGAAAAAATCTAAGTTTTCAATATTTCTGTTGTTAATTCACAAGTGTATTAAAAGTGAAACTGCTATATTGAGAAAAAAAAAAAAAAAAAAAACAACAAAAACCAGAACTGTTTTGTCCTGTTTTCTTTTCCTGTTTATGGATTTATGGATTGATATCAGCAATGTCCAGTTGGTATTAACCCCCAGAACCTTCTAATGCATCCTGAACATGTATGAAAATCAAGACCCTTCATGGCTGACAGTCAAACAGACTTTTTCCACACCTCCTCCCCACCATTTCCCTCATCCCATGCCTGTAACTCCTATGGATCAGGAATGGTGTGGCCAGCAGGAGCAGGCCAGGGATTCTTCCCCTGTGCTCAGCACTGGTTGGGCAGCCCCTTAAATGCTGTGTCCAGTTCTGGCCCCCAATTTAGGAAGGACATGGAGGGGCTGGAGCATTTCCAGAGAAGGCCAACAAGGTTGGGGAGGGGTCTGGAACACAAGAGTTTTGAGGAGTGGCTGAGGGAGCTGGGGTTGTTTATCCCTGAGAAGAGGAGGCCCAGGGGCGACAAGGAAGTGTCGGGGCACAGGTTGGACTTGATGATCTCCAAGGTCTTTTCCCACCTTGCTGACTCTGGGATTCTCTGAAACCACCCTTGGAGCATGAACTGGGATGAGCCCTGGGCCTCATCTTGAGAAGCTCCAGCAGCCCAGGTCCCTCAGCTTCTCCTGCCAGACCCAAAGCCCATCCTGTCAGTCCTGCAGAGTCTCTGCAGCTCCTCCTCACTGCCCAGAACAGGGAGCCCCAGAGGCAGACACCGCAGCCCAGATGTGCCCCCCTGGCCTGGGGTGCCTCTGGCAAGGGAGCAGCACCAGGCAGTGCAGGAGCCTGCAGACAATTCCTGCAGCACTTATAGGGTGATCCTGCTGCCCAAGGGACGTTCCCATGGTGCCAAGTCAGGAACTGCAATGGGGAGTGGGGCCAGAGAGGAAAGGGCAAAGAGGGATGGGATGTTTGCAGGGGAGGGAACAGGGGTGGGCAATGGGAAGAATTCTGGACCAAGGAAGAGTAAAGAAAGCAAAGATGAAGCCAAGGAAATGCTCAGGGCAGTTTGGGAGTGGCTGCCAGACAGCCCTGGCTCTGAGCAACAGCGTCTGCAGTGGGACAGCAAACTCCCAGCTGATGGGAACAAACTTTCTGGCTGACTGCAGAGGCCAGGACAAAGCTGAGTGGTTTCCCTGGTGTCCCCCAGCCCTTGCTGGCCCCAGAGGCTGATGGCATTTGTGCTTCTGGATCATGTCTCCACACCAACAGCAATGGGCTGCTCATGGGACTTTTATGTGCTGAGCATTGGCCTGGGTGTGTTCTTGAGACAGCCTGGGCAAGGAGCCTGGAGTCCCCAGGGCCCGGGCTGAGTTGTCAGCGCTGCCCAGCAGTGCCCATGGCCTGTCCCTGCTGCAGCCCCGGCACTGCCAACCCCAGGACTGTGCCCAGCCTCGAGAACACTCAGGCCCTACAGCAACACCAGGGCCAGGAGGGCAGTGGGGCAGGGCCACGGCAGCAGCACTGGCAACACCAAGTGCTGCTGCTGCTGCTGGGCACAGCTGCTGGGCCAGCACTGATCTGCCCCCAGCTCTGCACACAGACATTGCTGCTGCTGCTCCAGAGAAGGAAATATAAGGGGATCTCCCATGAAAACTCTACTGGGAGATCCTTTATCTCCTTTAAAGCCACCAAGAGACCAGCTCCTTATTGACACAGTCTGAGGCCACAGTGAATTTTGGAGAAGCAAAATAAGAAATTGCAGAAAAAATGGCCTTGGTTTAGGGAGAATATTAATAAATGAAAACAGAACAAAAAAAATAACCAATCCAACAAGAAGTATCAAACATTACTTTTATTTCAAGACATATGCAGATATTGGCAACCAGTTTAATGTTTCCTAAATGGTCCACTCATCAGTGTCCACACTGCAGCCTTGAGCTCCTGGTTTCTCAGGCTGTAGATGAGGGGGTTAAGTACTGGAGGCACCACCGAGTACAGAACTGACAGGGCCAGATCCAGGGATGGGGAGGAGATAGAGAGGGGCTTCAGGTAGGCAAACGCTGTAGTGCTGAGGAACAGGGAGAGCACAGCCAGGTGAGGGAGGCAGGTGGAAAAGGCTTTGTGCCGTCCCTGCTCAGAGGGGATCCTCAGCACAGCCCTGAAGATCTGCACGTAGGAGAAAACAATGAACACAAAACAGCCAAATGCTGAACAGGCACTAACTGCACTGAGTCCCAGCTTTCGGAGGGCGCTGGTGTGTGAGCAGGAGAGCTTGAGGACTGGGGGCACATCACAGAAGAACTGGCCCAGGGCATTGCCATGGCACAGGGGCAGGGAAAATGCATTGGCCGTGTGCATGAGAGCATTGAGAAAGGCACTGGCCCAGGCAGCTGCTGCCATGTGGGCACAAGCTCTACTGCCCACAAGGGTCCCATAGTGCAGGGGTTTGCAGATGGACACGTAGCGGTCATAGCACATGATGGTCAGGAGGAAATACTCTGCTCCAAAGAAGAAGATGAGCAGAAATACTTGGGCAGCGCATCCTGTGTAGGACACATCCCTGGTGTCCCAGAGGGAATTGTGCATGGCTTTGGGGAGAGTGGTGAAGATGGAGCCCAGGTCGCTGAGGGCCAGGTTGAGCAGGAAGAAGAACATGGGCGTGTGCAGGTGGTGGCCGCAGGCTATGGCGCTGATGATGAGGCCGTTGCCCAGGAGGGCGGCCAGGGAGATGCCCAGCAAGAGGCAGAAATGCAGGAGCTGCAGCTGCCGCGTGTCTGCCAATGCCAGCAGGAGGAAGTGCCTGATGGAGCTGCTGTTGGACATTTCTTGATTCTGGACATTTTGAGCTAGTCAAAGACAATATTGACAATTTGGACAAAATACCTTCACTCAATGCTATGCTATTTTCTTACACAACCACTAAAAATTGGTTCTCTTTCTCTGGGGAAATTTCATCTACCTTTTTATTTTTTTTTTTCAGTGAGCTTTGGGCTACAAAGTAACTGTGTGTTTTTTAGAAGGGACAGAAGTCCTGTTCTTAGCATTGCTCTCAGGCTGAACACTGGGGAGCCCAGAGGGAAAACAGGGCTCCCTGTGCCCCAGCGCACTCAAAACTGCTGGTCCAACACAGGTGCCCTTTGCTCATTTCCCCTCACTCTGGTACAGGATCTACCATTTAAAACTGCACTTAAAAATAACGAGGCATTTTTTGAAGACTCCAGTTTCAAAATCAATCTTTCCAACTCTTCTCTCTCTCCCTGTGCAGCTGGACATTGAGGGATACCAAGGGCTGACCTGGCTCTCTGCTGCCTGGAGTTGTGCCTACTTGGAGCTGTTTCTCTCTATCCAAGCCCTGTCCCTGCCAGTGCTGCCAGAGCCCAGCCCAGCCCTGGGGGCTCAGCTCTGCCCTGCAGACCCCTCCCAGCACAGGGCACTGCCCAGGGGCATCTCCCTGGCAGCAGGGTCTTAAGGGCAGGGCAGACAAACAGAGATGCTGCAAGCCAAGGAGCTGCTGCTGCTGTCTGTGGGGAGAGGAGGCTGAGGAGGCACTTTCTGAGGGAGATCTGAGGCCCATCTGCTGATGCCCAGGGTGACAGTGCAGGAGTCTCAGTGACACAGCCAAAGATGACAGCCCCTTTCCCTTCCCTTCAGGAGAAAGCTGAGAGCATCCCTGGCCATGCAGCACCATCTCCACAGCAGGAGGAATCTGCCCTGATGGGGGTGTCTCCTTCAACCTCCAACTTCTCCCCTGCAGCATCCGCGGGGAGCTGCCAGGCAGGCTGAGAGCTGCCCCTGGCAGGTGGCACATGCCCTGGGCTGGCCAAGAGCCCTGAGGGCTGCAGGAGCTGCTCTGCAGGACAGCCCTGGGCAGCCCTGCCCTGGCTGCAGCCCCAGCTTCACCCCCTGCAGCCATCCCTGGCAGTAGGAGCCGTCCTGCCCTGTCCCTCTGACGGTGCCCAGGGCAGCCCCGCTCTGCAGCACATCCTCCTCCTGCTCCTGTGCCACAGAGAAACTGGGAGAGTCCTCCTGACACATCCCCGAGGCTCTGGGGTGTGCTGGCTTCAGGAGATCCCTCCAGGAGCACAGGGGAAATTGCCCTGTACCCACACACTCACCATGCCCAGGGCTGTGAAGATCTTTCCCCAAGTGAAGTCTCAGCTCAATGTCTTCCAAATCCTGATTGCCTTCAGCCTGTCTCTGCCTGGCTCCTGTCCCCTCAGTGCCTGCAGGGAGAGCCCTCAGCCCTGCTGGGCTGGGAGAGGAGCAGGCCCTGGGAAGAGCTGTTCCTTTAAAGCTCAGCAGCACAGACACAGCACAAGGACCTTAATGAGCCTCGTGGGGCTTGGGTGTTTTTTACATCAGACTCAGTCCCTGAGAGAGTGTTCAAAAAACTTCTCAAGAACTCAAAGTTAAATTGAAACACTGAACTTAAAAAAAGTTGTAATGGGTTCTGTGGAGAGACACGACTGGGAAAGTGTCCCCAGGTTCCAGTTAGAGCAGAACACTGGAGGCAGTGGTGACAGCTGGGGACAAACAAGGCAAAGGTGTTTCTGGTGCTGAGCAAAGCTGGATGTGTTTGAGGAATGCAAAGGGCCCAGGCCTGAGCCCCAGCCCCTGGCCAGGCAGATCCTGTCCCTCCCTCCTTGCTCAGGGCTCTTCCTGGGATGGTCACTGGCATGTGGGGATGTGCAATGCCAAGGGCAGGAGCATGGGGCGGCCCCTGCCAGGCTGCTGAGCAGGGACAAGGAGGCAATGAGGCCCCAGGCCTGCAAGGGTCACTTGTCTCCTGCTCCTGCCTCAGGCCCAGGCCCAGCAGCCACGGCCAAAGTGCTGCCCAAGTTGGCTCTGGCAGGGCTGTCTTGCAGCTGCTGCCCATCCCTGTGCCCTGGGCAGCCCATGCTGTCCCACGGTGTCCCTGCCCTGCGCCTCTGTCCCTGCAGGCTGTCGGCATCCCCCGGCTGCCCCACCTGGCTGGGCCCTTCCTTTGCTGACAGCTCTGCCTCCTGCCTGCCCACACAAAGCCTGGGGCTGACCTAGGCTCCTTCTGGAGGATGTGTTGCACCACAGACCTTCCCTGGGAGGGAAATTCTCATCTCCTCATGTCCAGTCTTGGTCTCCCCTTCTGCATTTGTGGTATAATTTCTCTATCTGGCTGCTTCCCATTATGAAGAAAAAGCTCAACCGTTTCCTAATCCACTCTTCCAGCCCTTCCAGGACACTGCTGTTCTCTCCTCAGTCTCTTCACAGGTGAGCCCTGGCATATCAGCCTCCATACATTAGTTATGTTCTTGAGGCCTGCAAATCCCAGCCTGCGAGATCTTTCCGCCCTCTCCAAGGTGTTTTCAGATGAAAACATTCTGCTCATAGTCTTAGAATATCACCAGAGGCCAAGACCAGGCAGAGCTGTCTATCCGGCCAGCTTTTGTCTGGGAGCAATCCCAGGATAGATGGAATTTTGGCAACCAAATTCCAATTTTTGCCATGGCCCCTGGACAAGGCCAGTTCTTTTCCATAGGAAGGCAGGCACAGAGCCCTGGTGCTTCCAAGGAAGATGAGATGTGACCACCAGAAGCCCAGGCCAGGCAGATCTGGCAGGTTTTTCTTCTGCAAATACCCTTGCATACAGGAAATTTTTAATGGGGAATACCAATTCTGTCCATGGGGTTCATAAAAGAGAGACAGTTCTTTCCATAGGAAGGAAAGCATTGAGCCCCAGTGTTTCATGGGCAGATGAGAGGCAGCCCTTGACATTCCAAGATCTGCCAGACCTGTCAGGTCCCCCCTGGGAGGCCAAATCAGACAGAGTTGTTCCATGTTCCCCTGGTTCTATGAGGCCCCAAAATGTCCCAGTGGCTCCGTTGCTTCCATGAGGCCCTGAGGTGTCACAATGGCCCCGTGGTTACATGAGGCCCTGAAGGGTCCTAATGGTCTCCATGGTTCCATGAGGCCCCACAGAGCCATGGTGGTCTCTTGGTTCCATGAGGCCCCACGGTGTCACCATGGTATCCCAAAGTGTCACAATGGTCTCCATGGTTCCACCAGGTCCTCACACTGTCCCAGTGGTGTCCATAGGAAGGAAACAACCAAGCCCCAGTGTTCCAGGGGCAGATGAGGGGAAGTCGCCCGAGGCCAAGGGCAGCCAGATTAGATGATGCTGGCAGATTTTGTCTGGGAGCAATCTCTGGATATAGGGAATTTTAGAGGTGGAATACCAGTTTTGGCCTGGAGAAGAAGGACGGTTTTTTTCCATAGGAAGGAAAGCACGGAACACTGGTGTTTCAGGGCCAGATGAAAGGCAGCCATCAGAGGCCAAGGCCAGCCAGAGCTCTCTGTCCTGGCAGCTTTGGTCTGAAAGCAGCCCTTGGATATAGGGAATTTTGCAGGTGGAATCCCAATTTTGGCCATTTCTGCACATATCTATGATATCTAGGATGGTTTTTTCCACAGGAAGGAAAGCACAGAGCCCAAGTGTTTCAGGGGCAGAAGCAGAGAGAGAAGGCTCCTGAGAGGCCAACTCAGCCAGACCTTTCTCTCCTGGTACCTTTCATCTCGGGGAAATCCTTCGATATAGGAAATTTTGAAGGTGGAATCTCAGATTTGGCCATGGGCACCAGGATAGGAAGAAGAGTTCTTTTCAGTAAGATGGAAAGTACAGAGCCCCAGTGTTTCAAAGGCAGATGAGAAACAGCTCTTCAGAAACCAAGGCCAGCCAGACCTGTCTCTCCTGGCAGCTTTTGTGTTGGAGAAATCCTTGGATATAGGGAATTCTGGAGGTGGATTCCCAACTTTGGTCATGGGTGTCTGGATGTGAAAGGTGCTTTTTTCCCATAAGAAAGAAAAGCACATTGACCCTGTTGCCTTCTCAAGGCGTGGCGACCTGGTTCTTAGTGCGGCAAGGTGGCCCTAACCCCAGGGTCACTCAGTCCATATGCTCCTGACACCAACGTGGTGGACAGCAAATGGCGTTTATTGAGGGGTCACAAGGGTTTTTATAGCTTGGGCAGTCAGTGTCATTTTCCTTCTGCTCACGTCCGGCTGGGTGCGGCCAGGTACGGAGCAAAAGTCTGACTGCAGGGGGGGGATGTCCTGACTGACCGTACAGCCCAATTTCTTCTGCACGCAGATCCCTAACTCTCCACATTTCCCCCCTCCCTCATGATTAGTAAAAATTGTATAAAGTTATAAAATGTAGAGGTTACAAAATTTCATGGGTTAGTAAAATTGGTATAAAATTGTGTGTTAGTAACTGGCACGCCTTAAAGTAATTGTCAGCGCTCGGCAAACATAATGTTAACCGTTTCTAAACGCATTTAACGAATAGCACCAGTTTGTTTAATATGCAGGGCCCGAAGATTAGGGTTAGTAAGATTATAGCGAGTGGGGCTATTAAGGTAGAAATCAGGGTGGTGAGCCATGGGGACCGGTTGAACCATGACTCAAACCAGCCCTGTTGAGCTTCTCTGTCCATTTTTCTTAGGTTTAGTCAGTTTCTCAGTTCGGCCATGGAGTCTCTCACGACTCCGGTGTGGTCCGCATAAAAGCAGCATTCCTCTTTCAAGGCGGCACACAGGCCTCCTTGCTGCATGAACAAAAGGTCCAGTCCTCGCCTGTTTTGGAGGACAACCTCTGAGAGTGAGGAAAGGGATTTTTCTAGGGAAGAAATGCATTTCTCGATCCTCTGCAAGTCCTCGTTGACAGTCATCTGCATTGTGCCAGTCCTTGATGTTGTGTTGCAAGGGCCGAGATGCCTGTGGCAGCGCTGGTAGCTCCTCAACTGAGGAGCATTGCGATGGTGATGCCTGTTACCACTTCTCGTTTGTGGAGCCGGTCGGGTTCCTTGAACAAGTGGTACAACTCTTCTTCCTGGTGATACAGGACTCTGGGGACAATTAAAACTTGGACACAAAAGTCAGTAGAATGATCGAATTTGTCAAGGGGTACACATGGGCTTACCCCGGATTGTTGACAGACCCACATTCCCAATGCAGCTGGGATCACCCACTGGAACTTCCATCCCTTAAGTTTGATGAATTCCCGGCAGACGTTGCCCATCTGCTTTGCCAAGGTTGCATTCCCAAAGCATTTGCCTAGGCCCGTAACCTGACTTAGGGTTATGCCTCTTCAGGGGGTGTCCCATCTGCATTGGCGTGGATTGTCTGACTTTGAGAAGATGAATGGGAGATTGAGGGCAACACCTTTGTAAAAAGGGGGTTGTGCATCATAGCATAACCAGCCTAACTCTGTGATGTTTGGGTTGGATTGGTTTAACGATAAGAAGATAGCATTTAACACGCTTAAGAATGGATTGGAGAGGGTTGGTTTGGCTAAGAGATTGGATGGGGAGGAGGTAAGTTTTAGCATCTGTGTTTTGTGGCTAGAACTACCGTTAGCTGCGATCCCCTTCCTGGGTCTACTCATTGCAAGAATCGGATTGGGTCCGACTGATTGGGATATTGGAGGTAGGAATCTGATAATTTGTATGTTCACCCAGATGTGGCGAGAGAGATAAACAAACACTGTCCACACTTTGCCCATGGCCCAGCCATCATGGCTCGGCTGCAGGATTGTCATTATATAGCCTGTGCAGGTGTGCTGTTTCCCGCCTTGGGGCAAAATCACGTACCCATCCATGTCAAATTTTGGTTCGAGACAGTCGTGGGAAGCATACTTAATTTGCAGGAACTTATCAGGCTGTTCTGGTTTCCATCTATTGCTTGTCACAATAGTTTCACACCCCCAATATCTACAATATCCATATCCTGGGTAATAACAGTAACTTTTTCCTGGGTTGGAAGCAGGGCACTAGTAGGTCTGAAATAATGTTGTCTTCTTCAAATTTGGGGTGCCCTGTATGCGAGGGAAAAATGTCTTTTAGCCTGAACTCAAAAGATGGGGTGTTGGCGGTGACAATTTCTTTGATGACCCCCTCACCTGAGAGATGGCATAGAACCCACCTGAATGGCTGGTGAGGGTAATGTTTTGTGTCTGCCTGTCCTCCGCCTGCTAGCCCTAGAAACAAGATCACACAGAGATACCGTTGCCGCTTTGATTTTGATGGTGCGAGCTTCTCAGGTGATGTCGGGTTGCTCGGGAGTCTCTCTCTCTTTCCTGGTAGTGGGGCGTATGGGTTGCGGGGGCGTCCGACTGGGGGCAGTTTACTGCCACGTGGCCTGCCTGGCCACACTTAAAGCATGCCATCACACTGGCTATTGCAGTGTGAACTGCTGCTTGGATGGGAGCTAGGTGTTCTTCCTTTGCAACATGGTTGATCATAGCAGCAACATTGGACCTGGGTGGCAGTGATCTTAAAATGTCCTTGGTGGCTGAGTTGCATTGCTGGCGTAGGCAGTCTGCTAGCACAGGACCCTTCACCTCTGAGGGTAATGCAGAGGAATCTAATGCTGCCTGAAGGCGGTCCACAAACTGAGTGAAGCTCTCACTCTCACTCTGCTTTTTAGTGGACCATGGCGATGGTCCCCTAAAAAGCTATTTCCACTATTACTTTGGAAACAACACGGCTGGCTTCTCGGGCAGCACAGGTTGTTGTCATAACCTCATGGGCCCACAGGCCCTCAGCCTGCGCCTGGGGTGTGATCATAGTGGGGTCTGTGCCCATTAGCCTCTGTATGCTGGAGCCGTGCAGTGGATGGTCTGCCCCTGTTACTAAGGCTAGCTGCTTTACACAATTGTACTCCCATTCCTGTTTAAAAACCATCATCCCCACCCCATCGAAAATCAGTCTGCAAGTCTGTTTGATATCAAAGGAAAGCATATCATCGCCTCCAAAAACGCTGTCAATGAGTGTGGAAACCATGGCAGAATTAATCCCCCTGTCTGCAACCGCTTTAACAATTGCCTGCATGTCTTTCGGGTTTACCGGGGAGTAGGTTCTTTGATTTCCGCCTGCCCCCCCCCCACGGACCGGGAACACCAGTGTGGCAGACAGAGCCCACTCCACGCAAGCCATTTTTATTTTCCGCCAGTCTGTAAGCGGGGTTTGATCTTTCTCTGATATCCCCTTAACCCATACAGAAGCACTGCAGCTAGTGGTCTTGTATGCTGCTGCTCCCTTTTTGTTACAGCCCGAGTCGGTGTTGGAATCCTCCGACCACCTTTCGAGCCCGTCCCTGCTCGAGTCAGAGTCCGAGCCAGAAGTCGACTGGCCGGACATTTCCGGGCTGCTCAGCCATTTTCTCGGGCTCCAACCCCACCCCTTCTTGTAGGGGGTCGGGCCGTTCCCTCCCCCTGGGCTGCCCCCACCTCCAGCTGGGGGAGGTCCTTGCCCTATAAGGACCTAATTTAAATTGAGCGCTTTGATTGGTCTTAGGCTCCTTCTCGGGGGCTGCCCCTCCTCCCCGCTCACCCACGCTTGCGCTGTTCAGCGAGCCTTCTGCATTTCCACTCCCCGTGTCTTCATTCCAGCCCTACAGAGGTCACGCCCTTCGGCGCCATTTTCAAACGCATATGGCGGGGGTGCATTTTTATCAACCGCTTCGGGGTCTGATATTATAGCACCATTCTGCGTCTCCTCTTCTAGCCCCTGCCAAAACGTCCGCGCGCGCTGCCCCCCCGCCAATGGTGAGTCTGTTCGCTGAGGGGGTACCGGAGTTCACACGTCCATGCGCCTGACCGGGTCAAAGTCCTCTGCGGTTTGCGTCGCTGCCCCTACCTCCCACTGCGGCGTGGCTAATAAACAAGTTTATGTGGCTTTCCAGGTTTCTTGCTCTTGCTGAGCTTTTTGCAGAGCCTGGATAATTCTGCCCCACGATTTGAGGGCTTTCCCTGAGCCTGAGGACATGGTTTCCTCGGCCAGAGCCTTCGTGCAATTATCTCAAATCTCCGGATGGAGAATTTCTACCAGGCTTTCTATAGCCCCAAGTTTAATCAGTCTCGGCACTGCGAGACATAAATGCTTAAGCTTACACTCGATACCCCACTGCATGTGGATCTGACTTATGACCTTCGCGATAGCGTCCATGCTCCTCGCTGGTCTGGGGGCATCCCTCCTGCTGCGCTAGGCCAGCTGTGCAGTGGCCAGTCCCTCGTCCAGGAGATCCTGAACCCCGGGCGGTGATTGTGTCCTGGGTTTTTGGCACCAGATGTTGCCTTCTCAAGGTGTGGCGACCTGGTTCTTAGTCCGGCATGGTGGCCCAAACCCCAGGGTCACTCAGTCCACATGCTCCTGACACCAACACGGTGGACAGCAAATGGTGTTTATTGAGGGGTCACAAGGGTTTTTATAGCTTGGGCAGTCAGTGTCATTTCCTTCTGCTCACATCCGGCTGGGTGCGGCCAGGTACGGAGCAAAGGTCTGACTGCAGGGGGGGGGATGTGCTGACTGACCGTACAGCCCGATTTCTTCCGCACGCAGGTCCCTAACTGTTCACAGCATCCACACTGGAAAGAGGCCCTACGAGTGTCTCTACTGTGGGAAGACGTTTCACACCAGCTCAAATCTCCTCTGGCACCAGCGGATTCACACAGACGAGAGGCCCTCCCTATGCCCCAGCTGCAGGAAGGGATTCAGAGACAACTCCACCCTTGTAACCCACTGGCGCATCCACACTGGGGAGAGGCCCTACAAGTGTTCCCAGTGTGGGAAGAGCTTCACCCACAGCTCTCACTTGACCAAACACCAACAAAGGCACTGGTAAGGGAAGCCCTGGAAATGCTCCAATTGCAGGAAGAGCTTCATGTACCACTCCAGCTTCATCCCCCATGGGAGGATCCACGTTGGGCAGAGCCCTGCTGACCCACATTCAGTGATCTGTGCTGGGAGGACACCTGGCTGGTTATCCTTTTGGTTTGGTCCCATTTCCTCTTGATTTTTCTTTATCACTGAAAAAAACCTGGAATAGGACTAAAAAGAAAGAAATTTATCAAAGATGTCTAAAGTTCCATCAGTTAACAGATACTTGAGCAGCAATTTATCATTTTGGGACATATTCTGGAAGATTTGTGGGTTCTTGGGGGATTTCAGGAAGTGTTCTCCCTATCTTTGCACTCCAAAAGTCAAGATGGATTGATCCGTCACCTCAAAATGACTCAGTCGCACTGAAAACACCTCAATCTTAACCTCAATGGGCTCAATCTCATTATAAATTGCCTTGTTCCCACCTCAAAAAAACTCAGTCCCATGCTAAAATTACTCAATTCCACAGCCTCCAGGCTGAGATGGGATTGGATACAGACTGGGAGAAGTGGCACCCAAATTTGAGGGTGTGGGATCGGGATTGTGGGGGGGTGGGTGTGTGGGATGTATTTTGATAGTAAATAAAATTTTCAGAACTATTAGTTTCTGTCCCATTCATTTTCCATCAGTTCCAGGTCTGTTTTTCAGAGTGTCACCTTCTCAGCTGATTGTGTTTGTGTTCTCCTTTCTCTCCTGCCTTTCTTTGCCTGCTCTGTTTCAATCTCAGTGTCTCCCTTGAGCCAGGGCAGCTCCCACCAAAGACCCTGCCCTGATTTAATTCCTTATCCATGAGCTTCAACAGCCATGGGTGAAGTTATGAAGGCTGGCAGTGAAATGTCACTGTAAGATCTTGCTCCACTTGGCCTTTGGCTCCTTCTTAAGAGCTTTGCCTTTGAGGGCAGGAACATCTTTTCCTGTCTGGGAACTGGAATTCCAGCCCCTGGGAGTGGGTGCCATGGATCCCAGAGGGGCATTCCCGAGGCTCCCAGGGTGCTGCTCCTGCCGTGCCTCCCAAGGAGCTATGCAGGGCCAGGGCACAAGGTCCAGCAGCTCTGTTGCTTCTGCAGTGCCACAAGGGCCCCTGGTTCCATGAGTTTCTGTACTGTCAACAGCAGTTCCTTGGTTCCCATGATGCCCTGCTGTGTCACCATGGATATTTGGTGCCATAAAGTTCTTCAGTGTCACATGGCCTCCCTCGCTCCATGAGCTTCCGCAGTGTCACAGTGGCTTCCTTGGATGGGCAATGTCACTATGCAGCCCTGCTGGGTCACCATGGACTCCTTGGTTCCAGGAAGTTTTGGGGGTGTCTCCATGGTCTCCTTGGATCCACAGTGTCACAATGGACCACTGGATCCACGTGGCCCTGCTGTGTCACCATGGCCCCTTGGTTCCATGGCAACTCAGTGTCACAATTGGCTCCTGGCTTCCATGTCACTTCCTCAGTGTCAAAACGGCACCTTCATTCCATGAGGAACACAAAAGTTTCATAGAAACATTGAGCAAATCCTGCCTAGTACAGCTGGAAACATCTGTTTGCATTCAAGAGAGATGTTAAAGGTGGAGGATGGCACCAGCAGCTTCCATCTGCAACAGAGATCCAGGGAAAGGACAGGGAAAGAGAATTCAGCTGGGAGACTCAGAGAATTCTGCTTCCAGAGATCATTTCTGCTCACACTGTCCCTTGGAGAAAGGTGACACCATTCCAGGCAGCTTGGCCTGAGCAGGTGGTTCCTGAATGGAGTTTGTTGTTTAGGAAACCTGCTCAGGCTTTTCCATGCTTTCCTTCCCAACAGGAAAACTTCTCCTGGGCCTGTGTGCAGGCAGAGCCCTGAGGAGAGCAGGTGGGACATGGCCCAGTGGGCTGGACATGGAGCTGCAGAGCTCAGGGGACAAGGTTCTGCTGCAGGGCAAAGGGATGTCTGTGCCAGGTGGGCCATGTCAGATATGGTGAGGCTGGGGTGAGGAGCAGCTTGTCCAAACAGGGTCAGCCCTCAAGGGGCTCATTCTTCTCTGAGCCCAGACCTCCTAAGGAGACATTCAGCATTAGGATCACCTGGAGAATACTTCTATCAGCTCTTCCCTGATCTGGAAAATAAAAAATACTCACTTGAATAAATAAAAAAAAGTATGAGGTGCATTCTGAAATCTTTCTCCTTAACAGAACTCCAAACAGCTGCCAAAGCCCTGGATGGATGGATGGATGGATGGAAGGAAGGAAGGAAGGAAGGAAGGAAGGAAGGAAGGAAGGAAGGAAGGAAGGAAGGAAGGAAGGAAGGAAGGAAGGAAGGAAGGAAGGAAGGAAGGAAGGAAGGAAAAGAGCTCCTGAGGGCTTTCTGTATTTTGATGATCCCCACAGTGGATTTGGGGCTGAGTCCAGGACCCTTAGGCACTGAGAGAAGGCTGAAGAAGCTGCTCAAGAATTCAGAAGCAAAACTCCAAGTGCCTTGGAGCATGGCTGGGCCCCACTGAGGGCAGGGAGTGCCAAAGGTTCCCCAAGGACTGATGAGAGCAGATCCTTGAGGCCAGGACTGCAGGTAGCCAAAGGCTCTGAGCAGGGAACTGCAATGCTGAGCAAGGCCTGGCTTGGCTGGGGAAAGCAGAAAGGCCAAGCCCTGAGCCCAGCCTGGGCCAGCAGGGCCTGTCCCTCACGAGTGGCTCGGGGCTGTTTGTGGGCCAGGGGGATGTGAGGGACAGCAAGGACAAATGTCATAAACCTGTGTGACACTGCAGATCCCCATGGAACCAAGGGGCCAGTGGGACACTGTGAGGACTCATGGAAACAAGAGGCCATTGTCAGCCTGCAGGGCTGGAACACCCCAGAACACTGAAATGCTGGGGATAACCAAAGCTTCCTTTCCTTGAGTTTGGTGCACAGGAGAAACAACAACCAAATATTCTCAGCATGGGCAGATGCAAAGAACATTCTTGGTAGGAATGGACCCACGAGGACCATAAAGTCCAGCTCTTAAGTGAATGGCCCACACAGGGATTGAACCCACAGCCTTGGTGATACCAGGACCATGCTCTAATCAACTGAGCTAAGAGGTCAAAATGACACCAAATTTTACTGGCAAAATATGGACAGTCAAGGAAATTTGGCAAAGGGTTTAACCTAAAAACCTTTAACCCTTAAGATGCTTAGTTACCCAAAAATGTTCCAGGTAAGTAGGGTTAGAAGGAGAAGAAATAGAAAACATCAGAAAGACAGAAGATCTATAGAAAGAAACTCACATAGGTACCAACTGCTTGGGCTCCAGCGTCACCAATGGAAGAACCCCTGGAGAAGGCAGGATCCAGACCATGGGCTGGTCTTGTGCTCTGGCTTTTAACACCCTGGCCTTCATGGACCTGCCCCTGGGGTGGGACTTCCAGTTGCTTGTCCAATCAGAGTCAGGCTAGGCACCAGCTGTTACTGTGTGATTGATTGACAGCTCAGCCAATCAGAGTGGGGTTGGCACAGCATCTGCTGTGTGATTGACAGCTCTGCCAGGCCAGGACAAGGGGCGGGGCTCTGTCCCACCACGAACCAAAGCCTGACCCGGCCCTGGCCACACACAGGTATTCCAAACATCCCAAGGTATCTCGGGACATCGATCTCATCCAGCCTATGACAGCGACCCGAGTGAGAATATGGAACCTCGGAGCCATGAGTCACTTGTGACAATGTGGGTCTAAGGACACTATGGAACCTTATGGAATCAAGGAGATCATTGTGCAACTCAGGGGCCCTATGGGCGCAAGGGTCAGTAATCAAATGCTGGGGTCCATAGAAACAAGGAGCTGTTGTGACACAGCGGGGCCGCATGGAGCCAAGGGAACCCTGTGACTCTGTTGGGGCTCGTGAAACCAAGAAGCCATTGTGACACTGCAAGACTTCGTGGAATCAAGGAGACTGTTGTGACAGTGTGGGGAACCATTTAAAAAAAGGGAACATGGAACAGGTTTGCCTGATTTGGCCTCCTGGGGACTGTGTGACAGGTCCCACTGAATTTGACATGCCAAGGGCCACTTCCCATTTGACCGTGAAGCACTGGGGCTCTGTGCTTTTCTTCCTGTGGAAAAGGACTCTCTTTCTTGTCTAGGCTCACATGGCCAAAATTAGGATTCTACCTCTAAAATTCCCTATATTCAAGGGTTACTCTCCAAAAAAATCTACCAATACAGTCAAGTCTTGCCAGCCTTGGCCTCTGGTGACTGCCTCTCATCTGACCCTGCACCACTGGGGCTCACTTGTTTCCTTCCTATCGAGACCATTGTGACACTGCAGCGTGTTGTGGAGCCAAAGGGCATTGTTACACTGTAGGACCCTGTGGAACCAAGGGGATCATTGTGGCACTGTGAGTGCCATGGATCCAAGGGGCCACTGTGACACTGTGGGGTCTTGAGGAGCCATGGAGACCATTGTGACACTCGGGAGCCTTGTGAAATGCAGGGCATCATAGTGACACTGCAGAGTACCATGGATGCAATGAACCATTGTGACACTGTGGGGCCTCATGGAACCAAGGACATCATTGTGGGTCTGGTGGGCTTCATGGTCCCAAGGGGCCAGTGTGAAGCAGCGGGGCTTTGTGGAACCAAAGGGCCGTTGTGATCCTGCAGGGCACCGTGGATCGATGGAGAGCATTGCAAGGCCCCGTGGAATCACAGAGACCATTGTGACACTGTGGGGCCCCATGGAACCAAAGGGCCATTGCGATCCTGCAGGGGCTCATGGAAGGAAGGGGCCATTGTGACACTATAGGAACTTGTGGAACCAAGAGGATCATTGTTGCACTACTGAGCCCCAGTAGAACCAAGGGGCCATGGTGATAAAGAGGGGCTTCATGGCACCCAAAGACCATTAGGACACTGTGGGGCCTTGTGGAACCATATATACCATTAAGATCCTTAAGGACTTGTGTAACCAAGGGACCATTATGACACCTGAGGGCACCATGGAAGCAAGGAGCCATTGTGACACTGCAGAGCCCTCTGGAAGCAAGGGAACATGAAATAGGTATGACTGCCTTGGTCTCCCAGGGGTCACCTGAGAGGTCTTGCTGACCTTGGAATGTGGAAGGCCACTCCCATCTGCCACTGAAACACCAGGGCTCTGGGCTTTCCTTTTTATGGAAAAGAACTGTCCATTTTTTCCAGGCGTCCATGGTCAAAATTTGGATTCCACCTCCAAATTTCTGTGTATGCAAGGATTGGTGCCAGACAAAAGGTGCCAGGACAGACAGGTCTGGCTGGTCTTTAACTCCTTAGTGCCAGCATTCACCTATTTTCCGAATACTGGAATGGGCTCTGTGCTTTTCTTTGTATGGAAAAAATCATCCTTCTCCAGGTACAAATGTCTGAAATTAGGATTCCATATTCATAATTTTGAATATCCAAGGGCTGCTCCAAGCAAAACTGCCAGGACAGACAGGTCAGGCTTGCCTTGGCCTCTGGTGGTTGCCGTTCATCAGCTGCTGAAACATGGGGGCTCCATGGCTTTCTTCCTATGGAGACCAATGTGACATTTGGGAGCCTCGTGAAATGAAGGAGCCATTGGAACACTGCAAAGCACCATGGATCCAAGGGACCATTGTGACACTGTGGAGCCTTGTGGAACCATGACATCATTGTGGCTCTGTTGGGCTGCATGGTCCCAAGGGGCCAGTGCAAACCAGCAATGTGGGAGTTAGCCCGGCTGTAACTCAGAGTCAGACATATTTTACCCCAAAAAAACTGGACGTGAGTTTCAAGTCCTAGGAATCATTCTTTTACCTTAGAGTGAGCTTGAGAAATCCCCCATAAGCCTTTAGTGTTGTTATGCTAAGTTGTCCAAGTTCTACTCCCCTATTGGTTTATTGGTTACTTATTTCATCTATATGATTATTGTTCTAGTTTTCTAGCCCCAAGTTGTTGCTGCTTCCCCTTTGTCTCAGGTTTTAGGATCCTGCCCCTTGTAGTGTGCTGGATTTCTCCATGTTTATTATTTTTCACCCTGTTATTAAAGTTCCTTTTAAACAACTCCATTGATCCTGCTCCTTTTCATTTTCGCCACACTCACCCTGAACTCAGGAAGCCAGAGATGTTTGTCACAGCCACCCTCATTGGGACATTTGGTGCCCAAACAGGGACCATGACATTCAGGGATCCCTGTGTCAGTCACGTCAGCTGGGGTTAGCTGATGGATAGGCCAGTGCTCCCTGGGATTTTAGATTGTGCCGGGCCTGGTGGATTCATTGCTGCTTCAAGGGACCTTGCCCAGGATCGGCAGGGGCAATGATGGTTTCACCTGCATAGGATTGCAGGTGGGTTTGGGGAAATGCAAGATATTTATTGCCCATTTTGCCATTGTGTTTTTACAGTATGCACCCATGTCCCATAATTAATTTGAGGTGTTGCGGTGGCTCTTCTCCATAAGGCAAAGAAAGAAAAATGGTCAGCCATATGTCCACAGTAGAAAGGAGTGTATATGGATGCTTTAATTCTCACTGGTCATGATGAAATATTTTCAAAGAACGAATAAAAATCAATCATGAGGTGGATCATTAAAAAATTTCCAGACACCTCTGGTGTCGAAATCCATACCACTGAATTTTGAGACTAAGTGGAAGTTAAATTGTACAACCTTTTGATCAAAAGGGACTCCATAGCATCCCACATACTCCCCATCATCCACACCACCCTTGAGACCCTTCACCAGCCAGCAGTGTGTTGAAAACTCAATCCATTGGTCACTCCTAACTCGGGACCTCGCCCCAAACCTGCCTTTATCAGACCTTCTACGATGGTCCAAGATGGTGATGGCCATGCTCTCTTGGAGTATCATGCCCTGGAGAGTTAAGATGGAAGGAGCCTGAACGTGGCTCAAGAGCCCGATCATCCTCCCTCCATCCTGGCTCCTCCATTTCCTGCTACCACAGCCTTCTCTTCCGCCTGAACGAACCTCCAGACTCCACCCCCACAACTGTGGGTCACATCCCCACTGTCAATCATTCCACCTCCACCCTGGGCCATGCCTCCAGAATGCCAGCCCAGTTGTTTGCCATCCTAAATCAAGGCCCTTCCTCCCCAACACCTGACAAAATGACAGTGCCCTTTGCCTCACCCTCCGGCAACAATATGACCCCATGGTCAAAGATACTAAGCCCAACTGTCACACTATTTCTAATCCAAATGTTTCTCCTCCAAGTTATTCTTCCTCCTTAGAAAACAGTTTGGATTCCCCAGAGCCACCTCACCCCTTTAACCCCAGAAGATCCCTGGGAAATGATCTGGAAATAAGCAGTTAAGGAAGGAGACTGGCAAACAGTCTCAAAACCCCTCATTGCCCCCCGTATGTTATGAAAGAAGGGGTCAGAATCCCAGGTATCAGCCATTGGTTTGAGGGGAAATCAAGGATCTGTGTAGGGCAGCTAAAGACCATAGGAGGGACTTCCCTTGTTTTAATGGCCTAATGAGGCCCATGTTTACAGCACATGTCTTAACTCCCTATGATTTAAAATATATTATGACCATGTTGGTGTCACCTACAGAATACAGAATACTGTGAAAAGGGGGATGGAAGTGTTTACTAAATCGATTAATAGCGACTATGCTAATAATGAGGCAAGAGCGAAATCAACCATCTAGCTGGAGAAGGACAACACAGCCTACCAGATGACCAAGCACCAGGTATCCCTAGAGAAGTATTGGATGATATCAAAGAGATGGCTTTGCAAGCTTTAATCCAGGTATTGGATGGTAGCATCCCCAATGTGGACTAACTTGGGTGGCTGCAGCTAAAACTTTAGGGCAATTAGACCATCTTGGGTGCCTGTCAAGTAAGCAAACCAATGCTACCTCCCTCACACTGAGTGGCCTGCTCTCAGACATAGAGACCATCAGACATGCTACCTTGCAGAATAGCAATAGAGTTTTTACTCTGGGCACATGGGCATGGCTGTGTAGACTCCGAGGGTATTTGTTGCATGAACCTTTCCATCCACAGTGAGTCAATCCACAAGAGCATTCAGGTACTTGAAGGATTCAAGAAGCTTCAAGTGGAAAAAAAAGACTGGTTCAATAAACTCTTCCAGTCCAAGGGACTAAAGGGTTGGTTGATGTCTAGCTAAAACAAGACTATTAATTCTCTTAGTGGTTGTTGTTGTATTGTTAATTTTCCCATGATTGTTTGAATGCTTTTAGAAAGTCTTACAAAATTCTTTCAGTTCCATCTTTGTTGTAAAACCGAAAGGGGAAAGATACCCAACACAGGCTCCTCATGGACTCCTTGGAGGAGAGAATTGGAGGCCAGGATGGCACAAAAACCGCTCAGAGACTCAGTGAGGAAAGGAAAATCCTTAAAAGTACCTAAAAGTATTCTTAAATCCATACAGTACCTTAAAAACCTTGAGTATCTCAAAGCATTAATGAGCCCTTCTAAGTTTCAGTACAAAGCTCTCAAGGGACTTGTTAAAGCAGATAATTGGGGCCATGATTGCACAAACCTCTCACAGAGTCTGTATCAAAAGGGAAACATCAAGTACTTTGAAAAAACTGAAGTACCCTGAAGCATTAATGAGCCCCACTGAGTGTTGTTACTAACAAAGCCTCTTCAGGGACTAATTACAGCAGTAATTGTAGGCCATGACTGCACAAACCTTTCAGAGACTCCAGGGCAAAAGCCAAACGCAAAGTCCTTTGAAAAACCTGCACAGAGGCTCCTGGCACAGAGGCAGCTCCTGGCAAGGGCAGCGCTGCAGAGAGACAGCTCTGGCCAGGAGCAGCTCCTGTGCACAGCCCAGCAGGGCTGGGGCACTGCCTGCAGCCACCCTGGGCACAGCACAGGGGCACAGAGGGGTTAAACTCAGCCTGGGCTGGGAGCACAGAGCAGAGCTCACTCAGGGCTCACTAGAGCAGAAATCAGCCCAGGTTTGAAACAGTCATTCCCTGGCTGTGGGAAGAGAAGCTGCCGTTCCTGCAGGGATCTCCTGGAGCTGGCACATCCCACAGCTCTGAGGACCTTTCAGGAGGACTCTCAGAGCTGCTCCAGGGCAGGGCTGTGGCCCCAGGGCAGGGCTGGCTTTCCCTCCTGCCCCAGCCCAGGCGCAGCCCAAGGCGGCTCCTGTTGCCAGGCTCTGCTGCACGGCTGAGCAGCCGGGGCTGCAGCCAGGGGTGCCCAGGGCTGTCCTGCAGAGCAGGGTCCTGCAGCCCAGGGCGCTGTGCTGGGGCAGGGACTCTGCTGCCTGCCAGGGACAGCTCTCAGCCAGCCCTGGCAGCTGCTCCCGGCACGGTGGGGAAGCTGTGGGGGGAAGAAGCCACCCTGAGCAGGGCAGGGGCTGCTGCTGAGAGGGGCTGGGTGGCTCAGGGCTGCTCCCAGCTCCAGACCAGCCTGGGCACAGCTCCGGAGGACACTTCCCAAAGAAGGTAAGCCAGGGATTGCTGGAAAGGTCAGGAGCTTTCCTGAGAGTGTTTTCAATTTCCTACTTAGAGAAAGATAGGAATGTTGGGGTGGTGACAAAAAGTTTTTTTGTATTTTTTACATTTTTATATATTCATAGCTCTCTAAATTACTATTATATAGTTACAATCCTATAATCCTTACTTAACTCTACTAAACTCTTAACTGTATTAAACCACTATTATATTCTTATGTAGCTTTAATCCTGAATTAAATCTAGTATGTTTCCTTACCTTTCTCTTAATAACCTGACTGTCTAAATATATTTCTAAAATGCTGTATAGTCCTATTCTTTTATATAGTCCTGAAATACTATATAGTCTTCTAGGAACTGGACATATAGGAGCATTTTGGGTTTTGAGAATGAGCAGAATATGAGCAGTCATTATAAAAAGTGAAGGCAAAGAAGCCTTTGGACCTACTCCAATGGGATGACCCAGGGGTGTGTAACTAGGGAAACTGAATCTCCTTTTGGATGCTCCTGTTAAATATCCTAATTATCAACCTTAATAAATTGTTGAAATCAGGAGGTGGGTGTGCCCTTTCCCACTGGGACACCTGGAAGCTTCCAATAAGTGTCTGGCTTTTACTTTACTTTACTGTTCTAACACTGCTGCAAGGGTTTATTTTTTCTCTTTGGATTATAGACAACAGGGGAATGAGAGAAGCAGAACAGGAATTGTAATCCCAGAATCACAGAACATTCTGAGTTGAAAGGGACACACAGGATCATCAAAGGAATGTTCAAACATTTACACAGACTCCAGAACTGTGACTTAAGCTGGTCAGTATCTCTGCTGGGAGCCTCCCAAAGGCCCTCAGCCACTCCTCAGCCCTGGACAGCAGCAGCATCACCTCTGCAGGGCCCAGCAGGGCTCTCCTGAGCTGCCCTTGCCCAGTTGCACACAGAGCCTGCCCCAGCCAGGGCCCTGCACACAGGCAGGTTTCTGTAGGGCCCCGGCCAGGGCACACAGGCTGGGATGGGCTCTGTGAGCGCTGGCAGGGACAAGGCTCCTCTCAGGAGGGAATGTGCAGGCCCAGGGAGATGCTCAGGGAAGGAGAGGGGGCTGAAGAGAGCAGAGCTGGGGGCAGGATGAGGGCACGGTTGGTGTGTGGGAGGTACCAGGCACAGGTGGGCATGGGAACACTTTCCTGAGTGCCCGGCTGTCTCTGCCCTGCCCTCTCAGGCACAGCACCACAACATCTTCTCTTGGTTCTGCCCTGCCCTGATATTGTCACTGTTATCTGCTGCTCTCAGAGAGGCTCTGGGATTTGCAGCAGCTGATTCAGGCACTGCCCTTGGCATTCCTGCCAGGCAGGGCTGTCCATGGGAATGGGGTGTCCCAGCTTCCCTGGCACCTGTGGGGCCATGGGCAAAGCAGTCCATGGAAAAGGGGAATGAGCTGAGCCCCTCCCTGAGATCCCATCATGGGCACAGCCAGGGATCTCCTTGCTGTGCCCTTCCAAGCTCTGAGCTGCCCTCCTGGGTGCAAATCTGTGCCAGAGCCTCTGGGAGCTCCCTGAATGTCCCATGGGGAAGGGTAGAGCTACCAGAGCTGAGGAAATGCTGTTGGGTTTGCCCAGGGAGCCGTGAGTGTCCTTGGCACAAGGGGGTTCTGAGACCTTGCCCAGAGACCTTGAGAGAGTGAGAAATTCAGGGATCCCTCTGCTCTGGGCAGGGTCTGGTTTATCCCAGGCTGACCCAGGAGTGTGATTGTGCTCTGATTGCAGCCTAAGGTGCAAAGCCAGGGCAGTTGGGAACAAGCCATCCAGCCCCTCACCTTCCTTTAGCCACAGGGAATACTTTCCCTCTCACATCTCTAAGTGGGAAACTCTGAGTGCAGCTGAAATGCTGGGGATTTCTGACCTCAGAGAGCCAGGAATGATGTGTGGTGAGGAAAACAATTCCTGAAACCAACTCCTGCCCTCTATTTCTTTTAGAAATGGAGTGCAGACACTACCAAGCCTTTGTGCATTAGGAGTGGTTCCTCTGACAAATCCTGAATATCCAGCCTTGTCCCTCTGCCCCATGGCCACAAACCCAGGGCAGTGGGGCAGGGATGGCTCCATGAGGGCCCCCATGCACAAGCCTGGCTGCTCCTGGCAAACTCAGCCTGCACAACTGGAGCTCAGGCAGGGGACCCAGGTGAAGGTTTTCCCAGAGAAGGAACAAGGGTGAGTGAGTCCCAGCAAGACAGTCTGCAGGGAATGGCCCAGGTTTGGCTCAAAGCAGCTTCTCCTGACTTGTCACTGTCCTTTCTCTATGAACAGGTCCCCATGTGCAGCCCCAGCAGATGTCCAACAGCAGCTCCATCAGCCACTTCCTCCTGCTGGCATTGGCAGACACACGGAAGCTGCAGCTCCTGCACTTCTGCCTCTTGCTGGGCATCTCCCTGGCTGCCCTCCTGGGCAACGGCCTCATCATCAGCGCTGTAGCCTGCAGCCACCACCTGCACACGCCCATGTTCTTCTTCCTGCTCAACCTGGCCCTCAGCGACCTGGGCTCCATCTGCACCACTGTCCCCAAAGCCATGCACAATTCCCTCTGGAACACCAGGGACATCTCCTACACTGGATGTGCCACACAGCTCTTTTTCTTTCTGTTCTTCATTGGAGCAGAGTTTTATCTGCTGACCATCATGTGCTACGACCGCTACGTGTCCATCTGCAAATCCCTGCACTACGGGACCCTCCTGGGCAGCAGAGCTTGTGCCCACATGGCAGCAGCTGCCTGGGCCAGTGCCTTTCTCCTTGCTCTGCTGCATAAAGCCAATACATTTTCCTTGCCCCAGTGCCATGGGAATGCCCTGGGCCAGTTCTTCTGTGAAATCCCACATATCCTAAAGCTCTCCTGCTCACACTCTAATCTCAGGGAACTTGGTCTTCTTGCTGTTACTGTCTTTTTACTATTTGGTTGTTTTGTGTTCATTGTTTTCTCCTATGTGCAGATCTTCAGGGTTGTGCTGAGGATCCCCTCTGAGCAGGGACGGCACAAAGCCTTTTCCACCTGCCTCCCTCACCTGGCTGTGGTCTCCCTCTTTGTCAGCACTGGCATTTTTGCCTACCTGAAGCCCCCCTCCATGTCCTCCCCATCCCTGGATGTGGCAGTGACAGTTCTGTACTCGGTGGTGCCTCCAGCCCTGAACCCTCTCATCTACAGCCTGAGGAACCAGGAGCTGAAGGCTGCAGTCTGGAGACTGATGACTAGACAATGTATGAAACATTAAACTGCTGGACAGTTTCTGAAAATAATTTGTAATAAATGTTGTCTTTGATACTTCTTGTTGGTTTCATTTTGGAGCTTCTTTTTCGTTGTTTACCTTTTTTAATGTTGTCCCTAAATGAAAGCAATCAATTTTGCCGTATCTCATTTTGTATCTCCACAGGTCCACTGTGACCTGTAGACTGTGTCAGTGAGGAGCTGTGCTCTTGATACCTTTAAATGAAATAAAGGATTTATTTCATATGAAGCAATCAAGAACATAGCTCCTCACTGCCACAGTCCAGCAAAGTTTTCCCTGGAGATCCCACTTTTGTTGCCTTCTCTGGAGCTGCAGCAGCAATGTCTGTGTGCAGAGCTGGGGCAGATCAGTGCTGGCACAGCAGCTGTGCCCAGCAGCAGCAGCACTTGGTGTTGCCAGTGCTGCTGCCATGGCCCTGCCCCGCTGCCCTGGTGGCCCTGGTGTTGCTGCAGGGCCTGAGTGCTCTCGGGGCCAGGCACAGCCCCTGGGGCCAGCAAGGGCTGGGGGGACACCAAGGAAACCACTCAGCTTTGTCCTGGCCTCTGCAGTCAGCCAGAAAGTTTGTTCCCATCAGCTGGGAGTTTGCTGTCCCACTGCAGACGCTGTTGCTCAGAGCCAGGACTGCCTAGCAGCCACCCCCAAACTGCCCTGAGAATTTCCTTGGCTTCATCTTGGCTTTCTTTACTCTGTCTGGCACAAATTTCTTCTTGTTGCCCAGCCCTGTTCCCCGCCCTGCAAACATCCCATCTCTGTTTGCCCTTTCCTCTCTGGCCTCACTCCCCATTGCAGTTCCTGACTTGGCACCATGGGAACATCCCTTGGGCAGCAGGATCATCCTAAAAGTGCTGCAGGAATTGTCTGCAGGCTCCTGCACTGCCTGGTGCTGCTCCCTTGCCAGAGGCACCCCAGGCCAGGGGGGCACATCTGGGCTGCGGTGTCTGCCTCTGGGGCTCCCTGTTCTGGGCAGTGAGGAGGAGCTGCAGAGGCTCTGCAGGACTGACAGGATGGGCTTTGGGGCTGGCAGGAGAAGCTGAGGGACCTGGGCTGCTGGAGCTGCTGAAGAGGAGGCCCAGGGCTCCTCCTGCAACTGCTCCAAGTGTGGTTTCAGAGAATCCCAGAGTCAGCAAGGTGAGAAAAGACCTTGGAGATCATCAAGTCCAACCTGTGCCTTGACACTGCCTTGTCTCCCCTGAACCTCCTCTTCTCCATGACAACCCCAGCTCCCTTAGCCACTCCTCAAAGCTCATGTGTTCCAGACCCATCCCCAACCTTGTTGGCCTTCTCTGGAAATGCTCCAGCCCCTCCATGTCCATCCTAAACTGGGGAGCCCAGAATTGGACACAGCATTTAAGGAGCTGCTCAACCAGCATTGAGCACAGGGGAAGAATCCCTGCCCTGCTCCTGCTGGCCACACCATTCTGGAGCCAGCCCAGGAGCCATTGGCCTTCTTGCCCACCTGGGCACTCTGCTGGCTCATGTCCTGCCTGCTGTCCATCAGTCCCTGCAGGTCCCTTTCTTGCCTGGCTGCTCTCCAGCCACTCTGTCCCCAGCCTGCAGCACTGCAGCGGTTGTTGTGGCCAAAGTGCAGGACTTGGACTTCTTAAACCTCACCTTGTTGGATTTGGGCCCTGGATCCAGCCTGTCCAGGGCCCTGTGCAGAGCCTTCCTACTCTCCAGCAGATCAGCACTCCCAGACAACTTGGTGTCACCACAGTTCCATGAGGCCCCAGAGAGTCCCAATGGTGTCCATGATTCCATGAGGCCTCCCAGTGTCACAATGTTCCTTTTGGTTCCCTGGCATCCCTTGGTGTCACAATCTCACCATGTCCCCCAAGGCCCTGTAGTGTCACAATGGATCCTTGGTTCCATGAGGTCTGGCAGTGCAGCAATGCTCTCCTTGGTTCCATAGTGTCACAATGGCCTCTTGGTCCCAAGGGCCACCATGGTGTCAAACATGTTTCCTTCATTCCAGGAGTTCCTGAGGAGCTGAACTGGCCCCTTGCTTCCATGGGGCCCGGCAGTGTCACAATGGCCCCATCATGACACCAGGTCCAGCTCCGTCACAATGCTCTGCATGGTTCCACAAGGCCCTGCAGGGTCACGGTGGCCTCTTGGTTCCATGAGGCCTCAGATTGCCACAATGAATTCCTTGGTGCTGCAGTGTCACAATGGAGCCCTGGCGACACAAGATCCTGCCGTGTCACCCGGGACGCTTTCGTTCCACGGGGCACCACAGTGTCACAATTGTTCCCTCAGTTCCCAGAGTCCTTGCAATGCTGCAATGCCCACTTGATTCCATTGTCGCCACGCTCTCCCAAGGGTCTCCTTGGTTCCACACAGGCACAATGGCCCCTTGGTTCCACAAGGCCATGCAGGGTCACAGTGGCCTCTGTGGTTCCTGGAGGACCCAGACTGTCACCATGGACTCCTTGCTTCCATTCAGCCCCACAGTGTCACAATGGTCCCTTGGCTGTGTGCTGCCATGTCATACACAGTATCACCATTGTTCCCTTAGTGCCACCAATGGCCCCTTGCATACCCAGGGTCCTGCAGTGTCACAATCATCAGAGAATCAACCAGGCTGCAAAAGAACTTGGAGAGCATCAAATCCAACCTGGGACCCAACACCACTTTTTCACCCAGACCATGGCACAGCGTGCTACATCCAGCCTTTGCCTAAACACTACCAGGGACAGCGAGTCCCTTGTTCCTGATGCATAGGAGTCCAAGGGGTTGGATGAGGAAAATGGTCAGGAGGTGGTGGGGACAAAGAACTATTGATTGTCAGCCTTAAAGAGACTTGATTTTCATATCTATTGAGACTGAATTAGAAGGTGCTGGGTGTCAATATATATTGGAAATTGTTGATATCAAACTATAAACAGGAAAAAAAAACTGGATCAAACAGTTCTCTCTGGTTTTCTCTGTTTTCAGTACAGTGCATTAATTTTGAATACATTTCTGAAATAATCAATTAACCACAGAAGAATTGAAAAATTACATAATTGCCAGAGCCTTTTGTTGCTTGAGTGCTTTGAACAAATGTTTATGAGCTTTTCTCTCTGAATTAATGAACTGAAGAGCTCAACAAAGAAGAGACCTCCCGAGGATTAAAATTCATCAGCAACCTCCAAGTGGCTGAGGATCCATCCCCATCAGAGCAGCAATGAACAGAAATGGGCACAGCTTTGTGGCTGCCCCAGCTTTGGCATGGGCCCTGGGCCTGGAGCAGGAGCAGCTCTTGAGGGCCCCAAGGCTGCGGCTCTTGTGCTGCCCTGGGCACATGGGATGGCAGCAGGGGCTGCAGAGCTCTCAGCACCTCAGCCAGAGGGGAGCAGGGCAGCCAGGGAGCCTCCTCTGGCTTTGGCCAAGCACCTTCCCCCATGGCTGGGGCTGAGTCCTGTGGCAGCTGCAGCTGCTGCTGTGCCCTTGCCAGGGGCTGAGGCCGTGGGGCAGTGCCCAGAGCAGCCTGGCCTGAGCCGAGCTGTGGGGCCAGAGCCGGCTGGGCTGGGCTGGGGAGAGGCCCTTGGTGCTGCCCAGAGCTCAGGGCAGCTGGCTGGGCTTGCAGGGAGCTGGGCTGGGCTCAGAGAGCCTGGCCCGGAAACCATCAGTGTCCATCTCAGCCTGGCTGAGCGTGCAGGGGCAGGACTCAGGCCAGGCCTTGTGGGGCAGGGCCAGCACCTGTGCAAGGCATTGCAAACAGGCAAGTGGCCCAGAGAGGAGGCTGCTCTGTGCCCTTGGTGGCATGGACAGAGCAGGGAGGGGACCCAGGACACTTGTCAGCACCAGACTGTGTCCCCATGCATTGGCAGCCCTGGCTGCTGAGCCCAGCTTTGGCCTGGGCTGAGTTTGGCTGTGGCCCAGCTCCATCCTCCTGCTGGGTTCAGGGCCTGTTCCCAGCCATGGCCGGCCCTGGCTGCCTCTCTGCTGGCCCAGAGGGTGGCAGAGCGCGGGCAGGGCTGTCTGTGCAGCCCCACAGGTGCCACGGGTTCTGCAGGAGCTGGCAGAGGCTGCCCAGCAGGGAGGCCATGGGGCACAGAGCCCCAAGGCTGCTGTGGGCACCACGGCACAGGGGCCGTTCCCAGCCGCATTGCTCCTGGCCTGGGCTGGGCCTGAACAGGGGCTGGGCCACCATGGCTGGGCCAGCACAGGGCCACAAAGGGGCCACACAGCCGCTACTGGGGCTGACAGCAAGGCCAGGCACACACAGGGAATTGCTGAGCATGGCCTGTGCTGACCAGGCCTGCCAAAGGCACAGCTCAGCTGCCCTTGGGGGCTGCAGGAACAGTCCATAGCCCAAAGAGCCTCCATGGCTGTGCTGGAGACCAAGGCTGCAGGAGGGAAATGCAGGGCTGCTGTGGGATTGGGAGGACATTGAATTCCAGCACACACCTCAGCTCTCTGATGATCCCGGCACCATGCTGGGCCCTGTTTCAGACTGGAGCAGAGCAGATGTTGATGGGACAGGAGCCCTGTGGGGCTGTGAGGGACCTGCAGCTTGCAAGGTGCTCTGCTCTCCCTCAGGTGCTCTGGGAGAGATCCAATCCCAGCTGGGCACCTCAGGGCACAAGTGGCACTGCCTGCTCTTGGACACACAACTGATATCTGCCTGGAAAGGTGCATGGGTGTTATTGACTCTTAGTTTAATAACATACAATCGCATTTTTATTATCTGGGTAATTTGAGTCCTTGTAAGAAATTACAAAGTTTTCCCATCAGGAACAGGAATTTTCTGCAAGTGTGCTGTTGCCTGGAGAAGAAATACTGATCTTCCCCTCTACTTTTGTCACCACTATTCAATTTATTATTTAAACTCCCTTTTCCATCAGTGTTTCCAGCTCTTCTGTTTAAATGGCCATGTCAAAACATCTCTTCATCTAGGCTTGGTGCATCTACGTACTTCCTGATGCTCACAGATTTGCTCCTCTAGGTCCTCTCTGGTCATTCATGTACCTCTCAACAGACTGGTTTAATGCTTTGAGCTGCAAGAAGTTGCCCAATATTTCCGAACTTCAAATAAATATGTCATAAACATATTTTAAAGTGCATTTATATCTATCAAATCTTTTGTCTCTGTCTAAAACTGTTCCTGTAGAGAAATCCCTCGGGGATGGGGCACAGGTCAGATGCTGCAGGGACATCACAGAGAGCTGAGGGAAGAGCTGTGATGGTTATTAAACTGTTCAAATGTTCAATTTGTGTTTGTTGGCAAGGAATCTTTCTGTGCCTCTGAGTGTCACCAGGCCCTGAGCCCAAAGGACACAAACCTGCTGAGTTGTGGTTCCCACTGCAGGGGCTGCACTTGGACCTTGGCTCTGCACAGGAGAGCTCTTCGTCCCCTTTCTCTCTTTTCCTCCCTCTGGGCATGGAGGGAGCTCCTGGCTTCAGTCTGTGACTCGTTTGTGCAAAGAGCAAATCTGGGCAGAATTGGGGCAGGGAGGGTTTGGGGGGACCTTGGGATCTGTGCTGGGCACAGAAGGTATTTTCCATTGCTCTGAGACTGTCTGCTGTGGAAAGTGGATTTAATATCCAGCAGAGGAATGACTTTTGCATTTGATGGAGCTGTGCCTTCCCTTGGCTTTGTTGGCTGACAACAAATGAACATCCCTCTGTGTCTCGGGCAGCTCCTTCTCCAAGGAAAGCGGGTGGGAGTTGGAGCCAGGGAGCTGAAAGCTGCAGGTGCAGCCTGGGCTGGAGGGAGCTCAGATTTGCACAAGGCTGCTCTGAGTGCCAGGCCTTGGATGGGGAAAATGGTAGGGACGGAGTCTGATTGATTGTCAGCCATGAAGGGTCTTGTTGTTCATATCTATTCAAACTGCATGAGGAGGTTCTTGGATTCAGTGTCAATTGGAGATGGCAAATATCAATGAATTAACAGGAAAAAAAACTAAACAGGACCTGAAAAATCCTTTCTCACTGTCTTTTTAAATATATTGTATTCACTGCAGATATACTACTGAGATCTGTCAAATTAACCAGAAATGATTTGAAAATTAAAATCAAATTATTCCCAGAGGCTTGGCTTGTTAAGGTGTTCTGAATGTTAATGAGCCCTGGGACACCGAAATCCTGCACTGAAGAGCTGAAGGCTGAATAAGCCTCTGGAGCAGTGAAATTCAGCAGCAGCCTCCAAGTTGCTGAGGATGTCAGCAGCCCCCACTGAGGCCATCCCTGCCCAGAGACCGTGGGGGAATGGGCAGACAAGGAGAGCGTCCCTGGGGCTGGGGCAGCACAACTCAGAGGCAGCAGCGGCTCCAGCTGGGAAATGGAGTGTGGAATGTGGCTGGGAAAGCCCTGCCTGGGCTGTGCCAAGCAGGACACACAAGCCCTGACTCCCATTCCTCAAACAACTCTCCCAAGGAGACATTTAAAAGGAGTTACAATTTTTTGTGTACTCGGAGTTCGACTCACAGGAGAAATACCAGCAAGAGATTCTCAGGAGCTCAAAACAACAAAACAGCCTTTACTGGCAACTTTAGAAAATCAGAGAAACTTTGGCAAAAGGTTTATTATGACACTGTAGTGGTTTTGGTTTGTTAATTCAAGATTTTTCTAATCTTGAGATTTCTTAATTAACGTATTGATGAATGTGGTGGGTTTTATTGTCAATTATTTATTTATGTATTTTTTTTGTTGTGAGATAGGAGTGTGAGAAAGGTACAGTAGGCTTAAAATATTTAAAGGGTAGGAAGAAAATTTTATTAAAAGTAACTACAAGGAAAAAGGTAGTAAGAATTAAAATAAACTCTTAGAACACTTGTTTTTTACAACGTTATTTTTACTGGCAATGTAAAGAAATGAAACCTAAAATTTCTAGTTATTTACTATTTTTGAAATAGTCTTGTTTTAGTTTACTTTGGGAGAGAAGTTTTTCTCTTTAAGGTTCTGGAGATTCTTTTACAAGAGGAAAAAATTGCGGTTTTGTGGTTATTAATTTTGTCATGGATAACAGTGGTCTGGAGGACTTTGTTATTGTTGTGATAAATAGGTATGATTCGTGCTGATAAAAATTGAAACAGTAATCAATATTGATACAGTAATTAATATCTGGGAATAATAAAACAGTTAAAAGTAGTAATGCCAAAGAAGAGGGGGAGAGGAGGGGTCCCACCACCCCCCTCTCCCGGCAGATGTTCACAATAACAGGAGGAAAGAAGCTGGAGATACAGTTGCTAAAAATGAGCAGAAAGGAAGCAAAATCTGGTTGGGTCCCAGAAAATGCTAATTATAAGGGATTTATTGCCTTGATATGTAGATGCAGTGATATGTTATTCTTGGCTTACATTGTACTGGCTTGGTGCGCATGTGTAACCCAAAGGTGAACTAAAGGACAACGAAGAAGACTACAGGGCCTTCATCAGCGACGACCCCCAAAGACTTGTGCGACCACCAAACCGAGTGGTGGCACATGCGTGATAAAGGTGGTAGTGAAGGCGGAGATAGAGATATGACGAACAGAAAATAGGAGGAGATGGCATTGACACATCGCATATAAGGGGTGACTTTCACTTGGCAAGCTTGTACATGATGTGGCAAGGGTCCCAAAACCCTGTCCTCCGTACTCCGCGGTTATCTTTTGCTTATGTGCTATTATTGGAACCAAATTACCCCTTATTTTAATCAAATTATATTGTATCCAATTTTATTTTTTTTTAATTTTAACTATTCAATTAAAATTGCTACTACTGTTAATATTGTTTGGTTTTTTTACGATGGGATAATTGGGCAAACATAACACTGTGAAGTTGTTTTTATTGCCAGAAGCTTTTTTACAGCTTGTTGATGGGCCATGTTGACTTATGGGGTATTGTTTTAAAGATTAATACTTTAAAGGTAAAAATCTTTTTTATATAATTTTAATTTTTTTTTTTATCTCTGGGAATAGAGATCGTCTCTTGGCGGTACTGGATTACATTTTAATTTCTGTATGAACTTTCGATGAAATTACAGTTATTTTAACATTTCCTTATTCCAGTATGGAGGTTTTTGTATTATATTAATTTCAATTTTTTTTATATCTTAATAGTTTTATGTGTTATAATGAGAAAGAGTTTTTTCTTTATAGTTTATAAGAGGATTTTAGTTTTAAGATTAACGTATTTTTTCTTTGGTTTTTTTTGGGGGGGAGTTCATTTCTCCTCTATTGACTTTCATGATTTTATGTTGCTTTTTGAAATGCTTGTATTATCTTTTCCTTTTACTTGAGAGAGGATTGAAGTATAGAAAGGGTTAGCACCTGACCTGCCAGTAACTTCTGGTGGAAATTGTGGTTGGGTTGTGTTAGAATTGGTTTTATTGATAGTTTTGGGGTTTTTTGTGTTTAATTTTAGTTGTTGGGTGATTTTTTACAGGTTGTAGGTTCTAGGGGTTTGTGTTTTAGTTGTTTTGGGGGGAGGGGACTTGGTAAGATTTTAATAGCTGTTCCTGGCTTTGTTCTGGTTGGGGTTTTGTAGCCTCTTGTTTTTCTGTTTGGTAGTTGTTGGGGTTTGGTTTGGTTAGAATGGGGCCAATGTGAAGGGGGGCAGCCTGGGGAGGAGGGAAGGGGCTCAGCCCACAGCAGGGCTGCTTGGTTTGGTTGAGATGGGGGGCAGGGCCAGGGCCTGCTGCTTCTTTTTTGACTGGAAAAGAAAGAGGAAGTTCCTGGGCTTTTTCATCTTTAACATTTGTGTTTCACAGAGACATGTTCAATATCTCAGTGGTTTAACAGATTGTCACTCACACGAAAAAGTTTTACTTTTTAAAATTTTTCTCATCTCAAATTACAACAGACATTCAATCAACAAAAAACACATCTCAAAGCATTGAGTTGAGCCATTCAACTTCACAAATTCTAAGCCTTTTCCATTTAATATTAATCAAAATTTGCAGGAGCACAGAAACAGAAGAAGACACAGAAAGATAGAAAGGCAAAAAGATGCAGAGAAGCACACACACAGTTACCAACTCCTGGATTCCAGCACTCTTCAGGTGGAAATTCCAAGAGGAGGTAGGGTCAAGATGTGTGCTTGCCTTGTGGTCAGCCTTCAGTACCCCTTGGTCTTCCTGGGCCCTTCCCCCCGGTGGGTCTTGGGCTCATTTGGTCCCTCAAGCGCCGGGCTGGGGCTGCAGAGGTGGCTATGGAGCATTGCCTGTGCTGTGCCAGGGACTGGCAGAAACTGCTGGGCTGGGATAGAGGCTCTGGGGGAATTGGGGCTTCAGGGCAGGGCAGGGCTGGACCTGCCTTTTCATCCCCCACACATGAAATGTTTTGAGCCAACAGTGTCCTCCAGTCTCTCACAAAAGGCAATGATGAAGGTGAAATCCCAATTCTGTCCATGGGTGCCTGGAGGACAAGGACAGTTCTTTTCCATAGCAAGGAAAGCACAGAGCCCCAGTGTTTCAGCAGCAGATGAGAAGAGACCCTCAACATGCCATGGTCAGCTGGACCAGTAAGGGGGCCCAGGAGGCCAAAGCAGCCAGACCTGTTCCACATTCCCTTAGTTTTATGGTGCCCTATAGTGTCACAATGACACCTTGGTTCCATGAGGCCTTGCAGTGTCACAATGGTCTCTGTTGTGCCCCAGGCCCCACAATGTCATGCAGCTCCTCTGTTACATTAGGCCTGCAATGTCACAATGGACCGTTGGACCCTGGAGGTTTGCAGTGTTACAATGGTCTCTTTTGGCTCCACAGTGTCACAAAGGACCATTGATGACAGGAAGCCCCTGTGTGTCACAAGGGACCATGAAGTCCTGCAGTGTCACAAAGGCCTCTTGGTTTCACAAGGCCCCACAGTATCACAGTGGTCCTCTTGGTTCTGTGGGGACCCCCAGGGTCACAATGTTATCACTGGTTCCATGAGGCCTCACAGTGTCACAATGGTTTGCTTATTCCATGGGGCCTCACAGTGTCACAATGGTCTCCATTTACCCCAAGTCCCCTCAGTGTCACAATGGCCCCTTTGTACCATGAGGCTGTGAAGTCTCTTAGTGATGTCTCCATGGTTCCATGAGGCCTTGAGATGTCACAACGGACCTTTTGCTCCATGGGGCCTTGCAGTGTCGCAACGGCCCCTTATTACCATGACACTCCAAAGTGTCACAAAGGTCTCCAGAGTTCCATGAGGCCTCACAGTGTCACAACGGACCCTTGGTTTGATGGGGCCTCACAGTGTCACAATGATCCCTACATTCCATGGAGTCACACAATGTCGGTATGTCCCCCCTGGTCCTATGAGACCCCAGAGTGTCACAATGGTCCCTTGATCTCACAGGGCCCCACAGTGTCACAATGGTCCCTTGCTTCCATGGGCCCTGTGCTGCTGCATTCCCCCCTCCCCTTCTCAGGCCGCCCTGCCAGCTGAGAAATGCTCCTTGGGCCTCAACCTTGGTCAACAGCCCCTGGGCTCAGCTCCTCTGCAGCTCATCACAAGCACTGTCTGCTCCAGGCAGTGCTGCTGCCCAACCAACTCCTGCTTTCTGTAGGAGCAGCCCTGGGAACTGTTTTGGTTTGGTTTTGTTGATGCTTTGTTTCCTTGGTGTGTGTGAAGAGTCCAGTCAGGAGTAGAGTGACTCTTGCCAAGGAACTTTGTACTGCTGTCCCTTAATATTAAATCTGGTTTTTGCTGATCCCTTGCCGGGGATTTTTTCAACGCTCTCAAGCCCTCGTTCGTACCAGGGTGAAGGAGCCCTGGCCCAGGCTCTGGCCCTGGGGGACACGGGGACGCTGCCGGGGGGTCCCTGTCCCCCTGTCCCACCCTCAGGGCCCCAGCCCCCCGTCCCCGTGTCAGGCCCTGGGGTCAAACTCATGGAACATCCTCTGGGGGAGGCTGCGTGGCCGGGGGAGACCCCGGGAGACAAGGGACCCCGCTGTGCTGGAGCAGTGTTGGACTGCTCCGGGGGGAACTGTGAGGGGGGCCAGGGAAGAGTGACCTCCCCAGGGACCTCACACAGCCCCTCTGATGTCACACAGCCCCTTGTGATGTCACACAGCCCCTGGGATGTAACACAGCGATCTCTGTGACCTCACACAGCCCCTGTGATGTCACACAGTCCCTGTGATGTCACAGAAGACTTGGTGATGTCAGAAAGTCACCCTGTGATGTCACTACCTGTTCTGTGATATCACAGCCGCGCCTATGATATTTCACACCCAGCCACTGATGTCAAAATCCTCTCTCTGATGACACAGAACCACCCTGTATGATTGCAGGATCTGCTCTATGGCCAGACACCCTACTCTATGATGTCACAGACAGCTGTGTGATGTCACAACCCCCTCTGTGATGTCACAAAACCCTCTCTGCGATGTCATACTGCCACTCTGTAATGCCACAGCACACGCTTTGACCTCACAGCCTGCTCTATGATGTCACACAGTCATGCCATAATGTCACAGTCTGCTCTGTGATGTCACAGAATCCCCTCTATGATGCTGTAGCTGCTCAATGACCTCTCACAACAAACTCTGTGATGTCATAGCCCAATCTGTGACCTCACACAGCCCACTCTGCGCTGTCACACAGCCCCTTGCTGACATCCCAGCTTCTCAGGGTGTTGCTTTCTGGATCAAGGCAGGCGACCTGGTTCTGAGGTACAGCTCGACAGCCCACTCTCCAGGGCCGTTCGGGCCAATGACACACGCAGACACCAATGTGGTGGACGGTCAAATGGCGTTTATTACTTCTTCTCCTGGGGTCTTATAGTCTAAGGGGTCTCTACGTCAAAAGGGGTTTGTCCTTCTTATCTATGGTTAGTAGGGAATGGAAAAGTACTGGGTTAGGAGTGGAAAGTTGCTGACTTTAGTGGGGCAACACTCCTATTGTTAGTGGGGCCACATTCCTATGTTAGTTTCTTATCTATGAGTAACAGAGGGTCTTATCTACGGGAAACAGAGGGTCCTGGCTTTCCGTGACATCGCGACAACTTCCGCAGCGCCTTTTCCCTATCTACCACATCTCCCCCCCCCTTTTCACAAATGAATGAGGTAGTCATGTACATAGATACTAAAATGAGGTATGAGGTTGTAACTTGACAAGGGAAAGGGGTTTTGAGAAACCTGAGTAAGCTTTTGCCAGACAAGTTTGGAAAATCTTGTGACTGGCAGTGTTCTTTGGTTGAATTCCCTGGTTGAATTTACAGCAATTGTTGTCGCCCTATGAACAGGATGTTGGCCCGTTCCAGGCAGCTCTGAACGAACGAGACCAGCTTGTTCAGCAGGCATGGTCCGAAGGTGACTGTTAGAAACAGCATCGCCAATGGACCTATCAGGGCAGAAATCAGAGTGGTTAGCCAAGGTGATGATTGAACCAGGACTCGTACCAGCCCTGTTGGGCTTCCCTGTCTTTCTGCCTCTGAGCCAGTCGGTTCCGGAGTTCTGCCATGGAGTCTCTCATGACTCCCATTTGGTCTGCATAGAAACCCTTTGAAGGCGGCACACAGGCCCCCTTGCTGCATGAACAGGAGTCCAGGCCTCGCCTGTTCTGCAAGACCTCTTCTGAGAGTGAGGAGACCGACTTCTCTAGAAAGGAGATGGATTTCTCGATCCTTTGCAGGTCCTTGTCGATCGTTGCCTGCAGCTGTGACAGTCCTTGGTGCTGGGTCGCTAGGACTGAGACACCCGTGGCCGTTCCGGCTGCTCCCAGGCCGAGCAGCATTGCGATAGTTATACCCGTCATCATTTCTCTTTTGTGGATCTGGCTGGGTCCCTCAAGAAGATGGTACATTTCCTCGTCTGAGTGGTACAGGACCCTAGGAACAACCAGAACTTGGACACAGAAGTCGTTAGAGTCATTGAATTTGGGAAGGAACACACAAGGACTCACTCCGGATCGCTGGCAAACCCACATCCCCACAACCCATGTGGATGGGACTACCCACTTATTGTTTTTCCCGTTGGGTTTGACAACTTTGGTGCAGACGTTGCCTTTCTGCCTAGCTAGGGTTGCATTGCCAAAGCATTTGCCTCGGCCTGTGACTTGACTCAGGGTGATTACTTTGCGAGGGGTATCCCATCTGCACTGGTGAGGGGCTTTGGCTGAGGAATAACTGAAGGGAGTGTTTAGAGTGACTCCTTTGTAAAAAGGGGGGTTTGACATCGTACCAAAGACAGCAGGATTCGGTTAGGTTAGGGTTGAATTCGTTCAGGGATACAAAGGTAGCTTCTAACATACGAAGGATTGGGTCTGAGTCTGACTTTGTTAAGCGGCTCATCTGAAAGGTTTCCGCTTGACCGGTCGGGACATTGCTGACCCCTGTGGGTAAGGTTTTGGGGTAGGTTACGTTTCTCTCTTTCGGCACGCTTTTAATTGCTTTGTTGGGTCTGACCACTCAGGCCCACAGTTGGAGCCTGATAATTTGCATGTTCACCCTCTCTTTTGATCCTTGAAGGACTACTGTCCACGTTTTGCCTGTGGCCCAGCTAGGGTGATCTGGCTGCAAGACCATCGTGTTGTAATCAGTGCATGCCCGAAATCTAGGGATTTTATGTTGGTTTCGATGGAAGTTTTCGTGAAAGAAGAAGGGTGTTTTGCAGCCAAAGGGTGCCCAGGTGAACTGTGTGGATCCCACCCAGGCCCCAACGGTCTGGCATCTGTAACTATGGTTTCGCAGCCCCAGTGCCCACAATATCCCAACCCTGGGTGATTGCAGTAGCTTTTCCCAGGGTTTGAAGCTGGGCACCAGTAGGATAGGTACGAGTGTGTGACATGTGGGGAATAGGGGTTTACCCTTGGCTGTCCTGGAAACTGGTCGGTGATGCGGTGATGCGAAGCATGAAGGATGGGGTGTTCGGTGTGGTGATTTCTCTGAGTACTTTGCCACTACTAAGGTGTCGCATGACCCACCTGAAGGGCCGATGGGGGTAGTGGTCTGGGCTGGCTTGCCCTCTGGCGACAAGCCCCAACAGCAAAATCACACAGAAGCACCCTTGGTGCTTGGGTCTCACCCGTGCGGGTCTCTCGGGTGCTGCCTGACGGCTTGGTGGTCTGTCGCTTTCGTCTGGAACCAGGATGTACGCGTCACGAGGACGTCCCACGAGCAGGTCCTGTAAACAGAGACTCGCAATTCTCGTCAGTCTCATTCTGCTCGCTATGAAGGTCCAGTTTAATCGACTTAAGTGGACACCACCTGATTTTGCCGTCCTTTTTGACAGCCGCGTACCCTCGCCCTGTGAGCATCAGCCTCCAACCCCATTCCCACTCGCCTAGCTCGGTTCTGATTACCACCTGTGGGCCCTCTTCTAGCGTTCGAGTGCCCCAGTGTTTTTGGACGGGACTGTTTGTTTCATCCCCCCTAGGGAATCGATTCAGTGCCAGCAAAGCGGTTGCCAGCATGCGTGCCTGATCTCCTGGGGGAATGGCATTGGCACAGCCCTTTGCTTTTGCCAACACTTCTAGCTTGGTTTTCAGGGCCTGGTTTGCTCTCTCAACTATGGCCTGCCCGGTACTGTTATATGGGATGCCTTGCACTAACGTGATGCCTCATTTCGAGGCGAATTCCTGTACTTGTTTGGAGGTGAAATTGGAGTCGTTTTCCGTTTTGATCTGCTTGGGGATACCAAGCCAAGCCATGGCTGTCAGCCAGTGCTGAATTGTGGCTTTGGAGTTAGTTTTGGGGTGCTGTGTGGCTATGATCGTTCCGCTATAAGTGTCCACTGTCACTGCAAGCCATGCTCGGGGCTTCAGCAGTTGACATAAGGTTCAGTCTGACTGCCAGATTTCTGAGGGCTTGAGACCTCTCGGGTTGACCCCGCAGGTCCAAAGGGGTGACTTCTGGCAGGCAGTAAGGGCAGGTGGCTACCACATGTTTTGCGTCCGCCGTCAAGATTCCGCATCTCTTCGCCAGTGCTTTGACTCCGATGTGGAGTGACTCGTGCAGTTGACGAGCTCTTTGCAAGGTCCAAACGCCTTTTGCTGCGGCGTCCGCTTTGTCGTTGCCGATCTGGAAGTAACCTTTGACTGGGTCATGGCTGTTGATGTGAATGACTGACACGGTGCCCTGTCGCGAGGAGACTGCTTCTTCCAGCATTAGGGCTGCTGCTGATGTTGACACTCCTGGTCCTGCCATGGCTAGGCAGAGCCTTGCCACGAATATAGAGTCCGTTACGATGTTGAGGTGTTCGTCTTGGAAGAGTCCGCATGCCAAAACACTGCTGCTGCCTCCAGTTGTTGCACTGACAGTGTGGGGTCACACGCTTTGACGCAGTGCCATTGTTCTCCTGCCTGCCACACTGCTGTTGCGGTTGAAGTCGTGGAGGAAGCATCTGTGAAGACCGTTGGTCCCGGCTGCGGTCTGTCCTTGACCTTTGGCGGCATGTCCATGTCGACTACGGTCAGCAGCTGAGTCCAGAGTGGTCTGGAGGAGTAGGAGATTTTTCCTCCAAAGCTGAAGAGAGCAAGGGCCAGGTACTCCGATATTGTGGCTGACTCCGAGGTCGGCTGCTTGCAAAACAGAAGGTGGATGCTTGTCAGCTCTGTCCCTAGGTGTTTCAAGGTGAGTCTCCTGCCTTTCATGATGAGGCTGGTGATGCATTCAATTCCTGGGGAAAATGCACGAGCGGATCTTCCGAGGACCACCCATTGGATCAGTCGGGCCTTTTCAGCGAGTCCTTGGGTCAGTGCTCCCACTCCCCCCTTCGGTGTAAAGTGGACGTACAGGTCCAGTGGCATGGCTGGGTTCCACCTGGCAAGCTTGCCAGTGGACATCTGGTTTTCGATGAAGTTGAGGGAGCTCGTTGCTTGCAGTGTCAGCTCCTTGGGATCCCAGGGGTTCTTTCCTTTCAGGAGGTCGTACAGAAGGTCCATGACCTCGGGAGGAATCAGGACGATGTTGCGAAGCCACTGCAGCGATCCCACCAGGCGTTGCACGTCGTGGAGTGTCTTGACAGCTCGATTGATCTTTATCTCGGGGGGTGTCATGTAGGAGCTTGTGATTCCTACTCCCAGGAAGGTCACACAGGGTCGTCTCTTGATCTTTGCGCTCGCGATCTCGAAGCCGTTGGCCTGAAGTGTCTCTGTGGACACCAGGTGATCTACTTGGCTTGTCGATGGTGCTGCGACCAGGATGTCGTCCATGTACTGGATGATGGTTGCGGTGGGATTGGAGTGCCGGACTGGCATCAGTGCTTTGTCCACGGTGATCTGGCATATGGTCGGGCTGTCGACCAGGCCTTGTGGAAGCAGTCTCCATTGGAAGCGAAGGTTGGGCCTCTCGCCGTTCCGAAACGCCACGGAAAAGGCGAATCGTTCTCTGTCCTCAGGGTGCAGGGGTATTGAAAAGAAACTGTCCTTGATATCCAGTACTGTGCACGGCTGCCCTGTGGGGATGGCTGAGTTCGTGGGTAGCAGTGTCTGGACTGGACCCAGGGGTCGGATCGTCCTGTTCACTTCTCTCAGGTCGTGGACGAGACGATAGCCTTCTCCGGACCTTTTGGGGATCACAAATACAGGGGTGTTCCATGGGCTGATGGAGGGTTCTATGTGACCCTTTTGCAGTTCGCGGTCGACCAGTTCCAGCAAGGCTGCCATTTGAGGCTCTGTCAGGGGCCACTGCTCAACCCATACAGGGTCTGATGACTTCCAAGTCAATTTGATTGGCAGCGGGGGCTGTATGGCAGTGGCCCTCATAATAGATTTGTAATCCGAAATCCGAGCATGGAAAGGACGTCCTGTTTCCCCGGGGCCGGGATGCTTGGAGTGAAGGTGCTGCCAGGGAAAGCTGTGCCGGCTGGGGACAGCTCGCTGAGTTGTTGCCCTTCCCCGGAAGTCTGGGCTAACGCGGTCGCCCTGCCATTCCTGCTTAGATACAGTCCGCCCCGCCCCATCAAAAAGCATGCGGCTTATTTGCGTAATATCAAAAGTGAGCAGATCGTTATTGCTAGAAAGGTCGTCCTCAAGAGTGGGTACTACAGCTAAGTTGATCCCTATTTCTGAAATCGCTTTGGCTTCTTTTGGGTTAACTGGGGTATATGCCCTTTGTTGGTTCCCCCGCGCTCCGGCAACCCCCCCTGGGAAAGCGTGCATGGAGGCTGCCGGTGCCCGGTCCCCACAGGCTCCTTTTATTTTTCCCCAATCGGTGAACTTGTGTTGTGATTGTTTCCCGATATTGTTTAAAGCTTTATTTGGTTTCGCTCGAAACCACATTAATTTTGCTCTCTTGGTTTCCGAGTCCCAGCTGGACTCGGTCGGCTCTTCCAAGCTGTCTGAGCAGCTGTTACTTGACTCTGAGCTGGAAGCTGACTGCCGGTACACTTCCGGCGCTCCGTACCATTTTGTTCGGCTTCGACCTCACTCCTCCCTTTGGTGGTGGTACCGCTCCCTCCCCCTGGGGTCCCCCCGCCTCCTGCCGCGGGAGGTCCTTACCCTATAAGGACCTAATTTGAATAGAGCACTCTGATTGATCTTACGCTCCACCGCGGGGGCTGCCCCGTCTCCCCGCTCACCCGCGCATGCGATGTTAAGCAGGCTGACTGTATTTCTGCCCCCCGCCTCCTCCCTTCCGCCCTCGCCATGTGGTTCGGCGCCATTTTTAAACGCACATGGCGGGGGCAAGTTTTTACTTGATTTACAAGATTCCAGCGGGGTCCGACAATCCAGCCTCGTTCCGCGCCTCCTCCACGAGTCCCTGCCAGAAGCATCGCGTGCGCTGCTTTGCTTCCTGCGCCGCACCGGCGGCCGGCGGGGAAGAGACGGATAGAGAAACCGCGGATTTTTCGGACGGTTCCGCGGGGGGGGGCAGGACCCGGCGGGCTCCGCGGGAAGGTCGGGGGGTCCCCTGGGGGTTCCGGGGGGTCTCCTGGGGGCTCCGGGGGGTCTGGGCTCGGGCTCGGGAAGGGGTGGAATGCGCCCGGCCCCCGCATATTCCCACCTTCAATCCGATTGCTCTCAGAGGTGGTCTGCGTTGCGGCCCCCACCCCCGGCTTTGGTGGAGCTAATAAATGTGTACGTGCGGCTTCTCGCGTCTCCTGTTCTTCTAACATCTTGCGTAGGGCCTCTTCTACTTTCCCCCACCTTTTGAGGTTTTTACCACTGCCTGCGGACTTAGAGTCCTCTGCTGAGGCGGCAGTGCACTTCTCCCACGCTTCCGAATATAATATATTTACTGG
The DNA here is from genome assembly GCF_035770615.1 of Melospiza melodia melodia. Lineage (NCBI taxonomy): Eukaryota > Metazoa > Chordata > Aves > Passeriformes > Passerellidae > Melospiza > Melospiza melodia. The sequence goes on from NW_026948800.1 coordinate 710,024, forward strand.
ATGTTCGATCGTCCCCAGCTCTAGGAGCCTTGCAATAGCAAGATTAGAGTTCCTGAGCTCACCTTTAATTCCCCATTGCTCATGAGCCTGACTTACAACCTTCGCTGTGGATTCCATGGTCCACGCGGGTCCAGAGGCGTCCCTCCCACTGCGGTCAGACCTGCTGCCGCAGTCGCCGTCCTCTTTCTAGGAAAATCCCCGTTCGCCGGGCGCAAGCTGCTTTCCCGGGTTTCCGGCACCAAAATGTTGCCTCTGGATCAAGGCAGGCGACCTGGTTCTGAGGTACAGCTCGACGGCCCACTCTCCAGGGCCGTTCGGGCCAATGACATACGCAGACACCAATGTGGTGGACGGTCAAATGGCGTTTATTACTTCTTCTCCTGGGGTCTTATAGTCTAAGGGGTCTCTACGTCAAAAGGGGTTTGTCCTTCTTATCTATGGTTAGTAGGGAATGGAAAAGTACTGGGTTAGGAGTGGAAAGTTGCTGACTTTAGTGGGGCAACACTCCTATTGTTAGTGGGGCCACATTCCTATTGTTAGTGGGGCCACATTCCTATGTTAGTTTCTTATCTATGAGTAACAGAGGGTCTTATCTACGGGAAACAGAGGGTCCTGGCTTTCCGTGACATCGCGACAACTTCCGCAGCGCCTTTTCCCTATCTACCACATCAGGGGCTCAGTAACACACCCACAGAGGTGCTGCTGTGACACAGCCCCCTCTGGGCCATCCCACAGCCCCTGCCAGTGCTGAGCCCCTGTGAGCTCTGTCTGTGCCCTGCTGGTGTCCCTGAGGGGCCCTGGCAGTGCTCCAGCCCTGCTGGGCTGTGCACAGGAGCTGCTCCTGGCCAGAGCTGTCTCTCTGCAGCACTGTCCTTGCCAGGAGCTGCCTCCGGGCCAGGAGCCCGGCCCAGCTCAGCAGCACAGACAGAGCACAGGGACTTCAATGACTCTGTGGGACTTTGGTGCTCTTTGCCTGCCATGGCCAAAGTGCTGCCCAAGTTGGCTCTGTCAGGGCCTTGCAGCTGGTGCCCATCCCTGTGCCCTGTGCAGCCCAGGCTGTCCCACGGTGTCCCTGCCCTGCGCCTCTGTCCCTGCAGGCTGTCGGCATCCCCCGGCTGCCCCACCTGGCTTGGCCCTTCCTTTGCTGACAGCTCTGCCTCTTGCCTGCCTCTGCCTGCCCACACAAAGCCTTGGCCTTGATACCAAAGGGTTCATTACATTTTTACTGTGCTTGTGAACTTTTAGCACAGGAACAAGGCATGCCGGGGCTGCTTTCCCAGCAGGAATGGTTGGAAGAGAAGAAGACCTCTGGCTCAAGATTGCAGTGGCAGAAAAATGAAGGACTGAAACTAGGAACTTGGGGTGTGTTTTGTGGTAATGGGTAAATAGTAATACACATTTAGTGACACTGGTAGAATACATGCCCACATAAGGTTAGGAGTTATCCCTCGCTAGACCTCAGGCCTGAATCAATGATACCCTCTTGAATAGCAATTTAGTGTTTATGAGTCTTATTGTGATATTCTGGAGATTTGGTGACAGCAAGGCCTCACAGAACCAAGGATCCAGCTGTGACACTGAGAAACCTCATGGAAGATCGTGACCCAGCGGAACCCCATGGAACCAAAATCCATTTTGGCATATTGGGGCCACATTGAACCAATGTTCCATTGTGATACTGCGGATCCAAGGAGACTGTTGTGACTCTGAGAAACCTCTTGGAACCAAGGGGCCATTCTGACACACAAGGCCCTGTGGAACCATGCATCCATTGTGACACTGCAGAACCTCATGGAACAAAGGTGACCATGTTCTACTGTGGAACCTCATGGAACAAAGGGTCCATGGTGACACTGCAGACTCAAGGAGACTGCTGTTGGCAGTATGAACATTCATGGATCCAGAACTCCATTGTGACAGAGCATAGCCACATGGAGCCAAGGGACCATTGTGACACTAGAAGGCCTCATGGAAGCAAGGAACCATTGTGACACTATGAAATGTTGGCAGGCCAAGGGGCAGTTGTCACACTGTGTGGCACCATGGAACCAAGGAGTCTATTGTGACAGTATAGGGCCACATAAAATTGAGGATTCATGGAACAGTGCTGGACCCCATGGAACCAAAAGTCCATTGTGGCATTGCAGGACCTCGTGGAACCAAGGAGACCCTTCTGACAATGTGCGTCCCCATGGAACCAAGGGGCCATTGCGATACTTCGGCACCCAGGAGACTCCTGTGACACTGCCAGGCCTCATGGAAGCAAGGAGCCATTGTGACACTATGGGGTCCCATGGAAACAAGGGGCCAATGTGACATATCTGGGCCTCATGGAAACAAGGATCCAATATGACACCACCACCATGACACTGCAGGGCTCCATAAATCCAAGGGAACAATGAACAGGTCTGGTGTGCTTGGCCTGACTGGTCCAAGTGCCCTTGGCATGTCAAGGGTCTCTTCTCATGTACCCCTGAAACCCTAGGGCTCTGGGCTTTCCTTCAAATGAAAAAGAACTGCCCTACTCGTTTGAGCATCCATGGCCAAAATAGGATTCCCCATCCAAAATTCTCAATATCCAGGGATTGCTCCCAGACCAAAAACTGCCATTACCAACAAGCCTGGCTGACTTTGATTTCCTAAGAACTGGCTCTCACCTGCCTTCAAACATTGGGGCTCTGTGCTTTCCTTCCTATGGAAAAGGACCCTCGCTCCTGCACAGGCACCCATGGCCAAAACTGGCACTTTTCCTCCAAAATTCCCTATATGCAAGGGCTTCTCCCAGACAAAAGCAGCTAGGACAGACTGCTGTGTCTGGCCTTGGCCTCTGGTGGTCACCGCTGTTCTGCCCTGAAACACTGGGGCCCTTTCCTTCCCATGGAAAAGAACCATTCTTCTTCTCCAGGTGCCCATGGCCAAATTTGGGGTTCCACCTCCAGAAGTCCTATATCCAATGATTGCTCCTACACAAAAGCTGCCATTACAGACGGGTCTGGCTGGCCTTGGCCTCCTGAGGGCTGTCTCTCACCTGCCTTCCAAACACAGGGTCTGTATGCTTTCCTTTCTATGGAGACATTGGTGACACTGTGGGGTCTCGTGGAATGAACAACATCTTTGTGGCTCTGTTTGGCAGCATGGTCCCAAGGGGCCAGTGTGAAGCAGCAGGACTTTGTGGAACCAAGAGGCCATTGCTGCATTTCAAGGCCTTGTGGAGCCAAAGGGCCGTTGCGATCCTGCAGGGCAGCGTGGATCCATGGAGAGCATTGTGGCATTGCAAGGCCCCATGGAATCATGGAGACAGACCATTGTGACACTGTGGGGCCCCATGGAACCAAAGGGCCACTGTGACCCTGCAGGGTGTCTTGGAAGCACAGGGACATTGTGAAACTGCAGAAACAAGGAGAGCATTGTGACACTGGAGAGTGCCATGTAACCAAGGCAATATGGAATACATCTGGCTGGCTTGGCCTCTCAGGGGCCACCTGACAGGCCCAGCTGATCTTGGAATGTTGAGGGCTGCCTCTCAACAGGCCCTGGAGAACTGGGGCTCCATGCTTTCCTTCCTATGAAAAAGAACCATCCCTCTTTCCAGGTGCCCGCAGCCAAAACTGATACTCCCCCTGAAAAATTCCCTATATGCAAGGGTTGACCCAGACAAAAGCTGCCAGGACAGAGAGCTCTGGCTGGCCTTAGTCTTAGCTCACCTCTCATCTCAAGGATGCCCTGAGGAAAGTATTTGAACAGGCTTGACTGCCGGAACATCAATGAGTTTCACACTCTTAGATGCTCTTTTTATCATATGTATCTTTTATTTCTCATTGTGTATTATGCTAGAAATGTTATTTTCAGCTAAAAAATATTCTTACTACTTTACCGGTGTTATCTGACACAAAACAACCCTTCTGCATATGTATCCTGGTCACCTGTATAAGCAAACACAAGAAATAATCCAGCAGGAATTATTTGTCCCTGTTCCCATCTGTCACATCTCCTCTGGAGCTGGAGGTGCAGCCCCAGCACTTGGGAGGGCTCAGGAGGTCAAAAGCTCAGCTCCCACACAGACAACTTGCAGACCTGGAGGTGCTTTTCTTGGCCCCTGCACGCTCAGCCAGGCTGAGATGGACACTGATGGTTTCTTGGCCAGGTTCTCTGAGCCCAGCCCAGCTCCCTGCAAGCTCTGCCAGCTGCCCTGAGCTCTGGACAGCACCAAGGGCCTCTCCCCAGCCCAGCCCAGCTGACTCTGGCCCCACAGCTCTGCTCAGGCCAGGCTGCTCTGGGCATTGGCCCCATGGCCTCAGCCCCTGGCAAGGGCACAGCAGCAGCTGCAGCTGCCACAGGACTCGGCCCCAGCCATGAGGGAAGGAGCTTGGCCAAGCCCAATGGAGGCTCCCTGGCTGTCCTGCAATGTCACAATGAACTTTTGGTTCCATGAGTCCCCCATTGTTTTATGAATCCTTAGTTCCATGGGGCCCTGTAGTGTCAAAATAGTCTCCTTGGTTTCAGGGTGCCACAAAGTGCCACAATTGCCCTTTAACCCAAGGTCACTATGTGACTTTGGGGCCACATAGTATCACAATGGACTCCTTGGTTCCATGAGGTCTTGTAGTGTCACAATGGGCTCCTTGGTTCCATGGGGATGCAAAATGCCACAATGGCCCTTTGGCTTCACAAAGTCTCAAAGTGTAAAAATGGCCTCCATGGTTTCCCAAGGCCATGCTGTTTCACAATGGACCTATGACTCCATGATGCCCCAGAATGTCACGACATGCTCCTTGGTTCTGCCCTTTAAGAATGCCCCCTTGGTCCCTTGGAGCCCCACAGTTACACTATTGTGCCCTTGGTTCCATGAGGCCCCGCAGTGGCACAATGGTCCTTTGGTTCCACGTGGCCCCATGTGTCACAATGATCTCCTTGGTTCCATGATACCCCATAGCACACCAATTCCACAGTGCCAGAATGGCCCCTTTGTCCCATGGAGCCCCACAGTGTCAATATGGTCCCCTTGATTCCATGAGGTCCTGCTGTGCAACAATGGCCCCTTCGTTACAATGGGTTCCAAAGGCTCATAATGGTCTCTGTGGTTCCTTGATGCCCTGCAATATCCCAATGGACCCTCGGTTCCAAGGTGGCCCACAGTGTCACAAGGCTGCCTGAGTGCGACAAGGCCCTGCAGTGCTGTAGTGGCCCCCTGGTTCCATGAGGCAAAGCAGAATCAGAATGGTCCCATTGGTTCCATGGAGGACCACAGTGTAACAATGGACCTTTGGTTCCGTGAGGTTCCACTTCATCTCAATAGACTTTGGTTCCATGAGGTTCCTCAGTGTCTCAATGTCCCCTTGGCCCTGCTGTGTCACAGTGGTCGGTGGTTCCATGAGGCTCCACATGTCCAAATGGTCTCCTTGCTTCTGTGTAACCCTACAGAACCACAATGGACCCTTGGTTCCATGAAGCCCTACTATGTCACAATCAAAATTTGGTTCCATGAGTTTCTACTCTGTCAACAACAGTCTGAGTTCTACAGTGTCACCATGGATTCTTTGTTCCATGAGGTTCTATAGCACAACATGATTATCTTGATTACAGAAAGTTCTGCAGTGTCATAGTGGATCCTTGGTTCCATGCAGCCCCAAACTCTCACAATGACCTCATGGTTTCAGGAGCTTCCATACTGTCATCAATGGTCTCCTGGGTTCCACAAGGCCTTGCTCTGATGCAATGGACTTCTGTTTCCATGGGGTTCCACTGCATCACAATGGACCCTTTGTTCTATGAGGTTCCAAGTGTCACAGCTGGATCCTTGGTTCTGTGAGCCTCTGCTGCCACCAAATGGTCAAAATATCAGAATAAGTCTCCTTAACACTAATTTGGTGTCTAAGAGAGCAGCATTTATTCAGGCCTGAGGTGCAGTGGGTGATAACTACTTACATGGACACGTGATTCTACCAGGGTATCACTTATATACAGCCACTATGTGCATATTAATATTTATCCATTTCCATAAAACCCACTCCAAGTTCCAAGATTCAGTCCTTGCTTTTTCTATCACTGCATTCTTGAGCCAGATGTCTTCATCTTCTCTTCCACCCATTCCTGCTGGGAAAGCAGGCCCTGAATGCCTTGTTTCTGTGCTGAAAGTTCACAGGCACAGTAAAAATTGAATTAACCCTTTTGGTATTAATGCCAAGGCTTTGTGTGGGCAGGCAGAGGCAGGCAAGAGGCAGAGCTGTCAGCAAAGGAAGGGCCCAGCCAGGTGGGGCAGCTGGGGGATGCCGACAGCCTGCAGGGACAGAGGCACACGTTTGCCCAGCATCAGAGACACCTTTCCCTTGCTTGTCCCTGTGTCCTGTCATCACTGCCACCATAGTAATGTAGTGTTCTACTCTACCTGAAACCTGGGGACACTTTCTCAGTCTTGTCCTTCAATGGGACCCATTACCCCTTCAAGAAAACTTCACTGTTTCAATCACTTTTTGAGTTCTTGAGAAGTTTTTTAAACACGCTCTGAGGGACTGAGTCCAATGCAAAGAGCACCAAAGCCCCAGAGAGTCATTGAAGTCCCTGTGCTGTGTCTGTGCTACTGAGCTGGGCTGGGATCCTGGCCCAGAGGCAGCTCCTGGCAAGGGCAGCACTGCAGAGAGACAGCTCTGGCCAGGAGCAGCTCCTGTGCACAGCCCAGCAGGGCTGGGGCACTGCCAGGGCCCCTCAGGGACACCAGCAGGGCACAGACAGAGCTCACAGGGGCTCAGCACTGGCAGGGGCTGTGGGATGGCCCAGAGGGGGCTGTGTCACAGCAGCACCTCTGTGGCTGTGTCATAGAGGTACAGAGCAGCTGTGATGTCAGCAAGGGGCTATGTGACTGGCCAGAGTGGGCTGTGTGAGGTCACAGATTGGGCTATGACATCACAGAGTTTGTTGTGTGAGGTCATTGAGCAGCTATGACATCATAGAGGGAACTGTGTGACAGCACAGAGGAGGCTGTGAGGTCAGAGTGTGTGCTGTGACATTACAGAGTGGCAGTATCACATCGTAGGGTTTGTGACATCACTGAGGGGATTGTGACAGCACAGAGCTGCCTGTGATGTCATAGAGTAGGGTATGAGGCCATAGAGCAAATTCTGCCATCAAAGAGGGTGGAACTGGGGCATCAGAGAGTGGGCTGTGACATCCCTGGGTGACTGAGTAACATCATAGAGCAGGTGGTGAAATCACAGTACAGATTGTGAAGTCATAAGGTGACTAGGTGACATCACAGAGACTTCTGTGACATCACAGAGCAGCTGTATCACATCAGAGGGTGGCATCTCAGAGTTGGCTCTGTGACATCACAGGGGCTGTGTGACATCACAGGAAGGCTGTGTGAAATCACAGGATGCTCTGTGATATCACAGGGGCTGTGTGACATCACAGGGGCAGTGTGAGGTCCCTGGGGAGGTCACTCTGTCCCGGCCCCCCCTCACAGTTCCCCCCAGAGCAGTCCAACCCTGCTCGTGCACAGTGGGGTCCCCTGTCCCCCCGGGTCCCCCCGCCCCCAGCCCCGCAGCCTCCCCCAGAGGATGTTCCACGAGATCGACCCCAGGGCCTGACACAGGGACGGGGGGCTGGGGCCCTGGGGGTGGCACAGGGGGACAGGGACCCCCCGGCAGCGTCCCCGTGTCCCCCAGGGCCAGAGCCTGGGCCAGGGCTCCTTCACCCTGTTACAAACGAGGCCTTGAGTGCGCTGAAGTTCCCCAGCAAGGGATCAGCAAAAACCACATTTAATATTAAGGGACAGCAGCACAAAGTTCCTTGGCAAGAGTCACTCTGCTCCTGACTGGAAACTTCAGGCACACCAAGGAAACAAAGCAACAACAAAACCAAACCAAATCCAGTCAATCAAACCAGAAATCAGGCAAGAACTCTTCCTGGGTATGTGTGAGACACAAGGACAGTGAGGGCAAAGATAAAAGGAATATGGGCCAAAAGCTTAAAAGAGGTCAAACCTAACAGGACTGTACTTAAACCTTAACTTTAACTGGTACCTTCAACTCCCCAATTTAGCAAAAGAACAGCACTTAACACTATTTAATCTAACTTAAAACCTATGAGTTAGAAATTTAAGAGAGGAATTGCACTTAACAATCCTTAACTTAGCTAATAAATTAAATGTAACAACTTAGAAAAAGAGCAACTCTTAGCAGCATTTAACTTGGTTTAGACCTCGTGACTTATACTTACTTACTGATACCTGGATATCTGAGTGACTCAGCTATCCAAGGCACTTCAACCCCTCAGAGAGCAGCATTTCTGCCACATTTCAGGCATTCCTGTGTGTACACAGACACAGAGACAGTGCAAGTCACCTGTGAGCAATTCCCCTGAGGGCAGGGAATGCTCACTGTGGATCCTTTGTCATCTCCCCAGTGGGTGAAGGGTTGATCCTGGAGGAGTGGGGGGATGGGCCCAGGCTCTGTCTTTGTTCGGGATCCCCGAGTGCAGCAAACGGGAGAGTTCCCGGCTGGGAGAGGCCCCACTCAGAGGGAGTCGCTGGCCCAGGAGAGCTCCAAGGGCTCATTTTGGAGCGCTGTTTGCAGGGCCCCAAGAGAGGGGCTGCAGTCCCAGAAATGGTTCATCCTGGCCACACTTGGCACCAACAGCTTTCTCTGGCAGTGTGAGAACAGGGATGTTGTGCCACGGAGGGAACAAAAGCAGTTCCCAGGGCTGCTCCTTCAGAAAGCAGGAGCTGGTTGGGCAGCAGCAGTGCCTGGAGCAGACAGTGTTTGTGATGAGCTGCAGAGGAGCTGAGCCCAGGGGCTGTGGGCCAAGGCTGAGCCCCAAGGAGCATTTCTCAGCTGGCAGGGTGGCCTGAGAAGGGGAGGGGGGAATGCAGCAGCACAGGCCCATGGAAGCAAGGGATCATTGTGACACTGTGGGGCCTTGTGAGACCAAGGGACCATTGTGACACTGTGGGGCCTTGTGAGACCAAGGGACCTTTGTGACACTGTGGGGCCCTGTGAGACCAAGGGACCATTGTGACACTGTGGGGCCTTGTGAGACCAAGGCACCATTGTGACACTGTGGGGCCCTATGAGACCAAGGGACCATTTTGACTCTCTGGGGCCTCATGGAATCATAGAGAGCACTGCGACATTGCTGAGCCTCATGGAACCAAAGGGACAGTACTGACACTGTGTGGCTCCATGATGTAGGGATCATTGTGACACTGACACAATGGCCCCATCAAACCAAGGGACCATTGTGACACTGCAAGACCCCATGGAGCCAAAGGTCCCTTGTGACATTGCAAGACCTAATAGAACCTAATGGAGAGACCATTTGGGCACTGCAGAGCCTCATGGAACCAAGGTCCATTTTGACACTGAGGGAATTCATAGAATCATTGGGACACTGTGAGGCTCTATGGAATAAGGAAAGCACTGTGACACTCTGAAGCCTCATGGAACCAGTGAGACCATTGTGACCCTGGGGATCCTCACAGAACCAAGAAGACTATTGTGATACTGTGGGGCCTTGTGAAAACAAGAGGCTTTTGTGACACTTCAGGGCTGCATGGAACCAAAGGTCCAGGGTGATATTGCAAGGCCTCATGACCTCAGTGGTCCATTGTGACACTGGGCCACCAAAGGAGACCATTGTGACACTGCAGGCTGCATAGAACCGAGGGGCCATGGTGACATTGTGGAACTCCATTGAACCAAGGGTTCATTGTGACACTGCAGGCTTCATGGAACCAAAGCTCCCGGGTGACACACAGTGGCCTCCTGTTATCAATTGTCCATTGTGACACTGTGCAGCCAAAGGGAGACCATTGTGACACCACAAACCCCCAGGATCCAAAGGTCCATTGTAACATTGCAGGCTGCTTGGAACAGAGGAGTCACATGTCATTGTGGGGCCTGGGGAACTGTCGGGATCATTAGGTTTTCAGAGTGACCCTGAGAAAAGTTCCAAAGTCTCTTTTCCCAGCCTGGTGCTTGAAGAAGGAGTCAGGGCTCTTTATTTCTCGGTCTCAAGTTTGTTTATTTTATCTTATCTATTAAAAATTTTCTAGTGCCCTGCCGAGGTCAGCTCACAAAGACAGTCCGAGGCATTCTGCCTGCCCACAGGGCTGTGTTATGTCTTTATACAAAAACTATGTATACAATGTTTACAATTTCCAAAACCTATTACCTATGTTAGACCTTGAGCTTCTACTCTAAACCAATCTGTAAGTGCCAACACCACAGCAGAAGATGGAGGCCAAGAAGAAGGAGAAAGGCTGGACACACTTAGTTCCTTCCATCTTGCCCCCATACCAAAAACGCAAAAATCTACTTTTCCACCCTGTGAAAACTTCACTAATATTCTATTTAAACTGTTGTGGCTTGCTGATCTTCATACAAGGTTGGTAATTTGCTCCACGGGTCATAATCAAAACCACAGGGGCATTTTGGGCTCTGTGCCAGGGTCTCTGAGACCCCTGACAGGGGTCGTGGCTGCTCAGGACAGCCAGAGGGATGTCCTGGGTCCTGACAGGGAACCACAGAGACCATTGTGACACTGCAGGGACTCATGGAATCATTGGGACCATTGTGACACTGTGGGGCCTTATGGAACCAAGGCGCCAGTGTGACACTGCTGGACACTGTGGAATCAAGGCGCCATTGTGACACTATGGAGCACCATAAAGCCAAGGGAACACAGAACAGCTCTGGCTGGTTTTGCCTCCCATGGACTGCCTGACTGGTCCAACTGAGCTTGGCCCGTTGAAGGTCGCTTCTCATCTGCTGCTGAAATACTGGGGCTCTGTGCTTTCCTTCTGATGGAAAAGAGCTGTCCTTCTTCTCCAGGCACCCATGGCCTGAATTGAGATTTCACCTCCAAACTTTCTTTTATCCAGGGATTGTTCCCTGGAATATTGCCAGGACAAGTTTTTCTGGCAGTGGTTTTGCAAGGGTCACCTCTCATCTTTCCCCAAAACACTGGGGAAGGCTCTGTGTTTTCCTTTCTATGGGAAACAATTGTGCTGCTTCTCCAGGTGTCCATGGGTGAGATTGGTGCTCCACCTCCACAACTCCCTAGATCCAAAGACTGCTTCCCCACAAAATCTGCCATTCCTGACAAGTCTGGCTGGCCTTGGCCTAGTGAGCCTTTCAGCTGCTTTCCAAACACTGGGTCTCTGTGCTTTCCTACCTATGGAACTGTCCTTCTCAGCCAGGTGCCCATGGCCAGAATTGGGGTTCCCCCTCTAAAATTTACTGTTGTGAAAGGCTGGAGGAGATTGTTGGATCAAAACTTCTCATGTGTGAGGGGAGGAAGGGGCAGGTCCAGCCTTGCCATGCCCTGGAGCCCCAATCCCCCCAGAGCCTCTATCCCAGCCCAGCAGTGGCTGCCAGTCCCTGGCACAGCACAGGCAATTCTCCACAGCCACCTCTGCAGCCTCAGTCCACTCCTGAGAGACCAAATGAGCCCAAGTCCCACCTGGGGGAAGGGCCCAGGAAGACCAAGGGGTATTTGAGGATGACCACAAGGCAAGCACACATCTTGACCCTGCCTCCTCTTGGAATTTCCATCTGAACACTCCTGGAATCCAGGAGTTGGTAGCTCTGTGTGTGCTTCTCTAAATCTTTTTTGTATTTCTCTCTTTCCATGTCTTCTTATGTTTCT